>NC_087548.1:70425466-71025466 GCF_963921805.1 Phalacrocorax carbo | reverse complement strand
TCTAGTCAGAATATGTAGAAACTATTCTAAGAGCTTAATATGCTTAAACATTGTAAACCTTTGACCTCCAATATGAAAGTTTTCTACTACCTGAAATGTGTTCTAATGATATGAAAACATAATTCAAAAATCAGCAAGTTTCATCTTTGTCTCTACAGAACTTCTGGCTCAGCTTTTCCCTTCTATGTTCATCTTCCTTTTGACCTCTTTCTGGCCATGTCAAAGCAACTTTCAGTACACCTACAACTGCTGTACTTAATTCTGTGAGTTACGGAATTGCCACTTTCCTGTCACATTAACAGACATGGTTATCCACAAATCTTGGAACAAAAATACATTTTTCCTTTTACTAAACTTCCTGTAATTTTTCAGGCTGCTATAGAAATTGAGTCTGTGCCTCTAAGTAGGCCAAGTGTAGATAGTGGTTTCTTCCAGTGCATGATCCAGAAAATTCTTGTACATATGATGATTCATTCTTTAAGATGAGATACAAGATGTTTACAATCTAGTCATTACTCATGCTGGAAGGTCTTTTTTTTTGTTTTATTAAATACCACAAATATTCCAATGCTCAGAATAAGTACCATAGAGACAAATTTTAGGAAATAATATTTTGTTTTGTTGTGAGGTCTTGTGAAATAAAAACTTTCCTCCAAAAGGTTAATTTTAGTCCATGTGATTTACTTTTTCCTTGGAGGGGGAAGCAGATAGTGAACTGCTTGTTCACCTCATTTATTTTAGCAATGCTCCCATGTTGTTTAGATTCACCTGCAGTGTCTGAAGTAGATGAGCTCAGTGAGCCAGCATTAACACTGACCAAGTGACACAGAAGCCTATTGTTCAGTTCATAGAAAATAGCTAAAGTTCCGATACAGCAGAGTCCCAAAACCCAGAGAAAACTTTTTAATGAAAGAAAGATATTAGAGACTATCTACTGGTCTGAATGAAAATTATAGACTGAAGAAGCAAAAGGAGAAAAATTAAACAACAAAATAGGGAATGACCAGTTACCCTGTGACAAGATAGGTGTCCTGGTTCCAGCTGGAGTAGAGTTAATTTTCTTCACAGTAGCCAGTATGGGGCAACGCTTTGTGTTGATAACACATACTTTTTAGCTACTGCTGAACAGTGCACAACACCTTTCTGTTTCTCAACTGTCCTGCAAGTCAGTAGGCTGGGCGTGCCCAAGAAGCTGGGAGGGGACACAGCCAGGACAGCTGACCCCAACTGACCAAAGGGATATCCCACACCATATGTCATGCTCGACAGTAAAAGCTGGGGGAAGAAGAAGGAAGGGGGGGATGTTCACAGTTGTAGTGTTTGTCTTCCCGAATAACAGGTACACATGATGGAGCCCTGCTTTTCTGGAGATGGCTGAGCACCTGCCTGCTGATGGGAAGGAGTGAATGAATTCCTTGTTTTGCTCTGCTGGCATGCACGGCTTTTGCTTTCCCTATTAAACTGTCTCCATCTCAACCTACAAGTTTTTTCACTTTTACCCTTCTGATTCTCTCCCCCATCCCAGCGGGGGAGGGGGAGTGAGTGAGCTGCCCTGTCAAGCTTAGCTGTGTACTGCTGTTTACCCACAACAATAGGAAAAAATGTATTTTTAACAGATGAAATTATGGAAACTCATGATAAAAGGCTGTAACTAGGAAGAACTACCACAACTGAATCAGAGAACAAGCCTTTTATTTTCAAAAGAAAAAACATTTTATCATCAGTAAAAAGGGATTTTGTTCTCTAATAAGTGACTACTAGTGACCAGAGAGGAATAATGGTTCACCTGGTGATCAAAAGGAAAGAAACTTTAAAAAAAAAAAATTAGGTAAGTAATGTTGATGAAACATGACTACATATAAAAGGTAGTGATGTTACTGATAGAGAAGATATAAAATCAACATCCTCCTGTATGCTGTAGTCTACTACCTCTGCAGACCAGTGAGAGCATTGTAAGGACACTGGAGAGACTAAAGGATACAGGGGAACTTCATCAGCAGATTTCAAGTAACTATGAGTCTTTTCTAAGGAAACCTAGAAATTAGGAGAGGGCAAGCAGAAGATTAGACAGGCACGGACTCCTTCCAACCAAAGTTATTTTATGGTAGAACAAACCATTCATACCTCCAGCAACAAGTACTTACACATTGAAGGAATGATACCAAGGACAAACTGATAAATGCACTTACCTTTGAAAAATTAATGCTTCTGGATCACAGATTTATGAATGGGAGTCAATTTGGACTGGCTGTATAAAAAGACTAGTAATCCACATTCAGAACCTAAGTAAAATCTACCTAATTAAATTTTAAAATCACATACCAAATGAATTAATGGCAATATACAAAGACATGAAATTTTTTTACAGCAATAGCTGTTTAAGAACAGGCAATGCAGCAGACCTTCTCTATATGAAGGCACTGTGATTCAAAAATGGCAATGAAACAAAAAGTAGATAAAATAATTCATCTATTGTAGCTAGAATCTGATGGGAAAATTCCTGGAACTGTGTCCACTAACATCAGCACCAATAAGCTACAATTCCACTTCAAACAATGAATATGTAACATTTCAAAATGTCACCTTCTATATTGCTTTCACAGAAGCAGCAGTCAGGTAGAGGAATAAGTTCTTCAGTATATTTCTGAATAAGCTCTGCCTGGAAATGAGTGCATAATTTTAACAGTGGGTAAGGATGAGAAAGCAGTTGATGGTCTACTATCAGAGTCCTGATATTACACTAATGCCAGGAAGAAGGAAGATGACCAACTTCGGAATTTTGTGTTCTTGATACTTCTAAGGCAACTACTAACTAAAAATCCAGAATATTTTATTTCTCTGTTAAAGAAATGAAAGCTGTACAAGTTAAAAGAACTACTATGAAGTGAGGTCCCTGAAACAAAATTGCTCATTTAAAGATTCTATTAAAACTAATTTTAATGACAAAAAATATTGAAGAGACAATATGTCACAGAAAACCACATACCAAGTAGAAATCAGAGCTGAATAGCATGCACACACATCCGAAGGTTAATCTCACTTATAATTCAAGGCAATAATGAAATTGTATGGTAGCTAATAGAAAGCTTCCTTTTATAACAGCTTCACATTTATCCCACTCAATGAAATTTTGGATCAGACATAAGAAATTCATGCAGAATGGAAAGAAGTAAATGCTTTCAGACCTTGTACCTTAATTTGCCCTGCTTCTTCACTCTATTGGTTTAACTGATGTAGTAAGTGAAGTCCCTATTTCTCATCAAATGCATGCCCACACCAATAGGAATAAATACTTCTTGGCCTTCTGAACTCATTTCAGAGCTTATTACAGTAGCTGAAATAATATATTCCACCCATAATTAGTAACAGGTTCATATATGTGAATTTAATATGACAGAAAAACCAATGTCCATTTTAAGATGTCCTTCATCTGCTGCCAAAGTTGTGTATTTTCCCCATGTATCATGAACTGTGTTTACCTGCAGAAACATCAAGAACGGTAAATTAACTTTTCTTGAAGATCTGCACATCTCCACTTCTAGGTTTATCCCTCAAAATCAGTCATGCAGCATATATGATTTATCTACTTCTAAGTGGCTCAGACCATCCACACCAGACTCAGTGACCAAAGAACAGATATACCCATAAGACTTCATGGTCAAAATGTGGAGCACTAACCTTATTGCCTATCTTCAAAGAGGCATTAAAGGAGCTACATGATTGCATAAATTCAGTCTCATTAAAAAATAACTGTAACTTCTTGCTAAGTTCTGTCTCATCTCTATCAAAAGGGATAGGACACTGATTTTCACTGTGAATTTCTTGTGGACAATTGCCCAGGTACTAAGTAAACTCCATGTATGCCATTGCTAAGGCTTGTCGGCATGGTTAGTATAGCCTGTCACTCAAATGAGGCAAATGGCATATATTAAACCAGCATCAGCAGACAGTTTCTGGGCTCTCAGTTCTCCTTGATACAGGAGGAAAAGTATAGAAGAGGAATTGATAGTGCTAGAAATCTAAAACAAATTTTCAAGTTGCTGAAATCTACTCCAAAGAATTCATAGGAGCTATTCTCACTTTTACCACCACCACCTAAGGCCCAAACCTGCTCACATAAACAATTCACAACTAGCTAAAGAAATTCTTTGAAAGTAGTAATTTTATTATCCACCTAACCAAAGGAACACCATGTTATGGCAATCTAGAAATCTTCAACACAAAGAGAGAATATCAGCATTCTTCGAGGAAGAACACATACGCATAGCTATCCCTTGACAAAAAAAATAAGACAACTAAAATAAATAAATAGTATAAAAAACATGCTCTTTTTTTTCCCTTTTGCACACAACACTTTCCTTAGTGGTATAATTTCCACTGCACATTTCTAAGGCAATCCAAAATCTCCCAGTACAAAATTACACTAAATGAACACTGAGCTTTCAGATTAACTGATCACCAAAGACTCGTTTATGCAGTGGGCAATATGTACATGGCAATATATTTTTGTTGCACAGTGAATCTGAGGGATTTTTTTTTTCTTGCTATTTACTGTTTGACCATTTTTCCACAAATCCCCCCAACATTCTATTTTATCGATCTTGCTTTATAGAATCATAGAATCATTAAGGTTGGAAAAGACCCTTAAGATCATCGAGTCCAACCGCTAACCTATCACTGCCAAGTCCACCACTAAACCATATCCTCAAGCACCACGTCTACTCTTCTTTTAAATACCTCCAGGGCTGGAGACTCCACCACCTCCCTGGGCAGCCTGTTCCAGTGCTTGACAACCCCTTCAGTGAAGAATTTTTTCCTAAGGTCCAACATAAACTTCCCCTGGTGCAGCTTGAGGCCGTTTCCTCTCGTCCTTGATGCTCTGGCCATTTTTACACACCCCTGACATAAAATATGATAGACTTGAAGCAGCAAGTAGAGCAAGCTACAGAAATACTGTGCTAGATGTATATTCCATCACAAGATACATTTGTTAGAATGTAACTCTTTAAAAAATCCAGTTGGTTTTAGTTGGGAGGTTCATTTTGGAGTCAAAAAGAAAAATACGTTCCGATAATGTCAAAATCATTCTGCTTCCAAATTACTTCTCCTTTCAAATTCTGTTAATATGGTTTTATATGACCATGACACATATGAAAACATGAAGATGAAATAGAAACCAAACATAACTCAAAATATTTTTGTTCAACTGCTACTGGTTCACTTTTTAGTTTCCTCCCTGTAAAATAACAAGTTGAGGAAATTTGTGTTTATCTGGAAGGAAACCAAATCTCTAAATTTTCAAGTTGTAAAACAGAACATATAGTTTTACAGCATTATCAGATGGTACAGCCAAATCCAAAAGCAAAGCAGTGGGCATTATGTCTCCTGGAGTACCCTCTTTCACTCAGTACAAAGAAACTCATGTCTAGCAAGATGTAGTAACAGATCTCCCTTTCTGAATCTCTGTGCAAACTGGGATTTAAAGCTTCAAGTGGGTTTTAATGTCCTTTTCTTAAGGAACGAAGCCACAAAGCATTTTTTCTAGAAGTCTTAAAAACAAAATCCAATACCTTACTCTTCTACTGCATCCACCTTACTAGAGAACACATCTCAGATTCTGGCCTTCAATTTCATATTCCCAAAATCAATTACAAGATTACCCACGTGACTTGAATTGCAAAAATTAATTACTGCCTATTTACCAGTGGTACGGCTCATTGTTACACTGAAACAAAGATGTGTCAGTTTATTTCAGGGGATAACACGGCACAGTATATCTCCTCTATTTATTATTTCCTAACTTTATGTGTATACAGCCAACATTCTAGTATTCGCAATGATGGAAATTTATCCTTAAATCTCAAGACAAAGTCTCACACATGTGGTTTTTAAATACTTAAAAATTATCTTCTACTTTATCTGTTTTTTAAGTTAGGCCCCTTTGCTTTTTGGCTGATTCTTTTTTAAAGTCATCAGGAAAAAGCATTCATGTTATGTTCATTTGTCATGAATTTGGGGTTTCCATTTAAATAATGCAGTTTAAATCTTCAGAAGAAATTTAAACTGAAACCCTAGATGCTTACATGTATGGTACTATGCAAAAGCAATTTAATTAACGATTTTGTGAAATCTTAAGAGATAGCAGATAGAAGCTTCAACAGCTTCCAGGACTAAAAAGTCACCTGATACCTGTGAAACTGTATGCTGTCCTTGGAAACGGTGTCCTCTTGCAGCCAGTTACCAGTGTACTTACAGTTATCCTCCTCCCAGAATATGAGATTCTCTCCTCTCTTAGCAGATAACGTACACTCACCATTAACTCTTTCAACCACTTTTACCTTGCACAAAGTGGAATAATCACATCATCTTCATTCGCTTCCCCTGTGAACAGTCTTGAGGGTATAGTTTTATCACAATGCAACTAAATCTTAGTACTATCCTGATAACATCCTGTTCCCTTAAAAACCACAAGACTAAGCAATACGTACAGTCAGACCTTTCAGCCTGTTTTCTCCAAATACTCTTCCTATGTCCTCAGTATATCTTCTTTCCCACCTTTCCAACCTTAATATTGTCCATTAAATCTACTACGCCTTCCAAGGCTGACTGCTCCACCACAGACCATAAAAAAATAATTTAAAATAGTCTAAACTATTGCCAATTTTCTAGATTTAGCAATTCTGATCTGCCATTATTGAAGCTGTAAATAGTGACAAATAATTAAATATTTTTAAGTTATTGGTTATTTTGGGGGTTTTTGGTTCGGTTTGGTTGTTTTTTAACTCAGCTGAAGCAGAACACCTGGAAAAGTAATCAGGAAGCAAAAAATCTGCTCTATGCTTACTTTTATAAGACTACTAAATATATCCATAACAGAGTAATTGATTTGACCTGCACTTCCATATATTCCAAGTACACGGACTTAGTAAGATAATGCTCCTCAGAAAGTAACCTCACAAAGTCACAGTATTGCATATATTTAATGCACAGATAAGTATTACACCTGGCATATGCTGTTGTAGTAAAAAAGAGCAAGTATCATCATATCAAGGTGAGGAACCATCACTACCACAGGACAAACAGTTAACATAAAACAGAGCCAGCTGAAATGTGTTTTCATGATGACAATACAGTACTACCTTCTTTCCCACCAGCTCCACTCAAGATTTGCTGTATATACTGGGTGCTGCAGCACAGAAATACGGTCAATGTCACTTACTACCTCAGAAGGCTTGAGTTCTGGGCAGTAAAAACAGACAATGCAAATAAAACAAAACAAAAAAAACCCCAAACGATCACTACAGCTTTACAAAGGAAAAGCATGTAGCTCTAGGCACACAGGACACCATTAGAAAATCTCTGTTCTGAATCCTAAGTCTTTGCACACTGCTTCTATGGCTCCAAGACCACTGGTCCCAACTTGTTTTAAGTCAATCTAACTTCGTAATGCTACTGTCATGGTTTTAGCTGGGATAGAGTTAATCTTCTTCACTGCAGCTGGCACAGTGCTGTGCTTTGGACCTAGTATGAAAACAATGTTGAGATAACACACAGATGTTTTGGCTGTTGCTGGGCAGTGCTTGTACTAGCCAAGGACATTTCTAGCTTCCCATGCTCTGCCAGGTGCACAAGCCAGGAGGGGAGGGGGCACAGCTAAGAGAGCAGATTCAAACTGACCAAAGGGATATTCCGTATCATGCAATGTCATGCCCAGTGTGTTAACTGGGAGGAGCTGGCTGGGGAAGGAAGGAAGCAATGGCAGCTTGGGGACGGGCAGCATCGGTCAGCGGGTCGTGAGCGTTGTAACATTTTGTGTTTCTGGGGTTCCCCCCCCCTTTTCCATTTTATTATATTATCATTATTGTTATTATTATAATAATCATTATAATTATTATTTTATTGTAATTATTAAACTATGCTTATCTCAACCCACAAGTTCTTTTGCTCTTCTGATTCTCTTCCCCATCCCACAGGGGTGGGGGGGAGTGAGCGAGCGGCTGCGTGGTGTTCAGTTGCCAGCTGAGGCTGAACCACAACAGCTTCCCAAATGAGATGACACCTCCTTTGCACCTGCAATAAAGCTCACGCAACCACATGTCCAACAAGTCTAAACACATGGCCCACCTGAAAACAAAATCGATTTAAAAAAACCCAGAAACCTAGCTTTTTCATTTGTATCAACCCAGTCAGCTTGTGACGATGAAAAAAGTATGTCCTCAGGACTATTTACAGGGGAAATGGATGAGAATGTTTACTTCACAGTGGGCCAATTCACCCTGGGTGAATATGATCAGAGTGCATTTATCTCTTAATTTTCAACTTTCTCCTCTAATTTTTCCTATTTGGAAGAATAAACTTCTCTTTTACACAGAATACACAGAATTGTATAGGTTGGAAAAGACCTTTAAGATCATCGAGTTGAACCATAAGCTTAACACCGCCAGTTCACCACTAAACCATGCCCCTAAGCACCACATCCAAATGTCTTTTAAACACCTCCAGTGATGGTGACTCAAACACTTTTCTGGGCAGCCTGCTCCAATCCCTGACAACTGTTTCAGTGAGGTAATATTTCCTAATATTCAGTCTAAACCTCCCCTGGCACAGTTTGAAAGATAGTTGCAGGAAGTAGCATGGTATCCCTATGGGTGCTTACGACATATCTGAATGTCTAAAATCTGTGTCATGGAAACATGGAAAGGGAACATCAAGGCTAATGGGAAAACAGACTATTGAGGAGTAGGGGCAAACAAGGTAACTGGGAGAGAAAGACGGCTGGGAGTAAATTTTTCTATTTGTAACACAGTTCAGGCTATACCATGCAAAAAAAAAACCAACAGAAATTTACCTTCAGACATACGTCAGTGTGACATGAGTCTGTTGGATCATGCAATTAATATCAGTCATGCAGAGTGAGATCTTGAGAATTAAATGATCAAGACACAGTATCACTGATAAGCCTTGACTGGCAACCTGAAGAGCCTAATTTGTCTAAATCTGTCCATGTTTACTTGGCTTTTCACACATTAGACCACATCCACTACTGATATCAACTGCACTTATCTGACAGCCACACCTCTTCCTCAGTAGCCAGAATCTGATAATACCATTACTAATCATCTCTTAAGACCCTTAGGTAATCCACCAGCATCACAGAGATGCTGCCTTAATGGCAACGATAAGAGATATTACCTTATCTTACCCCTTCACATGAAGGTTATGCTGAAACTGCCCCTTTTCCTTTCAGTAGGAACTCCTGATCATAAGGACTATTCCAATTCTGGCACCACCTAACCCTTGAATGACTTCATAGAATCATAGAATCATTAAGGTTGGAAAAGAGACCCTTAAGATCGTTGAGTCCAACTGCTAACCCACCACTGCCAAGTCCACCACTAAACCATATCCTCAAGCACCACGTCTACCCTTCTTTTAAATACCTCCAGGGCTGAAGACTCAACCACCTCCCTGGGCAGCCTGTTCCAATGCATGACAAACCTTTTGGTGAAAAAGTTTTTCCTAAGGTCCAACATAAACTTCTCCTGGTGCAGCTTGAGGCTATTTCCTCTCATCCTACCGCTTGTTACTAGGGAGAAGAGACCAACTCCTGCCTCGCTACAACCTCCTTTGAGGTAGTTGCAGAGAGCAGTAAGGTCTCCCCTCAGCCTCCTCTTCTCCAGACTAAGCAACCCAGCTCCCTCAGCTGCTCCTCATAAGATTTGTGCTCTAGAACCTTCACCAGCTTCATTGCCCTTCTTTGGACATGCTCCAGCACCTCAACGTCCTTCTTGTAGTGAGGGGCCCAAAACTGAACACAGTACTCGAGGTGCGGCCTCACCAGTGCCAAGTACAGGGGCACGATCACCTCCCTGCTCCTGCTGGCCACACTATTCCTGACACAAGCCAGGATGCCATTGGCCTTCTTGGCCACCTGAGCACACTGCTGGCTCATGTTCAGCCAGCTGTCAACCAACACCCCCAGGTCCTTTTCCACCAGCCAGCTCTCCAGCCACTCCTCCCCAAGCCTGTAGCGTTGCATGGGGTTGTTGCGACCCAAGTGCAGGACCCGGCACTTGGCCTTGTTGAATCTCATACCGTTGGCTCCGGCCCAATGACCCAGCCTGTCCAGGTCCCTCTGTAGGGCCTTCCTGCTCTCCAGCAGATCGACACTTCCACCCAGCTTGGTGTCATCTGCAAACTTACTGAGGGTGCACTCAATCCCCTCATCCGGATCATCAGTGAAGATATTGAACAGGACCGGCCCCAACACTGAGCCCTGGGAACACCACTCGTGACCGGCCCCCAGCTGGATTTGACTCCGTTCACCACCACTCTCCGGGCTCGGCCACCCAGCATGTTTTCAACCCAGCGCAGAGCGCACGTGTCCAAGCCGCGAGCAGCCAGCTTCTCCAGGAGAATGCTGTGGGAGAGAGTGTCAAAGGCTTTACTAAAGTCTAAGTAGACAATGTCCACAGCCTTAATGACTAACCCTAACTGTGGATAACTTTCCTTTTTAAAAAACTCTGGGCAAATTTGTTCCCTGTGGGTTTTTTAGATCTACTTGAAAAAGCAAATGATACAATTATAATTTCAAAGTATCTTTCTGAAGTGAAAAGACAGTGTTTTGGCTGAACGATATTCAAGCAAAATGCTGTGGTTACTTTGGACACAAAGTCAAAACTATCAGCTGAACTCAGCTCAAACTGCATTTGGTGCAAATAACTTATTTTTCTGAGAAGTTTTGTTCAAACAGAAAATAAAAGGCAGTGGCATTTAATGTGTCAAGGAAACACATTTCTATATGATTCTTCCAAAGACTCCCTGAATGCAACAATAAAAACTTATTTCAAACCTACTGTGAGCCACAAAGTACAGGTTTCATATATCCTATTTGACTTTATCTATTAGCTCTCACACCACCCTAACAGAGCGAATGAAAATTGATTAAGTGTTCAAAATGCCACACAAAGTTCTACATTTGTACACCAATTTTTTGTCTCATAGAAATCAAAACAGCGTCACTGACAGCAAAGGATCTGAAGAAAGATAAACCACTTCCCACCAAATGAGAATCCAGTCCTACTGTTTGTGGGGTTTTTTAGGATATTTTTGGTGTGGTTTTGTTTTTTTTTAACCTGTAACATTTTGCTCCCCTGGGCAAAAGTAACAGTGAATCAGTTGCTTTCAACAGATGGCATTCTTCATACTGAATCAGAAACTGTATTGAAAAAGAACACAATTTTACTGGCATGACAGTTTTCAAACCAGTCCCTCTTGCAGAGATCTATGGAATGGAGAGACATGTCTTTTGAGATCAGCATTGTGTGGTTAACAGGATTTAATCCTGCCATTCAGTAACTGTGTTGAAAAGTACAAATGGGAAGTATTTGAAACAACACATTAAAAAAAAAATCCTTCGAAACAAGATGCTGAACAGACACAGTTTTGCTATGCTTACTGGTAATAAGATCCATTTTTTAAACTCTATTTTGTATTAGCATTTCATCTTGTACAAAGACCTATATTCCTCCTGAAAACAATATCATAGTGATATCAAAACACACGCAAGAAAAGCTTGTAAATGTTACACAATTTGGATAACTCTAGAACAAAAATTGAGGATCCTGAAGAGAAAAGGTTACTGCACAGAGTGGCTTAAATAGAAACAAAAGACAAAATCAAAAGTTTATCAGTTATTTGAAGTTAGGGAAAGAGCTTAAAAGCATATGCAACTCCTTTTTTTAATGATTATGCATTTTCTAAAGTTAAATGCTTCATGTCTTTTCCAATAATACATGAAGCAACTCTCATGTTAAATCAAAGTAAGAATGCTATTAAAACCATTGAGTAAATCTTGAGCTGGTTTACACAATCCTTTTAATACAACAGTTTGTACCACTTGAGTGTCTGCTCCATTGCAACTGAATTATAGTGACATTTCAATACAGTAATTAAGCCTGTTCAACTGAAGTGAAATAAAAACATGGAGGGATTGCTTACAAAGTCCTTCTTAGATCTTTTTTCCTTTAAATAATTAAAAAAAAAAAAAAGAGGGATGAATTAAACAATTGCTTGGGAACTTCAACACTGTTTATTTACACCTGTATTTAAGTATGTATCTACCAATCTAACATATTGGTCTACCTCCTTCAGCAATCTTTAGACAACATGCACCTTTCAGCTAGGAGTGGTTTGCTGAATTGTTTTTATTTTGCCTATTTAGAAAACCTCCAAAAATGTTTTTTCAATCTGATGTCCTTGTGAAGTTAATTTCTAAAAAGCAAATTATTAAAAGAAATCCACTGTTATAGATATTCCTCAGTAAAACTTTTCATTTCCATTATAAGGAACACCACTTTTCTTTCTTGGTGACAGAAGCTGTAGAGAATTTTTTGCAGCAGTAAGTCCAAAAAATTATTCTTCATGCTCCTAAAATAAAAATCAAATATGTCCAGGAAATGTTGAATTACATAACAAAAGAGAATGTTCTGTATGAATATGCATAGATGTGCTTCTCAACAACTCTTTTAACTTCTGCTATACCATTTTCAAGAAAGCAGCGCTCAGAGAAGGCACAGGTCAGTCACTCAAGTTAAAGTGGTCTTATTCTAATTTCAGAAAGAAAAAAACCTACGTAGAGCCCTCTTTAACTGTTTTCCTTGTAATACAATATGTAAGTGTTGAGTTTGCACACCTACTATCCCGTATTTGGTTTGCACATGTTAATTCAAACAAGACCCACAGACCTATATTCTGTGGAAATCTGGCTGTTCCTCTGGAAAAGTCCCCTTTTCCTAAAATATCCGTAAAGAGACACCTTGGGTCTGAATTCTACCTCATTTAGCAGGGCCTTGAGACCAGCATATTAAGGCCTGGCAAGTAGTTGTAGAGTTTCCTCTTACTGTTTCAAAAATACTCAGAAAAAGCAACAAAAGCCAGACGTGCATGCTTTAGCACAGGCCTTTTCAGAATTGGGTACTGTAAATAACTCCTCCTCTCAAGATCACTAGCAAGACTTTTACTGAATGGCAGAGATTCAGCCTTCACAAAGCAGCTGTAGAGATGAGTTCAATAAATTACTACTACAACAACAACAAAAAAAAAAACCAAAATGTAGTACAACACAAAAACAATGTACTTATTCAGTACAATTTAGTCCACTCATCTGAGACAATTCAGTAAAGCCCTTGAGACTTATATAAAGTACAGCTTCATTAGATAGACTAATTTACGTGATATAATAAGCATAAATTCATCACATTTTAAATTCTACGTTACTGTGCAATGTACTAAGCATAAAGTACTGGAGAGCTCATAAAATGTCTCTAAGACATCCCCAAATATTCCTGTAGTGGTGTACCAAGCTGTTTTCCATTTTATGTGTTTCGCTATTAGAAGCATTTCTATTTAGCTTATTTAACAAAGCTGCAGGGTTTTCTACGGCTTGGGAATATGTTACATTCTATAAGTCAGCAACAGCCCATGGTAACCTTAAAGATTTGCAAAGTGCATTTGTAAGGATACCTAGCCATAACCACTGTACGTACAAAACTGTAAAATATTTTCAGTTTAAATACCTGTAAAGCAGCTGTTCTGTCTCCATATTATATTCATAAATGAAATCAGTATTTTACATATCAACATATTCTACCCTCATTCAAAGAACAGCCCTAAATAATTTTTTAAATTCCAATACTGATTATGAAACAAAGTGGGCAGTTTTCAGTCATTTTGAAATACAAATTAGGAAATACCTGAAACTTCCACAATCTTCTAAGACCTTGTAAATAAAACACTACTGAATATTTTCAAAGTAATCAGATTACTACTTCATCAAACAACAAACCAAGAGGTCATTTGCCAATAAATTCTTCTGTGCTTTGGGGGAGAGGCAGGCGGATGGGTGTTAGGCTTTTAACTAAAAAAATATATCCTTGTCTTTAAGAAGTTTCCCACATGGAACTGAAGGCAGAAATGCACCAGCCTCGTTCTCCTGCCACAGCAGAGCATAAAATGTGTGCTTCTTCCTTTACATCTATAACTGAAAGCAAGGCAGTAAGAGAAGTCAGGGAAGGAGCCTTAGTTTGACTCGAGTCAAGCAGAGACAGCACAGCCTTAGGCATAACAATGTTTTCCTGTGTTACTAAAATCACTTTCCTAGCACTAAAAGAAAATGACTTATTTTAAAACTTTTTTGTTGTTACAGTGCAGTCTATATGACAGTTTCTTTTATAGTTCGGTCAGTTCATTTCAGTCTCTCAAGATATTCAACAATTCAGTGTTCTATATCGAGAAATGAATACAGAATGATGTTCAGATTCCAACCACTGGTGAGACATCCTCTTAATGGGGCTGGTAACTCAGGAGCTGGTGAATGAATGGTTTCCTCACTACAACATATGCAGAGTCTACACATGCAATTCTTTAAACAAAACATTTCAAATGACACTTATAAATTAGACACAAGCATGTTGTTATGAAAATAAGCAGGTGATAAAAGTAAGTATTCCTGTCTGATGTGCCTGTATCAAACACTTGGCTGCTTCATGAAGACATGAGCAACAGTCTCAGTATCCAGGACAAACAATTCTCCAACCTAGATTCTTCCAATTCGAAGCTAGCATCACTACTGACTTATCCTGCCTTTTAATTTAATCTGAAACTGCTAATTAGAAGCATATGTAAACTGACATCCTCTTGATCAGGGTATTATTATGCCAACATCACACTCAGGCCTCCAGAATCTTCACATCAAAAATGATGATTATGAAATAAACTGGACTTTACAGATTTCTCTGGCAACCCTTCATAAATGGATAACTTCTGCAAAAATCATTTTAATCTAGCTCTCTCTAAGACAAATCATCATCACCAAAACCAAATTTGCAGATTATTTAAACTGATCATTTTGAAACTTTTTTCATTCTTAAAAGTAATTTAAGAACAACCATTTAATTTCATTTTTGTTATTAAAAAAAAGCTGTGTTGAAAATTCATGCAATACCTTCAATATTTTCTTTCAATGAATTTATAGTTTTATCTTCCAAAAATATCTTCGGAAAGTCTCAGGCTAAATACTGTTGTCTTTTTCTGATTGCATTTTATGAACAAGAAGAAAAAAAGCTGATAACAAAAAGCTTTAAAGAACTGAAAGAATAGCTGCTACGTATTGTATGATAATAAGCACATAAAATTGCCACACTGGAAAAAGGCTTTCATTTAAAACTTTACAATCTTTATACCATACCATATGCACACATGGGAATGTAAATTTAATTTTCACCAAAAGCTATATTGATTATTCTAGAAAAAGGATTTATCCCCCAAATCACATGCACAGCTCCAACCACCATTGTAATACCAAGTGGCAGAATCCTTTGCAAATCACAAGCATGAGTGTCTAACTCTTTAAACTTTCAACATTTGACAACAGTTAATGCCTACTGGCTGCCATTACTGACAGTATTGCCACCTACTCTTGAGAGAATCCCACAGTGAGTCTGATATTAAAACAACCTCAGTTAGCTTCTGGTTAAAAAATGCCTTACAGTACTTCCAACCATAAGAACTGAAGACACTTCTGAGGCAGCTTTACTGGAGATCAAAAGAGTCCCATTTATATGCAGCCATTAGACAAGTGTACTCTTTTACACTGTTCTTCAAATAAATAAGGAACCAGACAGGCCTGAAGCACCACTGTGCTAGGGTGTCACAACAACAAAATAAAAAAATCCAGGAGTAAACCAGACCAATGCATAAGGATATTTAAGACACTACCCTTTACAGAAGTCCTACTGAACTCTGTTACCACAACATATTTAATTTTAGTGATACTCGATGTTACCTTAAATTTTGAAAAGATACCACCTGCAAACAACAGCTCCTGCTTCCTTATTTTGGAGCGTATTACTGCTGATGGTTTTAGGTCTGCTAGGGTCTTTAACTTTGTGGTTGCCATTCAGTACCAGTGTTGTTGCAGTGATCACATCCTAAGTACACTTCTGAATTGTGGGTAGAGTTGTTAGAGCAGTCTATCCACAGAAATTTGTTGAATAAACAGCATCAGCCATACACCTTTACAGGGTCCAGTAACAGAAGTGATTAAGTCTTCCTACATCTTCCTGCTCATTATGCCCTTGGCTACAGGCTGCACTGACTGCATTAACAACAACTGAGCAATTTAATATTAGAAAAAGTAGAATTGCCAGCCTAGCAAATTTCAGATTACATTATCACCTTCCTGCCAAGAAGTAGAAGATATACTTACATGCTGATTTATAAATGGAGAAGATATCAGCAACACAGAAATCAAAGAATATTCTTATTGCAGCTTTTTTGTCTGACATTTTCTATTTAGTGCTCCTGGAACAGAGACTGTCAAACAGCATGTTTCTCCTCTTGCCAAACACTTAACCAAAACACCAACATGTTAAGGGATTTAACCTTCCTCAAGAATTATTTTAGTCAAATTTTCTTGCCATTTGCCACAAGTGACAGAGAAATCATACCGCAAAACTAGTAACAATTCCCTATGTCATGTATCAGAGAAGAGAATGAATATTTTCAGGAAAATGTAACAACTTACAAAGACCATAGAGCACTGCCATCTAGTGATTGCCTCCATAAATATAAAAGTTTGCATTAATACATGCTGCAGGTAGACTAAATATTAGCAAGAACTGAGCTTCATTCCTGTCTTACTTTCTGAGGCAACATATTGTGTAACAAGCTATAAGGGGAATAATGAGTTACATCAGAGTTCATGCACTTACCACTTCAAGAGAGCTCAGCATTGGTATTTCAAAGTAAAAATGCTACAGGTAGCAGATTCACAGAAAGAACCTATCATCACCCCTAACTACAAAGTGTTAGGAAAGGAGTTAATATTTTCAGTACTCTAAGAGTAACACAGAAGAAGCATCAGTGATTAATATCACTGTTGCTACCTTTGAAGGATGTGTTGATATTATAAACTGTAATTAAACTACAGGAGAAAGAAGGCGGCACATAGTTCATACACAGGTCTAAATTATTTTCCTGACAGATGCAATAAATGGCCCTGCTGGTACTCTATGTGAAATACCACACGTGTCTAGTAAGGAACCCCGACTGTAAATGTTCTCAAATATTGGATTGCTTGGATAGAAATTCTTATCCAAGCACAGGAGAGAAAACAGAAATATTGTTTGTTTTTTAATTTATCAAATATTTCATGATCAGCACCTGTTGTAAACATGGATTTTGTATA
This sequence comes from Phalacrocorax carbo, assembly GCF_963921805.1. Taxonomy (NCBI): domain Eukaryota; kingdom Metazoa; phylum Chordata; class Aves; order Suliformes; family Phalacrocoracidae; genus Phalacrocorax; species Phalacrocorax carbo. Next base: position 71,008,218 of record NC_087548.1, on the reverse strand, counting down.
CTTTCTTCTAAGGTATCTATGTAACAACTACAAATCACTGAAATAATATTTGGGGTCTCAGATTTCAAAACTGTACAAAAACACATCCAAATTATGCAGAACTCATTTAAAAGTGACATCAGCTTGACTTATGAGATGAATAACAGGTCATTTCTGCAAATATGAACACGGAATCATAAAGCAGAAGTTTCAAAAGAGCTTGAGGTTGTGCATCTATCTCCTCACTGTCAATTTCAGTGAGCCTTAGCATTCTAAATCCTTCTAGGGAGTTCAAAATATTCTAATCATTCAAATTGTACTAATTTAGATCAACAGAAAAGACCACACTATAATGTATATATTGCAGGATTACTTTCTGAAGTTGTCTATTTGCTTCAGAAAGACTGAACGAACAGTAAGTTGTAGTTCTGTCAGTTGCATAGCCGATGTGAACAGAATGTCTGGGAACTTGTCACAGGCCCAAAGGCATTACCTAATTTTCACAGGTATTTGCAATCAATTTCAAATCAGAGATACAATGATATTGTGTTCAATAAAATGTTACAGCAGAACATGCACTTTGACAGCTGCAGAAGGATACATGATACAGTTGCTCCAAACTGACTTTGTATGTCTGACACCATCTTTGAAGAGGCTTTAGGAATTTCTGGGTATATCCTACTTCACTGTCTTGCTCTTCTCCTTTTCTACCTCCATGCTGATCCAAGTACACACCTGGGTGACTGTACTTGAAGACAACAATAATGAAAAGTTTTGATCAAAATTAGAAAATTTTAAAAAATACACTGGCTATCTGCACATCCTCCTCTCTGTAGTTCTGGTCCAGTGTTTTTTCATGTGTCCAGAAAACCTATGAAATATTACTAGTACCAATGGAAACACCATCCAGTTCAGACAGATAAATTTAAAGCAGGATATATTGATATATCTTGAAAATAATATATTCTTGATATATTACAGGCACTTATTTAGTGTTCTTCCATGTACTGTTAATACCTAGCCAGCATGAAAATAAAAGTGTAATCTTGATTACATATTTAAGTGTAAAATCCAGTAGCCATGGACATGACACAGACTTCTCATACTGTTAAAGAACACCTACGACAATTATGAAGATTAATTCTCCTATATGGAACATCTCCTTACTCATAGTAAAACTCCATTTTCTACCTAAACAAGAGAGTCTCTCAACTGCAAACTACAGCAATAGCTGATTATAAGAGGCAACAGCAAAAAAAAGTCATTATCTTTAGATGCACCAAATACTCAGTACTGTTACTCTGAACTGAATGAGCAATGAACTGTTGGTAGCTGGTAGCTGTCAAATCTAACCATAATCTGTTTTCTTCAAGTGCAGCTCTCACCTGACCTATATTCAAATGAAACAGAAAACCTCAAATACTTATAACAAGATGCTTTAAAGTAAAATCCAGCAATACTAAGCAGAAGTAAAATTTTTTAATTGATCTACTTTTTAATCTAATATGAAGGATCTGTACTGGTATAGCATACATTATTATAACTAGGTGCTAATATAAGTATTCAGAGGCTACCGTCTACCTACACTGCAAAGTAACATCTCAGCTGTTCTTAAGCAAGGTTACAGAGAGTAGCATGTGCTGGTCAAACAGCCATGTAAATCAAGCTGGTTAGTGGTGCATTAACCAAAAGAACAACAACTAAACTGACGGTCCTTACTGACTGGTACCCTTCCTTTAGAGCAATGTAAATTGCTTCAGCAGAACAGCTAAACCCCCCCAAACACAGGCAAGCAATTGTATAACATGATGTAATGCAGATTTTTTTATGGTATTCAGAGCATGCACTATTTTTTTCTTTTTTCTTGTTTTGCTCTTCTGTTGCAGTTAAAAAAGGTTCACCTGGATATAAAACTCTTACAGGAGAGAAACCCCCCTGAAATTCTTTCTTCAATACTGTTTGGTTAATGTTATTAATTTTAAAATATTTTTACATTCAAATTTCTCTTCCCATCATATGACTTTTTGTTTACCTAATGGGAAAAGATAAAATCATAGAAACTAGGTTATGTAATATTAAATACCCTCACCATATCTCTACCCGTTCTATTTCAAAGCTTTAGCATATTAATATCAATGTGTATGTAGGACTTCAATCATCTACTCATCACAAGGATTTTTTCTCTTTTACATTTGTCTGTTTTGAAAACTGTGAGAACTGTTCATTTAGAGAAAGTCCAAAATAATTACTGAAACAGATCTAAGGAAAATGTTTGTATCCTCCTTAATCACTTTTCGTCTACTTTCAATGTACAAGCCATTTTAACTTGTCTTTTCATTGTAATTGTTTGACAGAAGATATCTGATGACTTATTTTGCAGTCCCCAATGCAAAACTGCCCAGTACTTAATTACTTCAGTGTCGAGGTAGAAATTATATCTATTTCTTCACAAGAACTTGTTTTTCCGAAATCCCAAACAACTCCTGCCCTGAACACTCTATCCCTAAAAGACCTAATGACTCACACAACTTCTATTTGCAGAATATGGTATGAGCAAAATAAAAAAACCTTACAGATCAAATTATTTGTAATCTTTTTTTTTTCTAAAGAACACGCATGTAACTTTGTCCCTTTAATCAAGCTGTTCATAAAAACTTACAAAGAGTATGAAGGAGTATGTTAACAGTAAGAGAAGTGTTTGATAGTAAGACTGCAATTGTACACTCACTTTAAGTCATGCTGACAGTGAGAAAGAGGTTGGACAGGACTGTTTCCACCAGCAGTTCTGCATACTTGTCTCCTTAAAGTGAGCAGCAGTCTTATATACTCCTAATATGTTCATCTACATGTCTTAGGATGTTGACTTAATTTATTTTTCCCGAATTACTTGTTTGTGGTCTGACTTACTAATTCCTGACATTTTTCTTCCTAATAGTTGGCTATCCTCCAGGTCAGACATTGTACTCAAAAATAAATTACAGATTCAGAAGTCACTTAGATGCTCAGCTATGTATTTTCTTCAGAAATCTTGGAAGCAAACCATTGCACCCTTATGATTTACTGCAGTTTAATTTCTGCAATTGTTCTACTGCTTTTTATCTTGATACCTCTCTTCACTACCTTTGTAGCAACTCTAAGGTAACTACTTCCTCCTCATCTTCCATACAGGCAACAAAAACAAGAATTTCTTGCTTTTTAACAAGTTTTAACAACAACCCAAACTGCAATAAAAGAACATCTGTCTTCACTTGTTTGCCTACAGCCCAAGTGCTCCTTTTGCATTGTAAGGTGTGCCAGTTCACGTGGGGAAACAGTCAAAAGCTGACATGAGACAGGTATTTTCTTACCACATTTGGTTGGTCACTCTCAGCATTCCACACACCCAAAAAAAAAAAAAAAAAAGAGACAATCAAAAGGACTATAAAAACGTACTAATGTAGAATTCTGCTTATTCTTCCAGACTATCTTGTATACTGATCTATACACAAGTCATTTCTCACTAGTTCCTCCCCACATTCCTTATTGACATTAATTTTTACATGGATTTCAAATCAAAAAGCTATTCCTGATACTACTGGTAAATATAACCATTTCTACTCAATGAAATGATAAATGTCATCTTTTCAGCTATATAAATGCCTTAGTCTGGACAGCTACATGGAGCACTAGAAGCATTCAGAGGAACCTCTAAAGCAAGTCTTGTACTCAAACACGACCCTTAAAGATGAGTGTTTAGTTTTCTGAATATCCTGACACTTTCTAAAACCCCTGACAGGAAGTGCAACATACTCTATCCTTTTAGGACAATTATGGCTATGCCTAGAAAACTGCATCATAATTTTTAAGCTTAAGTGCAGTTGGCTACTTTTGAGAATAGCCAGCCTCGTTGATGCCAGGAGGCCACAGGCTTGGCGGTCATTCCCAAACACACTGACAGGCGCACACCACCATGATTCCCATTTCAGCCTTCCCTATTCCCTTCCCCTTCAGAAACATGGGATTTTGCCTCCAGCAGCCACAAAGCCTAACCCCTCACTGCTGGGGCTGTCAGCTGTAGTACATCCCACCTAAGCTCTGCAGATGACCGCATGGCAAAATCTCATGATCATTAAATCCCTCCCTCCTTTTTTTCTCAAGGTCCTAAGGATGAGCAGAATGTCTTCTTCCCAAGGAGCCTGTTTCTCTTCTGGTGTTAGCGGCAATCTTTATAACCCAGTCAGTCAGTCCACCTGGACAAACAGAATTCCCAACTGCCACCCTCCAGTCTACCTACAAATCCTTCTGACAGCCTCCTGCCTGGTGGCACCAAGAATTTACTACACCATAAGGAATGAAGAAAAGTGGCTACAAGTCTCAGTAATACATTTAAATACTTACACGTTTATAAGATACATGTGTTCATTCAACCTACCTTTGGCTGGGGATTAACTGAAGACTTTGATAATCCTGAAAGCTTTTCTTCCAAAATAATTTTAGAAGTCTTAATGTTCTTATCTCTTTCAAAGTTCCAAACTGTACACATACAATTTATCTTCATAGCTGTACCATGCGACTTCAGTGCAAATAACCCAGGCTATAAATTAGTTCCTGACATAATCATGGGTTCACAGACATTTGTATTTCCCTGGGTCTAGCAACAGAGTGAACTACTGTTCTAATAAACTGAAACTGCAGTCACTGGAATTAACTGACCTTCGCTGGTATTTCCCATCAGACAGCTGTAACAGCAAACCTCCACAAAGACTAAGCATCATTCTTGAGGAGAGTGTTTTAAACACACAGCCCACTACCACTGCTCAAAATCTAATGGGCTTTGTTATCCACTACTCTAACACATTAATGTAGTCAGCCCCATGGACTTCAACATAGCTTCTCTATTGATGCAGCTGAAGAACATCTCTTTTTTTGCTGTATGCAGGGAGAGCCACCAACACAACCCATGACTCGTGTCTAAATTCAAACTGAAAGCAGAGATTGCAACAGAACCCAAAACAGGATGAGATCACAGAGTTCAACAAAGAACACTACTGTGCAAACAGTGTTCACAATAGATGAAACAGAATTCATTTCCTAACCACAAGTGAATTTGCATGTTATGGCACCGTACTTTTAGCTGGACATTCCAGAACTCAAACCCTAGGAAAATACTCTGGGACTCTGGACTGTTTGATCAGTATTGTACATCCTCAGCAGCCCTCTACTGCTAAGAGGAATACACTGTGTTGCAGCAATAGCATGGTACTGATAAACTGCTGGACATAGGCCAACGACGGGCAAATCTCAGTCCTGAGGCACACATGCGCAGTGAATGGCAGTCTACTTGACGGCTTCTCACAGTGGAACATAAATGTTTTTGCTTTGCAGGACTCAAAATCCTTAAAAAACCAAACTGAGCTCTTCCTCAAAAGTTCCCGTCTTGCAAAGCTCTTCATAGCCACTATCTACTGCTGTTCCACGAGGACTTCACCAAATCACAAGTTGAAATTCAGTTCATGAAGCACAGCAATCCAGAGATAAATACCATTTGCTGGAAAATTCACACTGTTTCTCAGAAACAAGATAAAACGAAGGAAATAATAGGAGGAAAGACTAATCAGAAGTTGGAAAGAGGACAGAGGGCAACACTCTTAAGTAGCTGCCCAGCTCTAAGGTCAGTCTATTTGGTTTCTCTAGTGGTATGTTTCCCCATACTATACCCACAGTTACAACAAAATTATCAGAGGAAGGACTCCAGTGAAACCCCGCTCTTCCCTAGAGATGGGGCTCTGCATACATAGAGCTCGAGGATGGCCTTTGCCCTGCCTTGGTAAATGCCACCCCTATGACTCTTACAAGTTTTCAACCCAGAAAATAGGTATACTTAAAATGACTGGGGGGGCGGGGAATGACACTGTCCTAAGGTGTTCCTATAATCTGAGCTGTTGATTACTGGTTGCTCTTAGAGCATTAAACATTAGTATCAGAACAAATACAATTTTTAAAGGTATAATTTCAAACGTATAAAGTATATTATCATTGCATGTAAGAGTTAACATATTTTATCTATAGTTTTACACGATGCATGTGATATTTTTTTTACCATTTAGAAGAAACTGTCTTTACCTGAAAAATGGATTTAAGAAGACATATAATTTTTGTTTTAAAATGTAAAAATAGAACATACATTTATTAAAACTACTGAAGTATTAATCACAAACTACTGTTGTATAAGTCCCAGCTAAACAAAAAGCAATAGGACTGTGGAATAATTATTCTACTCCATTCTGACCAAAGGACAGACATTTTACAGTTAATCAAACAAACTCCACACTGAAGTCAGACTTTAAGCAAATATTTCTGCTGAATTTAATTCTGTTCACTCCTTTCAAATACATCATAGTTTTATTACCGATGATGACAAAATTCTGCTATTTTACTTTCTTTTTCCTGCCCTGCAACTTTAATTTTGAGACTGACAGCTAATAAGTTATGTTGCTTTATCTATATAACTAAAACCCACTTTTCTCAGTTTTCTTTCTTTTTGGGAAATGTAATTGGCCCATCAGATGAAAACTCACATGCCCATTTTCTTCAGACTCAATTAGTCTTCTGAAATAAAACCTTCTTTAAAATCACCCTACTTTGACAATGTCATTTAAAATCCACTAAGCACTAAGTATGGTATGGTTTGGCTTTTCCCTGCAACCCAAAACCAAAGGGACTAAGAAAAAGATTAGCTAAAGTGCTATTCAACAGTAAGAAGCAGTGTAAAATATTTCCACTTTAAATAAAATATTCATTTCAATGCACCCTTTTTTGTTTGTATGTAATTAGGTGTATTTCTGGAAGATGGATTAAACTGTTCACTAATACCATCTCACAGAAAAGATGTTCACTAAGTATCCACACTGGCCTACTATGACTTTCATAATAATCATCAAGCTGAAAATACAAACAGTATATCAATATATAACAAGACTTGTCTACAATCTGCTGATACAGATATCTACTTCAAGTTTCAAAGGGAATGAGAGATTAGACTTTAATCAAATAACAACTCTGATCAGTATGATTATAAATAATCTCATGAACTACTGCTTCACAGGATAGTTGCTGAAAGGAAGAGGGGGGGAAAAAAAATCACAAGATTTGCATTTTATCAACAGAAAATGGGTCACCAAAATGTCATTATACAACACTGATGACAGTTTATCTTCTATGTTTCCTCCCTCCACAGATTTTCATCATTAAGAAATGGAATTGTCCCCAGGAATCAAAAGGCTTATGAGATGGCAAGCAACTCAAACATGAGCTCTACTCACCATATCTCATGGGAATAATATTGATATCTCAGCACAGAAAGCATCGATTGGTATGCTGCATGAGCATAAGTCTGGAGGAGTAATGCCTATAAATTCCAAACACTTCAATTTCATTCTTTACGGAGATATCTCATTTATTTTCATTTTTTTTCTAAGACAACAGAGAAGCCACTCTTTCCAGAAAATAAGAAAAATCTTGGGTTTATGCTTTCAAATTAGGGAATAAAGGTTCCTGGCTGAAAATACATGAGCTGAAAAGATTTTGGAAAATAAGCAGCTAAACTAGTCACTGTACTAATTAGAAATGAGCAATAATTTGTAAAGATTCATAATTAAACACAGCTTAGCCAAATCAGCCTTATAATGACATCAGGGTGTCAATCAGTGGCTAATTAGAACTAGAGTTTCCTTAAATGTCCTGAATATCTGTACAAAGTGTGAAAGAAAAAGTACAATTACAATGTATTTAACGTAATGTGTTACAGAACTTGTAAGTGAAACAAACACCTTGGCAAAAGGAGAATTCAGCAATACGCATACCTAGTATTGTATAAATTTACTGAAATTGATCCACTTATCGCTCCACTTGTCCCTCATCTGGATTTTTAATTATCAGCAACAGCTAGAAGGAAATGTACCTTCTCACAAAGGATGAGCCAATGAACCAACAGACGACCACATACCAAGCCTTCAGAACTCCTTAACCTTTCCTCCCCGCTTTCTTTATTCCCTGAGATTTAGGCAGTCAAAAGGTAAACAAGCAAAACCTTAAAAACAGGCAACAGTCATACAGGCATTATTATAAAAAACACCACAGGAATCCTAGAATCCTCATCGATACCCTGGCCGATAACCACACCCACCCTGTGCTTATGTTATTCGAATGGTCTTAATACAAGATATGAAAAAGCCACTAACATAGACATATATTTTTATACTCAGCGCAGAGACACCAATATTCCAACCTTCAGACCTCCTTACCTTTCTGTGTTGGAGGAAAATGATATGGCTTCAGAACTATGAACAGCAAGTTACTTCAGTCTTTTTTCTGAACAGCAGGATACCCAAATCCACGGTATTAGTTCGCAGTGGCATGCCAACATATACCAATCACAGTACTTGTGGACAGCTGTCTAAACTAACATGCTTTTGTAATACTTTGTGTTCCTTCACCTCTTGCTGCTGCTACGCAGGATAACATTTCCACCTAGAGCCCTTTCACAGAATACCTGGATTCTAGAACAATAACAAAAAATCCCTGATATCTGTTACACTACCAAACCACGCTGCTCATATGTAGCCGATCACACCTTATTTGTTCAGTCTATGTAGGTGTTATTCCTACTTTCTCAAGAGGGAATTCGGAGCAGTAAAAACAGATTTCAGGGATCTTCTGTTTGCCTAAAAGGAACAGTATCTCTGTTCTGCTGCACAAAGATTAGCTACTGCCACAACCACTATATTTCAAGTAAGAAAAGTAAGAAGGTGGCACAGTATCTGAGGAGTCAATCGTTTTTAGTGCTGATTTGAAGGAAAAATCACAAATCACATTTTTACTGGGACATTTACACATATGTAGCAGGAGTAGGAACATACCGATGCTAGTGCACCCTCCTGCGTGGCCCGTTATGTAGAGAAGTAGACCACACAGCAGCTTCACCTTTACAGGCAAGCACTTCCCGGAAAGGGTGTAGCCCCTAATGGAACTACTGGTACTTTGATTGCACATAGCAGGGAAACAGACCATCTCTTTTAATTGTGTGGTTTTCACTGAAGGGTAGAAGCTCAAGAAAGTGATCCTTTCCTTCTACCTGCTATGGGATTTTTTTTTTTTTTTATTGCAGACACAGCTGTTGTTGTTCCCGAATGATGAATAAAATGCTATCTAATTCTTTTAGGGTATATACAGCAGTTCCAAGTGAAATCGTCTTAGACACACTTTATATTGTAGACCTCTGAATCCCAGATGCGTCACTGTAGGAAGCAGGGTAGGGCTTCAGAGCTACTGGGTGCATGCTTTACAGGTCATGTCTTACCTCCCTGAACACTGCACGAACTAATTTTCAGTTCCATTCCCGTAGTGCTGTAGTTTTGACTGAAATAAAGTCTGCATGGCTCATTTTCATGACAAAGCCACAAAAAAGCTGTGTGCTCCTTCCCCTCCCCCCCCGCCCCACCACTTGGCAAGCAATGCAAGTTCAAATATGATTTATTTTTGAAATGCTCAGATGTTTTCCTTTTTAAAAGAGAAGGTCTTACTTCTGAAAGAACAGCATTTTGAAATAGCACCATATAAAGAGAAAGCACTGCAGTCTCTGCTTGGCAAGGAAAGCTTTAGGGGAAAAATGCTTAAGCACATTTGATGTTTATTCCAGGAGCTATGGGACAGGACTTGAAAAATCCCGTAATTTAGAATCAGGAGGCTGGAGAAACAGTGTGGTGATTTACACATACACCTGAAAGAGCAGGTGATTTTCTTGCCTTTGTTTTTCTTCCAGGTATGTTCAGGAGCACCTGTATGTACTTCGAGCTGCTCCTTTAAACCGGAGGTATTCCAAAATTGCTTTGCAGAAGGTAAAACAGTGTCTTCACCACCAACCACCCCCCCACCCCCGCCCCCAAAAAAGCCCCACTTTACTGATGCACGTACTCCGGCGAGCACATCCAGCATGGCAGCGGACACAGGTGTGGAAGCATCTCTGCGCTGGCGACAAAGGACTATTGTGTTTGTGCCACGTCGCTTGGAGCCGCCGGAGGACCCGTGCCCCCCGTCACACGGCTCCCAGCCCGGCGGGGGGAGTTCTTCCCCGGAGGGGGGTGGAAATGCTGGGTACGGCGCCCCCCCCAACTCTCCGCTTTCCTCACCCGCCGACCGGGGCACGCCGAACCCCCACCCGGCCGCCGGGCGGGCAGCGCCGTCCTCCGCTCACCTCTGAGCCCTCCGGGGGGGGGGCCGGGGAGGAGGCCGGACCGGGAGGGCGGCGGGAGGTGGGGGCGGCTGCGCCCCGTCCCGCCGCCTCTCGCCCACCACAGCCCCTCCCCGGAGGAGACGCACGGCGGGGCGGGGGGGCTGCCGTCTCGCCCCCCCCCTCCCCCCAACGCCCCCCAAAGTTACCGTGCCCTGACGGACGGGCTCCCCGCGGCCGCCACCCCCGACGGCACTGGGGGGTTCCCCCCTGTCGCTTACCTGGCGGCTGCCGGGGCGCTCCCTCACGGCGAGCGGCGGCGGGGCGCGCCGCAGCCGGGGCTGCCTCTGCCGCCACCTTCACAGCCCCCTCCCGAGGTGAGCGACGCGCGGGGCGGTGGCGGGGAGCAGCCGGGGAGCCGTGACATTTAACCGGGCGTAAGCAGGGTCGCGCCGGCCCCGCGGCGCAGGCGGGGATGCCTCTCCTCCCCGGCGGGCTGGGCGGTGGGTCACCGCCCTCCTCTCCGCGGGCAGGCTGAGGCGGAGGGCGAAGCCCAGTCCATCCCCGGAGACCCAGCCGCAGCGCGCTGCCCGAGCCGCCGGTGGCTCCTCTTTCTCCTCTTCTCTCCTCTCGCCTGGCAGTCACCACTGTACCCTTCCCTGCGGCGGGGGGCGAGGGGCGCGGCAGCCGCAGCCGGGCGGCGGGGGCGAGGGCTGGCCGCCTGTCCCTCGGTGGGGCCCGGCACAAGGGGGGGACGGCGGCGGGGCGCGGTGGCGAGCGGGCGGGCGGGCGGCGAGGCGGCAGCGCGGGGAGGCAGCGCCAGCCCGAGGTGAGGGCGGGCGGGCGGGCAGGGAGGCGGGGGGCGTCTCTGTCAGAGGCGGAGCGGCTCCTTCCGCGCGGCGGCTCGCACACCGCCGAGTCAGCCCCGCCGAGCGGCGGCGGCGGCGGCACCTCGGGGAGGCAGAGGGGGTGCGCAGAGGGGCGGGCGGGCGGCCTTCCGAGCCCCGTACCCCGGTCGCTGGCGGGCCGAGGCAAGGCACCCCCCCAGCCCGCTACCGCCTCCGCGCCGTGGGCAGCGGCCGGCCGGTCCTTAACCCTCCCCCGCCGTGAGGAGGGGGCGGCGGCGCGCGCGCGCGCCCGGCTCCCCCCTGCGGTCGGCGGCGCGCTGCAGGTCTCCCTCCCCCCGCTGCCGCCCCCGCCGGTTGCCGGGTAGAGCCGTCCAAGGGGTGCGACCCTCCATGGGGTGCCGCGGGCTGCGGCGGTGCCGCCCGGGGAGCGGGGGGGAGAGCGGCGGGGAGCCGGGCGGCCATTTCCGGCGCGGCGGGGGAGGTTGGCGGGCGGCGGGGCTGCACGGCCCGAGCGGGGACCGTCCCGTGCCTCCCCCCCGACGGCACCGCTCGGGGCAGAGCCGGGAGCCCTCGGGGAGGAGCTGGGGCTGAGGCGGGCAGGGCACGGCGGGGCGAGGGGGCGCGTCCCCTCGGGGAGGGCACGGCGGGACGCGTACGGCGGCTGCGGAGCGACGAGCATGGCCCTCGGCCTTGTGCCGGGCAGGTGGCGGTGTGCCAGGCCGCCCCGGGCCGGGCTGCGGAGCGGACGTTGGCCGCCCCGGCGGCGCGAGGGCGTCTCCGGCCTCTTCGCCACCTGCTTGGCCTGTGCTTCTGCAAGAGGTGTTGCTGCTCCGGTTGCTCCCTGCGTTTGCAGGAGTCAGTGCTACGTGGTCCCTGAACCTTGGTACCCCGCGTTGTGTGCTTTGCACACTTTGAAATAGTTGCATGTGACATATCTTTTAATGGAGGATGCGGAGTGTCAGGTTCGTGCTGAGTAATTCAGGAGCAGCAATGCCAGTTCCCTAAAATGATTCTGAAAATTATCTTTTATTTCTTTTCAGTTTTTTACCATGAGCAAATCACATCCCTGTCCGTAGAAACCTGGCTGGAGGCTGCAGTCCACAGAAAGCTGCGTATTACAAAACCGATGAAAAATTGGCACATTTAAGGAATTTCTCTTACCAGTAGGAGCACTGACGTGAAAGATAGAAATAATTGAATGATAGCTCCGAGTTGCTCAGTTTTCTGGTGCTCTTCCTTCACTTTTGCACGTGTACAAACATGTGCATATGCACAGTTCATGTATCTTTTTGCTAACATAGCAGGGTAGGAAGTAAATGAAAATACAGATAGCCACATTCTTGAAAACCCAGGCACAAGTTTGGACAATGGAAGACTTAGAATAAAGGAAGGTAACATGAATGAGGCATAGTTCTTTGTTCCCTTACTACCAATGTTTTGTCCGAGGCTCTTTTTTTCAAGAAGCATCCCAAGCAGTAGCCCTGGTAGCCATAATTCAGAGAAAACCATTCTTTATACAGCAGTAGCTTTTCCTTTCAACTTTTGTAGTAAGCTTCTGTATTCATTTCAGAGCTATCAAGAATTCCTGTTTTCTTTTGTCTTCACCTCTGCCATAAGCCACCGGAATAAGGATACTAATACCAAAGGAAAGCAGCTAGCTACCTTTAGCCACTAATATGAAGCTAAAGAGCAGTATCTTGACCTTGGGTCTGTGTCTGACAGCACTGTAATACATGTAATGCACTCATCAATAAAAGGAAGCACTGCTAATCCAGGATCACATGCTGTACAGCTTTTCCACACAGGAGAACTGTGGCTTATGTAGGTTACATGGAGTATCTTAGAATTTAAGAGAAACGTCAGGAAGGAATAGTGCATAATAAAATGGCAGAATTCCTGCAAAGTCTGGAGAAGAACCAGCAATAAACAATACCTGGTAAAACTATTTTCGTAAAATAAACTCCCTATTGTGAACCTAACTGTTGGATCCAAAAGCAGTTGGCTCCTTGACTTTGTCAAGTCAACCTGTTTTTAGAAAGTGCTGATCACATGGTGCATGGTTCCTGCAAGTGGTCTCAAATTGGGAAACCCGAAGCTGATAGTTACTACTGGGACCCAGCTGTTGAGCTGTAGTTAGTTAAAAAAAAATCAGAAAACGTTGCTGTGTTTTTTGTTGAGCGCTAGTAATACAAAGAGATCGCTGTTCTGAGGAAATTACATTGATGTTTTCATACCCGGTGGAAATTTTATACTGCATATAGAAGTATCTAAAATTTGCCAGTTAAGTGTAATTTTTCTGAAGGTTTATAAACAGCAAAATAAAGTACTCCATCTACTCCAAGAAGTGTACTGACAACAAGATAAATGGGAGTCTCTCCTGGATACTGCCACCTCGTGAGTGTTCTCTAAGTGGAAGATAAAGCAGCATAGCTATATAGAGACTGAATTACTACAGACTAAAAATAGAAACAGGAAAACAGTAGGCTATCACTGTACCCATTGGGGTTGTTTTTTAAGTAAGGAGATGCTACAAGTGAAATTTGAAAAATAAACTACTCTCAAACTTTGCATTAATTCAGAGTCTGAAACTTAAGGAGAGCGGATCGCCAAAGGGAACTTCCATCAAATGGTCAAGCAATAGAAAGCTGTAACAACTCACCTGCATCAGTCAAATCTCAGTTATGATGACCAATTCAATACATTGTATGTATTTCATGAATCACAAAGGAAGCTTTTGCAGTAGGATACTGAACCTTACTGCAGCTTGAAAAGCTTGCCGTTTCCATTCAGTTCTAGGTATTTGGCTTTCAGAAGAGCTGGAACAACACCACACAACAAGAAGCCAAATGTTTCTATACCTCTGGCCATTCAGTCAGGTCTCTATATAAAAATCGAAGCTGATGAGACTTTTTTTTCTCTGGGGAATTACGTGCATAATGCAATCTAAAAGCATTTTTAAAAGAGCCCATTAGAACTCTGATTTAAAAGGTCCTTTGAAAGGGTCTTGTACTTCCTTTTGCTGTAAGTTCTGGAAAAGGAAGGGGAGAGAAAATCACAGCTATACTTTCTGTGCAGTTAACTCTGAAAATGTAGTTCCTATAGAAACAAGAGTGATTATGCATTTACCTTCAACTGTATCATAAGTAAAGATTACAGTGCCTCTTTAAACCAAATGAAATTAATCTTCAAATCACTGATCATTTAGCAATAAATATTAAATGTATCAGAAATACTTCTGCTATATTTAATTGTCTTGTAAGTATTTCTTCCCATCACCATTCTAGCACTCTGAGGTTTCTGTAGCAATAATTCAAACTCTTTAAAGTGCGTTTCCTATTGTTTTGGGTATCCACAATAAGTGTTTTCAGATTTATAAAAATGCTTAGCTTCACAATTATCTGAGCAGTTGGGCTCACCATGGTATTCTCATGTGTTCTTTGCCCCAGTTACTTGGCATCCAGGTAGAATGAGATCACACACAGAACGATCATTTGAACCGTATCATTGAGTGTGCCTCTATCTACAAATGAAAAGAAAAATGAAAAAAAAAATGGTTTAGCACCCACATACACATATAACCATATGGCTTCAAGTTTCCAAAAAGTACTTTTAACACTAAAAGAACACAAAATTTCAAATTTTAAACATCTTGAAAAAATATTTTTTAAAAATGCTGATCGTATAATAATTTACAATTTCTTGTGAAAAATAATAATGTTTTAAAAAATTAAGATTACTTTAGTAATACTAAATTTTCCTAATCTTGAAAGAAAACTCAAAAAAATTAATTGGAAATCGCAAATTGTTTTTCCATGTCATACTTTGTATATTGCACCATTTTTAATCAGCATCTATACCTTCCTAGTCCAGCTGCTTTTACATACACATGCCCTCCATTTGACTGTTTGTCAGTTAGAACAGACTTAAGAAATGTTCTGTTGAGTTAAAGTTGGTCGGTGGATTTAAATGAGACCCTGCCTGCTTCATGCATTTAAAGCCCATACTTGGCAGTTTCTCTGCATGTAGGGTGAAACCTGTGAACAGGGATTAAATTTCCTAAATCCGGGGGTGGGCACATTGGTGTTGCATAGCTTTCCTAGTTGTGAACAGGGTATGTTGCCTAGCGGAGCTGGTGGAGGTGGGACTGATGCCGTCTGTGCCAGAGGTGACACTCTTTAGTTTGCTGAATGAAAAAGACCTGTGCAGGAGGTACAATTGCTGCGTGAACGGGACCTGCATTTTTGTGACAAGATAGATACAATTTAGAATTTAGTGGCATGAGGCGTGCTGTGTGAGAATCAACACAGGCATGTATCTGTGAGTTCAGATCATGGTGTTTACCAAAATAATATCGTTCTGTAGTTCTGCATAGCTTTTGTGCATGCTGCAGTAATTCCCCAGTGGGAATCCCTGAGTTCTTCCCAGTCATGCTGGTTTTCAGAGTGGTAAGCAGCCCTCTCACCCGAACCATCACTCAGTGGGGAAGGAGATTTTATAAAATATATGTGTATATATCACTACTTACTGTTAATAAGTTCAAACCCAATAAATACTCTGTTCTGCTTTTATCATCACAGAGGTGAATGTTTCACCATATTATACTTTTAGTCAGCTTCCAGGTATCCCCATTTTATTAAACAATTTTCAGCAAGCATGACTCATGTCTTTAGAAACTACAAATCAGAAATTTTAATTTTTTAGAGGACACCAGATAGTTCCAGAGGAGAAGCAGTTGCTCTTAAATAACAGTAGCAAACGAAATAAAACTGCTCATTTACTAAAATTCAAGTTCCCAAAAGCTGGATGATTTTGTTCGTTGTTTTTTTTTTTTTTTCTTTCTGTTTTCAAAGTCAGGAAGGCCAGGATTACGTGCATCTGTGCACAGAAACAATATATTGTCTCCTTTACTTAATTACCCGCCTTCTCTTTATTTGTCCAGAAGCAGGACCATAGCAAATATAAACTCCCAAACTAAAAAAAGTAAAGTTATAATGTATCCCTGTTCGCCTGCTTAAATTATAGATGATGGACATAGAGGGGCATTATGTACTTCCATTTGATTTGAGGATTGCATGAATGTTGGAGGTAGAAAGACTTTGAGAAAAGCACTGAACTATTCTTAAATCACAATCATATGAAATCTAGCTGAAAGAAAACTAGCTTATCATTTTCTTAAAATAATATTTTCTGGATCTTATTCACTGTTGCTTTACTTCAATTTCTATGAAAAGTATGATGTCAATAGCATTAAGAGAGTATAATTTACCAGTGTAAAATAGGAGTATCTCACAGGTGAACCCAACCTGCATTTTCAAAATTAGCATTTTCTCTCAGAGATTTCAAAGGCCAGCTACAGAACATTCACACTCCTCTAAAGAACAGGATGTAGCTACCGCTGCTCTAAATCATAAAACATTATTTAGGGCTAATTTTACCGGAGTTCTAGTACTTGTCATACACATAAAGCAGGAAGATTAATAATGTTATTGACAGACAAGGAATGAAAAAATCTGTGACATCATTTGTCATTTGTTGGAGAGAGGGCAACTTAGGTGGGCAGTTTAAGGCCAGTAGTATGTACCATTACTTCCAACCTTTATTCAACACCTTCTGTTGGCTTCTTTTTCAACCTCGATATAGTTGTTAGTTAACCTGTAAGTACAGTTAATTACAGTACACACAGGCAATTTGAAGAACGTGAGTTACATGCAAGAAAGCATGTTGTGAACATAAACTAATAGGGCGTGCCTCGTGACTATGTGAAAGTCTCAAGATTATGGCAGCCACCAAATACCTGAGTCTAAGTTTATCATATGGTAAAAACAAGGGCCTACAGCAAGAATTTACAAATGCTGTAATGAATAAAAGCAATGTATTTTCAGTGATAACTGAAACTAACTTACATTCAACTGAACATCCATTTCTCGGCAGTATTTCACTATTATTAGAGCTATTAATTTTAACAAAAGTGTCATTCAGAACAGTTTCTGTAACCCAGAACCGTTTCTGTCATCATCAAGATCCTTTACACAGAGGTAGAAATGTTCCGAAAACATCAGTGCATTACATAATAACCCCACGTACAGCAACTGCAGGCAGCAGAAAGCCAAGGGCTCATGTCCCTTGGTAAACAAAGTCACAATCTGGTGTCTTCTCACATTTTGGATGGGTAGGAACAATGGCATCACTCTTCCCAAGCAGCAGGACTCCTGTGCTAGAGAAATAAATAGTCTTGGGGGGTGTCTGTGGCCTAGATGGCAATTAATATGGTCTGGCCGCACACCTACTATCAAAATCTCATAGCCTCTAAACAAGCGTGGCCACATCCAGTGCTGTGTGGTCCCAGAAATCATCTGGGAGGTTGCTGGTTGAGCCAGACCAAAACCAGGCCTGTTCGTAGGCTCTCTTCCCTCAAAGTGCAGCCAATCAAGTTCCATTGCCTGTATCCTTAGACTGCTTATTTTAGTACTTCATATGCAGCCCTTTAGCTTCTGTTTACCTTACAAGTTGCAAGGATGAAATTCTTAAAACCTTCAGTTAAATTTGTTGTGTGACTCTGTCGCTTGACTGTGAGGTACCAGATGGTGATAAAAAGAAAATAGGCTTTGTTGCAGTTCCGTAATTGAAAGCCAGATGGTGTTACTAAGGCTGATAGAGAGAAAACAATAATATATCCCTGCCCTACTCTGCCTCAGATTTCCAGCTATTGCTATGGAGCTGAAAATCCATCTGTTCAGACATTAGTGACACTATATCGTGCAGCTTTTTTGGACACAATTTTCTGAAACTGCAACAGGTGCAAGCACTTGCAAACTTTTTTAAGTTTCAAATGACATTAGATTAATACTTAAGGTGCAATTTTAAATCAATTTCTGTCATAAAACGAAAATATTTTAATCTTTGCAATTAAAAACAATCTTGCATTTTATATGGAGAGACAAATCCTCACCATTAACTGAATAAAATGGAACTTATCTAATAGGAGACTAGTCACCTAGGAGGAATAAGGTTTCACATTAAGTGTAATGAAATCTGAGGTTTTATCTATAAATATCTATAAAGAGGTCTAGAAAATGGCTATTCTGCTATTTCAAATTTGACAATTCTGTATTAGAATATTTAGCTGAGTTTGCTAGTTTGAGTTCATTTGCATGAGAATGTTTTCATCAATCATATCACCAAAGCAATACAGTGATTGTAGACATTAAACAAAAGTTGAAGTTGGCAGGGAATCAGCAAGACAGAAGAAACAAAAGCATGTTGTTCTCTTAGCAGAAAATATTTTGCTTAATATTTAGGATGATGTTAATTTCCATAAATAAATTTGTACTCAAGGACGTATAAATAATTAACTAACTACTTTCATGAGCTGATTAGTCTTGTCCTTATTCACAAAAAAGGTGTCAACATTGCATATATTTATCTACAAATATAGCTATTAAAAAATTATTACGGATGCCCTAAAAACTGCATCCTGTGATTTCCATTTTCATTTTTCAATTTATTTGGTGCTGTAAAAAAGGAAGGACTGGTGCCTGACTTACTGCAATCCTGTACATTCCAGGACCTGTGATGATTGAAGGTTTCAGGTGCACACTGTGTGTGAGGCAAGAGCTAGCTGCTGGACCACATTGTCTCTTCTTTGCAGGGGGGCTGTACTAGGTCGTGTCTTGGTATGTGGTTTCAACCTTGACACCACTAGCAGAGGAGCACTTGGATTGTATCAGCTGGGCACTCAAGTGTGTTTTGCAGTGCTCTAAGCAAAGACGCAAAGCAAATTCATACCTCAAAAGAGCTCCTTCGGTAGTTTGATTTGTTTATGTAGGGGTGCCTAACGTGCAAAGAACTTATAACAAAAAAAAGAGAACATTTCAAAAATAAACTGTTTGATGTTGACAAGGAAAAAGGATGCTGTTGCTGTATCCTTACATCTACATTCAATTGGAGTAGAGTTTGTACAATATTTAAATATTTAGAAATTTGGGTTCATGGACGAGATTTGAAAGAGAATATTGTGTAATTAATGATTGAGTTGAGTAGAATTGCTCTTACCTGAATAAGGATATCTTGCTCAAAATTTACGAATATATCAAAGCATCCTTGACCTAGAGACACAGGTGATGGTTGGCACAGACAAATGAAGAGGAATCAGACACACAGACCAAAAATTAATTCAGTGGAAGGACTTAGTGCTCCCCTCCAATCTCTTCCCAAGGGATATCGGAAGTCTTCTGTTTCAACTGGGAACTGCAGAAAAGAGAAAGATCTGGACTATGTGAATCCCCCTTCCCTCCTCCCCAGCTCACCTCCTAGTAACTTTTGAAGTGAATAGGCCATATTCAAAACTCAAGGTTGCCTACACTGTAGGCAGATCTGCACCAACAAAGACTGACTGTCATCAACTCATTACTTTGGTGTCTCCCAGATGTAGCTTATGTAGTTGAAATACACATGTGGTGACAAGTTTATGAAGCTGTGCTGAAATATCTGTCTTTCTACTAAAAATTTGAGTAAGGCAAAACCTTTTTTCCTGAAAAGGCTAGATACAAGTAGATCATACTCTTCCTGAAACTCCTGAAAGGCAGGGGAGAAAAAGTATTACATATTTTGAGTTTGGCTGCCTGGGAGGAGCTGGAATGGTGATGACCCAGTGAGTGGTGATTAGCGCTAAATTATGATGTTTGAAATCCCACACCTCAGTAGTAGTTCTGTCTTGTGTAGAATTTCTTAAGTTATAGGTAAAAGCTACTCTGTGACTTTGTATCAGGGAAGTCACATACAAACATGTGAGGATAAACTGTGTTTGGTGTACTCAACTGTTCTTTAATATCTCTATACCCGTGCAAATGAAAACTTGAAAGAACACTTCAAAAGGCCATATTCTGAGGGCATAATGGATACTGTGAGACATAGCAACATATCATTTCATATAAGAGTTTCTTACGGTAACTGTCAAAGCAATTTCTGTTGAACCTTGCAGCTATGTACAACATTTTCTAAACCAACATTACTTTAAAAATTTTTTAACAAATAACTGTCTTTCACATATCATGACAAGCTCATTCATCACTCTGGATTTATTGGGAAAATAGCAGAGTAATCAGGAAAAAGAAAAGGTGCTGGAGCTACATTCAGATAATTTCTTTCTTCACAGAGGTGTTGCAGCCATGTGAAATTCATGAAGGCATGTGAGTCAATCAAGCAATTTAGTTATACATGTTCTTTCATTCTTTCTCTCTGCCTTACTCTATGTAGTATTTGTAAAAGTCTCATATTTTCAGGAAAAGTTACTGACTTGCTGTCCTTCAATGTTTTCACTAAGTACTAAGGACTAGTCCTGCAAGATATACTTACTATTTAAAAATCAAATCAAGTAGAATATTTAAAGCTTGAAACATTCAACATTATTAGCTGCTACTGAACAGTTAGATTACACATGTGCACGGATGCATATGCGCCGTGTATCCTATTATATACCATAGCCTAGAATGCATTCAGGTTTCTTTATTAAAACATCATACTTGTCACGATGGATAGCACTGCCAGCAAGGTAGAGGTAGATATGGATATGGATCCCACAACAGTGCCATCTGTTAGAGGAAGATTTATCACGCCGGATTTGACAGCTCAAAGGAGATGAGGCTGCTGCAGCTCAAGGTGCTCAGGTCCAGCCAGCAGCATGGCTGAAGATGTGTTCACAGTAGGGACACGCACACAGAGAGCGTGTATACAGCACATATGTACATATATACATGACCAGCCACACAGATCACAGTCATTCCCTCTCCTGCTCCCCCCTCTAGCTGAGCAGGATGGAGGTTCACTGGGGAGAATACATATGTATATATGTCTATACTAATATACATATATACACATATATATTTGTACAAGGTGGATCCCCCCAGCAGCTGGGCTCATACTCTCAGTCTGCCCAATAGCTGCCCCTGGATCCCAGTCTCTTCAGTTGCTGGCACCTGGACTCATGGACCCCTGAGACCACAGCCCTGCTCCAGCAGCTGTTGCAGACTGTTCTGCACACACACACACCCCCAGAGCCAGCCAGGACTCCTCTGGTCCCACAGCCAACCTCACTGTGCTCTTGCCCCTAGGGATGCTCTCCCGAGTGGGCCCATGAGGACCCACTCACCCCCTTGCTCCCAGGCCACGTCACCTACTCACTAGCTTGTCTGCCTTAGTCCTTGCTAGTGATCACACACTCGCACACCCACACCGCTCCAGTTGCTACCATCACCGGCACACAGGCCCTCTGACCCTGTGCTTATGCAGATGGGGCTCTGATGGGCTGGTGACTCCTGTGAGGAGCTTAGGAGGAGCCAGGGTATTATTTGGGCTCCCCCTCCTGCCGATGTCTCTTTTGGGGATGGGCAGACAAGCTTTTATCATGGAATCTAGCACTTTAATTTCATGTCTATATGGTGCCCTTCCTTTTGTCAGCAAAGCACAGATGCAAGGCAGAACAGCAGAGTACCACAAGCATTCACATTCAGTGCATTTTGAGGGTCCAGAGGGAGCAGTAAGGAAGGCAAACCCATACACTGGGTTTTAAGGGCCAGCAGCCCATGAGGCTTTGGGGGAATCCAGCCTGCCAGAAGCAAGCCCCAGCTCTGTTCTGTGATCTGAGATTATCTAGGTAGGTAGTGAGCGGAGAAACATACCCATCTGTTCCCAGTCCCCGAAACTTCACAGCTTTCCTATTTGAAAAAAAAACAACCTCTCAGTTTCATGATTTTAAGATACTCAAGTGCTAACTATCCTTACTAAAGTTGCTTCTATTAAATGCAGACAGAAAAGTGATCCTCATCACAACCAACAAACATTCTGCACAGGCCACATACAGGAGAAAAAAAATTAGTCTTCCCAAACCTGTCACCAACTTTTAGATAAATCTTGTATTCTACCTTAAAACAGTGCTCTCAGCATAAACCCCACCAAGCAGGGCTCAGACAGAAAGAAACGCTGAAACGTGTAAAATATTTTTAAAAGATGATCTAAAATTTGTTTTCTAGACATTAATAAGCCATAACATGAGGAAGGGTAATATGGGCTCTTCCACAGTGTGTAGTAGGTGACGTAGGTCCCAGCAAGAAGTTAAGCTTTCATTTTCCTCAAAAAAGTGAAATTCCAGTTTCTGACCTCCCAGATATCAGACTTTAAACCTCCTTGCAGGGTTAATCTAGCTCCTCTTGGACCTCAGAGGTTAAAAGACAAATCTATTCTAAGTGCGTGGTATTTAAAACAGCAGCTATTGGATTCTACCAAGGGGTCTGAAAATTGAGAGTAATTTTGGGGGAAATGGCCAAGTAGGCAAGAGGTAGGGCTGCATACGTGAATGATTAATTGGGGAAACATGCAAAAGCAAATGTATCATAGAATTTTCTTCTCTGCCTTACCATATATATTATAATTACTTCTTAACTGTTAAGAGCTAAGGCATCTCTCCTTCCCTACATTTTAGATATGAACCTAAAAAAGATTTATGAAGCCTTTAATTTAATGCATGACTGCTTAAGCAGAACAGGGGCTTTTGCAGTAAATTTTGTTATTTGTCCATAAAGAAAGGATTTCAGTTGTTTAAAGTACTGTAAAAAAAGGGATTTAAAGCCAGCAAACATAGTGCAGGTAGCTGAAAATTCACCAAGACGTGTTATTCGTATGCACCAGAACAAACCCTGAGCTAGTTTTTGTTTTAAGCTGGAGCAGAACCAATGTGGGCAGACTCACACCTATTTCCTCCATCTATTATACCCATGGCACAGCAAGTGCACTCTGTACTTGCCATCCATTTAACAAGATGCTTCTTTTCAGGCCAGATTTTTAGCAGCAGCTTACCTTTCCAGGCTGCCTCTACTTCAGATTCTTTACAAAAACCTGTCCCCAGGTCCCCTAGGTAATCCTGCTCTGCCAAGACCAAGCCCAACATGGGTGCTGCATAGCCCCTTCAGCTCTCACCCAGACGCCCTGCACAGGCTGGGACTGCCTTTGCCTCTAGTGTGTACGCACCTCCAGTCAGTCTTCTCTCCAGCAGCGGTGGCTCCTGCCCTGGCTATGGTGGAAGAATAGAGAAAAATACCAAAACCAAATAAGTCAGGTCAGATCGTTCACCCAGCAAAAGAGTCATTACTGGTAGATTTACAGTGCAAAGTGTAATTTTGGTATCCAGGAATATTTTCCACCTGATGCCCCAACAGGAATTTTATGTTTTGTGAGTGACCATAATCCAGGAATTCCTCTGGGGATTGTATGGGAATACCAGGTTTTGCAGACCATTGTCCTTTGAGTTCCTATCTCTGCAGCAAGAAGACTGGGATCAAGAGAGGCACATGCATATTTAGTATTTCAGGCATGCCCTTTCTGAAAGCTCAGTCATCCATCTGGATACCCCAATTTCTCCATTTTCTCCAGAGGATAGTTCTCACCTAAGGGAGAACACAGATAGAGGCATCTGAGATGGTGTCAATCACTGCTGTCAGGCAGCAGCCCTCTTCTCCTCAAAACTTGAGTTTCTTGTAGTAGGTTTAACCACATGATCTTAACCGCAGTTATTTTGTTGAAGCCTGACATCCTCCAGTTTCCCACTCCTTTGTACTGACTGGGCCAAAAATGGTCTGGAAGGCAAAGAGACGCCGTTCTTTCTTCCTTAGACTGTTCTTGCTGTGAGCACCTATCAGGTGAGCAGGCACTGCTTTTTCTCTGTTTCCCAAAGGGAGTTAAAATATTTCAAGACTGCCCATGTAACACCTCTAAGACTTCAGGAGTCTTTTAAAATTAATGAGTACCTAACAGACACCGTTAGAAGCAGTACCAGAATGTTCTCAGACCCAACCTATATGCTGGTTGTCACCTGCTGTCACTTGTTTTGCTTAGTCAATTCATCTCACCAGTGTTAGACTCTGCCTTTTACAGGACTGCTGTGTGGTCACAGGTTTTTCTTCCCTCCTCCGTTCCCTGAACTCAGTAGGTGCAAGAGGCATTTCGGAAAGGGACTCAGCCTCACAGGTTGGTCATGACACAAGCATGGGAGCATACCCAGGAAGAGGAACACACCATACTTTTCCTGTAGCACCTTCTGAACGTATGAAGCTTGCCTCTCAGAAAAGCAAAGGGCCCATCACTGGAGATAGTTTCTCACTCTCCAGTTGATTTTGAGGGTGAATGGCTACAGCTAAGGCATCACTTCAAGCACCACTCAATATGGCAGGGTAACCCTTTCTATTGTCTGGATTCAATCTTCAGAATACCAGGAGCAATACACCACGTGGGGAAGGAGTGAACTTTCGGGGCCAAGAATCGTTTGGCCTTCACACAGACACTTGAAAGATACCTGTCATTCCTCGGAAACTATGTGAGAAGAGAGAAAAGCAGACAGTTTAGGCGTTTGCTCATATAAAGTGAAGACTTCCATCATTCCAAGCATTACCAAGAGAGCAAAGAAAATCAAAGAACAGTACATGAAATAAAAATATGCCAAGAGAAATTTTCCATCTGCATCTCTGACCGAAGTCAATCAATTCTTTGTGTTGAATACAATGTATTTTTCAGGTACAGCAGGTCAATGTCAAAAGCAAAACCATGTCTTTTTCATATTCAAGGACAACCCCTTAACCAAGGAAAGCTTTGTTTTGTATTTAAAATCTTCAGAACAGAGTGTCTAGACATACAGCTGGTACGTTTGGGTATTTAAGGGACTTTGCATTTTTAGCAGTGCATTTTTATTATTCTACTTTGGTGTTCAGAGGAATAACCTGTGAATTTCTCATCCACAGAAATAACAACCCTATGGAGTATCCTACAAAGTATTACCAGTTCACTTTACATACAAATGAATTTTTGAAAATCTCTCCTAACCTTTTGCATCAAATTAAAAAAAAAAAAAAAAAAAAAAAAGAAGGAAAAAAAGAGTTCAGGTGCTGGTCTTTTCAACACTAGCGGTCCAGTTGTGACTTCACGACCGTGTAGTAAGGACAGGAACTAGAACAATGTCTCATTGAAAATGAAGTTGATATCTGCTTGCTTGTGTGCACCAAACGGCAGGCCACATAGCAAGATGGAGCTGGCAAAACAAATCTTAGAAACCTACAATTCGGTTATAGCACATGAAAATCTTGGTAGTGAAGGGTAGATGCCAGATGCTGGTGGTAATACAGAAGATGAGAAGAAACACACACCTTGATAACTGTGGTTACAGAGGCAAGAATTTAAGATAAACAAAAAATACTTTATCTGAACTTGTGCCTATTACAGTGCTTGTCTCTGAATCAGACCAGATCAGTATCTAATGCTGTAGCTGACAGAGGTTTACTTTGTTTTCAGTGACTTTTAAAATGTTACTTTTACTGGCAACGCTAATTCAACAATATATGTCCTCTAAATGCACTCTGTAGCATTTCCCTCCCACACCATATGTGAGCTACATTCTTATAACAAGAACAAAGAGAAAAATAATGGAGCTTTGCTGCTGTTTAGTGAATGGAAATTTTCAAGGTTGCTGGATAGCACTGCATTAGTGGTGGGAAATCAGGTTTTCCCACAGGGGCCGAAATATTCCAACTGACAACCCTGGCTTAAGGATCACTCAGGAATGAAGCACTCTGTATGTTACATTCCCAGTTATTACTGTACCACAGATGCTTTTCTGGAGGTGTGTAATTCCCATTGGGCTGTATGAGAGTTTTGTGAACAGTAGGTTAGATTTAGCCTCCTTCTCTCTTACTGAGAAAGAAAAGGTAGAGGAAAGGCAAAGCAGGAGGACTGCAACCTTTTTCCTTAACTATCCAAACCCAAACTGTCAGTAAACAGGGAAGATTAATGAGGCCATGACAGTGGAAAATGTCTTCCTTTTCTTTTAAATAAGTAACCATGTGCTGAGAACTGGGCACAAAAAATAAAATAATACAGAACTGAAGTGTCACAATTCTTCACCATACATTTCCTTTAAGAGACATGAAAAGCTGTATCTGTATGGCGTAAACTCAGATTTTCTTAAGCTGGAATTGTTTTGAATCATGGCATAACTCTTTGGGACGTGAAGACAGATAAATTTATATCTTACAGCTTCCATTCAGATTCTTACACAGCCACTAATTTATTCTTACAAAACCAGAATCTCTAGAAGAAACTGATTGGAGCCCTACAGTTCATAGTCTTCAGGCTAAGTGCTCATTCATTAAACTTTTTGTTAGGAGTTTTGCCTGAGGAAAGCTGTAAAACCTGGCCTTCATAAAGTGTGGACTGATTTTGAGTTTCTGAGAGAGACATTTTCTACCATCCTATGGTCACAGAAATAACAGGAATTCAATTTAGCTGAGGTAGAGCAGGAGCAATTTATTCCTATAGCTATAGGAGAGTTACAGGGTTTATATACCTTTAGGGTGTACAACCTGTTCTTCACCAAACCCTCTCAGATAAGCAGGACTGTAGTACATTACAACAAAAAGGGGTAGCATGTGGGTTAATTCATACAGGGAGGTTCAGGACAGTCAGATAAGGAAGCTCTAGGCAGCAGCTCTTTTTATACAAATAATGCATTGTTTTTTTAATTAATTTGTGCTGATGTGGTTAGGTCATGCTGACACGTATTTCTTAACTAGTGAGGCCTGCAAAGGATTTAAAGGATTTAAAGCCACTGTGAAATTTGCAGTGAATTTTAGAGTAAGTATTTCTGTTCTTGAAGGCTGACTTTCATGAAATTTTGTACTGAAGACTCATTCTGCTGTGCTGCTGCACAGAAGCAGCTCCCTGAGGCACCACTTTACGTATGAAAGGTTTTCTCAGCTATGGTGACAGAAGAAAATTGAGGTTCACATTTAAACTGGTGCAAACAGTGTGTTTTGCATGAGTTCAAGGCAGATGTGGAGGGATTTTTCCTGGACATCTCTACAGTAGTGTAAAGCACTTGGAAAGAGCTACTTACTTCTTAAAAAAAGACCCCAGATTGTTAATTCTACAGAAAACGGGTGCAGGCATGGGATAAGCGTGTGCCTAGGCAACAGCCACCTGCCAGCTCACAGATACCATGCAATTTGGCAAACAGGACTGTAAGGCACAAATAGAAACTATTTTGCAAACTCCTTGCCTGAGTGACAGATCCTAAAGGAAGGAAGGACTGAAAAACCACTGTGTAAATTCAACTTTCAGCATAAACAATGTCAACTCCCTAGTCTTGATTCTTCATGTATTACTCAAATGTTGAATTATTCAACCCCAAATATGTATGGTGAATAGGTTGCATGGCAAATAGAATGAGGGACATTTCAGGAAAAGACATAATTAATCTTCGATTTTTCGATCAAAGGAAAAATGGAAAGTCCCAGTTAGCTTTGCTTAGCTGGTTCAACACAGAGGAAATTAATATTCAGTAAATATCCACACTCCTTTTGTCATGAAAGATTCCTTCCACAGAGCAGATTCTGACACAGGTCGTCAGCCACTCTCCCTCTCTATTCCTCAAAATGCTATTTTAATGGTTGGCTTTTCTCTCCCCCTTAAATAGCTTTTAGCCAGCCATTATGACTTAAACAGCAACTGAGACATGAAAAACAAAGTAACTGTAGTGTGAAGGTTAGATCAAATGACAAACCATTGGCATCTCACTGCTGAATTTCTCTTTTTATCACAAACTGCAGTTTTCCTGTTGCTGCACTTTCCATACATTATTTTCAGTGGAAAAAGAGGTTACTCATGTGTAACTGGTAGTGTATGGTCTTTGCAGCAGTCCTGGCATGCATTCAGTGTGTAGTATGAACACAGGAAATGTCCAGAAAACTGTCCTTTATGTATTTGATAATGGCTTATTATAAAGATCTGGAATAAAAATTTCCTTTGTTTATTTTCTGATGATTCCTTAGAGGATTAAGAAGGAGAGAAGTGAATGTCTGTTTTCACAGGCAAGATATTCAGTCATCTTCACCAGTAGAAAATTGTCCTTTTTCCGTTGCTTCTCCGTGTCTTTGCAAGATTCTGACTATTAGATCTAGGTTTTAAATTCTCAGAGGAGGCTTGAGGATCTTATTTTGTTTGCTTGAACCTTTGCTATATTCTAAATATTAGGTTAAAATTGCCTGGATTGATAATTGCTTTTGTCATCTCAATATCTCACCTGTTTAGATAATTAACTCCTCGGAGGAGGTACACTTCTAGGTACCCAGCATGACAGGGCTCTTCTGTCCAGCCTCTCATTCTCAGTCATGGCAGCATCCAAATGTGATTTATTTCTGACTTAAAGGTTATAGATAGCATTTTCAGCTGAGAAGGACTGACTAGATTTCCAAAGCTCAGCAAAGTCAATTAGGAATCCAGCATCCTGAAAATAATCAGGCAGTTTGGCAGCTTTTATGTCTGTATGTGTAGCAGCCTGTAGTCCCAAAAAACTGGACAGAGCTGAACTAATCTAATATTTTCTCAGGAGTCCAGGGAAGACAAAAGTAATAGTGATAATCACATGTGATTTCAGTCTGAGGCACAGAGGAACATAGAAGTTTCTGTTGCACTCTTCTTGCAGCAACAGTAGTGTATCCATATGTGATCCTAAAAGTGCTTGTACAGTCAGTGTTTTTCAGAAATGTCCTTCCTTCAGTCTCCTCAAAAATAAAAAAGGGGATTCCTCACTCCCCAACACACACAAAAAGACATTGCAGGCTAGGTACAATTTCATTTGTTGGTATTTAAGTGCAAAATGCTTGCTTTTTCACAGAAAGCTCACTTGAAATGCCATATGAAGCCGGCTGATCTACATACACACTTTGCCTATGAAATCTAGTACACCTGACAAAGAGTATAAATTAGATGTCAAGGTCACAGGCTACAGCACCTGTTTAAACTGACAAATTTATGTCTTTAGCATGCAGTAGTTTTGCTGCCAACAGTAGTCTGTATTTCAGTTGGCAGATTTCCACACATAAGGAATGATATGCTTATGCTGCGACTGACTTATAAACACATCATGTTAACAGAGTAATTATAGACTTACACAAGCAACACAATTTGCAAAACAATTACTTTACTTTTCAATGCTAGATGGTTTTATTGTGTTCCAGAAAATAATTCCAAGTTTCAACATATCTCGCTTTTTATTCTGCGTCTTTGAAATGGAAACTTTGCAGAGAAATGCGTACGGTTCATTCATCATTCAAGGACTGTATAAAACTCTTACTGACTCTCTCTGCAGGGGTAAATTGCATCCTAAATGCACATAAAAGAGTATTGTGAGTAAATAGTAGACCTGTATGACTAACCATCCATAGGATTCAGAGTTTTCACTAAATATGGTCTGCAAAAATAACATTTAAATGAAAATAAAAGCTTCAAGCCATTCAAGAACGTAAAGAACATCTTCTTTCTATAGACTACTTTGTAGTCTCTATAAAACTGTGAAAATTGCTTTAGAAGAACAAAAGTCAAACATAAATCTAATAAATTAGTGTACAGAATCTTGTGTTTCAAGATCTGAAACACAACATGATCACTATTCAGAATATGATCACTACTCAGAGAGCATGTGTAGTTTGTGATCAACAATTATTAGCTGAGGATGAATGAGCCCTCCCCATTACCCAAACCAACAGACCCACACTCAAACACACCCCATCTGGCCAAATGTATCCAAACTACTTGCTGTCCCTACATGGAGAATCTGTTTCATTTTGGATATCATATTCAGTAAGGCTTATCTAAACGTGACTTGGCTTAAAATCCTCAAATATCTTGTGTAAATACCACTTGTGGAAAAACACAGTAGTGTAAAGTTAACAGATGGAGATTGTCAAATAATTAATATAACATCTTAGTTAATATTTGTCTCAGGAGTTCAGTTGTTTTCCAGGAATACAGTTTGGGCACACGCTTGTTCAAAAGGCTAATAATCCCAAGTATCTTCCTCCAGTTACCTGTCATAACAGAGTCTTCACAGAAGTATTGTGAGTCTGCAAATTATATGCATAATGTTATCAGCTGCATGAAAAGTCCTCAGTACAATATTTGTCCCTTTTTATGGATGGACATTCCAGGATTTCTAACAGAATATACTGCAAAACTTCTCTATAATATTACTGATTTATTATAATGTTCAGGATGGTGTAGTTTGTGCCTGACATGACTGCAAAGCACTTGCAATGGCAAATGAACACTCACTGTGTGGAGGTGGTATCTCCACAACTGTAGGCATAAATTTAGTACTTCTCAATTTCCTTGTTCCTTCTTCAGGGCCAGTGGAATAAGAATGGGGCTTTCTCGACTGCTCTCTCTGTTATGGGCCACAGATAATCCGTTTTCTCAGGACAGCACACAGGACTGTGTAGTCCTCATTCTTGGGCTGTCACATAACAGGGTTTGGATCCTTATCTTTTTGCAGGCTCAAGCTATTTGCCTTTCTGGGGTATGACACCAGAAGGAGCTCTGGTGGTCTCTAAGGATAGGTGACAGCGTCATACTCGTTCAAGTGGTGAGTCCTGTCTCAAGCCCTGTGTCTCTGCTGATGCTGGAACATGTTCTTCTTTCAAGGAATCCTAGTCCTTTCCTTTATTATTGTCAAGGTTTCCAACTGTTTGTGAGACCTCATACCTTCAGGAGGTGGCACCACTGCAAGAATTTTCCAGCAGCCTGACCAGCTTCTCACTACCATGTCTCCAGGTCCCATCTCTGATCCTGTGCCTGTGGCGGCATTCCCCTCTTTCTCTTCCTTCAGGTCAGCATTAGGCTGTAGGTCCTTTTCACTCAATAGTAAGGCTTTCTTCTAAGCCATGTGTCTCCAGACAAATTCCTAATTTTCAGGAGTCGATACAGTGGGAAATCCAATGCTGTCAGCCCTAGTAGGACTTACAGACTCACTGCTTTGCATTATTCTTGTATCAGGACCCACTCAAATGCCCTTTTGTTTCATGGTTCAGAGTAGGCAACACAGGACGATGAACAACCATCTCATTTCACTGCACTGTAGTAGGGCCTGGTCCATGTTGGTCATACATAGAAATAGATGGTCTCTTTCAGTTTGTAGCAGGTAAGGATCTCTCTTACTGAGGACTGTAATTTGCCACAGTTCTTGTAAGCATACATAAAGCTGTATTCAGGTAGAAAGTGCAGCCTTCCAGGCTGATATTAATAGCAGGGTGCATGATACATTCTCTTAAGAAATTACAACTGCAAATATACCACCAAACGTTTAATAGCATTATTATTATGTATTCCTTTTTGTGCAACAGTAAGCCTTCACATAGTGAAGGCCTGTCCAGGTCTCATTGGATGGCAGCACAGCCTTCTGGTGTATCAGCCACTCCTCCCAGCTTGGTATCATCAGCGAATTCGCTGAGGATACGCTCTGTCCCTTTGTCCACGTCACTGATGAATATGTTGAACAGGACTGGACCCAGCACAGACCCCTGGGGAACACCACTAGTTATGGGCCCTCAACCACACTCTGCCCCATTGATCATGACCCTCTGAGTTCTGTTGTTGAGCCAGCTCTCTGTCCACCTCACTGTCCACTCAAACAGCGCACACTTCCCAAGCTTGTCTTTGAGGATGTTATGGGAGACAGTGTCGAATGCCTTACTGAACTTGAGGTAAACAACAGCCACTGCTCTCCCTTCATTGACCCAGCGAGTCACACCATCATAGAAGGCTGTCAGGTTGGTCAAGCATGACCTCCCCTTGGTGAATCCATGTTGACTACTTCTGATAACCTTTTCCTCTACGTGCCTGGAGATGACCTCCAGGATGAACAGCTCCAGCACCTTTCCAGGGATGGAGGTGAGGCTGACTGGCCTATAGTTTCTCGGATCCTCTTTCTTGCCCTTTTTGAAGACTGGAGTGACATTGCCTACCCTCCAGTCCGAGGGCACCTCTCCTGTCCTCCATGACCTTTCAAAGATGATGGAGAGTGGCTTAGCAACAGCATCCGCCAGCTCCCTCAGCACTCATGGGCACATCCCATTGGGGCCCATGGATTTGTAAGGATCCAGTTTGCTTAAATGATCTCTGACCCAATCCTCGTCAACCAAGGGGAAGTCCTTTCTCCAGATTTTCCCTCTCACCTCTGCGGCAGGGATACCTGAGAGCCAGCCTTATTAGTGAAGGTGAAAGCAAAGGCGGCATTCAGTAACTCTGCCTTCTCTGCATCGTGCATCACCAGGGCACCCACCTCGTTCAGCAGCAGGCCCATTTTCCCCAGTCTTTTACTGCTGATATATTTGAAGAAGCCCTTCTTGTTATCCTTGACATGTCTCGCCAGATTTAGTTCCAAGTGGGCCTTGACCTTCCTTGTTGCTTCTCTGCATACTCTGACAATGTTCATATATTACTCCAAAGTGGCCAGTCCCTTTTTTCCACATAAAGTAAACCTTCTTCTTCCATTTGAGTTTTCCTAGAAGCTCTTTGCTTATCCATGAGGGCCTTTTGGCTCCTTTGCTTGACTTTTTCCTTACAGGAATTCCCAATGTTGAACTTGGAGGAAGGGGCACTTGAATATTGACCAGCTCTTTTGGATGCCCCTACCTTCTACAGCCCTAACCAATGGGATTCCTCCAAGGAGGACTTTGAAGAGGCCAAAGTTAGCTCTCCTGAAGTCCAGGATTGCAATGCAATTTGTTGCCCTGCTTCTACCACGCAGGATGCTGAACTCCATCTCATGGTCACTGCAGCCAAAACTACCCCCAACCCTCACATCCTCAGCCAGACCTTCTTTGTTTGTTAGTATAAGCTCCAGCAGCACTCTCACCTTGTTAGCTCTTCTACCACCTGTGTAAAATAGTTATCTTTGATGCTCTGCAGGAACCTCCTGGATTGTGTGCACCTTGCCATGTTGCTTTTCCAACAAATATCAGGGCAGCTGATGTCCCCCACGAGAACCAGGGCCTGCAGTTGTGAGGCTACTTCAAGCTGTCTGTGGAAGGCCTTGTTGACTCCCTCTTCCTGATCAGATGGCTGTAGCAAACGCGCGCAACGGTGTCATCCATATTTGCCCATCCCTGTATTTTTACCTGTAAGCTCTCAACTTGTTCTTCCTCCACTCCAAGGCAGAACTCGAAACTTTCCAATTGCTCCCTCACATAAACAGTAATTCCCCCACCTCACCTTGCTGGCCTGTCTTTCCCAAAAAGTGTGTAGCCCTCCATGACTGCACTCCAGTCATGTGAGCTATCCCACCATGTCTCTGTAATTGCAATCTAATCGTGTCCCTGAGACCACACACAGATCTCTAGTTTCTCCTGTTTATTCCCCATGCTGCGTGCGTTGGTTACAGGCATTTGAGAGAAGTAATTGAGCATGCAGGTTTCCCTGGAGGGGTGCACGAGGATCCACTACAGCTATGCACACCCTTAAGGTGGTTGGTTTTCTAACTGTCATCTCATGAGGCAGCTAAGGCACTTTTGTCACTGCTCTGATTGGCCTGGCTTATTCTTCCATTTAGCCCAATCATCAACTCAGCCCCACACAGCCACTCACTCACTCCCCCACCAGCAGGATGGGGGAGAGAATCAGAAAGGTAAAAGTGAGAAAGCTTGTGGGTTGAGATAAGAGCAGTTTCAGAATTAAAATTAAACAATAATTTATCCTGGGGACCTGCTCACTGGAAACAGGAGCAGCAGCTTTTCTGGAATAACCTCCCTGAGTGATTGTTCTTCCTTGCAGCTCACATACCCGTGCCTTTAGGGTCGAGGTAGGCTTGCCATCACACCTCATCATGTCCTCTCTGTGGGTAAAACCATAGGGAGGCCCGTGGTGTGTATCCTCTCCTTTGAGCAATGGACGCTTATTCCTAACAGCTGAGACACTACTCCATAGAGGTGGGGACTAGGACATCTTCTTTGAGTTGCTGGACCTCTTGGGAAAGTTTCTCCACAGAAGAGATGAGGGAGGAAGAAATGTTTGCTTCACTGGAGACTATCAGTCACCTCTGCCACCGTTGGTGTCTCGTCATCTCTCCAGGACATCACTGCCCATGAGGTTGCATATGAGGATGGTGCGCTCCGTACAAACTTCCACCACACGGGTTGTGTGCACTGGGCTTCATCTGGATCTTTGGATGACTGTTGATCATCCAGGTCACCATAAATCACCTCAAGCACAGCTAATTCCCTTAGATACTGGATGCCTTTCTCCATGGTTGTCCATTTTCCTAGGCAATATGTAACGTCTTCTTTGAAGGGATACCTTTCCTTCACTCCGGACAGGAGTCGCCTCCAGAGGCTGAGGGCTTGTTCGCTTTTCCAATTGCTTTATCAATGGCCCCTTCCCCAGAAAGGTATCCCAGTAGTTTGGCTTCCTTCCCCTCTAATTCCAGACTACTGGCCCCGTTATCCCAGCATCAGAGCAGCCATATGGCAGTTTGTTCACCTAGATGACAGCCAAAATGTTTTTGCATATCTCGCAGCTCATTCAAGAATACTGATCAGGTGGTCTCCGTTTCATTTAAAACTTCTTCCTCCTTGTCGTGGTCAGCCTCAGTCGCAACTGAACACCACGCAGCCGCTCGCTCACTCCCCCCACCCCTGTGGGATGGGGAAGAGAATCAGAAGAGCAAAAGAACTTGTGGGTTGAGATAAGCACAGTTTAATAATTGCAATAATAATGATTATTAGAATAATAAAAATAATGATAATGTAATAAAAAGGAAAAGGGATAAAGGGAAAAAATCAGAATCACAAACGATAAAACCACTCACTACCCACTAACCACCACTGCCCAGCCCCGAGCCACCATTACTTCCTCCCCCTAAGCCAGCCCCTCCCAGTTCACATACTGGGCATGACATTACACGATATGGAATATCCCTTTGGTCAGTGTGAATCCGCTCTCTTGGCTGTGCCCCCTCCCCTCCTGCCTTCTTGCGCGCCCGGCAGAGCATGGGAAGCTAGAAGAGTCCTTGGCTAGTACAAGCACTGCCCAGCAACAGCCAAAACATCTGTGTGTTATCTCAACATTGTTTTCATACTAAGTCCAAAGCACAGCACTGTGCCAGCTGCAGTGAAGAAAATTATCCCAGCTAAATCCATGACACTCCTCTTCTCCTCATGATGGCCCTGCTTTTTCATCACCTTTTTCTAAACAAGTTGACTTTCTCTTCCAGGATTTCTTTTTGTGCGTGGGGGTGACTGATACTGGCACAAGTTGATTCTCTGGTTCAGCTGCAGTGCCTGTCCTGGGGGTTTGAGTGGCCGCAGTTCCTGTCATCGGGGTTGGAGTAACTGCAGTGCCAGTCACTTTGTCTTTCAATCGAGAGGCCTTCTCTTCCCCTTGGGAGCACTGAATACTGTTGAGCAGGGTTTGGATCACATGGGCCAGGCCCCAGCACATTGCAGTGATCTGTGTCTCTCTGGAACTTCCAGGGTAACAACATACTTCCTCCAAATATTGTACTGGTTTTTCAGGATTCTGCACTGGTTCGGGGGTGAAACTCCAAAACACCGGGGGTGCCCACTGCCCTAGGCATTTGCCCATGCTATCCCACATGCCCTGCCACTCGTAACTATCAAGCCTTGGGGCAGATTTCTGGGTGATATTCTTAAATTACTTTCTAACCTTAGCCAGATAGTAATCTGTGCTCTTGACAAGCTGTGGCACCCACTCAGCGATGTCTCGGATCTTAGCTCCTGGAAGGGAACAAACCTCATGTGACTCCCTGTCAGGTTGGCAGATGGGCACCTCAGTGCCTTTTAACAGAGCACTCGTCTCTTCTTTTTATGATATCCACTCCACACCTTGCAGACCTTGCTCAGTGAGTGTCTACAGCTGTTAAAGCTTCATATCTGTTGTTGGTAGCAATGCTAAAGGGTAGGCTGCAATTTATATTGGCTTGAATAAAAATTCAAACAGGTGGATCCAGATACTGGTGTGTGGCTGAACTGCAAATGTCCTTCCTCAGTCTGGGACAGGCTTATGAGTGTTATAATACCTTATACACTGTATAAGGTCATAAGGTCACCTTTACAACAAAGTAACACAGGCTCAGAACTGCTCCACATCAGTCTGTCAAGCAATGGCTCAGATGTCTAGACATGTTCTAATACTCGGGCTGTTGCAGTAGAATATATGGTCACCGTATGCCTGTTTATCAGCTATGACACTTGGTTTTGAAGTCCAACACCACGCAATGGAAGGTTACCCAGACTCCCATGAAACTGCCTTTGTTATTGCTTTCTGCTGCTTTCAGGACACAGAAAGGAGAGGAGGCTCATTTTCTTTACTTATACAGCACCCTGTTTCCTCTTCATTTCTTTTTTTGAGAACTTTGGCCCTAGATAAGACTGAACAAATGCCATTGCCATGTCGCACTTGAAATTCTGAATTTCTCAGTATAAAAGTGCTTTTGTAACTGCACAACACAGAATCATGGAATTAAATATCAAGTGCTGACAATGCAATTGCAGAGTCCCCCAATACACTGTTGAGAAATAGCCCTCAAAATAGCTCTATCATTATGTTCTTACCTATATTAACTGTGTAGCCAGTTGTTGCTCAGAACTTATCTTTGGTCTGATCAGTGTTGATTAACATCTTTTCGTGTTCAGAAGGTGCATGAGAGTGGGAGGTATGGGTTACAGGGTCTTTCAAATACAATGACTGTTGCAAATCACTGAAAGCCAGTAATATCCTTTTTTTTAACCTCTACTCTGTAATGGCAGGGAAAAAGCTATTTTGCTTTTGGCCTCAGGTATTTATAATCTGTGACATTAAGCATGCCTTTCCATGTACGTGTTCCCCCTTGGGCTGAGGAGCAGTAGGTTTACTTATCTCATCCACAGAAAACTCTAAAGCTGTATAATACTTTGTCAGACACCAAGAATAAAAACCAGGCTCTCCTGATTTCTCAACCAGCTATTGACCCTAACTCACTGAACAGTCCTGTGCATAGCCCTCACATACAAGGTTTAAGAATTTCAATTACATCTTGGTACTTCAGATTTTACATTGACTTACCCATGGCCTGACTGTTGCTGAGTATTTACAAGCTGAAGTAAAGTTAAAAAAAACCAAACCACAACTTCAGGAGCAAATCTTTAAAAACTGACTTTTGGTCTCAGTGGGTCATTTAGCCATCATCTGAAGCACCAGAGATCTGTAGCCACTTTTGAAAGGTCTTGTGTGTGAGATGGTAACAACAGTGTATTGTCTCTTATACCAGCAATGGAAATAAGCAAAAAAGAAAGAAACAAGTCCAAACAATGCAGGGCATTCTATGGAAGCACAGATTTATCAAAAGTACTAATCTACCTTATCTGTTTAAATAACATTCTGATGAAATAAGCATGCCTTTTGCCAGTTTACCTGCCAAAGCTGACTTTAATGAAAAGGACCTGTCATTTTGGAAGGAAATCAATGTTTGCCTGCCCAAGATTGGTGAGTTCATGTGTTTCTGATGTATGGGATTTAGTGCAATGGAAGAAGAAAAACTAAAGAATGAGCCATTTTGGTGATGAATCATTCATCTGTGAAGTGGAACAAAACCTGGAGTACTTTCCCCACATCTGCTCATTCCTGCAGTGTCTCTGCTTGGATTGGCAGAAACTTTTGTTCTTCTCCTTAAAGTCTTCTATGTAGCCAAGCTTGGCTGTATACTCTGTCTTTTATGACTGTTTTCCTCCTTGTAGCTGTATGAAAAATGAAAGAATTTATTCATCTGTGTACATCCTACCAACTATTTTCACATGGCTAGTCCAGTTAATTGATCCAACAAGAGTGTACTGTCATGCCTGAAGCAGTCCAGACTTTAACGGATGCCTTGCACCTCAGCTTTTCCTCTCTTGGCCTTGGATTAAGTCATGTATTTGTCATAGGAAATATTAAGAGATCCTTTTCTTCCCCAGAATTATGCTAATATACAAAACTGCTTGGAAACCTTTAGCTTGCTGGAATTTGAAGAGCTCCCAGGTCTACTGGAACACATACAAAAAACCAAAAAAAAAATATAAGAGCCATTCTGTCAATGTTTTCTGTAGAATATTTTTTTTCCTGAGCTGGGAGTACTCAGGTTATTCCCAGAGGGTCAGAACTGCTGAAGAGCTCAGCAGCTACAATGGTAGACAGACTTCCAAAGAAGTTAATTTCCTATTTTAGACATCAAAATAATGACACCCTCATTCATAAAATTGTATAGCATGCTAGAGTCTAGGTCTTTTGAAAATGCAGCTATGTGTGTTTTATCTAAATGAGAAGTTCAAGTTGAACTTTTTTTTAAGTGAAAAAATGAAGAAGTGGAACTGTGAGCTTTTCTAACAGTACAGCTTGAGCAAAATCCTCATTCTTAGGTTATTCTAGTTTCCTAGAAATTCAAACACACCTTTCATCTTAAATCATTTATGTATTGTATCCATTATTACTGCTTGATTCTCCAGTCTGCTGAATTCACCCTTTGGAGATGGGTCTCTCTCAGAAATGTCAAAAAAGCTAAACAAAATGTAGAAAACTGAACCCAGAGTTTGAGGCAAATAGTCTTCCAGATAAAAAGGGTTGGGTTGTATTCTACTTGTGGGGGCAATAATGACAGAAGAGAAAAAAAGTACTGTCACAGATAGTGTGATTTTATTCTTTTTTGAAACCAGACACGATATGTTTTTCAAGACAGTGTACAGTAGCTAAACACCAGATAAGCAGCTCTGTGTAAATACTTAAACAGCTCTATTCCTGTGCCACAGTAGCCCTGCCACATCTTCACTTTTGTTGCTGCAAAATTGGGTAATATTATTTTGCAATTACAGCATCACAAGAAATTCAAAAGCTAGAACTAGTTCAAACTCAGCCATGGAGCTTCATATGCAGAAGAGTCAATATTAGTATTCTTAGCAGAACCATGTATTCTGGCCCCATTTTCTCAAGTCTTTAGTGATCTGCCAGATTACTGTTCACTATACTCATGGGCCAGGGGACCTGAAAGTCCTCTGTCATCTTTTGTCATACACACTAGTGCTCAACATCAGGCTGAAAATGTGTACCCTATTCTTAGCTTGGTGAAAGATTTTCTTTAGTTTTCTTTTGGTAACAATGTCATGGAATAGTTCCAAAACCTAAATATACCATCCTAAATCCAGGCCCTCTCCATCTGAATAGAAATTCAACTGGGGGGAGGACGGGGGGGACGGGGCGGGGGGGGAATTACTTCCAGCTGCAGCTATTTTCTGCAGTTTTCCCTTCACTGTGAGTACACATGTCCAAACTATTTCACCATCAACATGATGAGAAGAATGAGCATGGCAGAACCTTGCTATTGTTAGCTTAACACAAATATTTCCTTGGAGGAGAAACAGTAACATTACCTAATTGCTAGAATGGTCCCATTATTTCAGGGATATCAGAAAAAATTCATCCTTGAGACACATAACTGTCAAAGCCCTGAGAGCACTGACAAGCCTTAAGGATCTGACCAGCTTCCCATGGGACCTGCCACCAACCTCGCACATGGCCCAGGAGCCCTATTTCAACACTCTTCAGGACTGCATTTTGGGGCAGACACAGCTGGCACTGGGACTGTCCTGGGTCCCAGCTCTCCATCCCTGAAGGAGCAGGCAGCTTTTTACTGCTTCTGGACAATAACCTGCCTGGTTCATGCCATTTGAGTTGCTTACTTCAGAATTAATGTGGAATTTCACTCACTGCTTTGTTTAGCAGAAATGTGGAATTATGACATAGAAACTGAATAGAATAGCATCAAGCTATTTTAATAGAGCACCAACATGTCACATTATCAGGTATTAATTTGATGCACCACAATCTGGAACTTCTGAATATATTATGCGTGTTCGTATAAGCACTCACCTGAATACATGTGTGATTGTTTGTGCATGCAAATAACCTTAACAAGCAACTGAAAGCATGCAGTATTTCTGTTCATTCATAATATCAACCTAATCATTGCTAGGATATTAGGTATCTTAGGATAGATCCCTAACCTATCAGCCTAAAGGTGAATGGCATATGATGGCTTACACAATACAGTTTAAGCTGATCCAATGGTTTGCTACCAACAGTTGTGAGAGTTTCCTTCACCCCCTGCCCACTGCTCATTAATGAGACCATGTTGAGCATGAACACAGGTGCCTTCATGTCATTGGGAAAGAGTGTGTAAACTAAAAAAGTAGTAAGGGTTGTATTACTTTTCTAAAATTCTAACACTGAAACTAAATAATTTGCCACTGAAAATGGCACACATGATGGCTACATCTTTTAATCTTGATTTACGGCCATTTCTGCTCCAGAATGGTAAGAATACATGTAGGTAGAGCTTTAGATTAAAACAGCAATTGCATTGGTAAAATAATGAAAATTATGATGACGATAATTCTTCATAATTGATGTTGTAATTTTTTGTGTAAATAATAGTTATTTACAACAATATAGTTATATGTTTGTGTTGATTATATTCCCTTCTTTTGGTAAAGTCAACTTAGTAACAATTTCTTGACTAAAGTTTCCCAAGTGGTGTTACCCTAAGGAAAGAAAAGCTTAAAGGTATTTGTATTATGTAAGAAAAAGAAATGTATGTCAGAATTAGCTTTCAGATTAGAAAATTACAAGAAAAGGAGATACAAATTCTTTGTATGTTGACTAGCTGCTAAGGATGGGAATATTCCAAGTAGTTGTTTGGAAAGGGAATTCTCTAGGCAGTGTACTTAGCAGGAGATAAACCCAGTATGTTACATTCTGGAGAATGACTGTAAACTCGTGTTATATGGAGAAGTAGAGAAAAAGCAAAGCAATATAAATTTACATCCGTCTTTTATTCAGAGTTTGAATTTTGCTGGATTTTGCAAAGAAAGGGAACAACTGTTAAAAAAAAAATCCTCCAAGAATACTTGAAGAACAGCATCTTCTTGCTCTTAAGATTAAGGACAAGACTTTCCACTGAGGAAAACTGTTGCAGCTGTACTGGAGTCAATGATAGTACATTAATTTATAATAGCCAGTTATTCATGATGCTTTGCAAACAAATGAAAACGCAGATATCCCACTCATATGAGGCTGTTGCTATGTTGCTCCTTACAGACTTATATTCTCATTCAACAGAGCCACTGAGAGCATGTTTGAACAAGAGGTCAGACAAATTTTTATGGGAGGGTATGAAAATCTTGTTATTACTTATGCAGTGCCATATGTATTCTCAGAGACTTTCTGTCAGTGAAGAATAAATTATGAAAACAGAAAACAAGGTCCCTTGGCTGGAAGACCTTTCTGCTTCTGAGCGCTAGAGGAGTAAACAGTGGACATGCAGTTGATGCAGATTTGGAAGTACTCTTATGAATAGATTATGAAAAGATCTTTAAAAAAATATTTTCACACAGTTTCAAACCATGCAAAACCTGTAGGTGAACTCACTTGCTTTTTCTGTAGTGAATTTTCCAAAGCAAACTGAAAAGCTTTGAAAGCCTGAAAGCCTTGTTTGATACAACCTTCACAGAGACAAAACACATGTTGACTGGGTCAGACAGAAAAGTGTTATTCACATTTCTTCCCCTGCCCCCTTAGCCCTCCCATGCAGGTCTCTTCTTGCAAGCTTGATTCCTAAGCGCCAGCAAACTTTGTTCAGTCATGTCTGGTCATCAGGAAGGCTTTTTCATCCATTTCAAAAGCCTGGTTGGCTTCTCCCCAGGGTTTCTCAGTCTTTCTCAAAGAAAGGCTCTTTTCCATGCTGGATCCGGCTCTGTTTGCGCTGTGCTCCATGAAAATTCTCTGCTGGGGTGGACCCATGGCAAAGAGCACACTCTGGCCAGAGAGTATACTTGGCCTTCTCCTCCTAAGAGAATATAAGCCAAACAAATAACTTGGTAGATCCAGCGTTCGTTGTCTGGCTGTCACAAGTGTGTTCACTGGAAATCTCCTTTCCTTACTTTCACAGTATTTGTTACTGTGGCATCAAGGCAAATTTTGGTACTTTCCTGTTAGAATAAGACCACAGTAAAAAGCATGGTAAGTTATGTAAAGAGAAAATATACTGCTTGGGGGCAATGCAGTAAATATTGTCATATTGCAGTCCCAGGCTTAGTGATATTAAATCTTCTTTTTCAGAATGAGTGGCTGTAAGAGTGGCATGCAAAGTTTCCACTCCTGCTGTTTTTTTCCAGTGAGGTATATGGCAAGACACATCATACACTAGTACATAAATTGATCCAGAAAACTGAAGTAAGTGGTTAAAGCAAGAAGGTTCTGTAATTTCAAAGTTATGGAACTTGTAACTTAGCCTTGAACTATGTTTTCACTCGTGTAGCTCAAAACAACTAAAGAGCTATATCTTCAAAAGTATAAACCAGGTATATCCCTTTATGACCAATTAATGTAAGAAATAGAGTAGTTATCACCATTTGTTTGCAAAATATGATAAGAATTCTTCACTAGGAATTGCATGCTTTCCTAGCAGAAGTTGGACTCTCAGATTCTGAGAAAGATAGGCAAGCTTCTACAAAAAGTCTGAAGTACTAGGCAAAAGTTAAACATATTTTCTCCTTAGTCAGGCAGATTAAATATCTGATGTGCTACAGTGGTTGAATGATTGAAGCCTTATAGAATCCTGAATCTTTGGTTTACTAATGGCAAAATCCTTCAAAAACACAGTGTCCATCATGTATAACCATTTAGGTTATTGATGTCAGTATGATTTATACACATTATTTTTCTATATTTTCAAATCTATACATGTGCCAGTATATATTCCCCTGAAGAGAGATTGTTCTTATGCCAGTAACTCCCACATTAGTATCATAACACCAAAACCTGTCGTTGTGTATGACATTGGAGTTTTAGGACAGCGTCATACAGAACACTGATAAAATCCCAGCATTTTACGAGTAACTAATTTCAGTTTCTTGTTATATTTTCCTAATACAGGTAGAGGGCTAATAATAAGCATCTAAACCCAAGACTCTTAGCACCTTCTAGACTTTTCTGTTCTTGTCAAAAGCAATACCTGAATTGCTGGGAAGAATTCAGGTTATTTTCCTGATAGGAGATTGAGGTAGAAAAGTATGAATGGTAGAATCTTTCCTCCTAGTTTTGTGGTCCAAGATCTTATTTCTAAAACAGATATGGAAAGGAAAGAAAGACACAAATTATTTATAAGCTAGAACCAAAAGCTAAAATCTAAAAAAAAAACCCGTAAGGGTATTTATAACAGTACACATTGCTAACCACTGAACACTTTATCTAAAGCTATAAACCAAGCAGAATTTAGGGACTCTGTTTCTGGGTCTGAGTGTGAGCTTCTGTGTCTTACAGACTTCAGCTCTAAAAATCTAGTAATCTTTTTTTTTTTTTTTTAATTTAACATTAAAAGGTATGAGGCCTTCAGAAAACAGTTAATATCTGAGGCTCTGAAGAGCCATGAGAAGTGGCTGCTGCACTGTCTGCTAATTTTCCATTTATTTTTCTGCTTTCTTATCTTTAATTTTCAGGAGAGGTGTATGGGAAATTATTTTCTTCAAGTAAGGAAATTCTAAAAGGAAAATATGATCTGGTATCTTCTGTCAGATAATGGTGTTAATTCTTACTTGCCATTACTTGCATGACTTCTCTGTAGACGTTACCTGAATGATGTTTCTTAATTATGTGTAGTAAAAGAGTTGTTAAATGCAATGAGGGATGAAAGATGTAGTGGAGTCATTCAGCACAGACTTTGGAAGAAGTTCCTGGACAAGCGGTATGAGTACATATAACCTCTTACCACAATCTGTAGCAATGAGCTATACACAACTGTTTGGCAGGCTTGTAAAGCAGGCCCATGTTAGAAGCATTAGGAGCTCAACATTGCTGTCTATTCACTGAGAAAAAGGTTATTGCATAAGGAGAGCTCTTGAA
Organism: Phalacrocorax carbo; assembly: GCF_963921805.1. Taxonomy (NCBI): domain Eukaryota; kingdom Metazoa; phylum Chordata; class Aves; order Suliformes; family Phalacrocoracidae; genus Phalacrocorax; species Phalacrocorax carbo. Next base: position 70,964,394 of record NC_087548.1, on the reverse strand, counting down.
AGAGGTGGCACTAGAGCGATTCTGGTACAAAAGCAGATTTTATTGTATCATCTCCACTGAATTGAATAGCAAAACCAGGGTGACAGTTCCTTGTAGCAAGACTGCACTTTCTAAAGAACTTGAAAACAAAGAAAGGCTACAGTTAAACTTCTTTTCATCACTTCACCACTGTCATGCCAAAGGGAAAGCTAATGGGAAAAAAGCTGTGGGATTTCCCTGTATTTCCTTACTGCATTTTAGCAATTCTCTTCTGTGACAGACACTCAAAAACGCCTATGCTATGTTGCACAGCACATGCTGAGGCTTCAGAGAAAGCTCCTAATGAGCCAATAAACATCTGTGGCAAAGAACAGTACCATAGGTCTCAGAAGCAGTACAGTCATGTTAGCTCAGGCAGAGTTAAAGCCATCATCTTTTTAACAGAGCTGATTAACTTGCAGGGAATACTACCTCAGTGCTGCTCTGCCATTGGTCCCTGTAAAAACACCTAAAGCAAAACAGCACAATCAGACTTGAATTTTAGAGCTGATTGAAAAGGGGGCCAAGACAAAAGTGGGAATAGGTGCTGAGCTACTCACATTCTCAAAAAAAGGCAGAACACTTACACTGCTGTGTTTATAATACTGAACCTTGGGTAGAGCAAAACCATGGATAATTTAAACAAGACACCATTGCATTTGGAAAGAGAAGAATTATAGAATCATAGAATCGTAGAATGTCCTGAGTCAGAAGGGACCTGCAAGGATCATGGAATCCAACTCCTGTCCCTGCACGGGACAACTCCAAATTTGGACCATGTCTCTGAGCATGTTGTCCAAGTGCTTCCTGAATACCGCCAGGCTTGGTGCCGTGACTGCCTCCCTGGGGAGCCTCTTCCAGGGCTCCGCCACTCTCTGGGTAAAGAACCTTTTCCTAACATCCAACCTAACCACACCCACCCCCGGCACACCTTCCTGCCATTCCCTCGGGTCCTGTCACTGGTCTCCAGAGAGGAGAGATCAGCGCCTGCCCCTCCTCCTCCCCTTGTGAGGAAGCTGCAGACCGCCATGAGGGCTGCCCTCAGCCTCCTCCAGGCTGAACAAACCAAGTGACTTTAGTCGCTCCTCATATGGTTTCTCCTCTAAACCCTCACCAGCTTTGTGGCCCTCCTCTGGACACTCTCCAGTAGCTTTATACCCCTAATGTACTGTGGCACCCAACACTGCCCACAGCACTCGAGGTGAGGCCGCACCAGCGCAGAGCAGAGCGGGACAATCCCCTCCCTTGACCGGCTGCAATGCAGGGCTTGATGCCCCCCAGGGCACGGTTGGCCCTCTTGGCTGCCAGGGCACGCTGTTGGCTCATGTTCAACTTGCCGTTGACCAGAGCCCCCAGGTCCCTCTCTGCAGGGCTGGTCTCCAGCCTCTCATTCCCCAGTCAGTATGAACATCCAGGGGTGCCGTGTCCCAGGTGTAAAATGTGTCACTTGCCCTTGTTAAACTTCATATGGTTGGTGATTGCCCAGCTCTCCAGTCTGCCCAGATCCCTCTGCTCTCGAGAGTGTCAACAGCTCCTCCCAGCTTTGTGTCATCAGCAAACTTCATTAGTATTCTTTCAAGTGCTGCATCCAAGTCATTAACAATGAGATTAAGGACTACCGGCCCTAAGACAGATCCCTGCGGAACCCCACTAGTGACCGGCTGCCAGCCCGACGTAACCCCATTTACTATGACCATTTGAGCCTGACCCATCAGCCAATTGCTCACCCCCTGCATTACATGTTTATCCAGCTGTGTGCTGGACATTTCGTCCAGGAGAGACAGTATCAAAAGCTTTATTGAAATCCAAAAAGATTATATTAACTGGCTTCCCTTGGTCAACTAGGTGAGTGACCTTGTCATAGAAGGAGATCAAATTAATTAGCCAGGATTTACCCCTTGTGAGCCCATGCTGGCTGGGACCAATGACTGCATTGTCTTTCAGGTGTTTTTCAGTAACTCCCAGAATAATCTTCTCCATAATTTTGCCAGGCACAGAAGTGAGACTGACAGGCCTGTAGTTACCAGGATCATCCCTGTTGCTCTTCTTAAAAACTGGGACAATGTTTGCCAGCTTCCAGTCAACTGGGACCTCTCCAGATTCCCAAGAACATTGAAAAATCATCAAGAGAGGTCTCACTATGACATCAGCCAGCTCCTTAGGTACACTTGGATGAATCCTATCAGAATCCCATCAAAAAAAAGCAGAATATACACTCTATGGAATCCCAGCTTCAGCAGCCACCATGTGACACAGCAACTCTGCTACATGGTGTTACTCGCCAGTGGGATTAATTATGCATGAATTTACACTGTTCTACACTGAGCTCCTCTTTGTGGCATTCCAGAAGTTTTGACTCCAGCTTCACCCTGCACCATGTTTTCTTCTTAGCCACATTCTTCCTGAAAATTATGTTGTCTTTAGTGGTTTAGTGTCATGCAGGAATGCAAATTCGGAGTGCAAACTATCACACACTGACTTCTTAATGTTGGCAAGCCCTTCGATTTGTGGAAATATAATTAGCTATCACATCAGGTATTTTGAAACTTCTTTAAGTAGGGTTTGAAAGCTTATAAACAAATTTCAAAACAATACTTCGAAGACAAGAGAACAAAAGTTTATTTTTAACTTTTCTGAGATATGACAACAATTTCAAGTTTTTTAGAAAAGCATATTTTTTTTGTTAATATTTTATCTGTCATTGTTAGAGGTTACAGGCATACAAATATATTGCTGTCTTGTAAATCCCTTTGACCACTACAGAAAAATCCTCCGCTTGAATAGCACTTGTTATTTAATTACTGTTTTTTCCCATAATTGAACTCAGTAACAATTGTGTATACCCTGTCTTTCTGTATTGAAGGTCTGTACACAGGTCCTTGTACTAGCCTCTCTCAATAAATGCAAATAGAACAAGAATCTAGAACAAGGCCATTCTGCCCGCTGTAAATCTTTTGGTATGATATTTATGTTAAAAATCCCATTGTATGTCATACAATGCTAATAAGATTGCATAGAGGAAGTCCAGTCCTTGGGAAAATAAGGTGTGATCATGTCAAGTGGCATACTTCTGTACTTTAACAGTACTTCTGCTTTGTTTAGTAGTTGAGAGAACAAGAGGTTTGTTTCTTCATAGCTGCATGTAGTTTAATGAAGAATAAGTATTAGTTCAGGACATCATGTGTTCTTCAACACCACATCTACAGGAAACAGTAGATGCAGAACTTCTGGAAACAGTGAAGCAGAACAGGTCTGCACTGACACATGTACCCACCAGATGCTTGCAGTCTTCTTACCCACACAGAGATATACTGACAGTGATTCCAGAGTCTTTTGCTGTGGGAAGAGCGGTTTGACTGTAAGTTTGCATATTTCTTAAATACAGTATGAAACACTGCTTTTCAGCATTTTCATCACAGTGATAAAGAAATAATAGAGCCAAAAACATAGGAACAAGACAATCTACTCTCTGTCCAGGAGATAATTTCAATATTGCAGAAACTGCTGTTTTGTCAACATTTCGAGAACACATATGTAAAGTTGTGACATTTATGTAGAAGTAGACATTGAGTTTCTGAGAAAAATACTTCACCTACATTACAGAAATACTATTAACTTCGGGATTTAAAATGAATGTAAGGAAATGTGGGGCTTGCTGTAATGACCATGAAAAGGTAAAAACAAACTAAGTTGACATTGCAATACTCTCAAGTCACTAGATTTAAACTTGCAAAGACTGGATACTATGAGATGTTATTATACCAATAATATAACATATAATTGAAAGATTTTTAATATACTCTTTCAGGATAGCTTTTCCTCATATGAGCGAGTAAAAGCTAAGAGAAATAAAAATTAATAATAATCAAAGCAATAGAAGCCATATGGAGCTTTATGTCCGAATTGCTGGATAAAGAAGCATATTATAAAACAAGTTATCTGCAAAAGGGACAAATCTTGAAGCTGTTAAACTTTTCCATGTCATCTTCATTTTTAATCTGTTACATGCAGCATTACACACAGGAGGCCCTAGGCGGTAAGGAAGCAAGGCAGCACAGCAATACTTTGCATTTAGTTGTGCTTATTTCCCTGACACAAGCAAATTCAAACTACTGTGCAAGATTTTAAGAGCAAAGGCTTGGGAGATGTATTGGACTCCATTGTGGCTACATATCATCAGTGTTGTTACTGTAGTTATATCCACAAAACTCCTAGCTGTGGATGGTGATGTTTGAACCAGAATTAATCCTCCTGACTTTGCAATGTTGGCGGTTAAAGAAATCATAATTTTACTGCTAGTCTGAAAAGTTTCTGTGCCTGCCTATTGTATTTTAAAGCACGACAGATGTGAACCAGCATGTCAATCTTCAGTAAATCACATATTAGAGGCTACATTTCAACAATCTGAAAAGATCACTTACCTAACCATTGAACAAATCCTAATACAATAAGAAGCTGGCTAAACTGTAGAAATCACAGAGTTTCACTGTTTGTTGTGGTTCTACATTAGTGTTTCAGGATGTGAATGAACATTGGCATCTTTACTCTGGTAAAGTGCTGAGGTCTATTCTGAGTCTGAGGACATCAAGGGAATTAGCAAGGTCATGACTCCCTTCCCATCTGCAAAACTGATGACTGTGGAGATGGAGGGCATCATTCATCCTATCTAGAGGAAGGTGCAAATGACATGTTCGTATACATGTAAAGAGGAGGAAGCCTAGCTGTCTCAGCCTGAATTTCAGCTACAACAGGCAAGTGTTCAATGACACTACAGATTTTCAGTCCATCAAAACCAAAGTGATCTTTTCTCTTGCATACCATTTTTAGAAATACAGTTACTTGTTATGTAATACATAGGGGTATTTCATTTCTTTATGCCCTTTATTTCTACTTACACCAGTGTGACATGCTATAGCAGTGTTTTCAAAAGGACAGTACCTCAAATCTCAAACTTCTGACTGCAAAAAGCTCACTTTTTCACTCTTGTATGGTATTGTTCTAAATGTTAAGCTTTCACCGAGTGCACATAAAACTCAGAGGAAAAAAAACCCTAATTAATGGTTGATGCTAAAAAATTAAACTGCAGTTCTTCTGATGGAGATTTGAATAGAATCTCAAGAATTTTTGCATGATTCTTCTTTCAGCTAAGGAGCCTAAGTTGCAGAGGGCATTTCCTGACCCTCTGCAGCACTTAAAGCAGATATTATCCAGTTTTCATTTCATTAAAGAACACGCTCACAGTGTTCTAGCTAAATGCCTCATGTAATGAATTCAGTCGAGCATCCCTCTGAAGAGAGGGAGGAGTATTTTATACATGGGCACTGTGACACCAAAGAATTAATCAGGATAGTCAAGGCAATGCATGAGGTCTGGATTAGTTTAAAAAAAAAATTCTCCTCTCTTCTGCCTCATACAGTGGGTCTTGAATTTACAAGTTCATGACTGTGGTTGTTTTGGCTGAGAAGGGGTTAATTCTCCTCACTGTGGGGGTCGGCTACCTTTCCAGCTTCCCACTCTGCCGCGTGGCGGGGGGGGCTGGGAGGGGCGGGGCCATGGTGGGGGCAGCTGACCCCAACTGGCCAATGGCAGGTTCATTCCGTACCACGTGACACCATGACCAGTATATTGAGGGGGGGCAGCTGCGGCTCGGGGGCGGCGAGCGGCTGCGGCGCGTGTGGTTTGTTTTGGTGATTCGTTCCCTTCCCCCCTCCCTTCCCCCCCCCCCCCCCCGGGGTTTGCGCCTCTCGTTGTTCTCCTTTACATTGCATTTCTGTTGTTGTTTCTTTTAATTTTAATTATTAAACTGTTCTTATCCCAACCCACGAGCGTTACCCTTCTGATTCTCTTCCCCATCTACCGGTGGGGGAGTGAGCGAGCGGCTGTGTGGGGCTGAGCTGCCGCTAAACCACGATAATGACTTCCTTCTGTGCTCTGGCTATAGAAACATACTTGTGAATGAAAGACTGATTTGTAGAACACACAGAGCAATATATCATAAGTCACATATAATAGTTTCAAATTTAGGAAGCCACTTGTCCCTGAGCTGCATAATGGTGCACTGATTTTCAGTGTTGTTACATAAATTTTCTGACATTCAGACTTGGAAACCCAGATACTGTCCAGTTTTCCAGCTGATTGCTGCATTTGCATATTCTGCAGACAAATAGCCACAAGCTGATAACAACATTAAGTTCTCAGAAGATATAAATATCCAAATAAAACCAGACAGACATATTTAAGTCAATGCAAGATTTTCTGAAACACAGGTAGCATGTATGTATGTGCACAAGGCTACAGTCTTGAATTCAGTAGATTTTTTAGCCCAGAGCCTACTCACAAGAAGAAGCAGAACTGATGATAAGAAAGCTGAAAGTAGATGCATGCAGTTTAGCACCTTTGACTTCACTTAAAACGTATACAAACGGCAACTCATCTCTAAGGTTTTACCTGAAAATGTAGGCAACTCGTTATGAAAGCAATTTTTCAAAATTAGCATTTCATGTTACTTCAGTCAGTCTTCTTCACATGTTTAGATGAACTTCTAGCAGCCTTTAACTAAGATTCCTTCCCTTCTTTCCTATCTAAAATGATTAAAGACTGCATTGCTATAAAGTATTGTTAATTTTGAAACATCTATAAATGCAGATATATCAGCATTCTCTAGATGTTGAATCTTTACTGCCAGGTGTAGGATAAGAAGTGACCCAGCTGAATAACAGTGTGGCAGAAATTAATTCAGACTCTTAAGTGTATCATAACAGCCTCAGGAGAGTAGTCTGAGCCAGACATTTTGCCACTCTCACATGCTTATATCCCATTAAAACTGTCTTAAAGGATCTGATCACCATAAAAATTTTCAACTTCCCAGAAATAACAGACTTAACCAAAGCAAGGATAGAAACCCTGCATAAAATTATAGAAAAGTGCTAGGAAGGAGAATGCAGTAATCATTAACTCTACAACCCTGATGACATCAAGGCCATGGATCTACATCATACTTAGTGGTTCAGTATGCATACCCTTTAATGCATGAAGACACATTAGTCATCTTTTTGGAAGCGTGGCTTTGCAAAGACTAATGTCCATGTGTAAGGATGCTGAAATCCCCCCTTTTGCTGTAGCAGTTTTGTCATTTTGAATCTCTGCCAAGCATAGATAATTAATTCTTACTTCTGCCTCCTGACAAGAATTTCTTAATACAACCACAGTTCTTAAAACAAATTGTGGTTCATTTTAGAATTCCAGTTTTAATGCTTCAGTATACCTTTTAATATAAAACATGGGTTTAGATGTATAGGCATAGAACATCTCTGGAAAATGTTTACTCAAATAGGCTTTTGAATACAGTAAATGACACTTTTGCTTTATCGTTAATGATTAATTAATTAATGATTAAGTGTAATACAAGAGATTCTCCAAAGAAAAAACATCCTTTAATGGAAGAATATTTGTGCTCTGCTTTCTAAGATGATCATGTGATAATAAATATACTTAATTATGTTAAAAGTATTTTTCTCCCTCTTTCACTTTAAAGCACAGAAGAGGCTCACAACTCCCCAGGCGATGACAACTAGCCCTGAATATAGCAATAGAAGTTTTTGTGCAAGCCTGCAGCTTCAGTTGACTGTTCATATGAGGAGTTACATAACGTGGTCTTATTAGCTACAGCTTTTTGTATGAAGTAGAGGCAGCCTGATGTTTTATAGAAACCTCTGAAAAAAAATTATACCACACAACGAACACTGCTTCAAATTAATTATACTATCATAATTCATCAGCAATATCCCTACAGAAGTAGGCATATAAAAGTGCTATCTTTCTTTTGCAGATGAGAAAAGAGAGATGTTCAGTTCTGCTTTTCTCTTCAAGCTGCAAATTATGGTAGTGCATATATCAGAGTCCCTGGGCTAATAGGACTTTTGATCCATTCTGATTGCCTGAGGGCATAATTTGAGATCAGTACCAGTTAGCTCGTGTGGCCTGACTTACCTTCGTTACCTCTACTTCTTTTCTTCCAGGAACAAATGGTGCAATAGACAAATGCAAAATACTCTTAAAGCATGCTATTATTTATCTAGAACAAAAGAACCTGAGAGAGATGTCCAGAAAAAAAGAGATAGGCTCCGTAAATATCTATATTTATCTAATATGTAACCTTTTCCAATATGACAACTCCACTAGATACAGCTTTCCTTCCACTATGTACGTCATCCTGGAACTATTTTGTCACTTTGTTTTTCCATTAACAGTTTTCCTTCAGTTCAAACACTCAGTGAAATGGTAATTATATTTGCACAGGATCTTATCAGCTGTATAGACTGCTGTTCTTAGGTAACGATGACGGCTATGCAACTGTTGGCAGTGATACCCATACAAGATTTGGTTTTGCAAGTTTTCTCATATAAGGGGTTCAGCTACCTCATGAAGTGCATTGTCTCTGTTTGAGCTGGTAATATAAAGCAATAAGGTATATTTTTAGTAAGAATGTCCGTTCACACTGGATTTATATCCTTTAAGCTTTCAGATGAGATTCAAGCAAGAATTTAAACTTTCAGCAAATACAATACACAATACACATGCTTTCTGTGTTTTGTTAATTTCATGTCATATGAGGAAAAATTAGAGCTTGAAAGTGCACATTTTACTTAAAAAACAAAACAAAGCAAAACAAAAACACGAGCAACAAAACATGACCTGCTTATCTGATACAGAGCAGCCTGAAAACAAAGAAATAGACTTGCAAATAAGCAATTTTACATACGGTAGCTAATTAAAAAAATAATAGTGCTATTGACATTGAGGAAGAGATTAGCATATAAGGATTTCAGACAGAATTTCTTTATGCAAAGTGTAATTAAATTAGAACTCTCAAAGATATTGAGCTTTTACAGTTTTCTCAAGGCAAAAGCCCTAAACAAGCACAACACTGAACACATGCTACTCTTATCACCACTAGGTATTTTGTAGCTACAGCAAGATTTTAAGCAGATGCTTTCAAGTCTCCAGTTAATGTAGAACTGCATTAGAAGTGATAAATGTGAACGCTTTGTAGTGATGAAGAAGGTTACAGTTGTGGTGGAACTGCCCAGGGAGTATGACTTGATGTGGGACTTAAGGCAGAGGAATTAGTTGTGCCCTGTTCCTCCTGCAGAGATTCACCCTAGTTACTAGGATGGGTAGAGATTTGTCACTGATTACCAGATGAGAGTAACATATAGGCCAACACCTACCCCTGCCAGGCGCAATGCTGATGGTCTTAAAAGCAAAGTTGTTGGTCCTGTAGCAAATGTTGTAAGGTAAATACTTTCAGTTTGTACAAGAGTAGCAAAGGAAGACATCACTAAGCAATACTGTATTTCAGATATAATCACTTGTCAATGACGTTGTACCTGAGACAACTCTTTAACAGATGAGGCATCAGTGACAATGTCAATGTACACACACAGACTCAAAAGCTAGTGTAGACTTATTTAAATGGTGATTTAGGACATTTTAAGGATATTTTTATAAGATAATTTCTTTATCTTTTACATTACCTGATCTGTACCTAGCTATGCATACTTTTTGGTATTTCATAGTTTTCATCTTGCAGGAATGTTTGCAGTTTGCAGTTCATAAATGCCTGTTTGTAGAGAAGCAATATTATACACCCAATTGTGGATTAACACAAGATTGTTAAACAGTTCTAGATTCACCCTTCCATTTTAAATTCATGATAGCTACTCAGACTCAATACTTGCTATTATTAAAATGCATATATCTCAGACATTTAAACCTATATATGTACTTTTGAATTTTACATAGCTGCTTCCTACATTGTGAAGAGCAAAAGCTTTTGTTTAAAAGGACAAAATCAGAAAACTGACAGATTACGTAACTATGCTTCACTCCCTGTTTCAGAAAATAGTTTCCTTTCATGAGAATCAAATATCTACCTTCAGCTATTTAATAAAGGAATAACCTGTAAAATTAAATATTTTTACTTTTATGCCAAATATTTTTACTTTTACTTTTATGTTGCTTACCTGGTTTACTGTAAGAAACCTCTTACATGAAGCAGCTGAATGATGGCCTGATTTTTTTTTTTTTTTCCCCTGCAAATTTCAGCTAGGTATTTCTTCAAAAGATCAGTAAGCCACTCTCTTGACTGCTACACACCTTAACAGTTCTATTCCTTTTTAATTATTATTGTTATTACTGTGGATAAAAATATTTTTCTACAGACAAAAGAAAAATTAATTCTGTACTTCACAGTCATGAAAGTTGTCCAAGGAAGGAGAAAACCCTCAGCAGCAGCACTTCTTTAGCCCTTTTACCTATAAGAGTGTATTAAAATCTGAGGGAAGTGCACATGAAATAGGGGATGAAGAAGAAACTATAAAAATATGGAGTAAGTTAAGAGGGTCAGACGGAATTATAGATTGAGCCCATTGCTGCCATTAGGAATGGTCTTTTACAGGACAGCTGACAAAATAATTTCTACTCCTATGATGGTTTCATTAAAGTTCTGTAGACTTCTGGAGGGCAGCCTCTGGCCCGTTTAGGGTCCTGGTTGACAGAGTCCCTTGGGAGTCAGTCCTGAAGGGCAGAGGAGTCCAGGAAGGCTGGATGTTCTTCCAGAAAGAAATCTTAAAAGTGCAGGAGCAGACTGAAAGATGAGATGGTGGGGAAGAAGACCGGCCTGGCTGAACAGAGGGCTTTGACTGGAACTCAGGACAAAAGTGAGAGTTTACAACCCTTGGAAGAAGGAGCAGGTGGCTCAGGAGGACCACAAAGATGTTGTGAGGCTATACAGGAAGTAAATTAGAAAGGCCAAAGCTCAACTATAACTTAATTTGGCTACTGCGGTAAAAGACAATAAAAAGTGTTTCTATAAATCTATTAACAACAAAAGGAGGGCTAAGGATAATCCCCATCCTTTATTGGATGCACGGGGTAACATAGTGAGAAAGGATGAGGAAAAAGATGAGGTACTTAATGCCTTCTTTGCTTCAGTCTTTAACAGTAAGATCAATTGTCCTTGAGGTACCCAGCCCACTAAGCTGGAATACAACAATGGTGAGCAGAATGAAGCCCCCATGCTGTGGTTGACAGCTGTAAAATGTTCAGAAGGGACAGGCAAGGAAGGAGAGGTAAGCAAGCTGCCCTCTATGTCAAAAATGGGATTGTTTGCACAGAGCTATCCTTCAAGAACAGCAGAGCACAGGTCGAGAGCTTATCTGTGAAAATTAGAGAGTAAGCCAACAAAGGAAACTTCGAGGTTGGTGTCTACTACAGGCCACCTGATGAAGAAAAGCAAGCTGATGAAGAGTTCTTTCTTCAGCTGCAGGAAGCATCATGCTCGCAAGCCCTGATCCTAAGAGGGGACTTCAGCAACCCAGACATCTGCTAGAAAAGTGGAACAGCAAACTGCAAGCAGTCCATGAAATTACTGGAGTGCATTGAGGACAACTTCCTAGTACAGGTGATGGAGACCCTGGCCAGAAGAGAGGCTTAATGATCTGTTGCTCATTAAGGCAGAAGAACTTATGGGAGAGGTCAAGACTGGAGGTAGTCTGGGAGGCAGTGATCATGCCCTGGTGGAATTCTCAACCTTGAGGTGTACAGGACAGGTGAAGGTAGAGTCATTACCCTAAACCTCAGAAAGGCAAACTTTCAGCTATTATTTAGGGTGCTAGTGCATGGGATCCCTTGGGGAACTACCCTTAGAGGCAAAGAAGTGAATGACAGCTGGGGGATATTTAAAGACAATTTTCTTAGAGCACAAGAGCTCTCAATCCCTGTGTGCAAGAAGTCAGGCAGAGGAGGCAGGAGGCCAGCTTGGCTAAGTCAAGTCTTCTTAGCCAAACTAAAACAGAAAACCAAAATGCATAGGCAGTAGAGGCAGGGATGTACATCCTGGGGAGATTACAGGGATATGGCCCGAGAGCTCAGGGAGGGGATCAGGAAAGCCAATGCACAGCTGGAGCTGAACTTGGCTAGGGACGTGAGAAATAACAAGAAGGGTTTCTTCAGGTACATAGGACAAGAAAGGAAGATAAAGAAACTGTACCTACCTTGATGAGCAAAATGGGAGAACTGGGTAAGACTGACATGGACAAGGCTGAGGTACTCAACTTTTTTGCCTTGGTCTTCACTGGCAAGGGCTCTAGCCACACCACCCAATTTACAGAATCCAAAGGCAGGGACTGGGAGAATGAAGTCCTGCTCACCACAGGAGAAGATCAGGTTCAAACCCTCTAGGGAACCTGAATATGCACAAGTCCATGGGACCTGACAAGATGCATCCGAGGGTGCAGCACATCCGAGCTGTGGCAGGCTGGTGAAGTTCCCAGTAACTGGAAAAGGGGAAACATAACCCCCATTTTAAAAAAGGGAAAAAAAGGAAGATCTGGGAAACTACAGGCTGGTCAGTCTCACTTCTGTGCCCAGCAAGATCATGGAGCAGATCTTCCTGGAAACTATGCTAAGGCACATGGAAAACAGAGAGTTGACTGGTGACAGTCAACATGGCTTCACTAAGGGCATATTGTACCTGACAAATTCGATGGCTTTCAATGATGGAGTTACAGCATTACTGGATAAGGGAAGAGCAACTGACATCATCTGCCTGGACACATTGTTCAATGCGTTTGATACTGTCCCACACAACATCCTTGTCTTTAAAATTGCAAGGCATAGATTTGATGGGTGGGCCACTTGGTGCATAAGGAATTGGCTGGATGGTCACACTCAAAGAGTTGTGATCAATGGCTCAATGTCCAGGTGGACACCAGTGACAGACGGAATCCTTCAGGGGAGGGGTGTCATCCAGAAGGACCTTGACAGGCTAGAGGGGTGGACCTGTGTCAACCTCATGAAGTTCAACAAGGCAAAGTGTAAGATCCTGCACCTGGGTCGGGCCAAACACAAACATGAATACAGGCTAGGCAATGAGTGGATTGAGAGCAACCCTGTGAAGAAGGATTTGGTGGATGAAAAACTGAATATGAGCTGGCAGTATGCACTGGCAACCCAGAAAGCCAATTGCATCCTGGGCTGCATCAAAAGAAGCGTGGCCAGCAGAGCAAGGAAGGTGATTCTGCCCCTCTGCTCCTCCCTGCTGAGACCTCACGTGGAGTGCTGCATCCAGCTCTGGGACCCTCAGAATGAGAAAGACATGGACCTGCTTGAGCATGTCCAAAGCAGGGGCACAAAGACAACCAGGGGCTGGAGCACCTCCCATATGAGAACAGTCTGAGAGAGTTGGGGTTGTTTAGCCTCGAGAAGAGAAGGCTCCAGGGAGACCTTTTAGGATCTGTCCAGTACTTAAAGGGGGCCTACAGGAAAGATGCAGAGGGATTCTTTATCAGGGAGTATAGCAGTAGGATGAGGGAAAATGAGAGAGGGTAGATTTAGATCAGATATTAGGAAGGAATTCTTTACTGTGAGGGTGGTGAGACACTGGAACAGATTGCCCAGAGAAGTTGTGGATGCCCTGTCCCTGGAAGTGTTCAAGGCCAGGTTGATGGGGCTTTGAGCAAGTTGATCGAGTGGAAGGTGTCCCTGCCCATGGCAGAGGGGACAGAATTAGATGATCTTTAAGGTCCCTTCCAACCCAAACCACTCTATGATTCTCTGATAATCCAAGGGGAAATGCTTAGGGACTTGCTACACCACTTAGACACACACAAGTCCATAGGGACAAATGGGATTCACCCAAGTGTACTGAGGGAGCTGGCAGAAGTGGTCACCAAGCCCTTTCCATCATTTATCAGCAGTCCTGGCTAACCAGAGATGTCCCAGTTGACTGGAGATTACCAAATGTGATGCCCAAGATACAAGAAAAGCCAGAAGAATACAGGGAACTACAGGCTTGTCTGTCTGACCTCAGTGCCAGGGAACGTTATGAAGCAGATCATCATGAGTGCCATCACTCAGCACATGCATGACAACCAGGTAATCAGGCCCAGTCAACATGGGTTTACGAAAACCAGGTCCTGCCTGACTAACCTGTTCTCCTCCTATGACCAGGTGACCTGCCTAGTGACTGAGGGAAAGGCTGTGGATGTTGTCTGCCTAGACCTTGGTAAAGACTTTGACACTGTTTCTCACAGCATTCTCCTCGAGAAACTGGTGGCTCATGGCTTTGACAGGTGCACTCTGCGCTGGGTAAAAAACTGGCTTGATGGCCTAGCCCAGAGAGTTGTGGTGAACAGAGCTAAATACAGTTGGTGGCCAGTCACGAGTCGTGTTCCTCAGGGCTCAGTGTTGGGGCCAGTTCTGTTTAATATCTTTATCAATGATCTGGATGAGGGGATTGAGTGCACCCTCAGTAAGTTTGCAGATGACACCAAGTTGGGCGAGAGTGTTGATCTGCTTGAGGTTAGGAAGGCCCTACAGAGGAACCTGGACAGGCTGGATCGATGGACTGAGTCCAATTGTATGAAGTTCAACAAATCTAAGTGGTGCGTCCTGCACTTGGGTCATGACAACCCCATGCAACACTACAGGCTTGGGGAAGAGTGGCTGGAAAGATGCCCAATGGAAAAGGACCTGGGGGTGTTTGCCAACAGCTGGCTGAATATAAGCCAGCGGTGTGCCCAGGTGGCCAAGAAGGCCAATGGCATCCTGGCTTGTATCAGGAATAGTGTGGCCAGCAGGAGCAGGGCAGTGATCGTGCCCCTGTACTCGGCACTGGTGAGGCCGCAACTTGAATATTGTGTTCGGTTTTGGGCCCCTCAGTACAAGAAGGACATTGAGGTGCTGAAGTGTGTCCAAAGAAGATCAGTGAAGTTGGTGAAGAGTCTGGAGAGCAGGTCTTAGGAGAAGAGGTTGAGGGAACTGGTGGTGTTTAGTCTGGAGGAGTCTGAGGGGAGATCTTATTGCTCTCTGCAAGTACATGAAGGGAGGTTGTAGCAATATGGGTGTCGGTCTCTTTTCCCAAGCAGGAAGCAATAGGACAGGAAGAAATGACCTCAAGTTGCACCAGGGGACATTTGGATTTAATATTAGGAAAAAATTCTTCAGCAAAATGTTTGTCAAGCACTGGAACAGGCTGCCCAGGGAAGTGTTTGAGTCACCATCCCTGAAGGTATTTAAAAGATGTGGAGATGTGGCACTTAGGGACATGGTTTAGTGTTGGGTTAACAGCTGGACTCGATGATCTTAAGGGTCTTTTCCAACCTAAATGATTTTATGATTCTATTATCTTAATCAAAGCCAGTGGCATTTCAGCTGCCCTAAAGCTGAATAAGAACAGGTTAAATTTATTAAATACATTGATAAATGCTTGTTAGGCTTTCACCTATACTACTTACAGCAAAGCCAGTTTAGGTGTTTTCCCATTGCCTGCTAAGCAATTAGCAGGAGAATCACTGGAAGGCACTCACTTTCTCGAAAACTCATTGCTGACATGGGCTTGTACTTCTGCATTCTTGTTCTGCCATTCCTCAGTCCCTCACTTGTCAAAGAAAATTTAGGTATTTTATGTGCAAGGATTCAGTTTCCTGAGTTGCATCAGGTCCTAAACTGCAGGTATCAGATAGAAATATTCTCACTGATTGTTTGAGATTAGACTCCTAATTGGAAATAGAATCATGCGTATAGATTTGCAATCAGAAACCTACTGAAATAAAACTGTTTTCATCAGTTACATCTCCTCCCTGTCAAATAAGTAAATCTGAGAGTGACAAGAGCTATGGTTTGTGTTCTTCACAGTTTTATGAGCACTCTATGTTAACCTGTTTCAGAAGAAATGCAGTGGGTTTTTATGCTTTTCACAGATTTAAACCTAATGTCTGAATATTAAAAATAAACAGTTCCACACTACATTTTTTCATCATTTTAATTAGAAGGCAGATTAACTGATTAATAGAAATATAATTTGCATTTCCCATCTCAAATTAACTTAATAAATATATATTGTTTTGAAAGTTCAAGTTTTGATGAATTATACTTTATTCTGAAGAACAATAAAAGTCCTTGAATGTGCTGTGTGGAAGCCTTACCAGAGTGACGCACCATTTTAGTATTCTGGCAAATCTTTGGAGTTACTTGTAACAAAAATTAAACTATTTAATGGGCATATGGTAGATGCAATTTATAAACTTTTGCAGAAATATAAATCCTTAAGATTAATGTACCTTTTGCTACCCAAGTATCTTGTTCATTAAAATTGATTATGTTGTGGCTCTATTCAAATGGAGAGAAGAAACTATACTTACATACTTTTCTATGCAACATTTTAAAAAATGGAAAGGAAAGCTCCTTAAAGAAAAATAATTTCTAGGTGAATATAGTTAAAGAATCCTATATCAACCTTATCAGGCTAAGGAATTGGAATTACTTTCCCATAGGTTTCAAAGCTTCATTTCTGGATATCTGTCTGAGCACTAGTTACAGCTTTTGGTAAGATCGTACACTTACTTCCACAATCTTCTGTTTGATGTTCTAGCTGAGCAAAGATACCTGCCTGCCTATTCAGTACATCCAGCATGGGATCAACACCCTCTCCCTTCTGTGACATAAACTGTGATTTTTAATTTGTTCTGTTCCACACATATGTCTTTTTTTCTGTCTCTTTGAAGGCCTCTAATATTTTTAAAAAATCAATTAGTCTAATTAGTCACTTGTCCAAACAGATTTAAACCTCCTGTTCTCCTGGGACATCACAAACCACGGAAAGACCTGATATCTTTCCTGTAATCTAACAGACGTGCCTGTCATTGTCGAGTTGGCCAATTGCATTGTATCCAGTAACAAATGAAAGTAGAACAGTTGTGATGACACGATGAAACTTCAACAAATCATTCAGAGAAACTAGCATTTAGAGTCCCATTACAACAAATCAGTTCAGCATTTACTTAAGTGAGAACACCTTTTATCTATTTTACTTAAGTGAGAGCACCTTTTGTTTATTTATGAGGACAGACACTTCTATTGTGTTTAAAGGACACATTTTCTGAAATGTTTTGCTTATCTGGAGCAATAAGTGTTAGTTCCTTGGAAGAATAAGTTCCGCGGTTCTTTTAGCTGGTTAAACCCTTGTACTCTTAAATTTAAAAATCAATTTTTTAGGAACAGAAGATATAAAAATTGTGCAGGAATGTGCAGTGACAACTCATGATTTTACTTAGGTATTACAAAAGATATAATCACTAAAACATTTCCTAATTCTCTATAGGTCAACTCCCATTTAGCCAATTTAAAACGCAGTATAGCTGTTACTGGTGCAAGATTGTGTCTGGCCAGTGTAAAATAGCAATGTTGGGTTTGTTCCCTTTTGTGTGTTGGCAGATGCCCAATTATTTGCTCCACAGTTGCACAAAGACAGGATTACATGTTGCCTTTTTTCAGAGGAAGAAACAAAAGGTGAAGCTCTTTTTACATTCTCCAATTTTCACTCATCAAAACATTAGTTTCAACGTAGCTCAAACTGCACTACGTAATCCAAGCAGCAATCTAGAGCTGAACACTGAAAAGGTAACTCTCTCCAAATATATTTTTTAAATTCTCAAGTAAAAATTCCTTAAACAGAGTATGATGGCAGTACCTTCATGTAACTCATGTCAATTTCAGACAAAATTGTATAACAGAATAGTTCACTCAACTTGTACTATTTCTAAGTTTATCCTTTTCTAGTACTTACACAAGTCATCTGTCTGTGTGTTTCTAGATTTTTCTTGCATATTCCATGCAAACATTAGCACATGCTTATGAAATGGAAAGATAAAGAATAAATTAGACATCAGAGGGTTTTCCTTCAAACACCAGACTAATAAGTGAAATAGATTGTCAGAAGGAAACCATTTTGCCCATACTAAGAGCTAAATGTTCTTGTAGCTACCCAAGTAAAAATGCTTGCACGTGCCATGAGTGATGATCCAGTCCCTGCAATGACAGGGACTGAAAGCCATGCAAACCCTGGCCCAAAGAGGTGCTCTCTCATGCTTCACTCTGAATCCAGGCACCTAAAAGCCAGGTGGGCCAAACCTAGGTTACTGGTTCTTTGAAAGACAAAGGTCAAGAGAAGAGTGTTGGCCCAGGGTCTCTGACAGGTACCCCTTAGTTGTCCATAACAATTGTATTCCGTCATTAACATCACAGTCTTAGACAGGTCAAGACACATTATTCCAATGTACGGCCACTTCCACCTCAAAAGTAAAACTTTGTTATTTGACTGGAAAAAGTATTTCATCAGGAGAGAAAGGCTCAGAAAGCCAGCACCGGAGCAGATCTGTTGTTCTTCCCTTCACCTGTAAGATACATTTTTTGAATGTTTCCAAGAAGCCAAGTGGCAGGGAGGCAGGTGCAGCACCACTCTGGTGCAGCAATGCATCTGAGACACCCTCTGCTCCCCCACATTGTCAGGGCTGGCCTGTGAAGGCTGTGGTTACCCCAGAACTCGAGCAGGCAACTCTCACAGTAAAAGGAAATATGTTTTACAGTGGAACCACACTACAAAAAACCAACAGCAAGGTCACTATGAGTCCAAGTATTGACATTGGTCTTCATGGAGGACAGTGACAATCATTTAGATTGTGTGATGGGGTCCAAAAGTGTCTTCTTTTCAAATTTCTCCTTGGTTCACCTTTGCAGAAGATGCTTCAAAGTTTAGTGTGCAAATACGCTGGACACTGAGGTGTCTTTCTGAACAGCTGCCCTGTCCTGAGAAGTCACCTTTGCACTGAAAATACAAAAGCCACACTAGACAGCAAGGAGGTAAAATATAGACAACAGTACAATTCACAGTAAATAGCAATGAAATAGGTGAAGAATATAAGGGTCAGCTGCAAGCATGGGACAAAAAATGACTAGTGGTTTTTTTCTGTTTTGTTTTTTTTTTTCTTCCAGGAATCAGCCAAGTCACCCTGTAACTATTCAGACACTGCTGAGTCCCTGCAACAAGGTACTGCTTGAAGAGACGTGTGGGCTGCATATGGTCCCACACCACTGTGCATTGCGGGCTATGCAGTGCATACTAATGAAAATCTTTCTGTTTAACTTTCTGCCCCTCTACATGCACCTGTATGTCTGCACATTCTGGTTGTAGGCTCTGTTCATTGTTAGGAAAAACAGTGGCTGGACAGGTGACAGACTGCTGGCTGCAGAAAAGCAAAGTGCACACAACCAGATACTACCTGCAGCCGAGGGAGAAGATTAAACAAGTGTGCATGTGATGTAGAATATCTAAGCACTCTAAAGAGCCATGGCACTTAACTCAATGGCTCCCCTATTCATCACCTGCAGATTTATTCTTACTAGTCAGTAACAGTGTAGAAGGAGGGGTGGGCTAGTTGTGTCTGGTAGGAGAGAAGACCAGGAAATAAGTGCTGATCCAAGGTCAAGACTAAACAGATGATACAGTCCCAGAACAAATTATGTACTTCTGTGTAATTATCCTCTGCAGAAGATCCCTCTGCAGCACTGAACACCTCCTATTTGGTAACAGCCCTGGTGCCGCAGCAGTAGTCCAGTTAGTCCCTGAGGTCTGAGAAGGGCACCTAGGCTAAGAGTACAAGGCAGAAGTGTAACTCACAGGAGGCTGTGTGTGACAGCAACTGTGTGTTGGAAGAGTCCCATGTTGGAAAAGTCCCACTGACCCGTGCGAGGAGCCCAGAGCTACTCATGCACAGGTACTAGAGGGTCCTGGAAGCACCAGCTGAAGTTGAGGTATCTTCCCATTCCCCAGTCTCTTGCTGAGAATTTCACAGTGTCTCTAGTAGTAAAGATGAAGGCAGTGTGGATGGCTACAAAACTGTGCTTCACAACCACCCCACAGCAATCTGACAACTTAAGTACGACCTCACAAGCACCAGTGAAAATGAGCTGCACACAACCAAACTATTTCTTAGGTACATAATGCAAACCAACATGGGAAGGGGGTGGGGGGCACGCTTCCACAATGCTACTTTCCCCAAACTGCCCCACCATATCAAGTGACCCCACTGTATTCACCAGACTCATCCAGATACTTTCAAACCTGGATGCAGACATCAACCACCACCTCTTCGTTTCACAAGACTACAGCCAAATGGTCCCACAGCGACTTGAGGTGTAACTACACACACAGCTGACAGGCTGCAAGCAGGCCAGGTAAACTGAGCTTAATGCAGTTCCAGACTACGCAAGCAAGCTGCCCCATGGGAAATTTACAAAAATCCAGTGCTCTCTACAAAAAGGTAGTAAAAGACTCTTATAGGACTAGAGCCAAAATATCTCTCTGGCTGCCCTCCTATCAGGCAGCTATTGAAATATAAATAATATTTTTTAAAGTGAGAAAGAAAACAGCTAGTCTATTAGGAGAGGAAAACAAAAGTGCTGCTTACCCCAGTATGTCAAATCTAGTAAAAGCTCTTTGAAGAAGATGTAAAATAATGAAAAAAAAACCCGCAGGCGTTTTCCCTAAATACTGCTGTATTTTGTTGCTTTAAAAGTACAGTGTATAGAAAACATAGATATACTGAGATCATATGTCTCATTGTGGACTTCCGTTTGCTGAAAGGGTTGAAGCTTAGTGGGGGAAAAAAGGGGAAGCAGAAAGTTTGAAATCAGTTACATTAGATTATCAGAGGGGATTTATTTTACTTTCTGGCTATCACAGGAAGCACAGGATGGCAGGGCTGGCAAACAGTCTACACTGTCTATTTTCATTGTGTGGGCTTGACTTATTTTTACTTTGCACCTATTCACAGTTTACCTGTGGAACTTGGACTATTCAGCAGTCTTTACCATGCTAGTGAAATAAAGATTTCTAATAGTCCTCAAATTGCATCTGTGTTTGAAGTTATATTATTTAAACATCAGTTTACTGACTTTTCCCACCCCCACCAGGATTTTGCCTCAGGTTAATTATGTCCAGGTTCTGCTACTGATCCTCAGCAGCAATGGACATCAACAGAAGAGAGAGGTATTCCTTGTGTAAAGCCCTACATGGTGAGTGATGGTGGCAGATTCTGGCAAAAACTACATAATTACCTGCAGAACTGTATTTTGGCAAGCACACTGCAGAATGACCGGCTTTTTGGAAACTAAGGGAAGCAGTTTTCTATACTTTTAGTGGCACATCTGTTCTATCATTCCATTCTTGGAAGGCATTAGTTTTGGAGCAAAATCTTCCAGTAGAATCTGGTTTCTAGTTTTACAAGTGTTTCTTCACAACTCATGAAATAAACAAAGCCAACATAACCAGACTTCCAGAGTCTGTACACAGCCTGAAAGCTTGAGAAATTCAGATACTTTTTTCCATTCAAATGATCTGTTAACTCTGAAACGTAATGATTGTGATTTCTAATATTTACGTTAATTTCCTTCCCCCACCCCCAATATCAAGGTAACAGCTTTCTCCTTAAAATATGAGCCAACTTGATTAGTCACAAGGAAATAAAATCTGACCCTTGCATATGGCTTCTGCCCTCTGCTAGCCTTAGGAAACAATGATGTATTTTGAAAAACAAAATCTAGAGCAATTCCAAAACAGAAAAACTTTAAGATAATTTTATACTTATTTTATAAAGACTTCTATTAAAACCACATCATATTAATTTTTTTGCATTTTTGCATCAGTTCCCTCTGGTGACATGAGTCATGTGCTCCAGGACTCACAATCATGCTGCAGAACTAAGGTCCAGTCCACAGCAGAAGGTCTCAATTCTTCAATATTCAATGGCAAATGTCTAACTTGGAGAACCCAAATGCAAGAGGTTTTTCACACATTTCATGTTCTTCAGGACAGGCTCCAGTAGTAAAAATGAATAATTTGCTTTCTTTTCCATTAATAAGTCACCTTTTGTAATTTGACAGTTGGGGGCCTGAATATGTGGTGTGCTGCTATTGACTTGACTAGATTTAATCCTGATAAATTAGGATGTAAAAGTAGAATTAGGCTACATGCTAATGACCATATCAAATCCAAATCAATTAATAGTGTTTATCTAATGGGAAGTGCTAAATGCGAATGCAACAGTACTTATCAGCCTTTCAGTTTGTGTTATGAATTGTTGTCATATCATATATTATACTGCATTTAATCTTCTGCCCCAAGCAGTTTTTCCTGTGAGAGTGTTAATAGATAATTCATCTCCTTGTAGCTTGGTTGCTCCTCTAACAGACCCAGTTTAGCCTCAATTTATCACTGAAACTGTGTCTAAAGCAGTTTATTTCTTGTACTGTCTTCAAATTTCAAGGCTGATTATATTTATTCCATGCAATGCTAAGCCACATAATTCCGTGTTCAAGTGGACAGACAATCAACTCCAATGATGAAACTTTTTTGATACTAGGCTTCAAAGAAGCTATCAAATACACACTTGCAAGATATGGCTCTTCCTGGTGAGATCGTCAATATTTGAGGGCACCTGGATGTACAGGAGACAGGCTTCTATCATTCTGGGGTCTGATCCTCTTGGAACATAAAAAGATGATATTTCTTAGGTTCTTTTTCACTAGAGTGATTTTTAAGTTACTGATGGCCAAAATGCCAACATTTGCTGGCATCAATCAAATTTCCTTGTACAGAAGGTCTAAATTATATTGTTAAGCTTATTTTAATAATGAGCACATAGCAATACAATCATACATAGAGCTTGATTCTATTAATTCTGACATTTGTTTAAAAAGTACAAAACCTTTTGCTTTGTTTTTATTAATTTTAAGATTTTCCAACAGAGGGAGGAGATTCATGGTCATGACTGAGGTACAAATAAAAAATGTAATTTGTATAGTGCTAGTTCAATGGAAATTTTCACACAGCAACAAAAAATATCTGCAAATATTTTACAAAAAGTTATATCATTGCATTAGAATAAGAATTTACCAAATTTTACAGAAAAAAACCCAGAAGCATTAGTTGCAATAGGAATTCAATTAGTTGCAATAGGAACAGTAGCATAAATGCTCCAGTTTCAAGGGACTCAACATGTTATCCAAAAAATAAACAATAAAAAACTGAAGAAATTTTTCAGAGTTACCACAATAGTCGCAAAAATCAGCTTGAACACACACCTTTCTTATAGCTTTGACTGTTAGCTTTTAGGGAAACATGTTCTACTGTGTATTTCAGTATTAACTTCTAACAATATTACAGTGTTATGAGGTTTACAACATTAGGTGGACTTTGCAGAATGCAGCTAGCTCTTATTTTGTTATGTGGGCACGCCTTACCTGCTTGGTACTCTCATTGGATAAATAAAGTCAATAGGGTCTGTCAATGTAATTTTAAAATTCCAAGCTTTTTTCCTGAAATATTGACCTGAATGGTTGTCTTTCATTTTTCTATCCAGTCACCTTTCAGATATATAAATTTTAAACGTGATGTAGATTTCAGTCAGTAGAACAGTCAGTAAAATGTTCAATAGTTCTGAAATGTAAATATTTTTATGATTAAAGGAAGCATTTAAATATTGGTAATATAGACTCAACAATTCTGGCCATATGATGTAAGGTGTTGAGTTACGTTCAGATTTCCTATCTGTTGATTTCTGTACAACCCAGTAAATTGGCTGATAAATAAGCCTACACGTGCATTTGAATCAGACCACATTCATCTCTCCCTCTTGACTACAGCAATTTGAATTTTCACATATTTTTAGCATGTAATTCAGCAATTCTTGTTACCTTTTCCTATTAATTGTTCAGGAAAACATTACTGTCAGAGAAAGGCATTGTCAGAGGTTAGGCAGAGCCTGTTTTGTGACAGAATAAATGTTACTAAAACTCATTACTTCAAAAGTTACAATCCAGCAGGACAAAGAGAATCACAGAGATGCTGGAAAGGACATGATACTGTTCTCCCCTCAACAATGCACAGGTCAGTCAATGATGCTGCTAGTGCCCTAAACTCCTGCTTGCTTCAGGAATAGCTGGAGGCAGACTTTGGGCTATCAGTTTGGCCAATGTCATCCATGTCTGCATGAGCTATAAGACCCTTGGAATTGCTATCAGGTGGCACCTGGAAGATGGGATTTGATGCAGAAATCCACCAGCTAACTCTAGGCAGGACAGATGCTTCATGTGGCTGGTAGGTGCCACACACAAAGCCCACCCTGCACCTGCAGAGGCAGAGCAGCTATGCCAGCATGACAAGCAAGCAGTGGTTATCATGGGAAGACTGCTTCAGGGCCTTAGCCTTTTGCTCCTGCCACCAGCTTGGCCCCAGCTGGGTGGAGGATCTCTACATAGAGCAGTGCTGGGCAGTGCAAAAATGCCTTTAGCTGACCAAACTCAAGTTTGATATGATCAACTGATGGTGCAAGTTTGTTTCTACCAAAATGAGCAGCAGGCTTCTTGTAACGTCTCTAGGGAGTCAGGCAGTGTATGGCAAGTGGTTTCATAGCTGCAGCCTCTCGCTCTGCTCCTGGCATGCTGCAGTTTCAACGCACAGGTGTGTGAAACTGATGTACTGGCATCTGCCACAGACCACCAGGTCCTGTGGTCTGCCAATGGTGATTATTTCCCCTGGCTTTCTGACCTGGCTGGGATAGCAGAACTGTATGCAAATCATTGCAGACCACTGCTTGGACACCCACAGTTAGTCATTCCTGATGTAGCGTTGTAAAGGACTTTTGACAAAAAAACATCTTGAGCTCCAGCTGCTCTGAACGGTGTCAGCAAGACTAGTAAGTTTGCAACTTTACAAGACAGTTCAGCTCCAATTCTAATATAGATAAATAGAGAAAGCATATATATCTTCTTTGTTTAGGAGGTGGTCTGCCCCTAACATATCTCCAGTTTATCTAAACAAAGTTGAAGTACTGTACTGTTCATATGAAAATTCAAAAATGTTAACAAATGCAGTAAACCAAACTGTTAAAATTATTCTTCCTGGCACATGATCACTTTTTGGAACATGGTTTTAATACCATTTTGTAGCTCAGTCAGTTCTAAACCATAGAAAACCTATTGCCTATGTTTTTACAATGGAAAAAAAACCACCCTGGTATATCCCAATACTATACATTACTAGGCAAGTGAGGCAAAAAGTAGGTCTGTTTTGTTAGGTAAGAATTCAGAATGTGTTAACTAGATTTTCTGTGTTATGAGAAAGACCATGTAGAAAGTATGTTACTTCACACAGGTTTTTGTTTGGGTTTGTTTTATAATTTATTTTCATTTTTGCTATAGCATGCATCTGGATGCAAGAGGAAAGCTTCTGTTGCTTTAAAGAGTTTTAAGTTTACCTTCAGCTAAATTATTCATTTATATGCATGGACACTTTTTTATTTGCACTCATGACACAAAAATCATCTTCTCTAAACAAATGCCAAAGGAACGCACATTGGCGATGAGTCTGAGCAGAGATTACGCTGCATCTTGTTAGAAAGTGTACTTACTTTTTATTTAGCCTGGAATGTAGCTATTTAACTTTTAAAAACAACTCCAGTCGATGATTTCGCACCACTTAACTTTTTCTAGTAAAAGCTACTTTGGAATGGGAAGATATGTTACTAACTGGAAGCTATGGCAACCCAACACAAAATTCAGTAACTTTGTACCTCAGTCAGTGAGTGGTAATATGTAGTGTATTTTGGTACTTGCATTGCTTCTAGATTATATTTTAAATTGTGATGGCAAACACTTACAATACTACATGTATTCCCTACAGCTTTTTCAAGTAACAGAGTTTGTACTCTTTTTGTCCTTATCCCTATAGTTTTGTGATTTTTATATTATTCCTCTGGCACGTTCAAGAGAGTAGGCCTCTACCATTAGTCATGGCCTCATTCCATACGAATACGTATAAAGTGCCAAAAAATTTTCAGAATGGCTGGTTTCAGCCTACTTTGACTTAATCATTTTAACTAATGCAAAGCCCTCTTTGCTGAGTTTTATTTTCTATGGAAACTTCAAATTTAGAAAAATTAGAAATGGAGGAATGGGATTCATTGTCAGTTTGCTGACTGACAGGGTTTGACCATGTTTATGTCAGCAGTCATTTGAAAACCTAATTCTGCTGCCACGTTTGGTTTCATCTACGATTATAATAGGGTTTTTCTACATGGAGATTCTCCAGAAAAGAGTGAAGTTAATGCTTTATTTCACCAGAGGTTAATCCCCCTGTAAGGCATTTACTGAATCCCTGTGTAGGTGCTTTAATTTGGAAGTCACATGGCTTCAGTTCAGCAGAGCTGAAATCTCTTAGGGATTAGGCTATAGTGATGGTTGCTTTCCTTCTGAATGAGAGAATCCACATGGAGCCTTAACAGGCCGTAACTTATGCATATTGACTTCACCCCTTTGGCTAATTTGTCCTACCTTCTCAAACAAAGTAGTCATCAATGTATTACAAATTATACTTCAGTACCAACATTATTAGTCTGGTAACTGACTGCTTCTCATCTGAAGTAAGCATGCTAATAGCAAGTATGAAGGAAAAAAATACACAAGCCTTCTAAAGAAGTAATTGCATATGTGTCATGAAAGTGGGGTATTTGTCTCCTGATAAGTACCATGGAGTTGAAATTATCTGGTGGCTTGTGATAGCCTTTGAAAATTATAGATAAGCAGGGTGGGAAATAATAACCACCTGTTTCTTGTAATAGTCTGAAACAATAGCTTCTATCCGTATGTGGCAACCAGGTAAAACCATATAGAGGGATCATTCTGAACCACTGAAAAATAATAGTTTATGAAATGGGAGAAAAAAAAAGACAACATTACATAATTTCTCCTGCAACAGACAGACATGGATTATATTTTATTGGTAAGAAAGATAACAGGAATATACAGGTGAAATATCGCATCATATGCTAAAAAACAAATGCTCTCCTTTTTTATTTCTAGTGCCTGCTTTGGTACTTGTAACCTGTGTAATGTCTAGCCTTATTCTCTTTACAGGAGTTCAAACGCGTCTACAACCTATAATATAGGAAGGAAATCAAAAGTGTTGGAAAGTGATCCCCATCATCACTGCCAGCTTTTCTGTTCACAAGAGAAACTCCGGGAACCGTCACCTTCATCACAATAATATTCCCTTAACAAAAAGATGAGAAAATTTCTGCATTTGCTCAAGGGAGGTAACCTTGTTGAATGCGTCCTGCTTGTGAACTTTAAGAGTTAGTTTTGGCAGCTAAGGAATGGTCTGAAACAGCGACCCTGACCCCATGTTCTCATCTGTAAATACTGCTGAAAACAACAAGTAGCCCTGCCTCACCAGTGCAAGCTGACCCACAGGAATTACAATGTCCTCTGCACGGACCAGGCTGTGTCACATCAAGCACTTGGTTAAAAACAGACCAACTGGAAATGCAAGCACCATCCCTGAGGCCTAGTTGGTACCATTTGTGTGTATTCATCTAAGACACCAGCATCTGTTTGTAGGAGACAGAAATGCTCCTAACACCTCAGAAAGGGATTTTAGCTAAGGAATGGTTCTGGTTTTGAAGTAGTAGTATTTTTTAGTTTTCTGCTAGTCTGCACTGAAGTCTACACACTCACTTTCTGAGCAATGTTGAGAATTTACTGTTTGGGGCAATGCAGGAAAAATCCATGAGCCTTAAAAACATACCTAACCACATGTGGATGACTTACCTTGTATGACCTGTTGCAAGGTGCTAATCTCAGCAAATGCCATCCCCTTCCTCTAGGTTTGTGTTAACCCAGCAGGTAAAAGCACTATTCCAGAAACTGTTGACTCTGCTGCTGACACTGAGTTTAGCCCCTTCTGGTGCTCCAGAGGCAAAGCAGGTTTGCTGTTGCTTAAAGGTCTCCATGCAAACCATATATCAGTTCATTCAGAATGTATCCTCATTATGGGTAATACCTTTTTCTATATCTGGAGGAAAAGGTATTTGCTATACAAGGACCACATATGTTTTAAGGCCTAGTGGCCAAATAATTATTTCCTATTTAGTAACTCCGTCCAGCTGTAGGCAGAGAACAACTGAAAACCCTGTAACCTGGCACTACAATGTGTAAATCTATTTACTCACAGGCTCCAAAGTACGGCATTTTTCTCTGCTACAAGTATAAAAGTCACTAAGCAACAGTTAACACAGATATATTGTTTTCATCCATTGAGGAGGAGGGTAGGTACATATCTCCTGCTAACAGCCACTGACTTCTAGCTATTAGTTTCTTTTTGACATGATCACACAGTCTTAAAAAAGTATTAATAAATAAACAAACAGGAAAACAGTAGGAAAAAGAGGACATCATTGTTAGGTGTAATTATTTCCGGCTTTGCATGTACTGCTGATGGGAGTGAAACTCAAGTGGATTAGGAATGAGCCACAATACCAAGGAGAAATACAAGCACAGTATAAATACCCTTAAGGGAACACATCACATTGAAAGAATAATAAAAAATAGCAATACTTGAATTGTTCAAATGATGACAATGTCTACAGGGCAAATCTAGACCAGGATCCAATTGTTCTGGGCAGTGTACAGACATATGGTAAATGCAAGCCTTTGTCCCAAAGAATTTGAAATTACGTAGGAAAGAACAATGCAGGTAGAAAGATACAGATCCTCCTCTTCCTGTTACAAATAACAAAGGTTGGGCCTAGGGGAATCCATGACATCTGCAGATTGCTATGGGTTCTCTGTCAGAGTAAGGGGCTAAAATTAGATTCCCAGTCCTTCACTGCCTTGACTGGAAGAGATTTCACACCTGTTGCACTTCCAGCACTTTCCATGCCGATTCTTGAATTCCTCTGTTACTGCTTTTAAGGACTGTTCTTTACTCAGTTATTTATTTGGTTGGTTCTCTAACAAAAAGATGCATTAGGTGTTTGTGCAGTAGAGTACCAAGAGTCAGACAAAAAAGACCTCTAATTAACCATCTGAACACCCTCAGGCCAGCAACATATTTCTGCAGTGCACACACGCTTGTACACTTTTCATGAAATTAGATGTGCTTGCTGAAGATTTTAAAGGGAAGTTGACAGAAACTAGTGAGAGATTTCAACGTGACTGCTTTCAGCCTGCTCACCAGATTCCCGCCTCCTTTCCAGGTCAGCAGTCTGTATCCACATCAAATCCAGCCTTGCAGCAACAAACACTGAGTTTGTCACAGAAAAGCCAGAGTGGAACAATTGCATTTTCAAAACTTAAATCTCCTCAGAAAGCCTTAATTGTCAAGATAAACCCACTTAAAAGACCACATAGAGAGGGCAGCTCAGGAACCACACACAGCTTTTGCCAAAAGCAATGAAGACACGAGTGTAGGAAGGCTACTCCTCATTTCTGGTCATAGCAGGGCAGGATGACAGCCCTACCTGCTCTCCCTGGTCAATGGCTGGTGGCTAGGCTGTACCTTAGCAAATATGTTGCTCACTATGAGGGAAGGATAGGTGAGCATCTTTTTCTGCCAAGGAGGGTTTTCTCTTGCAGTCTAAGAGAGTCTGAAGGCCCTCACTCTTTAACCAAGAACCTGTCTGGGGTAGAGAGAGTCTGGCCTGAGCACCAGAAGAGACTGTGATGGGTAGTACTAGGATTGCTCCCACAAAGCAGAAATGATATTGAAAGCTGGAGGCAGCAGCAAAGAGTTGGTAGTAAGAAAAGTGCATGAAACTTCCCAAGGAGGAGTGAGTGATCTTTAATGGAACTTAGTCATCCTTAAGATCATGTGTCACTAGACAGCTGCAGTGGTCTGGTTCTCTAGGTTCAAGATTACAGCCGGAGATAAAAAGAGGCTCTGGAAATCATAGAATCATATGTTCTAGCATTTAAGGACAGTTATACAAAATGGTGAGGGATTCAGAGGATTTCCCTTTAAGTTTATCCTCCACAAGAAGCCTAGTGATGCTGGAAATAAAAACAGATCTGGGGAAAATGTGTATTTTGTAGTCTCAAACCTTCACTGTGTGCTCATGTAGAGTGTTGGAGAAGCAACATTTGTGTTGATAAAACCTTTAATTACACGTAAGATACTAAAAGCTCAGCTTCAGTATTGAGTCTTGTAGTGAGTGTATCTACAATCTCCTATGTTAACAACTATTAAAGTGAGACTAAACATAGTGTTGTGATCTAGGCATTTTCAGAGTATTTCAATAGCAAACAGAGATAAAAGAACTAAATAGAAAACCAAATCAGATGAGAAACAGTATAGTGACACTGGAACAATTTATGTGGAAAAAGAAGTCCCAAGCAAGTTTTTCTGAGGTTTTTAGCTTTTTTCGTCTACCTTTTGATTTGTTGTTCTCATTCCAGTTTATTATTTGTTCAGCTCAGTTTGCCTGTGGTTCACTTAGTTTTGACATATGACTAAACAAAATTGCCAAGGGCACATAGATGATGGATGACACAATGATGGCAGACTTAGTTTCATTCCAATTCTAAATTTTTCAAAATAGGGCATTTTTCTTTCTAAGTTCAAACTATTGCATGCACGAAAGTGGAGAAGTTCACCTGATGTGACTGTGGGGGAAGAAAAAGGAAAAGAAAGCTGGACTGCAGTTTTGCAGCCATATTAACTTTATTTGGATTCTGCATCTCTAGGACTCATCATACCTCACAATATTTCAAAGAGACACTGGTAGATGCGTTTACCATCTGATGTGTTGCATGGCAGTCTTAATGAGCTTCTTTCTCTGTTCTGGTTGGGAAGCAAAGAAAACCACAGCAGAAACATCACAGGCTTGAACTTACAATTGCAGTGGTGAGCAGAGTGCTGGAAATACGTGGCAGCAGGAGAGCAGAAAGTGCAGCTTGGCAGGGCCAGCTGTCATTAGTGAATATGAAGGAAAGGCTGAAGAAACAAAACTCTCTTATTCATACCATGTGATTGCTTAATAAACTTTGGTCGTTCCCTAGTGTCTGTGTGCTACCTCTACCTGTGGCTGGTGGCACAGCTGCTGCAAAAGGTAAGGAAGAAAAATCTTGCTAAATACACCATAGGAAATTATTCAGGCCAATTGTATCTTTTCTTTCATTTCAGTGACCTTCCCTTACCAGGTCATGAAGAAGATACAGTTTCTCTGTTGGTCCCTTGTTTTTTGCTAATAAGGACCTCCTGCTTTAACACTAGTAATGATAGAGAGAGACTAATCTTTGGGGTTTTCTGAGGAAGCTTTGTAACTATTTGCTCCTATGAGTTCAAGGGAAGGAAGGAATATTTCCTTGAGTGAACAAAAAAACAGGTCCAGAACACTTAAAAAGGGAAAATTTGCTGGAAAGCTCTTGCATATGAAACTGTGCAGGGCAGATGTCAGATTTTTTGTAGTGATCCGTAACATTTAGGAACATGATGTTAGAACTCTGCATAAGCTTTTTCTTTTCTGAAAGCAAAGACCGACTATAACACAAAACTGAAAAATTTCCCTGTAACACCTCGTTTTCATGTCAGTGTTTAAGAGGTGTGCTTGAAATCCCACAAAATCCTCTGAAAGATGAAACTGATGTGAGACATGACTCTTTTGTCATCCCTGAAAAATGAGCAAAGTCATGAGATACCTGTAGATCTTGAATTCTTATCATTGCGTCATTGGTAGCAGAGATTTTAAAACCCAATAATCTACTGCCTGAGCTACAGTGAGCCATAACTACAAAAAGCGCATCAAACCTTGCAAGTCATGCAGCCACAATAAATGGTAAAACCCCTTCAGACACATTTCTACCTTCTCTTAAATCAGTGGATCCCAAACTTCCTACTGGTTTGACAACTTCTTCTGCAACTACTGCTTTATTGTGCCCCTCTTTGCTCATTTTCTTCCATATCTTCCTTCCCAGTTCCTGAAGGCTCACTCCCTAGCCCTCTACTACTATTTCTTTTCTTCTTCTTTTCTTAGCTTTGCTGTGGCCTTTTTGTTCTCCTCATCACTCATGCTGATAGCTTCGGTGTGAACCAGGCTGGTAATTGTTATCAGTTTGGGCCCTTCACCATACCCCATCCCTAAATTTCGCATAAATCACTGGTAACGTTGCTCATTCACTACAGAATACTGCAAGACAAGTTACTGTTTCCATCAAACTAGGACTTTGACTCCCAAAGTTTGCCAAAGTCAGATAATTTTATTGTTGAGCTGAACTTGGAGGATGTTAGGGGAAAGACAAGATAACAAAATTGGAATATACCTCAATCTTCAGGAACAGCTTTAGGCCAAGATGAGATATATAAATATATTTTTTAAATTGCTAGTCAAAATATCTTTTATTCTGGGAAGGATGGATAAAAAAATTTAAATTAAGACATTCTAGATTGAAGATAATTATTAATCTTTGACACAGATGTTAATGGCCACTTAGAAATGGATACTACTACTGGGAAAAACCTACTTGGTATGCTTCTAAGGTCTGCGATGTGTAGACAAGATAAGACCATGAATGGAAGTGGGCATAAAGCTAAAGAAATAAATTGCAGCAATACTTGATTTTTGGCTAGTGGATGGCTTAGAGCACTTAGGACTTCTACTGTTCAGGGTAAATTACCAAAAGAAAGAGCCATTTCTGGTTTAGTTTGGTCTGTTTTTTTCTTTGCTTTTCCCAAACTAAGTATAAAGTGATGGTAACATAATAGCAGGGGTAAATTTAAATGTTATTTAGTGAGATTTAGACATCCAACTTGAAAAAAACTATGTTTTCATAATGGTCCTAATTCCTCTGTGTCCAAAGTAGCTGGTATTTCAGACAGTACGATAATGCTGCAATTTCCAGACATATGCAGGCTGAAAAATGTATTTGCTGAGCAGGAATAAGCAGCTGCTTGAAGAGGGACTGGCACTTCTAGAGTGTCTTTTCATGCAGTCCTCATTGCTTCACAGCAGCAGTTCCATTCTTCTGTGCTTCAAACCAAAAACCACAGCCTTTGGGGAAATCTTTCATATATTTCTTCTAAAGCAGCCCAAGCAATCAGGTCCTGTAGTGCTGCACAGTGTTGTCTCGATTAACCCCTTGCAGATATTTCAGGACAACCATGTAAACTGAAAGGCAGTAATGGAAGGTAGCCAATCTAGTCTGATCTCAGTAGATCAATTCTAAATAACAGAGGCTAAGGTTTAAATTTGCAATGCAGTACAGTGTTAAAGATATGCAAGCTAGCTCAGAATGCATGCTAAAACTAGTTTTTATCCAAGAAGTGCAAATTTCTTGCTGTGCAGTGTAGAAGTGCCTTGAATTCCACAGAAGAAATGTTGCTTTTTGTAAACATTTTGTTGCTTAACCTTGATGACAAGACTTCTTCCTCACTTCTCTTGAACCAAATGGTTTTCTTCCTGTAGCTGTTCAAGGAAGATCCTTTGCCTGGCTCTTCTAGGAGGTCTAGACTGGATCTTTCCCTGCAGTCTCCTAAAGCCCGTTTCTTTCCTGAGCAGAAACAAAAGGTATCCTTCAGAGTTGATTTTTACTCCAGCCCTGTATCATTTTGACTGTTTCAATGGCTGTGTCTGCTACATTGCAAAGGCCAATAGACATTTTTTTGTAATTTGTTGTCTGTAAAGCCTGACTATATTTGCTATGATTGGTAGAATAAATTGTGCCCACCAACTTTTTACTTAATAACAATTTAGGCCAGAACCTTCTTAGGAAGGGAAATATACAAAAAGCATAACCGAAATTCTAACGGATACATTTTGAAAGGAAAGTTTGACAAGGAGCTATAAAGCATCAGGATTTCTGCTGCATTTTGGTACTTGTGTTTCAGAGACAGGTACTCCTTATTTGACTTCTTCATCTGTGACAAAGGCCCTTTTCTGATATTGTATTTCCAACCTGCCAAGAAATTTTGATTGATGAATTGATTTCAGTGGGGTCCCATGCAGGCTTATTATGACCACAAATGCTAATTCTCAAAATAGATTTCGAAAACTGGGCCACGCTGACTCACTGTCATCAACTGTAGTCAGAAGTCTTATTCATTATTTAACATTGGTAGGCAGTGGTACAGTGTTTGTAGCTTCAACTACATATATGGCATGTTATTTCAGTCAATTTTATGGCTGAAAAATGTCCTGAACAAATTGATCTAGCTGGATCTGCTTTGAGCTGGGGATTGAACTGTGTGAACTCCAGAACTCCCTCCCAACTTACACTACTCTATTTTATGGTATTCTCATTATATGTCAATGAATCAGCCAACGCTAACCCAGAACATTATGGTCTGTCACATATTTTTTCCACTAAGAACAAATTTATTTAATCTAAGAATCAGAGGCTCTCTTTAAGCAAGAAAGCCATTTCATTAAAGAAGGGTCAGCACTGAAAATTCAGACCAAGGTACTCAGGGTACCAGTGTACATCCATTCCTGAAAATCTTCAACAACAGATGGTCTTCCAGCCCTCTTGGAAACCTCCTTCAAACTTATATTTAGAGTTAATTTTTCCCATTTGTCCACTTCACATCTTCCCCATTTTTATTTCCACTGTTTCTCTTCTTCCCTGCAGGCACCTCCCATCCCACCTCCATCCCCTCAGTCCTCTCCCCATAGGCACTGGGTTGCTGTTAGGTGCTCTGAAACTGTCTCTCCTCCAGGCTGAATCAGTCCTGGCCCTACAGCCTCTCCTCACAGGGTGAGTGCTCTAGCTCCACTGCCCAGTGCCTGTCCCTGAGCTCCTCTAGTTTGTAAACATCTCCCGTGCTAGGAGACTGAAAACTGAATTTGGTAGCCAGGTAGGGTCTAGTGAGTGCTGAGTGATGGGGTACAATCACTTCCCTCAGTCTTCCTCTTGTGCTCCTGTTCATACAGCCCAATACGATAGTCTTAATTGCTGTCTGGCAACACTGCTAGCTGATATTTTCACATGGCCAGAGGTGGTCCTTGGCTGGTGATCCCCTAGTCTATATTATTCCAGGAGGCTAGTCCACCTCAAGTGCATGATTTTGCATTTGCCGATGATGAATTTCATGGGCTCCCTGTTGGTGTGTTCCCCCTTGCCTGTCAGGTCCTTCTGGACAGCAGCACTGCCCTCCAATGTACTGACGGGTTCCCCCAGGTTGGGGTCGTACATAAACTTGGTGAGTGTGTACTCTGTCAGCCCATTCACATTGATTAAGGTTTTAAACAGCATATATTGCAGGGAAGAGACCTGGGGAACCTCACCTGTAACTGCCCCTCAGGCAGAATATGAACTGCTGCAATGATCCAGCTAATTTTGAGTTTTGTCTTTGTCTACACACCTACAACATAACATTGCAAACTGATAGAAATGGATTAAATCCACTGGTTAATCCAGACATTTTATCACAGGGTCAAGCATGATATGCCCTTGATAAATCCACGCTGATGGTTTCTCATCACCTTCTTGTTCTTCATTTGCCCAGAAATATGCTCCAAGAGGACTTTCTGCATGATTTTCCCAGGCACCCAAGTGAGGCTGACTGATCTGCGTATCTGTGCATGATCCTTTTGGACTTTTTTGAATATGGATGTGACATTTCCCTTTCTCCAGTTTCTGCAGATTGCCCCCAGTCTCAATGACCTATCAAAGAGAGTGTGGCCTTGCAAGGACTTTGGCCTGTTCTCTGTACACCGTCAGATATAGCCCATCAGGTCCCATGAAACTGCATGGGTTGAGTATTCTCAAGTGATTCCTAACCAGGATCTCCTCCATTACCAGTAATTCTTCTTGAACTTTGCCTTTAGAAAAAACAAAGGCCTGGGAGATCTTGGTGATGAAGAGAAAATGATCAAAGGACTTATGTGCTGTCTGTAGGCAGGAGGAAATAAAATTGTACCAAAGTGTCTCTCTGTAAGTGGTAAATAAGAGAGTAGCCAACATTGGTCTTTAGAGCATTGAGGGATGCAAGCTAACCTATCATAGTGAGACATCATTCTCTTGTCTGTTGTGTAAGTTGCAATCATGTGCACAATTTCTGCATGGGGAAGAATCCACTATTTTATCACCCTTAATAGAAGTATGATTTTCAGGATACCTGTGGGAATTTGAAGCATAGATCTTCCACAATACGGTAATTGAAGAATACTGGATATTATTTCCAGTTTACAAATTCGCCATAAAGTAATTTCACCTTGAATTCACAATTAGGGCATATTATGCCAAATGGGTATCTAGCCAGGAAAAGGAACACAATTTCAGAACAGTCTGGAAATGGAAGACCTTCTTTAAAAACAAGGGCAGAAAAAAACCTGTATTGGATCACAGCAGGAGCCACACAATCCCACTTCTGCCAGCAGCCGATGCCTAAGAAAAAGAAAAACATACACCTATAAGAAACATTCTTTGTGAAATAAGGGAGATAATCATGGTGGGGTTTTTTATGTTTTATAATATGGGACTACACATAAGACAGGCTAAGAACTCCTGAGATTAAAAAAAAATAATTCTGTTGTACTGATTAGCAATGCTTATGAAAATCAGCACAGAGACAGGGAAAGTGTTAACCTTAGCATAGGCATATACCAAGTATATTAGGCTTAGTTCTTTAAAGCTGCTTAAAGGACTTGGATACCACTTCTCAGTAACATATAGGTCTAACAGTTAGGAATGAGCAAATCCAGGGGGAAGAGATCTGCTTAAACAGCTTCTAAGATTTTGAAACCACAGAAACAGAGAATATGGTCTAATTCTGAAAGCACCTAAATAGGAACAACTTTTCTCTTGTTAATAATCTCATTAACTCAATGGGACTACTGACATGAATATAATTGCTTCATCCATACATAAGCATTTTCAGGTTTCCGCATATCAGAGACAATACCTCTCAGTACAAAAAAAAATAGAGCTTTAATAATGAAATCTCATTACTTGCAAGTGTCTCTCTACAAATGTTTGACAGTAGGCTTACTGGCAGAACAAATATGGTGTCGATGAAATATTGCCTAGTTGTGCTTAGGAGAGGACAAAGTACACATGTTATAAATTAAGAGAAACAAGTGAAAGATTTTTTTAAGCTAGGTGTCTAGCTTCAGTTCTGCAAGTACATTTTACGCTTGGGATGCAATTCAATTTGTTGAAATTATAGCTCTAAAGTAAAAGGGTCTTAGAATAAGAATAGTCAGTGCAAAGTAATGATCTAGCAACAATGTAGTTTTGAAGACTTCTGAACATAAACAAATATCTAATTCTTTAAGCTATTTCTTAAAAAACAATAATATTATCTGGACAGTCCAACAGCCAAGTATTTTTAGTCTTCTGAGAAAGCAAAATTTCTCCATGTAAAATGACAAAATATATTATCGAAATTCAGGCTATAAAAATACATTTTGCATGTTCCAAAGAGGAAAAAAAAATATTTTCAGATATCCTGCTGTAGCTGATTTTAAGCAGTCAAAAAGCAAGATGATTCAATTTAAAATTGTCATTCCTTCTAATTTACATTACAATTTAATCACTGGAGTTTTTAAAGTACATGGATTTCTACCTACTCATCAATGGGGCTTAATCCACATGCAAAGGACACAAAGCATGCACTCTGAAACCAGCATATTTACATTTCAAGAAAGGATTAAAACCCACAGACCTCAGGAGTAGTAGAACATGATGCCTTGTGAATGACTGATTTATGTGAGTGAAACCAACTTTCCAGATTCATGGATTTGTCTCTTTCTGATGGCACTGAGGACAGGCCCTCAAATTGTGCAAGGGCACACACAAATGCAGCGAAATATTCAAAGTATCCACACAGGATTTTAGAAGCCGTCAGATTATAAAGTTAAAAAAGAAACCCAAATGTATCAAACACCTACATACACCATAATTTCAACTGAGATATGTAAGCCTTTTCTACATTAAAACTGGAAGGGAAGGGCAGATGCAGTTTGAATCCAGACTTAAGGTTTATATTAATTCAGGTATCTTTTTTTAAAAAAAAAAATAAAAAAAAGCTTCAGTGTGCTTCCTGTGCTACGAGACTCTCAAAGGAAAAGCACAACTCTTTAAAATTACACTAATACCCAAGGGCGTAACTGGTCAGACACAATTCACATTCAGTTCAGTTTTTATGAAGTTCAGTAGATCAAACTGGAGGAGAGAAATGTGCAGAACTCACAGAAAAAACACGTGCTCAGGCTCAGCACACATGTAATCGTGCGCATACCAGTCCTTGGCAATTGGCTGGGCAGGTCAAGAGATGCTTGGAAAGGTGAAGTTAAAGTAGTTTATATCAGTGCTGTCCAGCTTTCAGGTAATTAAACCTTCCCTTTTCTCAATATATGGCACCCTAGGACTACCCAGAGCTTTGCATTAGCAGAGGAGAAAGAATGCAAGCTATACCCCTCTCAACCATACATGACTGTAACTTTATTGGAGTAAATATCAAATTTATTTTTCTATTGTCAGTGAATATAGTGATATATAGTGATATAATTGATCAATTATAGGGCTTACCATGAATATATAGCCTAAAGAGTAGAGTGAAGGGGTCATTAACTGTGCTATGAATGGCACGTAGGTGAAGCACAAATTAGTTAACAGGAACTTGTTTGAAAAGCTTATAGAGAAGAATATATTTTTTAAAACCCTAATGAAACCAGGAATAGAGCACTTACCTAGTCATACTTCTTTTTATTGGGACAAATTATAATTTCAGAATGAA
Source organism: Phalacrocorax carbo (assembly GCF_963921805.1). Taxonomy (NCBI): domain Eukaryota; kingdom Metazoa; phylum Chordata; class Aves; order Suliformes; family Phalacrocoracidae; genus Phalacrocorax; species Phalacrocorax carbo. Next base: position 70,925,966 of record NC_087548.1, on the reverse strand, counting down.
ATTCCATTTGGTTCTATCTTCAGAATAATTATTCTTCTCTGCATTTTTATGTAACATAAATACATGAAAATCAGGAGACACTAGAAATCTCACAAGAAACTTGAATTAAGAGAATTTCAGGCCAACTTTTAGGTTAGTAATGTACAAAAGTGAAAGAAGAAAATAATAACATTAGCTGTAGAATTTACAACTTAATTCAGTGTTAATTTTAAAAAAATAAAATTATAGTGAAATAGTTCTGTTGCTTCCTCAGTCTGTGTATCTTGCATAAATCTACTGCAAACAGTAAAGGTCTTCCCTTGCAGATGATAAAATTGTTGTGAAAAGAATCCATATTTGTATGTATGTATCTAACTCTCTACATATGTAAGTTTGCATGTGTACATACCTGTATCTGATGTCATCAGGTTTTTGGTTTGTTTTTTCTCCAAAGACATTGATTCTTATTCAGGCAGCTAAATTGAATTCAACATCCAGATTCTCCAATTACAATGGTTATGTCATATTAAACATTCAGCAAGTTATGCCTTTGTGAGTAATCCAAGCAAATCATTGTACACTCAAAGTCTGGTGATTTTAATGGACTTCTGGTTGTTAGTGTCAGGGGTAACTTGGGGTGACCTTAACAAAATCGTGAAAGCAGTGAATGAGATGAATACATAATTATTATTCACCAAATTCCACAAAACAAGAATAATGCAGCATTTATTGTTGCTTACATAAAATCCAGTTAAAGCAGAAAAGAGAAAATAATTTTTTTTACAGCAGATAGTTTTTAGACTGAATATTGTGGAGAGAGACAGCGTCAGAAACTTTGGAAAGGATTAGACAAATTCATAGCATCTATAAGCAAATAATAAAAGGAATAGACAGGAATGTACCTCTAACCTCATTTATACAAGACTACAAATGGTGGAGGTTACATAGCATAGATAGGGTTCAAGGTCATATTGAAGAACCACTCATACATTTTACCGTGGAAGGAAGATGGGAAGTTGTTGTCATGCAAGGTGCACAAATGAGCAACTTTGGCTCAGCTCTTTGTTCAGATACAAAGGTGATGAAACTCACAAACTAATTTAAAAATTCTTCTCTTAGTATTTAAAATTTATACTTAGGGAGTTTTACTAATATTTGCTTAATTAATATTATTTTGCATAATATTTCAAATTTCCTTCCATGTTTTTGACACAAAGGGCATAAATATTATTTGGTCTAAAAAATTTTTTATAAGACATCAGTATTGTGATGTCTCATGTTCTTTTTTCAACTACAATCAAAATACCTTTAATTATTCTGTGGTGAGTTTGGTTTACTAGCCTGCCTTCCCCATTGTGTTCAGGTATGGAATTTAACAGTGCAATATTTTTCTGGTTTTGTCTATGTCATTGTAGTGTTGTGTTCAAATCACTGAAGAGTAGGTATGAATCGATAATATATAAGTGACTAGTCTGCAGAACAATGAAATTAAACCTATTCTAATTTAATTGGCTGGCCAGTGAGAGGTAAGTGCTAATGCTATGACTGAATTAATTACGAAACCATGCTGCTAATTATCAGTTACTTCAGGACAAACAAGAGTCAAAAGTTCTTTTCTAATTGCCTTCCCCTTCCCTGCATGCACATGCGCATGTATATCTAGTATGAGTCAAAATTTCTGCCTTGATGCATTTCCTCATATGCAAAAGAGAAAAATCTGTACTTATCACTGAAAGGGCTACTTTGTTAATTCCACCTTGTGTATATGTATTTAGTATTCTCCTTCAATTTTTATTTTTTTTTTCATTCAAAGTAGATCTCTCTTTACAAAAATAAACAAACGAGCAAACAAACAAATAAAATCCTTCTCTCAGTGAGGTGCCTGGTATTCATTAGGATACTTTTATCCATTCCTGAAGAGATCTTCATGCATACATTTGGAATAATTTGATCTTGCAGGAGAAGCTTTAATAAAATTAGGCAGCAAAAACCAGCAGTAAATAACCTCTGGAATATGGTATCTCTCTGTTGGCCTCAAGCCAGGTAAATCCAGTCAGGATCATACACAGCAGGATCAGAAGCATGTATATATTACCATCTTACATGCTGCAGTGTTGCATATGATATCTCCATGTTTCTGAAGAGCCATATTTACTCATCTTTCTGAGCTTTCAGTTGCAATCACTAAGCTGTCAATGGTCTATCAAAGACCTTGAAGGTGACTGCAGACTACAAATTTGATCGTGTACTGGTAAGTAGCATTGGAGTGTATAGCTTGAAAGGAAAAGGCACTGGAGGCCGTTTGGCATCCACTGAGACATTGATTGCTGAGAACTGAATAGCAAGTGAACCATGAGGATACTTCTAAGGCACTAGGACCTCCAAAGCTTTCTGTGACAATTTATTTCCACTCCATGGTTTGTAACTGTGCTTAATTTTCCCCCAGAAATTGTACTTTGCTGACATAGAAAAAATAATTTTGTTAACTGCTGAGTTTCTGCCACAAACCCTTTCTAGATAGCTCTAACCTGTTTCTATAAAACCAAGGAGATATTTAAAAGTTCAGTGGATGATAGTGAAATAAGTTTTCAAACACCAGTTCTGTCAAATATTTTTGAAAATAAATATATATTTTTCTCATCCAACTAAGAATGGTTTGGTATTACTTCTGAGAACCTTTCCAATTCTTCCTATCTTTCCTATAGTCTCCATGCTCTATGCAGCAGCTTGCTTGCTTATTGTCTTTAGTTTGCTCTTTATTAGGGTCTAAGGATAAATGCTTTCAGCTTACTTTTATACATATCTAGATTTGTATTTCTTTTAGTAACAAAAAGATGAAAATATTTTAGAAATTATACCCATTAGCATTCCTAGAAATGTGACATGATTTTGGTCTTCTCTTTCAAAGGTATAAGGAAGACTTCTAAAAATATATGGTATAAAGGCACATTTGTAAGACTATCAGAAATGCTTGCGTCTGCTGTGTCAAAATATTACAGTGCATTCTATGTAAATGCTTCAATTTTGGAGAAATTCCCTGAAAATATGCATCATATAAAGTGTGTCATTTAAAGAAAATGCGCATTAACTTCAGCTTGATCTCTCAAATAAACAGCAGAGATACTGTGACCCTGATAAAACTTGAACATAAACTTCATGTTTGTTGTTAAACCAAACATCGTCAAGAACAATTTTCCCTGAGCTGCTGAAGTGTACTAGAAAGATTTATAAAGTTCATTTATTTTAGGCTTAGCAAAATCAAATGTAACTTGTCCAGACTAGATTTAATGGCAGAGTGTACTGAAATTTTAAAAACAACATTATTTGTAGTTCAGCAGCTAAAGAATAATAAAAAATAAGGTTTGTTTGAAACACCCTTGAAACTTTACCATGCTATCTCAAGGTAGAATTAGATTTTGCTTAAATATTTGTCTTTGATTGTGCAAAATCTACAAATGCTCCCAAGAATTCTTAGCTGTGACACTTTTCTTGTACTTATCCTAAGTTTTCTGGGCTTCTGCTTGAGCCCATAGGTCCTCAAGATTTGTACAATGCATAGGGAACTGCACAGTTCCTGCTTACTTGCAAGAATGTTTTACACAGTCAACAAATCTTCTTAACTCCCATTTATTTCTTCTATAGGGTAAAAAAGCAAAACCCAAATTCTTTCAGTCTTTCCTGCTCAACTTATAGTGTTTGTTTTGTGCTTTGATGTAATATATCCTTTTATTTATAGGGTAACATTACACTTCTAATCTTTTCACATGGTTTTTAACGAAGTGAACATGAACTTATACTTCTACCTGGATTATCACAGTAAGTAATAAAGTTACTCAATCTGAAACTTTTACTGAAACTTTTAGTTGACGTCTAGTCTTCCCTTTGCCATATTTCTTTTTAGCAAGAGACCTGTTTAGTGTCCAATGGGAATTCATTAAGAGCTAAAGGCCATCCTAGGGATGGAAGGAGCTGACATGGTCATAGTGTTTACACCTTCTGTGCTCCTTCTCATCTTTTTTAGCTGAAGACAAAATAATAAACTACTTCTTCAGGCACAAAGGTTAACAATCTTCTAGTATAAAGCTACTTCAGGTAAATAAACAAAAATAAAAGGCTAATCAAAAGTCATAAAAAAAAAAAAACAACAAACAAACAAAAAAAGTCCTCTGAATCTAAAACAGTGAGTCCTTCTGTCACACCTATTCTGAGGAAAATCCACATATTTAATTCTTCTTCAAGTCTCCTACTAGGTAATTTCAAATATACCAGTGTTCATGTGTTCCCACTTCTTTCTGTAGAACTTCTGTTTTTGGCCTAACACACAGCTCCTGAATACTATTTTTCCATTTAATTTTTTTTTAAGTCCTAAAAAGACTTTAATATCTGGAGGTAAGACTTCAGTTGACAGATTAAAAGTAAAACTGGCAAGAGAGCAGTATTTTCTCAGAGTATCCCAGAATGATACTATAAAAACTTCTGAGAGATCAAGAAAAATGGAATATGTAGAATTTCATAGCTGATCCGCTTATGAATTACCAATATTATATTGTGTAAACCAGTTTGTGAATATGTACATCTTTAAATAAAAAAAATACAAATAAGAAAACAGACAAAAATATCTGGCAACGCTTTGGAAAATAGAAGGAATGAGGTGCTATTGCAGCCCATGGGCATCTTTGCATGTACAGACATAGGGATTTTATGTGTATTTTATGTACCAAATATATTAGTTTCAATAGTCAATAAAAAAGCATGTTTACCATAGCAGATGCTACATCACACATGGTACCTTCTTAAAGAAGTATACTTTGTGATTCATTTCCATGACAGCAAAAAAAACTGGCTGCAATTGTCAGAGCTTGAAAGCTAAATAAATGACTGAATTTGTCTTCTACTGACCTAGAAATGTCCTTGGCTGTTTTCTGCTGTATGCTGTTTTTCCAAATAATCCTGGAAAATAGCACCTAATTGCAAAAAGCGATAGAACTCCAGCAAGTATAGTAGCCAAGAAAATTATATTTCTTCAGCATTCATATAGAACCTTAACAGGAAGATTTTGTACATTTAGTATTGCTTGCTGAAATAAAAATGTATTAAAAAGTAAGTAGACCTTTATATGTTTGTATTAATGGTAACGTATAATAGTAATGTATTATAGTCGTAACAACCGTTATTCTTACACAAAAAAAAAAAAAAAAGCTGGTAGAAGTATAATCCAAGTTTAACTGCCAGAACTTCAAGATTCATATATGTTTACTTTGAAAAGGATGATGTGAATAGTCGTGGTTCGTTATTTATGGATGAATCTGCCTAATATTAGTTATGATTCTAACTGATAACCAAGTTGTATTATCAGTATTTTGCCATTTTGAGTATGCTATAAATACGGAGTGTTGGCAAGCAGATTGTTATAAAACCAGTACTCCCTTGCAGGAGTGAAAAAAGCATTATTACAAAACTGAGGGCTGCACTGCACTAACTAAATATGAAATTAAAAAGAGTGGTAAGGCTTTTGAAACTGAAAGAATGAAAAGAAGGAATGGCAAAGGTGTTTGCTCTTCCAAAGCTTGAGTTTTTTCATATGCACCTGGAATCTGCTGTGCTTCTGCTCTTTACTTCCATGTTTATACTGGAGAAGACACTTCAGGTGACTAGTTTTGGATAGCAAAGTCTTACTGCTTCTAATCCACGAGAACCTATAGCAAATACCACAGCATACATTCACTAGAAAACAGACTTGATGATATGTATTTCCCTCCCACAAAACCTTTCCATCTCCACAAAAAGAGTGGTAGAAAAAGGAGGCTTTTCTGCCCATCTTGCATAAAAGGGGTTGGAAGGGGAATGAAGAAATTAACATTGCAAGAAGCAAGACAGTGCTGGAATAGAGAAGTGAAGAATTATCTCTAAAGCTACACTTGGGCAGCTTAGCAAAAACACTGTCTTCTACTTTTGCTCAGAGGCAGATGACGTGAGCAGTGTTCATTAATATCTTGCAGAGAAATTTTTTCCACTAAAAGACACTTGGTTTCAAAGTTTTGATCAATCAAATCTCTTTGGGACTGAGAACATATATTTCATCATAATTCAAAGGAACCCCGTGGTGGAAATTCTTAAAAACATTTAAGGCCTTCAAAATACATGAAACAAATTTTACTTCCCAAGAAAGACCATGCATAGCATTGTAGACAAGTGGATCCAACATCCTGGTTTAGGCTTATATAGGTCTCAAATCATGGGTAGCTTTTTTTCTCCCCATTTTATCCCTGTGTGCCTTATAGTCTCAATGTTGCTTTTCCAATTCTGTTCCCCTTCCTCTGAAGAAGAGTGATAAACAATTATCCACAGTTTTACACACATGATGGGGCTCATGCAGCATTTCTTTTATGGCTGCTAGTGTCCCTCTCAGCTTCCTTCACAGTGAATTGTACTATCTGCTGGGGAGCTGAATAAAACTACCTGTTTCTGATGAAATTTCTGTTGAATGTTGACAGCATTTTGGAGTGGATCTATTAGAATTTTTCTCTAGATTAGCTAATTAAGACAATATTTACATTTCTAAAAAAAAAATATGTGTTGTCAAACAGAAGGGAAGAAATTCCAACAACCAAACAAAACAAATGATCCGTTTGTAGAAAGGAAGACCTAAATCAGTTCTGTGGTTCCTAATAACTGAAATTAAATGGGCCACCCTGCTTCTCACCAGCTGCCTGTCTTTGCATGGCTAGTTCCCAAGGAACAATTTCTGGACAATATAGACCTTGATCTTGATCATGAAGGAATATGATGAAAGAACCACAGTGATGCTGGGGGCTTGTCATGGTTTCAGCTGGGATAGAGTTAATTTTCTTCACTCTAGCTGGTATAGTGCTGTGCTTTGAAATTAGCATGGAAAAAAACCCTGTTGAGATAACACACAGATGTTTAGGCTGTTGCTGGGCAGCGCTTGTACTAGTCAAGGACATGTCTAGCCTCCCATGCTCCGCTGGGTGCACAAGAAGCCGGGAGGGGAGGGGGCACAGCTAAGAGAGGGGATTCAAACTGACCAAAGGGATATTCCATATCATGTAACGTCATGCCCAGTATGCTACTTGGGAGGCGCTGGCCGGGGGGAGGGAGGGAGCAATCGCGGCCCGGGGACGGGCAGCGTCGGTCGGCGGGTGGTGAGCGGTTGTATCGTTCGTGTTTCTGCATTTTTGTTCCCTGTTTTCCCTTTCCTTCCTTTTCCCCAAACACTGCGGCCACCCAACCCGCCGTGACAGAGACCGTAGCTACTCCAACCCTGGTGACAAGCACTGCGGCCACCCAACCCGTCGCGACAGAGACCGTAGCTACTCCAACCCTGGTGACAAGCACTGCGGCCACCCAACCCGTCGCGACAGATACTGCAGCTGCTCCAACCCCGGTGATGAGCACGGCGGCCACTCAAACCCCCACGACAGGCACTGCAGCTACTCAAACCCCAGTGCCAAGCGTTGCAGCTGAATCAGAGGACCAACCTGTGCCAGTATCAGTCGCCCCTATACACAAGAAGAAATCATGGAAGAGAAAGTCAACTCGTTTAGAAAGAGATTACGATGAACCAGGGCCATCACGAGAAGAGGAGGAGGAGGAGGAACCATGTGTACAAGAAACGGAAACTACCCCGTCTCTATCCTTGAGTGAGTTGCGGGATATACGGAAAGATTTCGGGCGTCATTCAGGTGAGCACGTTATCACCTAGTTGCTCCGATGCTGGGATAACGGGGCCAGTAGTTTGGAATTAGAGGGGAAGGAAGCCAAACAACTGGGATCCCTCTCTAGGGAAGGGGGCATTGATAAAGCAATTGGAAAAGGAACACAAGCCCTCAGCCTCTGGAGGCGGCTCCTGGCCGCGGTGAGAGAGAGGTATCCCTTCAAAGAAGATATTGTATTTCGCCTAGGAAAATGGACGACCATGGAGAAAGGCATTCAGCATCTAAGGGAATTAGCCGTGCTTGAGGTGGTTTATGGTGACCTGGACGATCAACGGTCCTCCAAAGATCCAGATGAAGCTGAGTGCACACGACCCATGTGGCGGAAGTTTGTACGGAGCGCACCATCCTCGTATGCAAACTCATTGGCAGTAATGTCCTGGGGAGATGACAAGACACCAACGGTGGCAGAGGTGATTGATAGACTCCGGGAATATGAAGCGAATCTCTCTTCCTCGCTCGTCTCTGCTGTTGAGAAACTGTCCCGAGAGGTCCAACAACTCAAAGAAGATATGTCCTACTCCCCACCAGTATGGACCAGTATCTCAGCCATTAGGAGTAATCGTCCCTTGGCTCAAGAGAAGGGATACACACGACGGGGCACCCTATGGTTTTACCTGCGTGATCACGGAGAGGACATGAAGAAGTGGGATGGAAAACCTACCTCAGCCTTAGAGGCACGGGTACGTGAGCTGCAAGGGAGAACAATTACTCAGGGAAGTTTCTCCAGGAGAGCTGCTGCTCCAGTTTCCCGTAAGCAATTCTCCAGACAGAGGAGCAGAAGTGCTGATGGCCTGACTGATCTTAACAGAGACACCCGTGATTCATATCTACCGGAAGTGAGTGATGAATACTATGATCAGGACCAGAGGGTCCCTGCCTCCAGCCAGGTGGAGGAAAGGGATAACCGGGTTTACTGGACTGTGTGGATCCGATGGCCTGGCACATCTGACCCACAGGAATATAGAGCTTTAGTGGACACCGGCGCACAGTGCACCTTAATGCCATCAAACTATATAGGGGCAGAACCCATCAGCATTGCTGGAGTGTCAGGGGGATCCCAAGAGCTAACTGTATTGGAGGCCAAAGTGAGCCTAACTGGGAATGAGTGGCAGAAGCACCCCATTGTGCCTGTCCCAGAGGCTCCCTGCATCCTTGGCATAGACTATCTCAGGAGAGGGTATTTCAAGGACCCAAAAGGTTACAAGTGGGCTTTTGGTGTAGCCGCCTTGGAGACGGAGGAAATTAAACAGCTGTCTACCTTGCCTTGCCTCTCGAAGGACCCTTCTGTTGTGGGGTTGCTGAAGGTCAAAGAACAACAGGTGCCGATCGCCACCACAACAGTGCACCGACGACAATATCGCACCAACAGAGACTCTCTGATCCCCATCCACGGGCTCATTCGTCGACTGGAGAGCCAAGGAGTCATCAGTAAAACCCACTCACCCTTTAACAGTCCCATATGGCCAGTGCGGAAGTCTAATGGAGAGTGGAGGCTAACAGTAGACTATCGTGGCCTGAATGAAGTCACTCCACCGTTGAGTGCTGCTGTGCCAGACATGCTAGAACTTCAATATGAACTGGAGTCCAAGGCAGCCAAGTGGTATGCCACAATCGATATCGCTAATGCATTCTTCTCAATCCCTCTGGCAGCAGAGTGCAGGCCGCAGTTTGCTTTCACTTGGAGGGGCATCCAGTACACCTGGAATCAACTGCCCCAGGGGTGGAAACACAGCCCTACCATTTGCCATGGACTGATCCATAATGCTTTGGAACAAGGTGGAGCTCCCGAACACCTACAATACATCGATGACATCATCGTGTGGGGCAATACAGCAGAAGTTTTTGAGAAAGGGAAGGAAATAGTTCAAATCCTCCTGAAAGCTGGTTTCGCCATAAAACAAAGTAAAGTTAAGGGACCTGCACGAGAAATCCAGTTCTTGGGAATAAAATGGCAAGATGGTCGTCGTCAGATCCCCATGGATGTGATCAACAAAATAACAGCCATGTCTCCACCAACCAGCAAAAAGGAAACACAAGCTTTCTTGGGCGTTGTGGGTTTTTGGAGAATGCATATTCCACACTACAGCCTGATCGTAAGCCCTCTCTATCAAGTGACCCGGAAAAAGAATGGTTTCAAATGGGGCCCTGAACAACAACAAGCCTTTGAACAGATTAAACGGGAAATAGTTCATGCAGTAGCTCTTGGGCCAGTCCGGGCAGGACAAGATGTAAAAAATGTGCTCTACACCGCAGCCGGGGAGAATGGCCCTACCTGGAGCCTCTGGCAGAAAGAGCCAGGGGAGACCCGAGGTCGACCCCTAGGGTTTTGGAGTCGGGGATACAGAGGGTCCGAAGCCCGCTATACTCCAACTGAAGAAGAGATATTGGCAGCATATGAAGGGGTCCGAGCTGCTTCAGAAGTGGTTGGTACTGAGGCACAGTTGCTCCTGGCACCCCGACTGCCAGTGCTGGGCTGGATGTTCAAAGGAAACGTCCCCTCTACACACCATGCAACTGATACTACATGGAGTAAATGGGTTGCACTGATCACCCAGCGGGCTCGAGTAGGAAACCCCAGTCACTCAGGAATCTTGGAAGTGATTATGGACTGGCCAGAAGGCAAAGACTTTGGAATATCACCAGAGGAGGAGGTGACACATGCTGAAGAAGCCCCACTGTATAACACACTGCCAGAAGATGAGAAGCAATATGCCCTGTTCACTGATGGGTCCTGTCGCCTTGTGGGAGAGCACCGGAGATGGAAAGCTGCTGTATGGAGTCCTACACGACAAGTAGCAGAAACTGCTGAAGGAGAAGGTGAATCGAGCCAGTTTGCAGAGGTAAAGGCCACCCAACTGGCCTTAGACATTGCTGAACGGGAAAAGTGGCCAGTGCTCTATCTCTATACTGATTCCTGGATGGTGGCAAATGCCCTGTGGGGCTGGCTGCAGCAGTGGAAGCAAAGCAACTGGCAGCGCAGAGGCAAACCCATCTGGGCTGCCACATTGTGGCAAGATATTGCTGCCCGGGTAGAGAACCTGGTTGTAAAGGTACGGCATGTGGATGCTCACGTCCCCAAGAGTCGGGCCACTGAAGAACATCGGAACAACCAGCAGGTAGATCAGGCTGCCAAGATTGAAGTGGCTGAGGTGGATCTGGACTGGCAACGTAAGGGTGAACTATTTCTAGCTCGGTGGGCCCATGACACCTCAGGCCATCAAGGGAGAGATGCAACATACAGGTGGGCTCGTGATCGAGGGGTGGACTTGACCATGGACGTTATTGCACAGGTTATCCACGAATGTGACACATGCGCTGCAATCAAGCAAGCGAAGCGGGTAAAGCCTCTGTGGTATGGGGGACGATGGCTGAAATATAAATATGGGCAGGCCTGGAAAATTGACTATATCACACTCCCACAGACCTGCCAAGGCAAGCGCCATGTTCTCACCATGGTAGAAGCAACCACCGGCTGGCTGGAAACATATCCTGTCCCCCACGCCACGGCCCGGAACACTATCCTGGGTCTTGAAAAACAAGTCCTGTGGCGACATGGCACCCCAGAGAGAATTGAGTCAGACAACGGGACTCATTTCCGAAATAACCTCATAGACAGCGGGGCCAAAGAGCACGGCACTGAGTGGGTGTATCACATCCCCTATCACGCACCAGCCTCTGGGAAAATCGAAAGATACAATGGACTATTAAAGATGACACTGAGAGCAATGGGGGGTGGAACATTTAAACACTGGGATACACATTTAGCAAAAGCCACCTGGTTAGTCAACACGAGGGGATCTGCCAGGCGAGCTGGCCCTGCCCAATCCGAATCCTTACGTACTGTGGAAGGGGACAGAGTCCCTGTAGTGCACATAAAAAATATGCTGGGCAAGACAGTCTGGGTTATTCCTGCTTCGAGCAGAGGCAAACCCACTCGTGGGATTGCGTTTGCTCGAGGACCTGGGTGCACTTGGTGGGTGATGCGGGAGGATGGAGGAGTCTGGTGTGTACCTCAGGGGGATTTAATTTTGGGTGAAAACAGCCAATGAACTGAATAATATGCTGTTAATTGCTATATGATGTTGTATGTCATCACTACTATGGCTGCATCAGTGGAATGTTATCATGGTGGGAATCTCCCAATTAATAATAATAGCAAATGAACTTTCAATGGAACTGAGCAAAGTGCAGCAGTGAGAGAACAAGAACTACCAGTGCAGCGGTGATGGAACAAGGACTGACATGCAACAATCTGACCCCACGCACACCGCCGCACCGAAGGACCCTTACAAGAGATGAAATCCAAAGTCATGGACTAAATGAACTCAATGGACATTTTCACAGGCATTCTACAGGGGTGTTCCATAAACTAGTGGAATGATAAATGAAAATCTGTATATATATATATATATATTGTTAAAGGATAAGAAGATGGATAAGGATTATTGAAGTTGTACTGAATAGTATGGGACCTGAGCATGATGTCAATGATATGGAATAAGGGGTGGATACTGTCATGGTTTCAGCTGGGATAGAGTTAATTTTCTTCACTCTAGCTGGTATAGTGCTGTGCTTTGAAATTAGCATGGAAAAAAAACCTGTTGCAATAACACACAGATGTTTAGGCTGTTGCTGGGCAGCGCTGATACTAGTCAAGGACATGTCTAGCCTCCCATGCTCTGCCGGGCGCACAAGAAGCCGGGAGGGGAGGGGGCACAGCTAAGAGAGGGGATTCAAACTGACCAAAGGGATATTCCATATCATGTAACGTCATGCCCAGTATGCTACTTGGGAGGCGCTGGCCGGGGGGAGGGAGGGAGCAATCGCGGCTTGGGGACGGGCAGCGTCGGTCGGCGGGTGGTGAGCGGTTGTATCGTTCGTGTTTCTGCATTTTTGTTCCCTGTTTCCCTTTCCTTCCTTTTCCCTTTTATTATATTAACATTACTGTCATTATTATCATAATCATTTATCATCATCATTCTATTGTAGTTATTAAACTGTGCTTATCTCAACCCACAAGTTCTTTTGCTCGTCCGATTCTCTTCCCCATCCCACAGGGGTGGGGGGGGTGTGAGCGAGCGGCTGCGTGGTGTTCAGTTGCCAGCTGAGGCTGAACCACGACAGGGCTCTTTGGGAATCAAGTGGTTGAGTGGATGTATGAATGATCATGTAAGGTAAAATGGATAGAATAATAACTTAAGAACAAATCTGAAGTTAGTGAGGAATTTGGAAACATCTGCTTATGTTATCATTTGGCAGTTTAATCTTATACTTTTCAAACGCCTCTCATTTATTAAAAATTTTTAATAAAAATCCCACCTCTCATTTACAATTTCTGACTTTCATACAGATGTCTTCAGGCATTTGGCATTATCAAACTTCCACTTGCATTAAGACGTATCTTTTAGCAAAACTGCTTGCACGTTAATATTTACATATTCTTTAGAAAGTGGTGGTAAGATAGTCTATGAGATGACGTTTGTTTTACCATGGCACAACTCCACTGTATGCTGGATTGTTGCTGCTGATTTAAAATTAAGGGGATAGCAGATTTGATTTTCACAGTAGAAAGTTATCTTTGTTTATTTTAAGGAGTATTTTCTGCTAGACGAACAAAGAAATTTTTCTAATATAATGATAAGGAAAGACTCTGAATTGGGCTGGAGTTAAGAATACACTAATATACTCTTCCACAGTAAAGCTGATATAAACTTTTCCATAAAATCACATATGGATTCTAGAAAAAATATAAAATGTATTTAAGTATTTACATAATACTTCACTTATACTTGTCATACGCAAATATTTTATAGGTATAGAATTTTTGATTTTTGATACAGGAATTTTGATGCCCAATAAAACTTTCAGCATCTGACTTGATTATTTCTAGTTCTACATTTTTCCTCTATGTATAAAGCTATTGTTATACAGATGATAGTGTAGCATATTCACATATCTCTATGAATGTGTATGCATATATTAAATCAGTCAAGAACTATCTTTGGTAGCAGGAATATTCTAATTCAATCAATCTCAGTTTAAAAAAATATACAAACTGTTCAACAAGCAAGGTATTTTAAACCCCATTCAGAAATCCCCTTGCTATCCTGTTGATGCGACAGTTATTGTTTCAGCTATAAAAGAGTTGGGCCTTTTTCTCCTGTCTCTCTCCTCAGAAAATAAATTCAAGATCTTTCAGTCTTATTTTGCTGAAGAAAAGTATGTTAATTACAAAATCCATAACAATTTTCAGCATCATTTGCACATGGTTCTGTCCCTAGCTATATTTTGTGATGTAGAAAGTACACTTGGTTTTATCAGTAAAAGAAAATTGATATAACTTGAATATGCAGAGAGCCTAATATTGATGTAAATCACTATAACTAAATTTAAATCATGTTAACCACATAAATTTTCTCCAGATCAAGATCTAACCCAGAGAGTCAATCTGTTCTGCACAGAAGTATCATTGTTACTTTTCTGACCACAGCAACCATGTCATTCTGCCCTTTAAGAAATACTGAATGTTATGAAAAGTATCCCTTCTAGATGTAAACAACTCATGCTAATATTCCATTTTATATGTCTGACAGATGGCCTGACATTATGTGTGGAAAAGAAGAAAAATCCCCCAAAACAGTGAGTCTGACTTTTATCTTCAGTTTGTTCCAATACAGACTTTAAAAGACTATTTCTATTATTCCAGTCTCCCTTCAAAAGCAAATGATGTTTTGCCTGTTGTCTTACTATTACAGACAGAATTTAAAAAGAAAATCCGTATCTGTTTTATCCATTTTATGCTAGAATAGGTTTTTTTCCAAAATGGTTGAAAAGAGATGATTGAACAGTCTATAATACTAGGTTAGGCTGTCTTTTTTCACCAACAATATTTTGATGAAAAATTGCTTTTTTAATATCAGACTGTAGACTGTTCTACAATAAATGTATTTTGTATGAACATGTTCTAGTATACCACTGAATAACTGAAATCCCGGTCTAAATATTACCCCATAAACACATGTGTTTTAGTTCAAAACAGTGCTGCAGGGGTCCATGGATTTTAGTCAACCATTTTTTTCTTTTGGGCTGTCTGTAGAAATACATATTGTAATTGAGCAAACAGTCCTTGCTGCACTGAGAAGGAAGACAGCCTTGTCCTATAGCAAACATAGTCTGGAGAGAGATCTCAGTAAGGCTGGGGCAATGGGAAGATGAACAACAGTCACTATAAAACACTTCAGTTTGAATATAAATAATGAGTTTTGATATTTTCTCTTAGTGAGTGGAATGACCATTGTCTAACTAATAAGTTAATAAACACAAACATACAAGGGACTCCTGGACTTGCTGTAAGGAATACAAGGGCTTTGTCAATTTTCCAGCTACTGCCACATCTGTGATGTAGTGCAGAGATACCATTTCCCTGAGATAATTAATTAAACCAGATAGAGCAATCTGGACAGCGGCACAGATTTATTTATTCTGCCTCTCAATCTGTTACATCTGTCATCCTTGCAAAACTGATGATAATACTCAGTACTAAGAGATGAACAGGGTAGCTTCCACTGCAGAAAAACACACTGAATGATATTTCTCTGGGTCCTGTCATATCCATTGTTGCTACGGTCGTCTTTGCCTCAAGAAAAAGCAAAAGAAACTCTTTCACCTGATCACTTGCATCCTTACTACAGAGAAACAAAATGCTTTCAACAAAATGCTTCTAGATTTGAACTTGGAATTCCTTGTCTGCCAGAGGTGAAAGACTTTTTAGTAACTTTAAGTAGCAAATATAATCTGCTTATTTTTTGTAGGTTAGGAAAACAAGGTTTTATTTACATAATACTTCATTTACACTTGTCATACACAAAATTCAGGATTATATTCCTTTCTCCTTTTTGGAGCAGTACTCAAACAAAGCTTTTAAGTCTTTACTGCCTTATGTCATCATTTACAGCTGAGCAAAGTGCACACAAGTTCTGCTGCTTCAATTTCCTATTTGCTATTCCAAACCCTCTCTGCAAGTGCAAATTACATGCGAACGTAAAACCACAGAACAAGTGCTAGATTGCCACTTTGGGAAAAAATGTAGTACACACAGTGAGGTAACACAAGATTATCTGCAGTCTTTAAGGACCACTTACAGCTTCAGCCTGTAAGGTCCACTTGTGAGTGTGTGAGGGGTACTTCAGTTTCAGAAGGAGTAAGGGCTGGCATTAAATTTTTTACTAGGACATACTGAGCCAACAGCAATCTAATCCAAAATCAATTAAGAAGAATTATTTTTTCCATATATTTCAACAGGCTTTGGTTCCAACACTGTCATATTTTCCATATACCACCTATCTATCTTTGTCTATTTCCCAACTAGCAAGCTTCAACTCCAACATTTTGCCTACTCTTTTTAATTAGCATTTCTTAATTATTTTCCAGGATTAAAATTATAAAACCTCAACTAAATCTCAGTGTTCTCAGGTGTCATTTTCACTTGACAATAACACTGATAGCTCATTGTTAAATACAGTTTTAGATTTACATGAAGAGCATGTTTGTCTACACATCTAAGACCTCTTTAGAAGATTATTAAAAACTGCAGTATCTTTATTTGCCCATTAAGCATGGTGTTGTAGACTGTGTAATCTGAATATATTATTTTTTACTAACAACTTCCCAGTTCCTTACATTTGAAAGTTTTATCCATCTGCCACTTAATCACAGCAGAGTTCTGCTTTGTTGACAGCTTTTTTATGTCTTAATGGCTGCCCTACATGTATTATTATTCTTCCTCTTGGTCTGATATCTCATGTGATGAAGAAGATACATGTATTAGTTTCCTTTGAGAGCAGTTGGAAAAGTAATGGAGGGAGAGATAAAATACCACATCTCCAACCAACACTTTCCAAGCCAAAAGGCACTGGTGGATGGAAAGAAGGGAATATCAGAAGGATATGCTGACACAAACTTAGCTATAGCTGTGTGAAAAAGACATAGGTAGCAGGGGAGTCATGCATTAATATGATGCAGTTAAGACTGTGTCACAGAATCACAGAATGGCAGGGGTTGGAAGGGACCTCTGGAGATCATCTTGTCCAATCCCCCTGCTTGAGCAGGCACACTTAGAGCAAGGGGCACTTTTTATTAAGTGACATGTCCTTCTAGAAACAATCATACACATTCTAAACTAAAGGAACTGGGATGGGCATTCATAGAATCAAAGAATCACAGAATGGTTGAGGTTGGAAGTGACCTCTGGAGGTCATCTGGTCCAATGCCCCTGCTCAAGCAGGGCCACCTAGAGCAGGTTGCCCAGAACCATGTCCAGACGGCTTTTGAATATCAGGGATGGAGACTCCACAGCCCCTCTGTGAAACCTGTGTCTCTTCTTGTGCTTGATTATAGTAAAAGCTAAGCAATTTTGTAAAGAAAACTTTCAGACAAAAAATTATCCTTACTTGTTTCCATGTCCACCATTTAATTCCTATCATGTACATATATGTGCACAAGCATGAATGCAGGCAAGGTTTTCTACATGGACAAAAGCTGCAAATGAACCAGTTTCTGTCCAGTGCTAAGTTCATTTGTGTTTTTTTGATTACTTGTTTTTGACCCGTAACAGCTTAATTAATGCAAACTTCATTTTGAATCAGAACATGGAAGAAATAAGTTTCAAAATAGGCCTAGAATAGTCTACTGGTGATATAATGTAATGATCCACTTGGGGGAGATGATGAGTTGCTCATATTATAATGGTGTGTAATACTGCACAGCTATTAATTAAGAGGAAGTAATTTGCTTGTTGTATGGGTTGCAAAAGAAAACAGCTTCCAAACCCATAAGTCTATGATCTTTCTGTGGTGTACATGTATGCGTGTATACCACAAATGGAAAGGAGGGGATACATTTCTTGGGACCTCCTTTGAAATCCATTTGGGATTCAAATAGGGAAAAGCTCAGCTAATGAAAAATTACAAATTTCCTTGATTATAGTACCATTGGGATTTGCCATAATGCAAGTACATCAGTGGTTGTCCATCAGCAGCTTCCGGTACAGTAAATTTCTCACTGGTCAGATGCTCAAGTGGTGTGACTGGCATAGTTCAATTGACTGCAGTGGTCCTGTGCCAGTGTACAGCAAGTAATGCTTCAAGCAGCCTTGCCTTTTCATATTTGTACCTGTAAAAATATTCTTATTTCAGCAGAATCCCTAAACTGCAAATGCGTAGCCAGCAACATTTCTGGAATTTTCACTTTCCAGTTGTCAGAATGATAGTTGTGAAAGCACAGTCTCTAGATGTCCATGATTTTCAAGGCTCTAGAAAATTGTCGTCATGACAATGATGAACCAGACTTTTTACTTCAGTCTGAACACTGTGAGCGGCTTTGGAGATACTAAGGAAATGGAAACAGCAGCGCTTTAGCATTTGAGGCTACCCTCCAACCATTTGAGACAAGTCACTTCTGTGGCTCTGCAAGAAATGTGGTGCTGTTGGAGGCACATGGTAAAATACAAAAGCATCTTTAATCAGGAAGGAAAAGCCCCAAGTTTCTGCCCTAAGCTGCACCAAAAGTATGGTTTCTTATGTTCATATTAAGGAAGAATGATGCTGGTATAATTTAAACTGACATCCAAAGGATTGGCTCTAGTGTTTCAAATTTATATCCAAATATGATAAAAAGTCACAGCAGGGAACTGTCACTAATATGAGATCCTGGCCTATTATGCCTGAGAAGTTTCAAATTTTAAAGCTCCTACGATGAGATGTACTTTCCCTGATTTACTCTAGTAAAATACTTGCCACCTAAGTTTACTCATTTAAAGAAAGTGTGAAATGCAGACAGGCATGTTTGTCATCAAACCACCTAGGAAACCTTTTGTTAACTATGAATTATTATGGTAATGTACTTCCTGGCATCATAATGGTTAAAGATATTAAGTCCACAGCCAAGGAAATAAAAGAAAAACATTCCAGCCTCTGCTTATACACTGTGCCAATTAGACCTTATAACAGTCAAGCACATATATGCATGTATGTGCATTAAGCTCCACAAAAATATGGTCTAAATTCCAGCACAATTTCTGGTCTCCATCACACTCATACACCCATCTTTGTTCCAAGTTTTGTTACAAATTCTGCTACGCTATTCTCTATTCCTTTTGGTTTTCCTGTTTAATTGTAAAGCCTGTAATATATACTGTGTATGTAAAAAAGAAAATAATGCTTCTTGGCTGATAAAGATAACAGATACTGGATCAACAGCTTTTGTTTCAAAGGTCACTGCTTTTCAAATGTATTTGTATCTATTTTCATTCATATGTAAATATATACAGAACTACTCACACACCCCAGGTGTAGTATCTCCATATCATGCTACATAAACCTATACTATATATGTAAACACAGTTAGTTATAACTAAAACAAAGATTGTTAAAACTAGGCCTTGTAAGAAGGTACTATGATGACCTGACTGAACGTATTCTCCCAAATTAGGCCTTAGCTCAGTTCTGTGAGTTTAAAGCATTGGCAACATTTCCTCAATACCTCATTTTTCAAAGTGTTCAGTAGTTACAGTGCTGAATGCTTTCCTGATACAGAACACTCCACAAAAGTAAGGGACTGATAAAAGAAAGGGCTTTGTGTTGTTATACTGGACCAGAATAAAACTGCAAATGTTTAATGGACTGAATAAAATATCCTAAGGGATAATGAAATGTGACCTATTAACTAGTATGAAATAGTGCATTTTTCCCTCTTGTTAACAACAAGCTTGCTATAACATTGCTGAAGTACCAGAGCCAATCATTTTCTGATCTTAAATGCTAGGGCCAATTTAACTTCTTCCCAGAAAACCACGAGGGTGAAATGTCAAAATAAAACTGCTGCCACACAGAAATTGGTGTATTATCCTCTTGGCCTGTAGGTCTACAGATGCGTGAAGGGGCTTGACGTCGGATTGGCTTGCCATAAGGACACTGAAGAGGGGTAGGCAAATCCACTTCAAATGTGGCAGTCTCTCAGGCAAGGGACAGCGCTATGCAGTGATTCTTTCTTTTCAGTCTCTTTTTCCTTGCAGGCAGAGTGGAGGTTCAGTTCAGAGAGTCATGAGAAGAGTTAGTCTGTAAATTCTGTCCTTCTGGTGGGCCTAATGAGGAATTCTGTGAGAAATAATCTCTCTGGTTCCTCCAGTTAAAAAACAAAACAAAAATTTAAACCAGAATGGGCAACAGAAAAATGATTTGTTCACTGAAAGAGAAACTATGTACACAGGTAATATTTGCACTAATGTTTACTACCTTATCATTAATATATATTTATGTATTATATATCTAAATATGTATAAACACAAATAATATGAACTACATATGTTTCACGTACTGAACTAAATCAAATAAATAAAACTCTATTTAGACACATACATACAAACACTTGCTCATACCTGAATTGCAAATGCAGAGGCTTAAAGAAGTACATAATCCTATTTACTGAATATTTCCACTGAAGTTTATGCATATGGAAATGTGAAGTCAAATCATGCACATGTATAAATGCCTGCAAAACTTGCACCAAAGTCACTACATATATATTTAATCATTTGGTCTTTCTGGTCTGTACTGTCTTTCCTTCTAATTCAAAGAAACTTAACTTATCTTATCCTATGTGATGATAATGGATAGAGGACCTCTGATGTTTCCATCAAAAATAGAGAAACAACTTCTGAAAAACTCTTCAGAGGTGTTCATGGTGAGTTTGTGTATGCATGCTGCCATTCAGTCCTAACCAAAACATTCACATCTTTCTAATCAGTGTAAAAAACAGTCCATGCAAACACATTCTGCAAAAGGTTTCTGTTGGGAACCTCCCTCCACCTTCTCTTTTGATCCCCTCTCCCCTTTCCAGTTCAATATGACTGGCAGGCCACTTTTTCTGATTCCTATTTATACCTCAGAAGAGGGGATGATGGAAATTCTGGGTCAGTTTTCTGTGGCTGTATGTTAACATGCACTTTGCTTTCAACGTCACTGGGGATGATGACTCAAGGTACAAAGTGATGGACAATCAGGACCAGGTGTCTAGAAGATTTGTAGATGATGGTGCAATCAGACTGCATTTGTGAGATGACATGATTTTGTTTCAAGTGAATATGGGGTTCATAACAATCTGACTAGCAAACTTCAGAATGAAATGTCTTGTCTTTCCTAAGCAATATGACTTAAACCCCTCAGATGAAGAAATGGAAAAGAACATGCAGGAAATTAGTACTATTGTTCGCACTTGATTAAAGATAAAAGAAGAGAGGACAAGTGAAAAGGAAATTATTTCATTTTTTTTTAATCTGGTAGTGCCTTGATTAAGAGATCAAATGATAATAATAAATGATAAAGCATTAAATTTATAATTAAAGCAAACTGAGTTTCACAAGATAGACTTAATCTGTATCAATAATTCTTCCCATATTGTTCTTATCAGAAGACAGCCTTACTTCATAAAAAGGAAATCTAGTCAGGGTATCACTTAAGTATTAGTCGTGTTAAAAGGTGGTAAATGAATAGAGATAGACTTAAGCAAGCATATGTTTCTCACAGATGGTTTAAGAGCATATTTTTTCTGCAAGTAAAGTTTTTGTTCTAGGAATACTCTCTGAAGAAAGTCTTGAGACAAAATATGTTCTGAATTTTTCAGTATAATGGCAGGGAAGTACTGAAGTCCTGAACTTTTTATGTTGAAACTGCTGGGGCAAATACAGTCTATAAAAAATACTTACAGTCAAGACTGGTAATATTCTGTAGTTTGTGCTAGTTGCCATAATAGCCAAGAGAATTAACTGTGTCCCTTGTCTTCAGAAGTTCATGTTGAGCTGGTTCTTTCTGGGCTTTGTCTTTTAAAAAATTCCTGTGTAAAGAATAGGATTTTTGGAAATACCTAAGCTAGCTTTGTCTTCCAGATCAGCTATAAAGATCAGAACTGGATTTATACAACTATCACTACTACTGGTCTGCTTCCCATTATGCTTCCTTTTTCCTTTAGCACTGAGCAAGAAGCAGAGCAGAGTTAGACTGTTGGAGACTGGATGCTCAAGGAAGAAATGGGTGGAAATGTACATTCCCACCATACTGCCATTCCTTCTCAGCTTTGTAATGCAATAGCACAATCCATCTTTAAGGGGATTGTATTTATTGACTCTAGTGGGATTATCCATGCCTAAACCAGTGTATCTATCTATCTATCTATCTATCTATCTATCTATCTATCTATCTATCTATCTATCTATCTATCTATCTATCTATCTATCTATCATCTATCTATCTATCTATCTATCTATCGTCATACATAATATGACTATGACAATCCCACCTCCTGCACAAGCAGATCTGCATCAGTTCAGTTTGCAAGGTTTTCTATATGTTTTGAGAGAGGGTAGGAAACAACAAAGCTTTGCTTGTCTTCTGTATGTTGCCTCTGCCATTGTCTAGCTGTGTCAAAAGTGTGCAAATCTGTGTGCAAAGATTCAGGCAAGCTGCTCTAGTTAATTTTTATGGCTAATAACTTGAGTCTGACATTTCTGAACAGAGCATTATAAGGCTTGTCTTTTAGCCTGAAGCAGGTAACAATGTTATATGAGTGACATCCTGACTTCTGTCTTAATTATGAAGAAAACTTGGGACTGTGATACTATAATGTTTCACTGGGAAAGCTGACTGGGTGCCAGTGTGGGATGACAGTACAGAAGAATGTACCATCAGTGATCACAGCAGTGCCTGTCCATTTCAGGGAATGTGCAAGGAAAGAATGGTTTAATATAAGTTACTTTTCTACTTAGCTACCTACACTGCAACACTTTTTCCATATGTCATACTTTCCTCTGTATTTCAGCGCTTTCTATATATTAAAAAAAACTTAAAGGTTCCTTCACCTTTGGTTTATAACATTTAGTTTGAGCCACGTAAGCCATAACTCAGCTTAGTAGAAAAGAATAAAAGATCAGCCATTACTCATTCGGAAACATGTAGCATTTCAATTTTCTCATTGCTTAAAATCCTAAAAGTGTCTTAATTCCAGTGGGACAGAAATTCACTCTGACTTGTAGAATACATCCATCAGTGGAATATATGTAACGACGCTTTGTGTGTTTCATTGTCTGTTGCTACAGTTAGGTTTTTTTCAAAGTTACATATTCAGAATAAACAAATAAGTGCATCTTACCTCAAGTTTTTGATTGTAAGCAATGTTGGAAAGATGTTGTGGACAGTTTAACATTGAACTTTTACTACACTAGTTCACGGATTTGCTTGTGAGTGATCAGGTACAGAACACTGTTGAAAACAGGCTGCTGAAATCATGAGGATGCTCAGCTAATTGAACCGCTATATTGATGGAGCCTGGAAGTCTTATCTTCTTGTGCTGTCACTGGAGGGTTCTGTCCCACTGGTCAGTTGCAGTCATCCAGTTTTCAGAGGGTTCTGCAAAACAGCGGAGGAAAGACTCAACTCCTCTTTTATTATTTCTTTAATGCGCCTAGAAAGGTCTGTGCATTGAGGTCAGTCCTTATGTAAGTTCACAGTCATTCGTCTGTCTCCAAGCTTGTACTACTTTTGTGGTTTTGAGGTTCTGCAGGTAATTAGGCTTAAAAAAAATCTGAACTGTTAATTGAATAACAAAATCCCTTCCTTCCTTCACAGACCTTTGAGACTACTCAGCCTGCCTGTATTACTCTAAAGACATTGCAATATTTGCCTTTAGAGAAAAATATAATTGCTGCCATTTTTCTTCTGTAAGCAAACTAAGAAGAAAATAAAAACAGTCCTAATTCAGCAGGAAGACCTGATATTGCTCCTGCTTCAAAGCAAAACTAAACAATGTTCAGACTGGCAAGGGCACTTTCTAACCCCTTTGATCCAATTCAGAGCCTCAGGTTTGTAAAGAAGTTCTCATAGCACAGCTATAAATACAGAAGCAACAATGAAATATCCACCCATGCCTTTTGGAAATGCTATTTGAAGCTAAGTTCCTCAAGAAGTCCACCTTAAGGATGAAAAGCAGCTTTTGTGTCCTATATGGGAACTGTATTAGCTATGACCCATTAACAAAAGACAACTGTCTTCTCACAAATATTGATCTAATAAAACAGTTAATGCTGAGTTTTCAAAGCATTCTGGAGACTGTATATGCATGTTTTCCTTTTATTTCAATGAAAACTGTCTGTCTATTATCTGCCTTGAAAACCCAAATTCATATTCAGAATTATCTTCCTAAACAACTTCAACAAATTCAAATTGCTGTGAAATTTAATGTTAATTCCTACATCATATATCAGACACAGGCAAGGGATATATTTTTGTCTTCTTAAATAAGTGTTTAGGAATGTAATTCAAGACAAATATTTATTGTACTAATCCATAAACACAAGGGAAAAATAAAATTGTGCCAGCTGAAACTGGATTGTTAAATATATGTGATACCCAAATTACATTGTTACTGGGAGTGATTTTGTAATCATTTAAAGAAAAAAAATGTGGAAAATACTTTCAAAACCAAAGAACTTTCATACTTAACTTTCATACTCACTAAGGAATGGCAGATTAGTTGTGCTAATAAGTCTGTCAAATGTGGCTAGCGGACAGAAAAACCCTCTAAAAATTTCCATAAAGAAAACCTACAATCTATTAAGAGCCATATAAAACTCTGGACAATGTCTCTTGCCAGAAATTCCAAGAATGAAGCAACTGAGACACACATTTTTTATGGGTATTTCCTGAGAAACCATTATCACCATAAACCAGCTGAGCAGGTCTTTTGACTTCTCTCTGCAATTGCCAGTTGAATAGGATGAGGGTTTGTTTGCTTGTTTTGAGAAATATAGGAATATGGAAAGCCCTGAAGTAAACAAGCTTGCTCAGGTCCCAGGCAATCATGTGAATTACTTGGTAGTTATATTAGTTTCAGTGGCAACTTTGCTCAGGTTAGATATATGCATATCATTATGCAGGTTATAACACTGATCCTGTAAACTTATTTGAGATGATGGAACCAATGACCTCAAGGTAGTGCTTATTCAGAATCTCCTCCTGATGTTGAAAATGCAGGTACAAACTGTATATCCTGTGAACTGCTTTTAATGAAGGATAACAATCAAAATTGCAATATTTTTGTTTGGTCTTGCAGTTCATGCTGTAGAAATGCAAATATAAATGGAGTTACCCTCCTGAGGTCACTTATTTGCCTGAATATAAGTATGAATCCTAAATTACTTAAGACAGAATACTCCATGATAGGCTAGCTGAATCAAACATTAAACATACCTGGATAGGTATGTTTATTCTAATTTTCATATAGAATATCCCAGGTTGGAGGAAGCTCAAAAATCAGGTTTTGAGTATTTTTAAAGCTGAATGTTTTGCAGAACTGCAGCAGCAGAATAGCAAATGTGGTTTTAAAGACTTTTGACTGGACATCTAATATATTTAAAATTTTTTCCTCTGGTTCACATGTTGTGGCTGGATTGTAGACTGAGAATTAAGGAGGATTAGAGTCACACTGTTGCCTCTGCCATTAATTAATTCAACTGGTTTTGGCACTATAAAGTACAAGCAATTATTACCTACAATAGTCCGAAACGAATTCTTGTCACATCATGTTGGCTTGTCAACACTAGCCAAAAAAGTTTTCATCAATGAACTATTACATTACAATTTTCAATTCAAATTTAACACTAAAATTTGTCAAAATGGTGGATGGTTTGTGTGCAGTTTTTCAAATACTTCTGGCTTTAATGCAAACCGTTAACTGCTTTCAAAGTAACAGCAGAAATAGAAATGAATACGAAATCTATTAGTAAACAGAAAAGCCACATAAACTATTTTCTCCCATTGTACATTTACTTGAAATAATAACTTTACATTCATTCTCAAGTTGATATATAGGGCAATATTATCACCACTGGACCAATCTGTGTATCAAAAACATGATGAATGTAAGCTGCAAAGTAAATTTTATATAAATTATTGAGAGTCAAGTACTTTGCCAAATTAAAGCAGTGAATAATATTATAATTGTTTTATACTAGTGAATTTAGTCTCATAGTATTTTAAACTGGCACTCTACTTCACTTGGTTTGGAATAATGCATATTTGAATAGAATTAGACTCATCAGGTATCAAATCATACTAATCAACAATAAAGGAGTGTCCATTGCTTAAGGAAATGTTCTTTCAGAGGAAGGAAACAGGGTACAGAATGCTTTCTTATGATATTGTGCCGAAGAAAGGCTTGCTAAACAAAGTGTCAGCTAATGTCAACAGTGAGAGGTGGAGCCTACAGACTTCTTCAAAGTCAGAGTTGAACACTAGCATTTCAACATTGAGTTTTATGCTGTATTTTTGCATAGACATATGAAATCTTTCATCACCACAATTATATATTATATCATATCCATACAATTAATAATATTAACTATATTTTTCTTACAATTATTTGTTGACAGTATTCTTTTCTCTACCCATACAAAGTGAATAGACACATTTTAAGTAACAGTATAAGGAAAGCATGGGAAAGACAGAGATAAATAATCTACCCATGGACAAAAGAAACCAATGAATGACTGAGCAATTATTTGGGACCACAAAAGAGACCCATTTTTTTCAATTTCTATTATGAACACTGTAGGGAAGCAGCTTTTCCTCTCTCAGACTGATGTGCTTTAGGAACAGGCAGTTACCTCACACATATATAAGTTTATATTTTAACTGTGGACTTAAATATTGCCCATTCTAATAACTCTGATTGATAGTTTATATGTACCAAACAAACTCTAGCTCAGGTCTAATTAAGTTTAACTCTATCACAAAGTGTTTGCAAGATTAGGACTTTGGTTTTTCCTTTAGAATATTAAAATTATTTCTATCTTTTAATTTTCTTATTTTAATAAACTGAGAAACAAGCCATATGACCCATAGCAATAGCCTTAATTTGCAAAATATGACTATTTTTTCAAGTGAAAGATGAATTATCATAGATAATTAATCTTTTTCCCTCTACTTCAGAAAAAAATTATGAAAATATGGTTGTGAAGCAAAGTTTTGAGATAGATTTAGTAGGACTTTTATAAATATTAAAACTAATTTAATAATATCCTTTCCATAGAATTTTAGCTCACATGTTGTGAAGCAGTAGCAAATGTCAAGACCTTTAGAGAATGTTGAATATTGGTATTGCAACTTTTTTAAAAATTTACACTATAAAGTAGCCATAAACCATGTCTTGCAGAAAACATTGTACAAGTCATGATATTTTTCAGGAATCTTGAAGATGTTCCTTAGCTCATAGGGGAAACTGTGCTTCAAGAGTTAGTGAGTTAACTAAGGGAGAAAATTATCTAATTACATTTTATTTTAGCTTTAGGATGTTAAGCCTGTAATTGTTAAAGTACAAATAGGGTTAGTATTTAACAAAGGATAATATACAGATTTTTTTATTGCTTCAAACTGAAAATGGTTTTAGAAACATTGGGATCTCTTGTTACTCACAGAAAATACTGTTTGTTATAGAGCTTTTCCAATCTCTTCCTACAACGAAGGAAGGAAGGAAGGTGATTTGTAGCAGGAGTATCAATATGATCTATAAGAAGGCCTCTGGTACATTTCAGTGATAATCAGAAAAGAGACCAAGGTTAATTTCTTGTTTCCTTTGGGGGACTTCTCATCTGAAGTTTCTATGCCACGTTACACTGTGGAATTAACAATTATTATGTTTGTATTTGTAGCGTATTACAGCTACTTATAATAAACACAGTCCAAAAGCACCCAGTCAGCGCTAGTAGGGGTACTCAGCTGCTGGAGCACAAATCCAGATGTTCAGGGGAGGAAATCAGGGGAACATGCTGCTGGAGGATTAGCACTCTGCTTAGACCTTTTGCCTCTGCATCATCTGTAGGCACTCATATCCTCGTGAGAGGTACGTGTGTGAAAGCTTACATCACTTCCCTCTTGGTGGGAAAGGTCTTGGGAACAGATGCCATTGTAGGTATTTCAGTAATCAGTAATCAGGCAAATCAAGAGATTTTCTTGTGCAGTTCCTTTGCCTGGAAGCAGGATCACCAATATTAGTGCCTGTCCTGAAGCATGTTTAGCTAGGCTTTCCCTAGATGTCTCCTGCAGTACAGAGTTAATGCGTCCATCATGGTGAGGAATTTCTCTCTGATTTGTAAAAGAAGTTGTTAAAATATGCAATGTTCTAGGGTGCTAACTGCTTCACCAGCTGCCGTCCCACAAAAAAAAACAAGTGCAAGAAACCACTGAATGAAACGAACAAGAATTATCTCATGAACTCAACAGCTGCATGTATGATTGTTCACCAATACTTTTCCCAATGGCTTAGGAGATAACCTGGATGTATTGGCATGGGACCAAACACACGCATGCAGGGAGCACTTGAACTGATACTGCTTCTGGTGCAAGACAATATAAAAATTATTGTTCTATTTACTGCTGCTGCAGTTTCAAGGACATGTCAAGAAAGAATAGGGCTCTTTAAAGGTTTGTGTTGTATTTCTTTTTCTAGCAATTTGAGAAATGAAACTCTGAGTTATTGGAGCAGCTTTTGTTGATGCAGTATTTACAGTGAAAACAGTTATACTTACTGCCTGTTTGAAAACTTCTGACTGAATAACTCAACAGAAGTAACAAACAGCAATGGCTATCTTGAAAACTTTCATATTTTTCAGCAAGCCTGCATTGTGAAAATTGGACTGGAAAAATCCCACTTTGGTAAATTCTATCCCCCTCTTTTCTACTGGATAATACTGGAGTCAAGAACCTGTGGTAAATAATTATCTTCTGGCACAAAAAGCTAAGAAAAATACAAAATAAGTATTCTGATTTTTCAAAAAAAAAAAAGAGAAAAAATAAATCTTCATGATCTGATCAAGAGGTCTTGTTACTCGTTTATATTTTAGCACAAATGTTCTTTTTCAGCTGTTGCTGTTGGTCTCTGAGAAATCTTTTCTGGAAATACAGTACTTGAAATGATCAATATTATGAACTGCATATCTAAATTTGTTTAAGAAGATGTTCTTTAAGAGGTTTGGGTTGAAATATAACAAGCCTTGGAACACACTGATTAAGACCAGTGTCTGTAGTAACTGGCTAACACCCTAACAATGACAGACAGGTGCTTCTCCCTTCCCCATAACACTTTTCTTCTAATACTTGCTAATTCATCTCATTATAGTTATAAACTCATATTCCGAGTTCTCCTTAAATAACCACATCAGAATCCTGCATTTAGAAGCAACGCAGGCAGCCTGTCATCACCTGTTGCAACCATATTCAGAGATTCCAAAATCTTTGCTGATCTACTCTGCCCACTAATTTAATAAAAATAAATTTACAGTATTAAATCACTGCAAGACTTGCTGTGCTGTTGCCTGATATGTCATATACATGTATCTGTAAGCAGTCAATATCTTTCGTGCTAGTACAATGTCAGTTCTCTTAACTACTCTCCAGTGTAAGCAGAGATCAGCACATCTGTTTTTGATTTACAGTACATATGTAAATGTTTCCTTCAGTGTGGAATAACCACCAATCTCTTTTTATACTCAGAAAGTTTGCTGTAGCATACAGCAAAGAAATATTAACAACCATCTAACACACAGCCCTTCTACAGCTTTGAGATTCTCTTTTGATAACTACTAGTAAACCACAGGTAGCATCCTCAGAGTCAGCTGGGTAGGAACTATGTGGAATGATTGTCATGATAACATTTCAGTCTTTGTAATTTTACAAAGCATTCCTTGTATTAAAGTTACTTACCACAAACTGTTATTAAACTGACAAGCCATTACAATGTAACAATTAAATAACATCACACTTTTAAATATTATCTTTTCTTCTGATTCACTCTGATAAATGAACAGCACGACAAATTTCACTGCAGTGACCTGACACAAAAGATGTAGGAGTCTCTGGGGTGTATTTCCATTAACTATGAAAGGCTTTGCACTCGATTCTTACATTCACTGTAAATGACATTAAAGCTATGTTGCTTGAACTTAAAATGCTTGGTCTTGATAATACAAACAGCATTTTGTAAGAGAGTAAGAATGGCATTAATTTTTTTTAATATATTAGTACTATTTCTAGATTTCCAAGGCCATTTTATCTTGAAAAGTGGAATAAAAGACAAACAAAACACTTGAAAAGATAAAGCCTGAGAAGTTCTCATCTTGCTTAGCAAAACAGTATGCCTATTCTTGGCCATTTACAGCAAAGTAGTTCAGTGGAGGTTCAAAATCTGCAGAAGGTAAAATGCCACTTACAAATATTGAAAATCAAAGGCTATACTGCACCCAAATAAATTCCTAGTTTTATTTAAAGGCACACAAGTGCCATATTTCTTGAAGCATATTGGTAGTAAGTATAGTTTATCCCCAAATATTCAAAATACTACTTTAATAGAATTTGCATAAAATTTATTTTCAATGAACATAGGTAGTATAAATGCCAACCTAGACACATACTTCAAAATGAAGGCACTGATGATTATAATTTACTCCCATCTTACATAACCCAACATAATATGAATTTCAGGCCATATATTCTGTTGTATATCTGAATTTCTTCTCCATCTTTTGTCACTCTGTCATTAATTTTGTCTATGTCTTTTATGAATTCTTGAAAAGACATTGCATCTCCAAAACCAGTGATGTATTTAAAGGCAACAATTATTTAATATGTTCCTTTATGGGAAACTAAGTCTCATATTCTCCATCATATGTTATAAGTCAAAAACGGGACCAAAGAGAATGTATAACAGGTCCTGATCCTTGTTTGACACAGCTATCAGTTAAGTTCTTAATATCAAAATGAGTTTCTATGCAAATGTCAGGGTTTGGAGCAGACACAAAGTATCTGAAGATTCAAAAGCACCTGGATTATCCAAGCCAACTAAAGTGGCATATAAAGACCTCTGCTGAGAAAAGTTGCATAGAACAGTTGTATTATGGCATGACCAAATTGGGTGCCTCCTCTTCCTTTAGTGTGAGATTTAGGAAATCACAAAATATAAGGAAATTAACAAAACATATGCAATTTTTTTGTCAGTGCACTAAATCCTTGCAGAGGCAAAGTAAGAGAGTAGACATAAAAAAAAAAATAAGGAAGTATCTCTCAGATAAAAAGATTTGCCATATGAGGAATAAATCCACAAAAATATTGTCATCTGTTCATAAAGGTAAGATTAGTCAACCAACACCATTCTTGAAAATTGTGTGAAATATCTGTAACATTTAGATAGCTTACCTGTTGCATTCAACAATATATTTCAATAAATCTTTATTTTTTAAATACGTTACATTATTCTTTTAAACAGCCTTGTGTTGTTATGCTCTTAAACCTGACTTAGCTTCTTTCTAAAGGAAGAGTTTATGAAGCAGTCATTCCCATTCTTCCTCTGTCCCATCTTCCCTCTTTCATAATAAGTCAATCAGTTTGCTCAGTTCCTTTTAAGTTTCCCTATCCCAAAAAAAGAAAATGTTTTTATTTCTAGTCATTACTGCCCAAGAAACTGTGGTGGGACTCTTGATTAAACATCCTTGCCATTTCTGATCTTTATTTTAACCTGCTAAGCAAACACTGGGGGAGGAAAAGAAACACAACCTGCAAAAAGGTTAGTTCTTCACCAGCAGAAGTCACCAGCATATGCCTTTGGTCTTTGCCAGCAAGAGCAGACCCAGAAATAAAAACTTCCTCACACTACCTGCCTGAAACAAATCATTCTTCGTCATTGACCAGGTCCCCAGGCACACTGTTCTGGCCCTTGCAGCAACAATCATGGTGGCTCCTTATGTTCTTGCTAAAAAGCGAAGAATTTGTCAAAAGCCATTAAAAAGTACATTTTGGTAGCCATTCAGGATATTTCTGCCCTGCAATCCAGAAGAAACTCTATGGCTTATGGAAACCTACTTGTCCTAACTTTGAATTATCTTGTTCTGGCTGTGATAACAGCTCTGCAGTCTGTGATGAAATAGACTGCAAAATTCATTGGAAGCTTTGCGGCTGCATTGTCTGTTCTAAAATTCATTCTGTGGTGGCTCTGCTGCTATCAGGGCCATAGCTAGCTAATGCACAATGCTGGACACATCTGCCAGAACCACAGGCATTTCTTTAGACTAGTGAAGAGATACACTCTGCATCAGTTACTCGTTATGAGTGCAGAAAAAACACATGGACCAGATGGGTAGAACTCTTTGCACATAACAAAGGTTCATAAAGCAGTCCCCCAACTCTTAGTCTTTTGAGTAACATCTTCTGAACTATTTTCATTATATGTTGTATTAACACATGGTTGAAGTTAGCTAACATGTAGCTGATAAGCGGTAGATGCTGATTCTTTGTGTGACAGCTCAAACTTCCTTAAGTAAACTGGTTTTATTAAGCTAATTGATATTAAATTAGGACACTTTACCATGTATGCATATGTGAAGGTATTGACCGAGGTTGAAAGAAACAGCAGGTGAAGAAGTAATGAAAGGAAATTCCACAGGCTGAGATACAATGCTGAGTGGTCAGGGGCTATGGCTTTCTGGTCTGTGTATCTGCATAGGCATAAGACTATATTAATCATTTTACTGTTGCCCAAGTAGTTTGGGTTGCAGTCCCAAGTTCCTAAAAGATGTGAGGAAGGAATTCAGTCTGAAAAGTACATTAAAACTGGGTGCAGAAAAAGGGTAAGGAAACATAGCCCAGAAATACCAGCACTTTATCACTTATGACCTTTACCTAAGGAAATATGGAATGCTTCTGAAAATCAGTGATGCACAGAGAGGGTGGATGATACATTTCTTGGCCTTTCCATCAGAAATATTCTGCTGGAGGACATGGGGTGGAGAGGTATTCCCCCAATCCTGATTTCTTCTAACCCTCCTGTGATGTTGCCACAAATAACCTGCACTGACTTCACTTAGCTTAAGGTCCAGTTTAGGGTCACATGCAGTACCAGCAGCAGAAGAAAAATATTTGGTGAGACAAATGCGACAGTTCTGCTGGGCTCATACTCTCCCCTGAGGTTTTCTTTCAATGTGGATTGATTTGTTACAGGCTTCAGGGCCCCTCCTCTGCTTCCCATTTGCATGGATGAGTTTTCCAAAAACATGCTAATTGCACAGTTTTCAGTCTCCTTTGTGAACTCAGTCACAGTACTGTCTCTGCCAAGGGCCTCTTGTAGCTTAAAAGCTTTTATTTTTTTACCCTCCCCATTGTAGTTTTAATTTCTGTACCAAAAGAGTTGAAGGCCTCTCTTCTCCCAGTAATAAGTCATTAGCCTCAATGTTGGATTCTTACCAAATGCTTAGACCTTATTTTCCTTCCTCCCCAGATTTCTTAAAGCCTTCTGGTGCAGTTAGCACTTTGCCATCTGCTGCCTTCGTGACACTGCAGTAGGGACCGACTGGTCTGAGTGATGTTTTCTGAACTGTGACGAAAAGTGTGTCTGTGTTCCGATTTCTCACTGTGCTACTCTAACACACTTCATTCTTTCTTCTGATCTATTACTATCTGTCTTCAATCACTAAATACGGTGTCTTTCAGACTAGACATTTGCAATTTAAGTGTACTCATCTTATTGTCCCTTCTCCACTAATTCCTCTCATCTCCCTTTTCCTCTCACCACTGAGTAATAACTCACTTCATCTCTACCTGCTGTTTCCACTCTCCATGGTTTATTTATTGTTTTTCACAATGTCTAAGATGACATGTTTTACACCAGAACATTGCTAATTAACATCTTGTCATAAAGCAATTACCTTTACACCCTCTTCTCAACTTTAACACTGCTTTAGATTTATGGAAGAAGGAGGACTATGACCCAGCAGCTGTGAAGGGGTATCAACTGTCTCAGCATAAAAAAAGTCTCTGTACCAACTTTTGCTAGGTAATTCAGGGGAAAAAAAATGGTGGGAATGAGTGAAAATTATATTAAAAAACCTGTATTAAGACAGGTAGTTTTGAAACTATAGTGCCTTCCTTGGTGATCTAAACCTGTGATTTGTTCTGTCTCAGGAAGGAGGAGGTATGGTTACATTTTGACTCACTTTCCTGCTGGAGGATGAACTTCATTTCCAAATGACTTGAAGTGGGTAGGAATCACAGTTAAGTAGAGGTCAGGCTGGACAAGAGTCCCAGATTAATAGCTTCAAAGAATCTGTCCAAAGTAGCATAAATTTCTATATCATTATGCTTCAGTAAGGCTGTGAGACCATTCTGGCTGACTGGCTCCATTCTTTACATCCTAACATGGGGCTGTGTTGGTGTTAGCCTGTCAGTCCATCACAGCCTGGGACTACCTCTGCACTCCAGGCTTTCACTGTGCCTGGGAAATCCTGTCTGATTCGTGACACTCACTTTGCGTGTGAGTGTGAGAAAGACAACCTGTGTGTAGACTTATTCTCCCACCTGTAAGAAAGAAATACGAGTTCCTCTGCTGCAGAGCATTGTTTAGTGTACACTTTAAAGTTTCCAAGAACTCATCTATAAGGCTCTGAGAGAGATAACGTTACACTAGAGTAATCACGTTGGCTTCATGGACTATACTGATGGAACAGAGGGCAATTCAGGCTTTAACCTTTCACTGATATGATAATTCAATAAGTACCGCCAGTGACCTAACAATAAACTCACATGCATTTGGCAGAGTTACTGCTGGGTGCCATGAGGGCATGCTCACATTTAAAGTTTAAGAACTTCAATGTTTATCTCATCCACTGACTTTCTTACTGTTGAAAGTGTGTCTGCACTGGTGACAGGCTAGAGGAAAATTACTTCTAAACTCTGAATTGCAGTCTTGGTTGTATTTTCATTTTTTTTTAATGGAAGTGAGAAGCTTTTTTTGTCCTCTCTCTTATCTAGGAAATTATTTGGTCTGTCAGTTTCCAACTAGTCCTGTTTATGATGTATTAATTTAATTTAGCTTTAAATGTAATGTGATCACATTATGAGACCAACATATTCATGACTGGACAATCCCTGAAATCTGAGAGTACACTACAGTCCACAATCATTCACCTTGTTAGTTCTCCTGTGCTGTAACAAGAATGGCAAATTTTGTTACCTCCCCAAGGTGCACAGTGGATCGACTTCTGATGCC
Organism: Phalacrocorax carbo; assembly: GCF_963921805.1. NCBI lineage: Eukaryota > Metazoa > Chordata > Aves > Suliformes > Phalacrocoracidae > Phalacrocorax > Phalacrocorax carbo. The sequence continues at coordinate 70,891,119 of NC_087548.1, read as the reverse complement.
AGTTAGGAGCAGCCTCAGAACAGGGGAAGGTTATCATTAGAAAATTCTCAAGTTGTTTGGTTTTTTTTTAAGCAATGGGTAGAATAAGACAAATATGCAAGTCATGTTTCTCATGAAGTCTATTAAGATTTAAAAGAAAAGAAGTGCCTTCTGATCAACTCTGCTGACTTGTGCTACAAATGTCTAAAAACCTGGCCCTAGCAGTGTTTTTAGACATTTGAAAAGTTTTATCACTGTCATCCTGTTAGGGAATATAAATTTTTAAAAGTTGTATTTCCTCAACTTTGCAAACATTACCTCCTCAGCACTGCTTACAAGCAGTTACAGATTCTGTCCTAAAACTCTTCTAAAAAAACCACTGACTACTGTAAAAGTCATTAGTGCGTCAGAAGCATGTCTAAGAGATCTTACCCATACACAGGCGATCCTTCCACTGTTAATAAAGACTTCTGGTAAATTGAAACTGAAACTGGGAGGGCTTCCTTCCCCAAAGAGCTAACTGGAGTATAGGTAACTCCAGATGACACAGCTGTGATTAACAATTGCCTGACTACCACTTGAGGTAGACATGATATCTATCTGTGCACCGTAAAAAAATTGACTCTGGGCCTATGTGACATGACAGGCCAAATTTGACAGCACAAATTTGAAATTTTAAAATCACTCAAAGTAGACCTGTGTTACAGTTTTCTTTAAAATATCTTCAGCAAAGGCAAGCCCCAAGCAATGAGCCTCACTATCACACTTGCTTTCTAAGCAGAAGAGAATTTCTGCTGGCCACTACTGCTTGCTTGAAGTAGATGTTTTATGTAGCTGCTGTAGTTTCATCAACAGTTGCCAGTTTGGTTCTGTGGTACAGAAGTGGTCTTTTGTATAGACATTATGGTAATAGGTGGTCAGTTTCTCACAGCAGCATGCCGTAGCCTTAGCTCTTGTATATCATATTCTTCCAGTGATGCCTGTGTCTGTGTGCAAGGTGTTGTAATAGGGAGGTGTTAGTAACTACCACCAAGTAGGTAAGAAATCTAAGGAATGACTAATCTCTAGGTCTGGATTTTTTTTTTTCCCCGAGAATGGAGAGTATATTTTTGCTCATGTTATTTCGTTTGCATCTAATTATGAGACCACAAGTTAGTCTGTATTTTTAATAACCTGGTAATCCTAGATGCAGAATGGCTGTGATTAATGCTGTTGCTATTATGGCTCTGTATGTCATGAACCATTAAGCCTTTGCACAGTTATTCCCACAAAACCCTTTTTATGCTTAAAACTGCCCAAATTTGAACTGAAAACCAGGTCTTCTTCTAATAATTTGTACTAGTTATTAATCACACCATTAATTTTTTTTTTATATGCTTGCCTTTGTGTTTGAAATTTTAATTTGTCCTGAGATAACCGTGCTTTTGCCACTATATTAGCAACAACTTGTAGTAGTAATAGAAGTGTAGTAGTAGTATTGAAGATATTATCACCATAAAAGAGGAAAGGCTTAAAATAAAGAATAGAGTGTAAATTAACCTACATAAAAAACGAAGTTTGAGTTATACAAATTTTGGTTACTGGCCTTATGTATTAACTAAACTGGAGAAAAAAAAATCATATTTGACAGTGATTGATCAGAAAGTTGGTGTCTTAACAATTAAGAATAAATATTTTAAATAGTACAGGGAAAAAAACTTTTTGTTGTTGTCTCAAACGTATGAGTTAACAGAACTGTGAAGTGCAAGAGTATTTGGTTTACACTCAGTAGAGAAAAAACCTGTTTTAGCTAGGTACTGCTGAGGCATAAAATGCCAGCCACCCAACAAGAAAATGAAGACAGTTTAATTTCAGCCAGAACAGAGTACAGTCTTGTCCTGTTATTGACATGTGTAAAGTCTTGGTTTCTCTTTCCTTCTTCCTCAGGAGGAGTCTCTGTTGTCTGATAATATGATGGAGCTCATGTGTCACTCTTTTCCTCATTGGACAATAATTTGGTTTCCTTTTCCTTTTTCAGTCATGCAGTGAAAAGGAAGCACCTTTGAGATCTCTAGCCCTCATTCAAACTTCAACTAAATTATAGTCAAGTTTGAAATAGTGCTTGCCTAAAGGCAGAATCAATGGGTACAGGAGCCTCTTAGTTCTTAAAGCTGAGGCAATACACTGGCACTGGAAAGGAAAAAAAAACATCCATTTGCCTGTAGTATATTTACATGCTTAAAAAAAAAAAAGGTTTTATTAATGGGAAAGCAAAGGTTTTATTAATGGGAAAGCAAAAATGAAGCAGTAACTACTGTTTAGATAAAATAAGGGAAAATAAGATCAAGGAGAAAAGCTGTTCACTTCAGACTATCAAAATTTCTGTTATTATTTTACTAGAAATTGCCAAAATTTCTAAATCAATCCTGTTCGAAATCAATCTGTTTCTCACAAGATAATAATAATGACTATAGTAGTAGTAGTAGTAGTACTACTACTACTATTACTACTACTAATAATAATAATAATACCAAACAGGATACCTGTTATCATAATTATTATCCAAGTGTTCTTGTTATACCTTAGATTAAGTATTTCAGTACTTTTGTTTCAAATGTTTACACTGAAAATACTGTGATGAAACTTACATTGCCTTTATTTTTTCTATGGTGATTATTAAAATTTAACAATCATTACCATTTTGGACATCAGTATCAAAGAACTTATTCCTTCCATTTTTTTTCTGATTCAACCAACAAGAACAAGAACAGACTCTTCTTAAAACAAGAACAGTCTTTGGCATGGAAAATTAATCCTGAGTTTTGGCAAGCTCAACTATTCATCATTAAAATGCTAGCAATTTTTGTATAGGAGAAAGAACCCACTGAGAATAATGGAGTACATGGAAGTCACCTTAGACCCAGGAAGTCCCTGTCACACATTGTCAGAGGTTGGGAGATAGATCAAGAGAAAGTTGTTATGGTGCTCACTCTTTCCTTGCTGCTCTGTGTAGGCATCTGCACTTAAATATTGTTACAGAGAAAGATGCTGACCTACTCAGCTCTTTGGTCTAACCTGTACCACTGTTCTAATGTGTTATAAAACTTCCGTCACTGTTTTCCAAATCAGTGCACACTGTGGCTTTATTAAGATTTACTTTTATTTCTCAAGAGCTAGTTCAAACCTTACATCCCTTGCATTTGTTTCCTTGTCATCATTGATTGACCTTTTCATGAAATATGAGATTATAACCACTGAACTAAATGCTATGAAGAGCGAAGTATTAGCCTTTGGTCTCTATCTTAACAGGGTAAAGATACATAGCATTTTCTTTTTTTTTTAACCAATGAATTTATTGTGTCATGCAACAAACAAGGATGTGGCCTTCTATTTCCATATAGATTTGGGGCTGCTTAATAAATCTGTCATCAGCTTGGCTTTTAACATAGCAACTTGTGAATCATAGTTTCAGTAAATGCCCAGGGGTGGTAGGACTATGTATGAAATATTAAATAACACAAGGCAGGGTCTACTTTTCAGGGTCCAGCAGGTATAACCAAGGGAGTTGTGTCCCGCTTCATTTTAATGTCACTTGGGCATCAATATCACCTTACTTGACCTTTTCTACTGAGAAAAGTCAGAAGGTAGCAACAGCAGTGATTTCATGTTTTTGTTCCAATTGTTACTTTACACGTGCTACTGATTAACAGGAGCAGTAATCTGAGGAATTAGGAGCAGTATAGACCTAATAATATTAACTAATATATTTATAGGTTTCAATCATGTGAAAGCACTGGCCTTGCCTCTCTGCTGGACTTCACACTACCAAGAGAAGTAATTTCAGGATCAGTTATTGGTAAGGAAGGCATCTGATCTTCACCTGTTAACAAATCAGAAAGCTCATTTTCTCTTTGCTTCAGTCTATGTGAACTTATTCGCAGTTTGTTTTCCCCCCACTGCACCACACTAAGTGCCATGTTTCAAATAAAGGTATTTGTTTGCCCCATAGTGTTATGTTTAAAAACAAAACAAAACAAAACAAAACAACTAATGAGAAGTTATTCTAAATAAGAAGACTAGGTTGTACCAGGAATACCAGGGAGAAGTGTCTGGGATAGGAACTATTGATTTTTATTGTTTGAATGCCACTAGAACTTAAAGCCAAACCAATGTTTCAGATCAAGGGTTTGTAACCTATGCTTTTGCATCTCTCTCCTCAGTTTTATGCACCAAGCCATTCTGTGACACAGTAAAGGTTGATGTATGCCCATATAAATTACAATATATATGAGAAAAGCTTGAGGTTATTTCTCCAGAGGAATGACCCCTTGCATTTCCCTTATAGTTCTTACACATTACTTTGCTCTATTTTAGTATTTGACAGGAAAATATCTGTCTCAGCAGTCCCAAAACAGAGTTAAAGACCCTCGATTTCAGGATATTGAAATAAGCGGCCTTTTCTTTCCTCTACCACTTTATGCCAAATCAGAGAGACATGCACACCACTTCTAGTATCGGACAGAGGCAACATCACAGTGTGGCATCTTAATTCAGTGTTTCTTGTTTATGTAATGATCAAGAACTTCCTTCTCCACTTTTCCAGATCATCTCACCAATGAAGAATCTTTCCTAGGAAACAGTGTTTCTCTTTTAGTGCAGAAATGGACAGAAGCAACATTTAGTACATGTGGCCAAGCAGTAGCATGGAGAGAGGTTTTTCTGTAATGTGCTCATATTCCCAGAAATTTCATGGTGTATGGTCCAGCTAGTCAAATACTAAGTGTGTGAACACTTACAATTCTCTCTCACTCATTGACAAAGAGAGAAGATGGGAAACATGGAATGGGAAAAGAGCAACTCTTAGCTGCCAAAATGCACAATGTTTCAGTGCCTTTCTGTAATGAGGTGAACATGGAACAATGTAACAATGAAGCTTTTCCACAACAGAACAATATGATGCCATACTGTGATTGAAAGTCTCTTTGTGTCCTGTTGAAAATTAAGAATACTATGTATCTTAAGAATTACGGTGTGGCTTATGCAGTATGAAAGTCTGGTCTCATTATTTGTCAGGGGAAAAAAAAAAACCAAAACAATTTCCAGTATTCTCATGTTATAATCAAAAGTTCAAAAATCTAAATCTGCCACTTCAATAAAAAAGATGTAGTTAGACATGAATTCTGAGAGATTACACTACTTAAAAATACCATAAACTTGTTTCACAAAGAAATATGATTCCTCCTCCTTCCTTTCTCACCATTTTCAGTATTTCTTCCAAATGCCTATAAAATTGCATATAAATGTTCTGGCTATGAACGTCTCTATTCTCTTGTTTCTTAGTTAATAACATTTTCAGAAAATTACTCTTAAAAATGTCACTTATTTTAAAATATAGCTACAAATAGGTCCTCATGTGGATTTGGAAGTCAAAGAATATATGGAAGGGGAAATACAAGTAAACAAATTAGTAAAAATTGAACTATTCCTGTAAAGAAACCACAATTAAAACCTTTAGCGCCATTTAGTTAAGCCACTATATGAAGTATATGCTCACCAAATTGTTAGTTTACTTTTTGGAGGGAAATTTCTGAAAATAAAAAAAATATACATGTTAATATGTTTGGGTTATGTTTTTAAATAAAGACAAGTTCAGCTGGATTTTTTTAATTTACACGCTTGATGGAAATTTTTTTTTCATATCAACAGTTTTAGAAAAAAAGATCTGGCCAAATTATCATAGCCTTTAAAAATCAAACCGAAAATTGTGGCAAAAGCAAGTATACTTTAATATCTCTATTTATAAAACAGCAAAGATCTTTAGAAAATGCAACACATTTTTAATGATTTTTTAATGCATTAAATGGTACTAAAATTGATAAATTTAGAACTAAAATTATCAATGCCTCTCTAGAAAGCCAATTCAATAGCAAAGCTTTTTTTGCTCTAAATAAGCCATAGAGAAGTCACATCCTTTTCAATGGCTTACTAGCCTCCTATAATGCATCTCATCAAGGGTAGTGTGAGGGAGTAGGAAGGAGACTCTTCTCTGAAATGACAGATGGTAAAGAAGTTGGAAAGATTTGAGCCTGCTCTTGCAGTTAAGGTAATTTCAAGCACAGCTTTCTCAAGAAAAGGTCCCTCCCTTACAGAAAGCTAGGCAGAGGAAAGGTTACACAGAGATACAACCAAAGACCTTAATAAGTCTTCTTAGAAAAAATGAATTCCATGGTATTTTAAAATTTGCTTAAAATAGGTTTTATAGATATACAATTTTAAAGATGGAAACATTTTCAATTTCAAAAAGGCATGTTGCTCAGATGCTAAGTAACTAAATTTATTTCTTCCCTTGCATGATTCCTAACATTACTGTTAGTTTTAAAATCTGGTAACATGGTTGTTCCCTGCCTGTACCACTGTGTTACAGACAGAGGCTGCAGAGCTTTTCCTCACCTCGGGTGTTGAGATGGAACTGCAAAGAGTAGGGAGAGATTTGATGGGTCCTTGCTGACTGCAATGCAGATACACATTGCTGTCTCCTCATGCAGACACTGACACAGTCAAAGAGACTGTGGAAGAGGACCTAGTGTAATTTAGCATCCTCTGCTCTTCCATTTGAATATGTCTGCACTGACTAGTAAGTTAGAAATGTTTCAGCTGGGTTTCTTTACTGCTTGCCAAAGGCTTAGGAGAAAAACAGCTATCGCAGGACAAGAGATCCTCTGGAGGACAGTGCTGCTTTACCTAGGCTGTTTGCAAGACCTGAGTTAGCTTTATATGCAGCTTGCCCATGTATCTTTATGCTTCACTGCTGATAGACAAACCTTATGCGGGATGAAAATAAAAATGTTGATGAAAGCAAGCTTTTCCATTAGTGGTTTGTCTTGAACTGCTTCCATTTAAAAGATTCCTGTACTGTAACTATATCAGAGGATCAGCCATACTGAATCATATGCTACAGAAATCACAGGCCAGGTGTCTAAGCTGTTCTAAGCTCAAAGGCTCTGTGTTCAGTGTTCTTATTGTCAGAAGAGCATTGATGCAGATATAATACTTGGCTAAATATATTTCTGTATCATGTTCATCCACTACTCCATAGGCTGTTTTCCTATCGCAGATAATTTTACAGTTGCCACCTAGGAGTGACAAATGGGTTTATGGAGGGTTTTTTTTGCATCTGCCAACAAAACGATATTCACTAATCCTGTAACTCTGAAATAAATCATGTAGCTCATGGTTAAAATGAGTTTGAAAAAGGCTGGGAACACTTGTGAATTTTCTATCTGTTACAGCAGTTGTCTGACTCTATTTCCTTTGTCATTTGTTATAAAACCTGTGAAAGGACCTTGAAAGGTGAGATAGACTTTTTTTTTTTTTTTAATTTTGCTAGTATATTTGCTACTTATGTGATCTTTATTAAACTTGGGGATGCTAAACACAGATTTTGTCTGGAAAAGGCTGTGTAAATCAAAGACAAATACTTTTTGCAGTCATAATTATTATAGGCTACATCACATTCAAAAGCTGAGTTTTTATTGCCTGCATAACTTTATCTATACTAAATTTCACATTTTGCTCACTTGGCTTATCTCCAGGTGTGATTATTATTGACTAGTGTGGAAGCCACAGCTTTGTGTAGCTCAAGAAATGAAACATTTGACTGGGATTCAGAAGACCTATGCTCTATTAATGGTTCAATTTCTGCTTCTTCTCTAGTGTCTTTAACTGCTCTCTTTTTTTTGAAATCAACATATCTGCAGCAAGTGCTTAGGCTGGGTGTACTGTGACAGGACTTTCTGTCCTCAGTAAGAACGTAATAGTAGTTTGAACAGTCTGAATTAGTGTCATTTCCTTCCATTACTGTGCATTAAAAACTGATATTGATTTGCTAACTGCAAGCATCCATGCATATTTACTTAGATATCTTCTACACTGAAAGAGACACAAGTCAAAAGGAGACTATATTTTTAAGCTATGGATAATGATAAATTTTCACGTTTTTGCAAGGTTCTTTACAGTTAAGTTGTATGACGAAGTCCTGAGTATTAAAATTAAATGGTTTATAATGTGCATATCAAAACTGTAAAACAAGTTAAAAACAGAACAATAAATAAATTTGAAAAAAAAAAAAAATCCCAAACCACTCAAAGGCAACTTCATTTTCACAATCTTCTCACTGAAGTTACTGCTCTGAGGAGTCATATTCTACTCTCTTAAACTTGGTTCTTCAATCTGTGTTTGTCCAAATCTTTCAATAAAGTGTGAAATGCAGTTTGGAGACTAGTTATTCACTCCCTTTCTTCCTGTCTCAGTTCCTTAGGCTGTATAAGATAATAGCTGATATGATAGAGGAGTTGTGTTCAGAAGAAAAAGCATAATTTTTAAGTGTCAGAGATTGTTTTAAATTATAAATAAAAATCATAAATATGAACATTTAACTCAGGATTTAATTCCATAGAAGCATGCAGTCATGCAACAAAGTCTTTCAGAAGTAAAGAAAAAGCTAAAGAAAAATGAACAAAATTAGTGTTAAACTATGAACATCTTAATTATTATAGTAAATACATGACTGAAAAAAGATGCCTGAATATCTTCCCAAAATGCATAAAAATGGCAGTTTAATCTTCAGAGCCATTTTTTGATCTGTGAACTCCAAACTGAATTTAATATGGCAAAACAAAATTTTGAAGTGAATTAGGATTATATTCAGGACAATACAGTCTTTGGTGCATGTATTTGATACAATATTTTGAAAGCAGAACTAAAACAGGTCTATGTATCACTTACATATAGCATCAGCTGCAGACAATCTGAAATCATAATACCAGAAACTTCTTCTGGCACTGTTAACAAAGAGAATACTAATAATTGCAGTCATTAAAATGCTATGTAATTTGTCAAATTTATATCCATCAACAAAGACTGAACATTCATTTGGTTTGGGAAGAGTGTTTTGCAATTCAATAGTGTGTCATTGTTTTTACAGATTACTCAGTAGTACAATTATATAATAAACACTTTCCATGATACAAACCACCATACATACATCAGTAGACTGCACACTGTGAAGGACATTACAGCTGTGTTTTTAAAATTTGGGATAGAACTACCAAATGAAATATACTATTCTGTTTCCTTACTTACATGGAAGTGGAATTCTTGTCAAGACACAATGGCTCACACCATTAATGTTTAACCATGCCAATGGCTGAAGATTTAGCTTATCACTTCCCACTTTTCCAAAAGTTAGCAATAAATCAATTTCAAATTATTTTTGAAAAACATATGAAGATTTTATTAAGATTCAGTCTTGACTGAAGTGAAAATTTACTGTTTAACTGCAACAGTATTTGTAATTAACTTCTTACTCACACATCCAAATAAGTGATTTTCCATGACAGCTGAGGAGGTTAAATCACTCTAGGTGTAGAAACTTCTGAAATTATGTTTAGTGTAATTAAATTGATTTAGCTTAAAGAACAGTAACTGTATGTCACAAACTATATGTGTTATCCTAGAATAGGTGAGAATGTAGCATATTCCCTGATCTGAGGTTATTTCTATGTATTGGATATTCTCTGACCATCTTCACTGTGATGAGATGTTGTCTGTTCATTGTGAGTTCTCTAAACCTTAAAATTTCACACTTAATTTTGTCTACAACATTGCTAAACCAGAAACAAGCTGGATGACTTGGAAAACACCTGCTGCTTCTTTTCTTTCAGTGTGACAGCATGAAAATAAGAGGTTTTTTTAATGAATGTAACCCCATATACAAAATATTGAAAACCACTTGAGAATAATCTCCTTTGACTAAAAGTCTCCTAAGTTATGTGACAATTTTTTTCTTTTTTCTTTTATTTCCCTACTTAACCATTTTTCTGGTGGTATGAAGAAATACTGAATTTTAATAATAACATGAATAACAATATTTATTTATAAAGGTTATGTGGAGAAAACCGCAAAGAAAAAAAGAAGGAGGCAGACCACAGCTAATACGCTGAGTTAGTGCTGTGGGTGAATGAATGACAGAAAGGACACTAGGGAATTATTTGCTTAAATGTAAAACATGAACAATTCTTATCATTGCATATCAATTAATAGATCTTGCTGAAGTAGCAACAATTTTTACACATTTTTATACTATTTCCATTTTGCCTTTTTTAAGACATTAACAAACATTTTATTCTCATGTGCAAACGGAGTTCTGGGCATTTATGTATTTTGCATATTATGGAGCAAAGCCATAGACCTGCTATGGCAATACAAGCTGCTAGAAGGATATACTGGGCGGAGAGACTTTCAAGGTCAGTACTTAATCACAAGTATTTAGTTCTGCTATCCACCTCCTCAGGAATAAAGGCAGTCTGGGTCATCAACAGAGCACTCCCCAATAAGGTTGCCCCAAGACACAGAAGCATAAGAAAAAAATGAATTTGCTCTGGAATATCAGTCTTTTTCCTTTTTTTTTTTTTTTTTTTTTTTTTTTTTTTTTTTTTTTTTAATAGTATACAAGCAAAGCCTCTGCTGTCTAAGATTTCTACAAACTGATCTTTATGAGGTTGTCACTATTTTATTCCTTATCAAATTCCTTTATGAATCACTATTGTCAAAATTAAATTGTACTGTTTTGTACCTTGCAGAGGTATTTCTCTGATTAAAAAACAGACTAACATGGCTACTTTGATATATAGCCCCATTTATTAAATGTCAAGTGAGCGAAGTTGAACTGTAAGTAAAAAATATGCTTTCTGCAGTGGTGGTGTGTTCTCCATATGTAAAATGATCCCCCAAATCTAACAAAGCTACACAAAGCCTAAATAAAATCCCATTCTGTTTTTACTATCTACCAAGTATGAGGAAATGCACAGAATACCCAAAACCACAGTACTACTTTGATAGTGCAAAGATTCAGCCACAGGTTTCTGAAAGGGTTGGGAAACAATGACTGCTGAGGCATTTAAAATCAAATGTGATTGACCGCCTTCATATTTTCTCAGAATACCGTCACTGCACAGAACAGACCTCTTTGGTAAGCAAAGATGCACAGAAATAAATCTTATTGTCAGTATCTAAGTGCAAAGACACACTGTGAAGATTGTGGGGTTTCATGCAAGCCATTTCAAATGCATTTTGCACAGTAGAAATGCATGCACACAGTGGAGGAGGAAAAGGAAAATTATTAGTTTAACTGGACTAAAAATGTTAACAGAGTGACAGTAAACTAAAATTTCATTGTTTGGATGCTTCAGGAAGAATCAGTCCGGGACTTCAGAAATTAAAAGTATGTATTTTGGGAATGTTGATGGTTCCAATAGAATGCAGAGCATTATTACTGAAGGAGAAGTAATTTCTGCTTTCAGCCTCCATAGTGAAGATGGCAGAAAAATTAAGGTAAAAATGGAATGGGAATGCAATTTCTGCAAAACAGAAATATGTAACAGGCATCTTCAGATACAGTCCTAAATGGCCATTTAATATCTGCCTGCATCAAGCTTAGAAGCCAGCTGCTCAAACAAATGTTGGGAAAGAGAAAAAAATCCTTCACTCTTGAGCATTATCACAGACAAAATATCATCAAGAAAGATGCTCTCAGTAAAAGGAGTTGTTGTAAAGAGAAGTGGGTATGAACTAACTTAATGGCAACCCTAAGGGTTATTTAATTTTAGTTCAGTTTCCCCTTTCTTGTGTGAGGAATAAAGTTCTACTCTGTTGTTTGGTAGCTGTCACTGGAAGGCTGCTCTGTGCTCCAAATTTCAGGGAGCCAGACTGCAAAGGCAAATAATGAATGATATAACAGCTCTTTAATTGCCTTTTGTTCCATTAATATAATATCTTTTAAAAAATAACACACAAGTTCTCCAAAATTTTGCACTGCAAGGAAACTCATTGAGACTTTACAAGTTTGTGGCAAGAAGCTTCTGTGAGTCTTTAATCTGCGTTATGTCCTGTGATATTTTCAGGCTATATTTTAGTAACACAGAGCCTTCAACACTGATATTTCAAAGGGCTAAAAAAGTCTCAGGATAAAACCAATATATGAGTGTTTCCTTTAAAACTCGTGTTACACAAAATGCCTAAAATTATAGTATGCTGCCAAACTAACTTAACTAATTTTGCTATTCAGTTTCTTCATTTTTTGGTTTTTGGAGGTATGCAGCTTCATAGAAAATTATAATTTTAAAGGATCAAAACTATTACTTGTCTTTGACAACATTTTCTACAACTTTAGTAATCCTCAGGCAAGATCAAGTTGCTGTTATTTTCAGTTCTTTCTGGTACCTGAGCTCACTGCTTCATACAGTTTCTTTTTTTTTCTTTTCCCAAGTTTCTCAGGCTGGTTTCATTGCTAATGCTGTATTCTGTATTCAAATCAGGAGTGTAAGTTCTTCACATTGTAACAGAGCTGTGTAGATTAAAAGTTCCATAAAGCTGGACATGGCCATAACTAGCAAATTGTCAGAGAAGATAGATCAGCCAGCATTCAGGTGGCCTTGTTCTCAAACAAAATAGAATATGTTAAAGAAAATAAGTGAAATGGAAAAAAGTTAAATGGTGTTAACAATCTTGTTGCTCAGTTTTAGGGAACTTAAAGTCTGCTGCATATCTTGTGTTTTAAACTGTCACACACACACCGAGCATTCACATCCCACCAATGATGTTTATACATAGTCAGTGTATTTCTCCTCCGCCATTCAGGGATAAATTAGGGGTTTGGGCAAGCTAGGAAGGAAACTCATGTATACCTGTAAGAGCAGCGCAGGGAATAAATTTCACCCTGGCCATCACTCAGGAAAGACTTTTTTTATATCCCACTAGCCAAGCATTCCAGCGCTTTGCAGTGAGGTGTTGGAAAAACAACTTTTCTGTGGTCACATAACTGCCTTCCCAGCTTAGCCCTATCAGGTGCCAGCATCAGATTTTCCCCACTCTTTGTCAGTACCAGTCATCAATCTATGCCTACCTTTATAATGGGGTTATGTCAAAGCGGGAAGAGACCTCAGCAGATTTCTCTTATCTAAATCACTACACCAGGGCCTCATCTAAGTTACAACCAAGAGCCACATCTGGAATTACCATAAAGTGATTCATCTCTACCTAAAAAGAAAAAATGTCCCCAAATGAAAAAAACCCCGGAGGCTCTCCAGGTCATCAGTGACAGATCTCTCCCGTGATGCAGTAATGACACAAAAAAATCTTGCAATAGTTTTTTACATTATTAGGTTTTGTTCTGTCTTTGGTAAATGCATTTAACTCTTTGTCAAGACAATTTCTGCCTAAGCGTCTTGACAAATGCATAGAAATCAATGAATATGTAGATTTTGACATTAAGGGCAGCATTTTACTGCAAGAGATGCAGATTGCTTGTAAATGCACTTGTCACAAGTTAATTTTTGACAATCTTGAACACTTCTCAGCAAGTGACTGTTGAGTACAAGGTCTATCTCACATTTCAGCAAGACAGCCAAATAAGAAGTTGGAAGGGACTTTTAATGATTCAAGTCAATTTTCAACACACTAGAATAATGACATTCATCAAGTATGTCCATAAGGACATACCTTTAGGTGACTGAGCTTGAGTTCTTAGTGTTGTACAACATATCTGGATATGCCTCCTGAATCTTAAGGCACATTGAGCTATCCAGGCAATAACCTAAAGGAATCCGTTCATAACTCATCATTCTGCTCTTGACCCCTTTCCTTCCCGTTTCTATCTTTTCAATAAATCACTTAAGTGATTTATTGCTCATGGTCTTTCTAAAGTAAAGAGATAAAATGTAGAGAAAGCATTTTAAATTAAGTACTCAGAATGAAAAGACAAAAGTAGAGCCTAGAGCTTTGCCACAGAATGTGAGTTCAGGGTGCATGAAGCTGTGTGGGTTACTAATATTTTTGCTAGCTCCTTGTGAGAAACTAACTCTCATGATCTGGGGCTCTGTGAAGGTGATGAAGTCATGTTTAGGGGCTGAAGGAAGAAGAACACTACCTACCTGGGTTACTGCCCCAAGAGCTCTTCTGCATGAATTAAGCCTTATCAGGAGACCATCCTCCTTGCTACTGTAGTTCAGCATGCTGTTTGAATGCCAGCTCTGTCCAGAAGACAGGACTTCTCAGAACTCACCCCTCTCCCCAGAGGTTTAGATATATATCTATGCTTAGGGTTTAAACAAGACCACAGTGTTTTTGCATTTTAGGATGCTTATTTGAGTAACAGTTAAGCTATTATTTTTTTTCACTGCACAGATGACAGATTATAATTTTTATTTGCATAAGAATGACAAAAATGATGTTTTAAATTTTCTTTATTTTCTTTTACTTAAAAACTGAAACAAACCTACAAATAATTGTACTAGCTAGCATGCTCTTATAAAAGTTTTTGAGAGAGGGAAAACCATGAGAGATTACTGTCCTTGTCTAGTGTCTGTGGGCAGCTATAAAAAGTAGAGTTTCAGGGACTGAAAGGGTGTGCTCTAAGGTTTTGCTGTTTAACTGTCATGTAAATTTGGGAATAAGAGGAGGGAGGAAGTACTTTGGCATCCTAACCTACACTTTTGATTCTAAAGGGTGTTAAAGAAGAAGAGAAAGAGGTACAAGAATTAGGCAGAGTTAAATAAATATTTTCAGGAGTAAAAGCTAAAGTAAAAGTACACAAACATTGTTGACATTCCATTTTATATGTCAAAAAGAGGTTTTTTTCTACATGTATTTACCAAGAAAAAGAAAAATGTTTATTAATATTTAATTAAATTCCTTCTTTTCTCTTCTCCATAGCTGGGCACACAAGCTTGGCTGCTCCACAAATATTCAGTGGAAGGGAGAAAAGCCACAGGTTATGAGGGCTGTTCCAAGTCTTCTTCATCTATTCTTTCAAGTTCTTGCAATATTTCATATAGAAACTGGGCAACACACATACTTCTCTGCATGTTGGAGACTCTGCTCCATTTCTGAGCATAACTATAGCACATCAGCTTTTGCAAGAGCTTGTTTTTGTCTATAAGCCCACATTCATCTATTTCAACCAAAATTCCAGGGCATATGTCCATCTGTTTCCCTGCTTGTTTAAAACAGAAGCTATCAAGAACTTTCTCTTCCCTGCTGTTGGCATGCTTACAAGTATTTTGATGTAAGATGGCCATAGCACTTACTGGGCAGCATTTTCCATCTACCAGCTCTTCTTAAAGGTCATCTCAGTGAAAAATCCCCATCTGCAAACTGCACAGTCTCCATGTTTTGTTTTATCAAACTATTACCTTTTGTTGTTAATCTTCATTTCAGCTTCTTCGGTATTAAGAGCACTTCTGCATACTGTTGCCATTTACTTCCATTTGGCTTTTTTAAAAAAATGAAGGCTAATTGATTATGACTTTTTAATGATGAAATTTTAATTATTAAAATATTCAAGACAGCATATGAGTGCACTCCTCAGCTTTATTCTAATATCAGAAAGGATAATATAAATCTACTGAAAAAGACTCAGATAAATATTAAGTTTTGGTAGGTTGACCTTGGCTGTCCACCAGGTGCCCACAAAGCTGCTCCATTACTACTCCCCACAGGAAAGAAAATACAATTAAAAGCTTTTGATGCAATATAAAAACAAGGACATCCCTTACCAATTACTCTCACATGCAAAACAGACTCGACTTCGGCAAAATAATTTAATTTATTGCCAATTAGTTGTAACAGAGTGGTACAATAAGAAATAAGAACAAAACTAAAACAGCCTTTTCCTCATGCCTCCCTTCTTCCCAGGGTCAACTTCGTTCCAGACTTTTACCTCCTCCCCGAGCAGTGAAGGGGAATGGGAAATGGGAGTCATTTTCAGTTCATAATGCTTTGTCTCTGCCAGTCCTTCCTCCTCACACTCTTCCCCTGCTCCAGTGTGGGGTTCCTCCCATGGGATACAGTCCTTCATTAACTTCTCCAGTGTAGGTCCTTCCATGGGCTGCAGGTGGATATCTACTCCACCATGGGCCTCCACGGGTTGCTGGGTCACAGCCTGCCTCACCATGGTCTTCACCACAGGCTGCAGGGGAATCTCTGCTCTGGTACCTGAAGCACCTCCTCCTCCTCCTTCTTCACTGACCTTGGTGTCTGCAGGGCTTTTTGTCTCACATGGTCTAGGAACCATTTTATCATTATATATTGACAGCCTAGACAAGTCACATTCTACTCTGAAGAATGTTAGGGATGAAGCATTTAGTTCTTATTGAAGGTCAATGTATTTTATGCGTATATTTGGGAAAAAAGAGCCCATTTTACTGAAAATTATGAAAAATGGGAGAAAAATGAAAGACTGTCATAATCAGGAATAATCTGTCTCCTTTCCTTGCTGCACCAGATTTGCTTTTAGTTTTGCTTTTGTATTTCAGTTTACACAGAAACAGTCCCTCCCAAAATTCAAGACCAATGATACTCCAGTTTTATTTGATTAAATGAAACCTTAAAACACAAAGGGAGATTTTGCCACCTGAGAAGAACTACTGAGCCCACAAGCAAATGGTACATCAAAGAGAAACACCAGGAATAAACAGTTACTGCCCTAGCAGACCCTTTGAAATAGGGCAAGTAAAAGTTGAAAGCTCATAAGAAGTGTATGACATAGCAAAAGGGAGGTAGAAGGAAATTTTGGAATGAAGTTGCAGTAAAAGCCACTACTGTGGAAGCTTGGAGGAAGTGGGATTTTTTTAAGAAATGAGGCTCTAAATAAAAAACATTAGGTATACAGCAGAAGTGGATTCTTTATTAGTTTTCCTTTTGTGAATCTAATGAACTATTTTTTTTTAAATGTGGTTATAAAAATAAGAGCAATGGATACAACTAAGCCACTCTCTAGTTTACTAGAGTATTATTTAATTCCTCAGATAGTTTCTTAGGATTCTTTTTAATGGATCTTACTCATAAATACATCTTAACTTGTAAATACATTTTGTTACGTCCCAAAGCTGTCCTGAGCACAAGCTAAGTAAAATAAGGCTGTACACCTGCAAAAATCTCTCACTAGCTGTTTAATATATTACTGTGTTTCAGAATAAGATTTTTTTTTAAAATGAATTCCAGGTTTTAAAAAAATAATCCAAAATGCATGTTTTATTATCTGAGGAAATAAAGTACTTCTATTAAATAAAGCTTAATCCATCTTCTTTAGGAAAACTTGTTTATAAATTGAAAAATAGCCATTAAAATGAAACTAAATATTAGAATATCAAAAATATATCAGTTCCTCAGATAAATATGTAACTTGTCATAGTTTTTTCAGGGACTTATTGTTATTTGTTTTTGTTTTAAACAAACTCTTCTCTCATTAATTTATATAGGTAGCATTCAAAGGATTCAAGAGACATTTACGTTTTTCATGCACCTCAGATTGGATCTCCACAGTGTGACAAATTTATATTGCAATATATGCAATATATGCAAGATACCAAGCAATATACGCAGGTATCTAGAAAACAGTAATTTTATAATTTTAGCAGCAATGACCACTGTTACCTTGTGTTTTTAAATCTTAGCTAATGTCTTAGAACTCGGTAGCGTCTTTAGATCATTATGTAATTATAGTATTCGTTAGTAGTAATAAGGATGAATGTTATGAATCAAATGATATTCACAAACCAAAGAAAGCATTGAAAGCTATTCTACCAATCAGTCCCAATGCCTGTGGCTGATGGCAACACATATATCCTCCTGATGAAATAAAAACACACCAAAAAAAGAGAGAAAGCACAGGAGTTATTATACACAAAGTTTTCCAGGCACAGTCTTTATCATAATTTAGAAATTTAAACAGCTCTTTCCAAACATATGTTACTCAAAAATGGGAAGAAATAAGGATGAGTTCATTTTGGAAAAAAGTAGCAGTGTAACTTCTGTGAATACACAAGCACCCAAAGATGAGCTCCACTTTCATCCTGGCTGTCTCTGTCTGGCCTGTCGAGGAACACATATATCTAAGGGCCTCAAATCAACTGCAAAAAAAGCTTCATGTCACTTATGAGGGAAAACAAATTCAGCCAAATGAAGTTTCTGCTGTTTGACAAAGACATGCTTCCTATTAAGGCTTCATTTTGTGGAAAACAACTACAGCTAATTCTACTTCAGTTTGCCCTTTTGGAAGACAGAAGATCCCTTAGTCAAACATTAGGATCTTCATACAGTATTTTTCATTAAGAATTTCCCCACTTTGCTTTTAATCATTCTTGGTCGATTGACTTTCACTAACTTTCTCCAATTTACTCCCTAGGTTTGCCAGTACAAATCCCATTAGTTCCTTTCCTCATAAACTTCCTTTCTTCTTTGCTGGTTCCTAGCATCCCACCTCTTCAGATTTCCCTTCTTTCATCCACATCTTTTTCAAGACATATTTGTATTGCAAAATTTAATTTATCTCAATTCCAAAACTTCTTTTTGCCCCTTTCAATTTGTATTTCTCCATTTCAATTCCCATTATTCTTATTGCTTCTCCCACTTCCCTTCCCCTATTAAGTCCAAAGTGTTCTTTCTCTCTTTTATGAACTTTTCTTCTTTCACCCTTCCATAATTCTTTCCTTGGGTAACTGCCTTAGTTGCCTCAGAGGACATGCAAGCCCTTGCTTCTGACTGAGGAAAAGATAACATTTAAAAAGTGTGCTTAATCACTGGACAAATACCTTGATATCAGAGACAAGCTACTATTAACTTGTATGCTACTATAACAAGAAAAATCAAAACAAAACCAAACAGAGCCTTTGAGAGTTCTCTAGATTTTCTGAGGAGCAAACCTGATTTTATTTCACTTTAAAGAATTACTTCAGCAATGGCACTGTCAGCATCATTCTGCATCAGAGACTCTGTCTCAGAATCAATATTAACCTACATGTGAATTACTAAATTGAGAGGAAAACTCCCAGATTAGACCACATCTGTTGTCTTTTAAATGAAGCAGTACATGTAATTATAAAAACAATTGTATAGAATGGGTAGCTCTATTCCTAATTCCTGCCTTATTTTAAAATCTCCATTCCATGCACTGTTGACTCATACTGTGTATTTGATATTAAACTGAGAAATCCCATAACTGTACATTGCAAAGCTTGAATGGTCCTGTTCTAAGAAAGCAAAAGCTGTAATCCTGTCTCTGTTGGTCAGCAAATGGCATTTCAGTATTTATTAGCACAGAGAATCCAAGATTTATTCATTTTGGTCTCAATTTTACTAACCAGCCAAGTACACAGAATAATTTTATTGTTATGTATATCTTAGTGCTTAAAAACAAGCAAACAGACAAAAATTTCAATAGAAGGGAACACTACAAAGTAATGCTGGCACATTATTTAAAAGTAAGTATTTAAAAACATAATTCCTATACACATCGAGTCTCAATAGTGAATTTCTTCCTGTACTGGGCATTACAAGTAAATGTGAGAGCAATGAGGTGTCTGTTGTTAATGTTAACTCTTACGTAGTACCCATCTGCATCACTACAGCATTATGAAGGATTTGACTTTCAGTTAACTTGTTGTTGAGATATAACCACTTCCATTATCAGCTTGGATTTTTATACTTATTTGACATTGCATGCAAAGAGATTTCACTGGTTGCCAAGCCTTTCATGTGGAATTCCTTGTCATTTAGCAGGCCCATCAAGAATAATCCTCTGTAGTGCACCCCCAGCACAAGGCAGGAGGTTGATGCATAGTAAACTAACACAAAAGAAAGAATTACTTTTATTTTCCATAAAATCCTCACACCTCTGCATCAGTTCTGTAAAAAATCAAGAATAACATGGGTAATATTATTTATTTTTTTCTTTTCCTACTCTTAGAAAGTAAGGTTCTCCTTACTTGTTAAGGATGCACTCCTTAAAATGACCTCTGTATACAGGACACCTGGGGAAGGTAAGTGAGAGAAAGCCTGAACCCACCTGGAACAATATAAAGACTAAAAAATTCTTCAAGTACAAAGACATCATCCATATCTCCATTTGCTCAAATTTCAACTGTGTTGAAAATGGCTTACATAACACTAAATTGGACACTGGATTTTCTTGCTCAGTAAGGATTATCTTGAATTATATAAAGGGATATGCCTCTGACTTGAAGTAGGAATGGACAATAATACAATACCTAAGTGCCGTAAAGAATATACAGGTTAGCATAATCTTTACCTGGCTCCATTTTGACTCTTCATTCTTAACAGCAATTGTTTGCTTACTTTAAAAAATCGCTTAAAAATGAGTATTTTTTTATGAAGTCTATATTTAATTCAGCCCTGATTCAAAGACAAACAATAGTCACATTCAATAAATATGCATGTTATTCAGTCTAAAAATACATGTCAAAGAAAATAACCTGTGATTCCTTTCTGAAAAATCATCCTCCTACTACTTTGATGCTAAATAAGCTGCACAACATGTATAATCTTGTGTAGTCACTAACTATGAGGTGGAGAATTGCAATTTACATTTCTATTTTTAAGTAAGCAAAAAGTATTCATTTGTGTCTTTATATTTTGATTTCTGAACTTTGTTTTCAAAATCAGTCATCTATAACAGTATTTGTTTTTTACCCAGATAAAAAGCCATTTCAAACCCAGCTGCATGGAGCTGTTGACTGCATCATCGGAGAAAGAAAAAAGTAAAAGGATAATTTTCAGTTCATTATTACTTTCATATCCATTAGCATTCTTTCAATATCAGGCATCAATATCAACAGTCACTTCTTTAGCTTTTGGTTCACTGTGAAATATGACCTAGATGTTATGAATTACATACTCTCACGTGCTACCATGTTGACTCTCAGTCCCTAAATGCAGATGGGGAAAAAAAATCAGCATTTCTGTGTTAACTATCATTATCTACATTATCATGCCACCACGCCTCCTATGGTGTTTGTATGTACCTGCCCTGTATCTGCAGGTACTATGATGCGATTCCAGTAATTCTCAGCTGAGAAAGACTAACATGTTGCCAGTTTCACAAACTTGACCTTTCTTCTCTGCAAGCTCAGTACCTTCCTTCTTTGTAAATATGAAACAACACTGTCTTCCATTTACTTCTGGAAGTGTTGATCACAGAGGCTGACTTTGTGTATTTTCTGTGTCATCAGGAATTTTAAGTCGTTGAAAGCTGGATTTAACTCAGGCTTCCTTTGACTGTTGTGGCCTCTTCACCTGAACATTAGGGGCAAGTATTACAACCTCAAGTTAATAAAATTTCTCTAATTGTAGTATTTTCTTGACTCCAATTGATCTTACCAAACACAAACTTTCTCAGAGAACTACCCCTTGTTCCACAGAGAGCCAAAACTCCTCTACAAAGGGAAGCCCATCAGGCAATTTCAATCTGAGGCTTAGTCATGCTCCATACGCAGTCTACTGCCTGACACAAGACATTTTCAGATACCAAATGTTTTGGTTTTCAGTCTTGCTCCAATCTTCCCCTCATTAAACCCATAGAGTACATTGGGTATGATAAAGCTCATGTGAGAGCTAGGCAATGAGGCAACCAGCGGACTTGGATGTGAATAGTTGACAGAAGTGAAGAGCCTGGGGAGCGAGACCACATCTGCAGTCACTATGCAACTGTGGCCACCTGCAGGTAAGAAGATATTTTTCTAGAACCTTTGGCATAAGATTTGGTTTACAATATTGAAAAAGTTCATTGTGTTTAGATGCCATATCTCTGCTTGTAAATTAGTTCTAGTGACAGTGGTACCCAGCAGACTTTGAAATCAACTTTATAAAGGCTGAGGATTCCCAGGTCCTTCTGTAGGGTAAGGTACATGGTTCATAGAAAGCAAGGGACCTCTACAGATTATCTTGTTTTCACAAACATTTATTAAGTAGTTTTTCTTTAAAATTCCTTAAAAGAAGAGCTATTATAGTTAATCTAATAAAATTTTCTATATTACCTGATCATACCCCTTCTAACTGATCTTAATGGGAAAATTAATTTTGTTCTGTCTCTGTTTTCAGTGAACAGAGAAATACAAATTCTTCATTTGAGAAATCTAACTTGGACCATCTGTATCTGTTAATCGCAATACAACACTCTGAAAACTTTTGGATGAAGAATACTAATACTTCTATTGTATAGATGAATTCTTTTTCCTGAAAAAGACATGCATACACATTTGAGACTACCTTTCCCAAAGCAATTTTTTTTTTTTTTTAAAGTGGTTTAGTGAAAAAAGTGGTCCTAGACAGCTCTTGCTCTTGATAGGTTAAAACCTATCTGGTGTGTCATCTGGATGACAGTGAACTTGAAGTGTTTTGCAATTCTGCCAAAGAAAGGTTTGTTCGGCTGCTGTTTTAATCAGTTCACTTTGTAAGTAGACACCAGAAACAAAAGGCTAATGTATGCAGTCATAGCAGAACCTTTTCTGTTCTTCAGCACCTCTTCAGCTAATTCAGGCATTACCCACATGGAAGGTAGCATCTGTTGAACACAGGAAACAATTCCAGTTAGTTTCTTTGTAGATATTTCTTTAGCTGACAGAAAAGATGAATAGATTTCTTAACATTCTGAAGAGCTAAAGTCAGAATGGGCTCCTGAACTGAATGAATTTTAAAGATTAAGGTATTTTTAAAACCATTCATTTCTTTTTAAGTTGTTCAAAATTATTTTTTAATCAAAACTTGGTGGGGCTTCTGGTTTAGGGATTCTTTTTGGTGTAAGTAATTCTCCAGAAACATACTTCTGAAATGTGCCTTGTTTGGTCAGTCTATACTACATACAGACCGGAGTATTTCATAACTTTTTCAATTACTTAGAATGACAACAAGATGAAAAGAGGTTCTCATTTCCTGAACTAGTTGGCAGACTATCACTGAGTCTGTAAGAGTTCAAAATCAATTGAAGACTTGGTCCTTATTTATGCAGGTATTTAGAATAAAATTTTTAATGTATATCTTAATTTCTTGAAACAATTGCCATTAGATAATGGTATGTAGTTCAGCTAGCCCTAGATCCTGTCACTAACAATGACCAGGGTAATTTCCTTAAATAAGATCTTAGGGACAGCTTGTCTCTGGGAATCACAAAACAAAGATATTATTCTCTGGTTCAGGAAGATACATATATAAAAAAACTGCTTATAAATTATCAATTAATTCCAGTGCATGATTAGATTAATCAATTTAATCAACAATATTCTGTAGTCATTACAGGACACACATAAGTTTAGTGTCAGAGCTGTGTTAATTTTCATCTCAGCATATTTGGAACTTCATGCTTGAGTTTCCTAGTTTGCAAGATTTCCTCCACCACCTTTGGTTCAACTACAACGTTAAACGTAAGGAAAGCAGAGGAAGATACATAGTAGCCCAGTTGTTCCTTCACTTGTGTTACCCTATTGGTAACCTACATTACCAATAACCTTCTGGCATTTTTAGTCCCTGTAGTGAAGTAAGTTATGCAAGGCCTGATTTGAGAGATAATCATGACCTCCAAGTTAAATCTTACACTCTCAGACGGTATTTCCAACCTTCATTCCATAACAACAATTTTATTTTGTCTGGGATATGTTCAAACTTAAATGTTACTCTTTGAGTACATAATCAAAATAAGGAAAGCGAAGCCTTAAATTGGAAAATAATACTTTTTTGAAGATTAATTGACATATTGAACTGCACACAACTGCAGTAACAGAATGGCCTAATGATGTTAAAGATGTGAGATTAATTGCTCCTTCATATTAATTTTTAATGAAGAGTAACAATTGAGCTGACAGGCTAATTATTACAGTTTTCCAGGTCTCTGCTATAATAACAGTCATAATGTTACTCGTCAATCAAAATGTAACCCTTATAAGGCTTTTGCTCTTTAAAACTCCAACACTGTTTTCTCATTTAAAGTACAGTGGCTCCTGACATTCAGAGACCAAGGGCAATTTGCCAGCTGAAAGTCCCCTTCACATTTCAAGTAACTACTTCAAAATGCAGGGTTGGCTAATGAAATAGACTTTCTAGATTCATTTTATAATTGTGACCTAGCTATAAAATTTGGAGCAGATGCCTGTTCTTAGCTTTTCCACTGTTTAGAATTTTTCCCAGTAATGTGTTTAAGGAGTCCAGGACAGGTAACTAGACTTGGAACTAGATTTAGACCTCCTGTATTTGACTGGACATTGCCTAAGAGTTCTGGGACAGAAAGAATTAATAATGATGTTCAACTTTATATATTTCTTCAATTTTTTTGTTTGTTTGTTTTGTAAAAGAAAAAGTCTATTTCCAGTAACGAATCATAGAATCATAGAATCACTAATGGTGGAAGAGACCTCTAGGATCATCATGTCCAACTGCCAACCCAACACTACCGTGTCTCCTAAACGATGCCCTGAAACAAAGATAAATTGAGACAGGAATTTTGGACACAGTTTAAAATGGTGGGTATTTAGAGGAAAAAAAGATAAAAATGACAAAAAGTACCTCAAAAAACCTCACCCTCACAAGTCTAATCTTATTTCCATTAAAATGAACAAAAAGCTTCCTACTGTCACCAGCTGGTGTAGGTTCAATACTCATACCCTTTTGAACTCCATTGTTCGTACTTTTTACTTAGTACTTTAATTATCAATTGTACTGTGTTTGATATTGAATCTAAATGAAACAGAACTCCACAATGTTTTTTTTTTGCTTGAAGGAAAATAGTTTTTTGCTGTGTATCATGAAGAAAAGAAAAATTTCTTAAATCGTATTGCTTGCCTGTTCTTGCCTTGGATTGTATGTGCCTGTTACAAGTGAAAAGAACCTTGAAAGACAAGAGGCTGTACTCCCTTTATCATGCCAAGTATTTCAGGTTAAAAACCATAGCCCAGCTGTGGTCAAACAGAAGAAAGATGTTGCAAAGAAAAGAAAAAGATACAGTTATTAACTCAGAGAGCCATGTCAAAAATTTAACCAACATTAGCATTGATCCAATAAGGAGTTGTGTTGCTTTCCTCTTGTTTACAAATTTGATGGAAAGGAAAAAACTGAGTTGTCCGATTTACAGGGTTAAGGCTGAAGCAAAGTCCAATTAGGATAAAATAAAAAAGATAAATTGATGGCAATACAGCTGCAAATAAGGTATGGTGAGAAACTGCTTACTGTTTTAACTCTCTGGCATATGAATCATAACGCTGGTGCTTGCTGATATTGTTGCCAAAGTTACTTCAGTGCCACCAGAGACTATTGGTAAGACAGCTGTAACGAGTTAATGTCCTTACTCAAGCATTTAAGAAATATTCCAAGAATGTCTAGGTTGCATGGCTGAGCCTGCTGAGGTGTAGTACAGTGAGAAATGTCTTGGACCCTTGGACCCTTTGTCTACACAAAGTTACGTGTGCTGTAATCCTTGAAACAGGCCTCAGAAGTTGGTATGTCACGCTCTAGCTCTGCTTTGTCCAAAATACAAACAGTGCTGAAGTGCTCCAGGCTTTTAGAGTGGTGCTACTTTCTACTTTCTCTAGCAATATCTTCCACTTAATCTTGCCAAAGAACATCTGTTTTTCATCCCTATCCCTTCTTTTGACGTCCAGATTAAACTTTCCCTGCCTCCTCATAGACTTGATTTTGAACAGCCTTCTCTATGTTAGCCATTTTTAGGGGGGTTTACTTTCTCATAATATATTTGTCCCTATCTGTTCTTTTGTTCCACTAATATTTTTCAGTTACAATAGTACCCATTTTGTAGTATATCACTTTATTAAATATCTTATGCTTCTTATTCGTTGTATGTATGCCATCAGTCTTAATTTACTAAGTACTGCTGCTTGATTACCTGTTTTCTCTGAGAAATATTTAGACACCAATTAAAGTACAAGCCTTGATTCATTGATTGGAAATAAGCTCACATTTTTTGTCAGTATTGTTCCTGGCGTTATTCTCCTTTTAAAAACTTGGCTTGCTATTGCACAAAATCTAGAAGCTGACAGAATGAAACAAATCATTAAATGTTGACTAGAAGACAGCATAAGAACTTTAGTTGCAGCATAATGTTTGTTCAGTTTGCCTTTAAATTTTTAATTCACATATTACAAGTGAGAAAAACCCAGCATACTTGCAAGGTCTGGCTTTAACCCTATTCTTCAAAATGGCATGAAAAGTACTTGCAGAGTCCCTTCCTTCACTTTTACCCTGTATCTTTCTCAGTCTGAAGATGATATTTTGGTAATCGACTTGTGTTGACCTAATTTCTTCAGTTTCTTGTTTCCAATTAACTTCTCATTACATTACACTTGGTTTCCATAACTGTTGTGCACACTCAGCAGTGAAAGCTTGCAGGATGCAAATTCCCACCACCTGTGGGAGGAGATCTACTGAAGGAGGATAGTCACTCAGTTCTGCCCTAAAGCTAGCAGCAACAGCAGGCCAACTGTTGTAAAGCTGAGGAATGCCTAAGAACATAGAGGTTCTATCTTTTAAATGGTGCATGAGCACACAAGCAAGGACTGCAGTAAATGGCAGTGGTGTGCAGGCATCTCCTGCAGCACTGAGAATTGTTAATCGCCAAACTGAAGTGGTTTTTTTGTTTGTGTGTTTGTTTATTGGTGTTGGGTTTTTTTTGTAAATGATTGCATGTGTGTTTTTTCCTTATTGTTAAGTGGAACCCAATACATTCATTCTAAGAGTGTTCTTCAATGAAGCACATCATAAATAAATTGCAGGTTTGTAACATGCAAGAAACCAAATAATGAATCTTGTTTATTTTCCTTACTAATCCTCACCTAAATGAGATCTTTACATCTAGTCATAATTAAAAGCAGGTTATTCTTGTTTCTTTAAGCAATATATTTTGAAGCTTGTGAGGTCAGTCCTCCAAAAAGCAGGTAAAACCAGAATAACCTTTGGAAAAAACTAGTAAAAACCAGAAAACCTTTGGGAAAAAAAAAAAATCAAAGCTTCACATAAATATATACTGTATTTAAGATCTAATTCTAAAGACATTTTGTAGCCTTTTTAGACAAGCCACCATGATTTCCTTCATTTGCCAAATACATACTTACTGCACTGTTATTAAATACGTTGAAGTTTTAAGAAGCTCAATAAATTTGAGGAAAAAAATGTAGCGAACTGGATAGGAAGGATTGTGCCTTTTTCGGAATACCTGAATCATAAATTTTGTCGTTTAAAAATATTGTAAAATTAGTGGAAAACAGAACTTGTCTTTCATGAGTTAAAATCTGCACAGATGGATATTTTAACACCACAATGGTACCTGACCTTTAAGTAATCAAATGATTGAAAGGGTAACATGGCAAGAGCTATAAACAAGATAGCACATGCACATGAAAAAAAAGATGAGACAGGTATGAAGGGTATCACAAAACAACAGCCAGGACTTGCAATGTTAGTCTAATATGGGAAAAGATTGAAACTTCGGTATCAATATTAGCTATTGATATATATGAGCAGTACTGGTTTCTGTACTCTGAGACCCAATAACATATTACCTTTTGTAAGCAGACTAATGAAAATATGTCAGAGTTGAGTTATTCACATGATGGTATTTGTGGAGATGCTGGGTAAAAGGGCAATGCTTAGCAAATTTGTCCTGAATGTTTGCTGCTGCTTAAGGGCTTTCTTAGCAACAAATGAGGAAAGAAACCTTTATGTAAAGGTCCTACTGCACTGTAGTAACATAGTACTCTCTGAAATTGACTTCACCTCTTTACAAGACGGCATTGTCTTAGGCTTGCAAATATAGGGTTGTATATCCTCAGAAACACATAGATCAAAACAATACAGATTACTTGTGTTCTTGAACTTTCCCTGCTGATTTTATTCCCTGCACAAAATGCATGGAAAATCCATGGAAAATATGATCATGTGTTGTCAGATAATTTCTCTAGAACAACTATTTCCTTAAGGAGCTTTGCTGGATAAATCAAAACATTAAAAAATTATTTCTTCTTCAAAAATCCAAGTCAACATCAACCCAGGAGGCCAGCCAGACAACAAATACTAGGGTGGATTTTGTAAATATTCACAAGGAAATCAGCCTTAAAAACCTGTACCTCTGAGTACTTTCTCTGAAAATGTTTTAGCTATTAATCTGAACAATCTTTCGTACCTTGAGTGACTAGGAAATACTATGCGCATTCTTATTTTGTTTATCAGAACTAAAAATCTTTTCAGAGCATTACAAAAAACCCCGAACATAATGAAGTTTACACAAAGTTTTGAAGTACTTTCCTGAACAAAAAAAGATGTTACATGTAGGGTAAGATGAAGATATATTATATAATACATATTATAAAGTCTCTGTGTTCAGAAGTAATGGGGCTGAGGATTGATACTTGTGCACAACGTGCCAGAGTTAAAATTGTATATTTAAGAATATTGTCAATGTAAAGGCCTGATTTTGTTTAAAATCACAATCATATAAATTTGAACTGCAAGAATATAATTGCTGCTAGGTTAAACATGTAAGTGTTTAAAAAAACTTGTAAATTTTCAAGGGCTCAGTGGAAAAAGCACTCAAGAGAGTATCAAACCGAGGTTATAGTAACAAAACTTAACCTTGAAATTTTCTTAATTTTGAATGCTTTTTGTCTGCCACCTCTGTGATGTTTTAACATGGTTTTAAAATGCATTCTTTTTATATTGTAAGAGACGTCACTGCAGTTAAAGCTGCATGCAACTCAGTTTTATGTTGCCTCTAACTTCCAAAAAGGTATTCAGCATAAATTTCCATTTTCTGTCTTTGCTTGTTGGTTTTCTTTTTTTAATTTTCTTAAATCTGAGCAAAAACAGTAAAAGCATGGAAAGTGTTACAGATGTAAACATAGCTGAGAACAGGAAGCCAAAATTTGGCACTGACAATTTCTCTGACAAACATTTTCACAATAAGTAACTAATGGGCACTGCAATCTTCCTCATCTGTGATTTCCTTTTTTTTTTTTTTTTCTTGAAAATGGGATACCTACTCAACTGACTGAGCACTAAATAGATTAGTGAAGGAGAAGGTGCACAATTATTTGAAGTACACATCCCTGTTACATTCTTTCTCAGCTTCAGCATTTTCTGATTTAAGTGCAAATATTGCAAAGTGTCTTCATCCGTTGGGAGGATGGCCGGTTGTGGGAAGCTGATATTCTTTTCATATT
This sequence comes from Phalacrocorax carbo, assembly GCF_963921805.1. Taxonomy (NCBI): domain Eukaryota; kingdom Metazoa; phylum Chordata; class Aves; order Suliformes; family Phalacrocoracidae; genus Phalacrocorax; species Phalacrocorax carbo. The sequence goes on along the minus strand of NC_087548.1, from coordinate 70,862,095 downwards.
ATTACTTAGTGTTGCAAAAAATCACAGAATCACAGAATGGCAGGGGTCAGAAGGGAGCTCTGGAGATCATCTTGTCCAACCCCCCTGCTTGAGCAGGCACACCCAGAGCAGGGGGCACAGGAACGCGTCCAGGCGGGGTTGAATGTCTCCAGGGAAGGAGACTCCACAGGCTCCCTGGGCAGCCTGTGCCACTGCTCTGGCACCCTCACAGGAAAGAAGTTTTTTCTCATGTTTAGCTGGAACTTCCTGTGTTCCAACTTGTGCCCATTGCTACCAGTCCTGTCATTGGGCACTGTTGAAAAGAGCCTAGTCCCATCATCCTGACACCCACCCTTTAGATATTTATAGGTATTTATGAGACTCCCCCTCAGTCTTCTCTTCTCCAGGCTGAACAAACCCAGGTCTCTCAGCCTTTCCTTATAAGGGAGATGCTCCAGTCCCCTGATCATCTTGGTAGCTCTCCGCTGGACTTGCTCAAGCAGTTCCACATCCTTCTTAAACTGAGGAGCCCAGAACTGGACACAGTACTCCAAAGTGGTCTCACTAGGGCAGAGTAGAGGGGAAGGATAACCTCTCTCGATCTGATGGCCACACTCCTTTTAATGCACCCCAGGACACTGTTAGCCTTCTTGGCCACAAGGGCACATTGCTGGCTTATGGTCAGCTTGTTGTCCACCAGCACTCCCAGGTCCTTCTCAGCAGAGCTGCTTTCCAGTAGTTCAGCCCCCAGCCTGTACTGGTGCATGGGGTTGTTCCTCCCCAGGTGCAGGACCTTGCACTTGCTCTTGTTGAATTTCATGAGGTTCCCCTGGGCCCAGCTCTCCAGCCTGTCCAGGTTTCGCTGGATGGCAGCACAACCTTCTGGTGTATCAGCCCCTCCTCCCAGCTTGGTATCATCAGCAAACTTGCTGAGGTTACACTGTATCCCATCATCCAGGTCATTGGTGAATGTATTAAACAGGACTGGACCCGGCATGGACCCCTGGGGAACACCGCTGGTGACAGGCCTCCAGCCAGACTCTGCCCCATTGATTGTGAAAAATGTTTCTTTATTGTTATTTAGTAAATATCATGGCAAGTTCTTGCTGTACTCAAAAGTTGTTTGCAGGTTTGTTGTTTGTTTTTTTTTTAATGTAGTCATTGGAAAAAAATTGTTGGTCCTGATGTATTAGTAATTAGCAATTAGTAATGCTTGCATTATGAGGGTTCTATCCTACAATTGCCACCATTAACTGACATGAGTCTGCTGGTAGAGAATGAGAATTCAGAGTATGAAGTTTATGACTATTCTGACATTTTTGCTACTCTAAGTTTACAAGAGAATTTCAAGCCACAGAGAAAACATTACAGAAATAAGTACATGTTTATCTGCAGAGTAGTTACTTTTCATTGCATGGAAATTTTTTTAGGAATTCAGAGGGTGGGAGAAGTTTGACTTGAATATGCTGGACTGTTAGGCAAGAAGGAAGCATGTATAAGCACATTTTTATCCCTTTCATGTTCTGTTATTTTTATTAAACTACTTTAATTTATGAGGGCTTTTGAGTCACTCTCTTCACCTTTCTCGTTATTCACAAATAGCCAAATACTAGGAATTCCAAACAGATCAAATGCATACATATGATATATATTTGGGATAAATTAGATCCAAAATCAGCATAGGAATAATAAACCTCGTGATAATAAAGAATCTGGTCTCATTACAATGGGTAGTGTACTTAAAGACACTGGCAAAATAACAGTGCCACACATTGCCCTGCCACCAAGGAACTGATAGTTTACTGTGAGTACTTCCTGTATTGGCACCATAAAGTCTCTGAGTGGAATAAATGCAAAGAAATTACAGCTGCTTTAAAACCTTTTCTAAAAAATTATGCAGCAGTAAACATTACAGAAAATATAGGAATACTATAATTAAAAAACATTTAAGAAAACCCCAAATAATTAAGGAAACCCCATCGGTATCATCAATTAACAGAATACAGAACCAGAAATTATTGTGCAATGGCTGCCTACTATATCCATGTCAGACTGAAATTCATTTCATTGGTGTGTATTTCAATTTCACTGCATATTTCCAAATGTCCTGTTCTTATATAAACCTTGTAAATAAATAATAAATTACAAAACATAGGGTTGATAGGGTTTTTTTGTGTGAAAACCCTTGTCTTCGCATTCATATAGTTTGTATGAAAGTCTTTGCAGTGAGTTAAAGCAGTTTATTTTTAGGTCAAACTATGCTATTCACCCCTAACAATGTGGTATAGGTTTCACATAAATGTACACTCTCAAACACTATCAAATTTAAGCCATTAGGCTTTATTCTTGCAGACCACTGTTATATCATGTTTTAACCTATTTCACTCTATTGAAGATACAGAACAAAAGGGCCATGCACTTGAATCAGTAAAGGTCATGAAAAACCATTATAAAAAGGGTAAATTTTCTTTTTCTTTTTCTTTTTCTTTTTTTCTTTTTCTTTTTCTTTTTCTTTTTCTTTTTCTTTTTCTTTTTCTTTTTCTTTTTCTTTTTCTTTTTCTTTTTCTTTTTCTTTTTCTTTTTCTTTTTCTTTTTCTTTTTCTTTTTCTTTTTCTTTTTATTTTCCTTTTTATTTTCCTTTTTATTTTCCTTTTCATTTTCCTTTTCATTTTCCTTTTTATTTTCCTTTTCCTTTTTATTTTCCTTTTCCTTTTTATCCTTTTCCATTCTTTTTTCTTTTCTTCTTCTTATTTTTCTTTGTTTTCTTCATCTTTTTCTTTTTCTTTTTTGTTTTCTTCTTTTTTCTTCTTCTTCTTCTTCTTCTTCTTCTTCTTCCCCTTTCCCTTTCCCTTTCTCTTTCCCTTTTCCTTTTCCTTTTCCTTTTCCTTTTCCTTTTCCTTTTCCTTTTCCTTTTCCTTTTCCTTTTCCTTTTCCTTTTCCTTTTCCTTTTCCTTTTCCTTTTCCTTTTCCTTTTCCTTTTCCTTTTCCTTTTCCTTTTTTCCTTTTTTCCTTTTCCTTTTCCTTTTCCTTTTCCTTTTCCTTTTCCTTTTCCTTTTCCTTTTCCTTTTCCTTTTCCTTTTCTTTTCCTTTTCCTTTTTATTTTCCTTTTCCTTTTCCTTTTCCTTTTCCTTTTCCTTTTTATCCTTTTCCATTATTTTTTGTTTTCTTATTATTTTTCTTTGTTTTCTTCTTTCTTTTTCTTTTTTGTTTTCTTTTTTCTTTTTCTTTTTCTTCTTCTTCTTTTTCTTCTTCTTCTTCCTTTTCTTTTTCTTCTTCTTCTTTTTCCTTCTTCTTCTTCTTCTTCTTTCTCTTCCTCTTTCTCTTTCTCTTTCCATTTCTCTTTCTCTTTCTCTTTCTCTTCCTCTTCCTCTTCCTCTTCCTCTTCCTCTTCCTCTTCCTCTTCCTCTTCCTCTTCCTCTTCCTCTTCCTCTTCCTCTTCCTCTTCCTCTTCCTCTTCCTCTTCCTCTTTTTCTCTTTCTCTTTTTCTCTTTCTCTTTCCCTTTCTCTTTCCCTTTCTCTTTCCCTTTCTTCATCTACATCTTCATCTTCTTCTTCTTCTTCGTCTTTACACTTGTAATTATATAGGTATTAACCAAATAAATAAATAGATCTGTTTCAGGAAAACTTGTAGTTTCCATGGCCTATCTGGTCTCAGAGGTGAAAGTAAATAATTATAATTTTTTCCTTCATTTTAAAAATGTTTTCTCTGAAAAGGTCATGGTTTTCAAACAAATGTTTTCTCTGCTTCTATTTTTCATGGGCATCCTCTTTAAATCTCACTATTAATTATTGTCTGTATTTAAGTGTTGTTGCCCACCTTACCTGATCATTAAGTGGAAACATGCTGAGGTAGCCTAAGGGTAGAAAAGAAAGTTCATAATAAATTGGCAAATATCTAGAAGCTGACTTACTACACAAAATGTTCTCAGTACAATGTGGTGGAGTCACAACTGTGAAGACAGCAGACTCTTCCTTATCCATTTCAATAAACATTTGAAATTAGCTGCTTTGCAGTTACCCTGAATCAAACTGGTGACAAACTCATTTCCTCAATGGTACCAGGATCTCATTCTATGAACTTGATTCCCTGTCATGCAATTTTAAACTAGCAAATGTTAATTCCATATGAGTAATCTATAAACAATTAATAGATTAATTAATGTGTGTGTGTAAGAATGTGAGTTCACCACTGGCTCGGTCATTGGCTTCATAAAAAATGTTTACCACAAATGGAAGTGCTGGGTGGTATTTCATATTTGTCAGTCATCCACATCAAAAGGGAAATAGAAAATATTCATGGTCCTGTATATCCTGAAGTGTAATGGGAAATGGAACAAACAGACAGAAAAAACTTTGCCATTTAGCTTATATAGATAGGTTGAACATCATTAAGACGTATACCCATGATATGCTAAGTACCTAAATGCATCAGAAGTGGCTGGTATCATTCTTAACATTAACTTGTGTATTTCATCTGACTCAACAAGACTTGCAGCCGAGATTGGACCTCTACAGTGCAAAGCATTAGCAACAAATTAAGTTTTAAGAGTTCAATACATACTGCAAGTATCAGAATATCTAGTCTTTTCATAATTGTAATCAACATTATCTTCCTGCCTTTCCTTCCGTACCTCCCCAAATACAGTTAATCAAAAGTGGATATAGAAACATAGAATCATTTAGGTTGCAAAAGACCAGCAAATGTAACCGTAAACCTAACACCACCAAGTCCACCACTAAACAATGCCCAAACACCACGTCTAAACATCTTTTAAATAACTCCAGTGATGGTGACTCAAACACTTCTGTGAGCAGCCTGGTCCAATGCTTGACAACACCTTAAATGAAGAAATTTTTCCTAATATCCAACCTAAACTTCCCTGCTTGAGGCCATTTCCTCTCATCCTATCATGTGTTACTAGGGAGAAGAGACCAACACCCACCTCACTACAACCTCCTTTGAGGTAGTTGTAGAGAGCAATAAGGTCTCAGACTCCGCCACACTAAACAACCCCAGCTCCCTCAACCTCTCCTCATAAGACCTGCTCTCCAGAACCTTCACCGGCTTCATTGCTTTTCTTTGGACATGCTTCAGCACCTCAATATCCCTCTTGTAGTGAGGGGCCCAAAACTGAACACAGTACTCGAGGTGCGGCCTCACCGGTGCCGAGTACAGGGGCACGATCACTGCCCTGCTGGCCACACTGTTCCTGCTACAAGCCAGGAAAGCCAGGATGCCATTGGCCTTCTTGGCCACCGGGACACACTTCTGGCTCATGCTCAGCTGTCTGTCGACAAACACCCCCAGGTCCACAAGATGGAAGGTTTTTTTTTTTATGTTTAGTTTTAACCACCTCCTGTACAACCTAGATCTGCTGACACTTTAACCTACTTACCCTGCCTCAGTATTTCCTGTCTCTTATTTACTATGAGCTGCCTATGAATCTACTCTCACATTCCAACATTTACACATTGATTTACTAATTTTAGATTATGGCAAGGAAAAGCAGTATCATCTGTTTACTTATGACTAAACTACATGTTTAGGATTATGGGTAACAAATGAAAAATACCATACAGTATGTGAATTAAACTATTTTGCTAAACAACCTTCTTTGATTAACCATAAACTAAATAAGCATCTTACTGCACTTCTGTAAATGCTCCTTATATTTCCCTGCAGACAACCACAACATTGAAGATAAGCCACCATTATTGACAGACCATTCATACGAAGCATAACAGGGAAAGTGTACTTCAGTAGGGAAAAGGAGAGTTTTCCACTGCAAGTACTATACCCATCCATCCCAAACATCTATTTCTATCTTTCTGTTGTCATATCTTAAAATATTGAAGATGTTCTTCCAGAAAAAAGATCTGGATATCTTCCCAAAACGCAAGGGCATGCCTGCATCCAAACAACTCTGTCCATTTTCTGCATTCATGTAGGCACTAGCGTATGCAGAGACACGACAGAATTGAAATTTCAGAAGGTGCCCTTCCAGCATTTCATACCAAATACTGTCTCCATATCCTCCTCCCTTACCTCCATCACTGGGTATAGATTGTCATCTGTCTTACAGGCAAGTTATTCAGGGCATCAATGTGTTCCTTCATGCACAGGTACTGGTAGAAGTGAGGACAGAAAGATTTCCTGATCAGGTTGCTGCTGCCACAAGTAGAGGATTATGCCATGTTTTCCCCATATTTTTCAAGATGTTTTGTGAGCTTTAAGTGTCTTGATATAATTTTTAATTGAGAAGTTTAATTAATTTAAATGAATCTTTGTATAACTTTTCTACCTGTGATATCCCAAAGATTTGTTGGTATACAGGCAACTATAGATACTTAGTGCTATATGGCGCATACTTAGTGCTAGTATGCACCTTCAATAATACACATATAACCTAATGGCTAACACCTACCTATTTGAATAAACTGATCATACTTGTTTGCTACACCCTGAGATGACTCTGAGATGACATTTGTTTTTTAATTTTTTTTAGCTGCATTTGGAAAACAATACAGATTTTGGGCTTTAGGTGTGATTCTGACCCCTTCAGTAATAGATGATTGTCTTTTCCTATCAGTGGGCCTCTGCATAATGGAAGCATTGAAAGCAAGCTTCTGCTCATCTTAAAAGAGCTGAGCTTAAAATGAAATTGTCTTAAATAGGTCTAAACCAATTTTCTTCTCATATTCTTTCTTTTTTTTTCCTCTTTCATATAGTAATTTCCACTGTATAAATGATTTAAGTGGAATTTTTAAGACAAGTTTAGGAAAGTTTGAGAGATTTCTCTTCATTTAATGGCAAGTCTGAATGCTTTTTCTCACAAAGTCAATACCATCAGCATTACTTAATGTTGTCGGCTGTTTACAATGTCACTTCCCCTTTCTTTAGCATCATTCTACTTTTAAAATCTATTTGCTTGCTTAGCCACCCACTACTTTATCAAAAACACAGCCTGTTAAATCCTGGGAGGAAGGAACTTTCAATTTCAGCAAGAAATTATGGGATTGATATGGGAATTACTGTTTTATGTCATAATGGAAATCAAATTTGGTGATTACAGTTGGGTCTCTTCCATTCTTAAAATGTATTTATGAACCTCAAATTATTTGTCTGAACAGCATTTTCCCCTCAGCATCCCTGTGACTAAAATATTAGCAATATTTTAATAAATGAGGCTGCCAAAATAGCCTTGAATCAGCAACTGTCTTACAGTGAGGTCTTTTGGCCCCAACCATATACCCCGTACAAGGCAACAGGAAGAAAACTCAGCAAGGGGAAGAGTGGTGAGGACAGGGAGATTAGTGACTGTGGCCTTCTGAGCCTGGTGAAGAATCCATACCTGAGCGTGACTCAGGAAGTCTACTGCAATATAAGTCAGTCATGTTGTGTTTAAATTGCAACATAAAAAGTGAAACGTCACATCTTTCTGAGAATTGGTAATGTTTTAATTAGTTGTAGAAGATGTGATCAGGAGAATTAGATTCCTATTTTAAAGTCAGGTTTACTCAATTATTTTTCATGTCTCCACAGATTGCTTCAAGGGAGCAGGGAAATAAAATGTGACAGCTGTTAATTATTTTTTTAAAAAAATTTAAAACTTTTAAATAATTTCACTTATTGGATTTGTTTACTTAGACAAAGGTGTATTTTTTTCAAGGACTTTTGTTGTAAAAATAATTTATTTAAGGCTTCAGAAATCATAACAATTTACACTAACATACAATGTGTGCTGTCTCGATTGTATCGTATTTGACAGTTCAAAAACAGTGACAGGTAAGTCTTTTCTGCTACCATATGTCTTTATTTACAAGATAATGAGAAATTTGATACATTGAAAAAGTTCTTGCATGTTTTGAATTTTAAAGCGTAGGACTACAAGGAGTGAAGAAGTAGGAAAAACTCAAGAGATTATGTCAGGAAATGCAAAATGTATAACATGTTGAACTTGTGAAGGTCAATAGATGGTAAGTGAACTCTCCACCTGAACTATAAGGGAGAGATGTGTCTTCATGTACCTGAAAGCTAGATTTTTCAGTTTGAAGTTATTTCAAAGAAACAGGGCAAGAGAAATATAGAAATGTCATTTTTACAATGTATAACTTGCATACTGTGTTCTCCTTTTATTGGGCAATACTGCAGATCTCTACCAGGTCTGGAGACAGGAAAAAGCTTCAAAGTCTGAATCGTAGAGAGAACCCACCAGTCTGAAAGAGAGATTGACAGCATCAGCTTCAGGAAAGGTTTGGGTGATATCCTAACCTCTCCCTCACTCCACATAGGGTCTGCCGTTGCCTATTGCTTTGCTGTTCTCTTCTCCAACCCCTTCTGCCTGGGTCTGGGCGGCCAGATCTCTAGTGGCCTGATTAATTCTTCACTTTGTCATATCTTCTTTTTTAAAACATTTCAGATACTTTAGAAATTCTGCTATTCCACTGCCTCCTCTCTGCACAGTGTAAAGAATGCCCTTTCTCGCCTTTTGTGTGTTTTCCAAGCAATGAATTTGATCAGTGGTTTAATTACAAAGGCAGCAGTACAAGATTGCCAGCTTTGAAGAATACCACTAAGTGTGGTAAATTTTAGGTAAAAATACTGGGGTTTTTATTCTCAGATAAGGGATAGATTAGGCAATAGAAACTGATGAGGAATGAAAAACGAAGTTCTGTTTAATTATGTTTAACGAGGAAACTAAAGCAGTGGCACATACTCTTCTGCATATGTGCTACACATCTTAAAAACAATACAGGCCAAGTAATTATTTGGTCCTGAACAAAACATACTAGATACACTATAAAACTGGTGGAAGGAAGGTAACCACTGTGCTAGTCTAATACTGAGATTAAAAAAATACATGAATCTTCATAATAGACCATGCTGGTTTTCAGTAATTTTCTGTGTCCATGGGATCTCCAGATCAAGTCCAAAGAAACTGATCATCTTGGTGTGTAACAGAGAATCCCTGAAGAGGAAAGGACTTGGGTGGGAGATGAATACTTACCTTTATTACTGATCTGCTGATCTAGATGACCATACTAACTAACTGATGTATAGATTAAAAGCCACCACAGTTCCAATCTTTTTAAAAAAAAAGGAAAAAAAAGACAAAAATAAACAGAAAAAGAAGGAAGCTTGTTAAAAATAAATTAGTACCTCAAACTCTTTAAGAAAGCATGGGGAATACTTGAACACACTTTGTAGTAGCATCTCATAGCAGGTCTAGGTATGAGACATACTGCTTATTAAAAAAAAATGTTTGAGAAAAGTCAAAAGGAAGATAGCATGGCTTCCCAGCAGGGTAAAGGGTGCTAATCTGAAGTGAGAAGACATTCTTTAAAAAGCTGAAGTTATTTACAAATAAAGAAGAAGTGCTAAGGCCCATAAACTGGCAGATTAAAAAAATATATTGAAAAACAACTATCAAAATAAAACTAATACTAATCCTTATTCAAACACATCAAGAGTGGGAAGCCTGCCAGAGAGCATGTAGAGTTAATAGATTATCAGGGTACAAGAGAAACATTCAGTGAAGATAAGACCATTGCAGTGAAACTTAATGTCTTTTTTTGCACTGGAGTTCTCTGTGGGAAAAACTTCCCATTCAAGAACCATTTTTCACCGGGACTCATCAAAGAATATATCTGTAAATGAAATGGCAATGGATGTTAAGGAATAAATGACAAAATGAACAGCAAAATTTTTTATCAGAACGAGATAGTACTCAGCCCAGAGGTCTGTAGGGGTTCAAGGACAAAATAACTACTAACAGTGAATGATGATAAAGTACAGAACTGCTTACATGTGTGTAATAAGTAAATAAGCTGGGACTCTTCAGAGAGTAAAAAGAGATAACTTGTGGATGGGTGGGGAGACATAACAGATGCCTACAGAAATACAGGATGCCTGGAGTGAGATCACTGCTGTGTCTCTTCCAGTGCAAGAGTCATGAACCTAAGTTGTTAGAAGCGAAGTTCAGGATGAAGGACAGAAGGAGATTTTTAATTCTGGGGTAATAAACGAGGGAAACTCATTGCCAGAGGTTGAAGCTTACAGGAGTTTAACTACTTGGAAAGTGTATACATTTGGGATCCTGAATTACACAGAAAGAACCCAGGGAGTCCAAGGGCTGAAAATAGTCAGATTAGTGATGCAAGCACCGAACAATACATCCAAAATCACTGCCAAATATAAACCAAATATATCCCTACCAAAAGTGGACCAAAAGATGAATGCATTTTAAAGCTAAAAAGGGAAGGTGGATATGGAAATACTGCGCTAGAAGAAAATGGTGCAGTCACCATATTTCTGCAGCAGACAGCAATGAAATACATAATTTAAGAAAATTAGTGAGAGAAGATTCTGTGTACATGTTAGGAGCTCAGACAGAATCATTTATTTTCCAGCAACAGCAAAACAGGCTTGACATTTTTAAATAATATATTGTAGCTGAGATGAAGGGCCTTTCAAATATGCTTCAGTGCACACCAGCCTGAGCAGACTGCAACAAACTAAGTCAATAGGACTCTCAGCAAGGGAATCAATGTGATTTGCAGTGTTCCTGGTAGAAATGTCATTCAAAATTGATGACAAGATTTCTGACCAAATGCTATCTTAGAACAGTCTTTATCATTCTCTTTCTGACACTACACCTGGTGACATTTGACCTTCCTCAGAAATGTCTCACTTCCAACTGAAGACTGAACTAATCTCATGCCAACGTGTAGAATTAACTTAATGAAACTGTAGGAAGATAAAAGATACTTTTGAAAGTCGTCTGTAAAATAAATGACTGCGAGCTAACAATTAGAATCTTAGTACTTCAGCTGCTACTGAAATACAGGAGATAATAGCTCCTTTTTTCAATCTTTTCTTCCTCACAGATGGAAGAATCTTTAAACTTTATGTTCTAAATTACTTTGCAACCTTTATAAAAATAATCACAGATGCTACAAATACCATTTAGAATATAGTATTATTAAGCCTATTGGTTCTTGGCTGGAAAATTGCTCAGTCTGCTGTAAAAACCCACATTACTTTTCGTAAAAAAACTTACTTTATTGCTACCACTGTGAGTATTTTGCACAAGAAAATTATTTCTGCTACCTATAGTTGAAAGTGAAGCTGGTAGGAAACTGCTTTGCTGTACCCTGGAAATCTGGTTTTCTGTGAACTTTTACTTGGCATTTGGAAAACTTTGGTTTGAACCCTTTCTGCAGTGAGTTTGTGTGGGGTCTTGTATTGCAGTTCCCAAAGCATCTGGGCCAGACACCCCAGCCACTGCATAAGACCCTGAGGAGGGAGGATGAAGAAAAAAACCTGTGCGTCTGACTGAGGCTGGGGTTCTGAATATTTTACTCCTCATTTGGGAAAGAAGAATCCTTTTGGTGTCCTGTTCTTAAATAAACACATCTGCTACCAATATACTGTAATAACAGTCAGTTTTACATAACAGAGAAAAGTCAGTATTTAGGTGACAAGAAGATTAACACAGATAGTTGTTTGTGAGAAAATTCAGATCAGTAAGCTACACTGAGTGTTTTAGAGGAGACCTACTGTTGCTCTGTGCATATATTGCTGCTGCTTTGTATTAATTAGTGCTAAAATATGAATGACTAACACCTTCCATTAGTCCCCTTCATTCATGATTTTTACAAGGAACCTAATATATTTAGTATGGAAATGCTGAAGAAAATAGGTCTTAAATTCTTTATTCTCCTGCTAAAACTGTGCAAAAGTGGGAAAACTATTTATATCCAAGATCAGTGCTTCATCACTTCAATAATCAAAGAAATATTTAGCGATGAAAATAATGCAATGTTAGGCATGAATAAATAAATAAAGTGGATTACTAGAGAGACCTCTTAACCCAATGAATGTATCTACTGTGTATTTTAAATGCCCTAGCCCCAGGCCTGCTTGGCAGCTTGGGTCAAGATGACAATACTATATGTATATAAATGAAAGAGGAAGAAAATACAGCCGAGCTGTTCTGAAAGAAGCTGAAAGTTCAAGTTGGTGGAATATTAACTTCTGCAAAAGACTATTTAAAAATGACCCCAAAACAAATCAGAAACAACTAGGTTCCTATGTGAAAAAATAATTACCTAGTACATCACTGACAATACTACAATACTACAAACACTTCAAGCTGAAAAAAAAAAAAAGAACAAACAGTTAAAGCAACACTAATATTACACCATTATGTAAAAAATGCACAGTGGACCATATTGTGCCATCTGTTTTGAAAGCAGAACGTGAGATTAGTAGGGAGGTACCCTTAAAAGACAGATGGCACAATGTGACCCATTATTCTTGTCAAGTCTGAAAAAAAAAAGTGTTTTATCACAGCATAAAGAGCTTAGCTGTGACCCATAAATCAATGCATAATGTGTTCTTATCTTTGAGACAGCTAAATATTTTCCTTAAAACCTTACTGTTTGATGGGAAATAGTTAAAAACATTAATCAGGCAGCAGTTGCTAATTATTTTTGGCGAAAAATGTAAGGCATGTGTTAAAGCTAATCCAAAGATGACTGGAGAGAGAAGTGTGGAATAGCTGTGAAGAACTGTAGTGCATTGTGGCACAGCAGTATGGCTGACTAGACTCCCTTAGAGTCCAGTACAAGGATGCCCTTATCATCAACATTTAGCAATTCAGATTCAGATTTTTCTGGGTAAACTTATGGGATTTTTAAGATTTTTTTTTTTAATGAGGAATAGAGGTCATATTTGAAAATGTTTATGCACAGCATATAAGGCAAGGTTTGCAGAAGTAATTAAGTATTTATTAGATCTACAGCTTATAAATGATAGCTGTGGTTTCTGCTTGTACTGAAGGAATTATTCCAAGTACCACAATAAAATTGTTAAGAAGTGCAAGTTTACTTGTTGGCAGTTAGCACACTCACATGCACCATCTATCTTTCAGTCATAAAGGAATGAAACATAAAATTCTTCAGAACACAGTAGAACATGTTCTTCTAACCCCCTCTTCAGTCAAACAGTATTTAGTCAGTAGAGGTCTGTTTTCATCTGGAAATGACCTAAGGTCACTTTGAAATTCTCTTTAAGGAGAAATAACAAACTCTTCCTCTACCTAGTGAACTTAGCACAAAATCAGACTTCAGTCTCCTAAGGATCTCCTAGATCGTCTTAGTTGCATTGGGCATTCCTATAACAATAAGAATTTATTCTGCTGATTTTTACAATGGATTCAGATGTTTCTGAATTATATTTTCAGTCAGGGAGATTTACTGAGTTCATCCTGGTGAAGAAGAAACATGAAGATACTTCACTCCTCTGGAAAAAAACCCATCCTCCTTGAGGGAAGTGTTTGTCCTGAGGTACTCAAGAATGGGGAGAATGGAGTGGAAGAAAAGATGACACACATCTATGAATAATTCACTTACAATTTACAGTGTAGTAAGTTCTACACTGTAAGAGCTGGATGACTTTCCAACTATGATGCTCTCAAGAGCATTGCAGAGCACCATTCATTGTATCTTTTTATTAACAGTTTGGCTGTGATCAGATGTTCTTAATTTTTAAGTCAATGTATATTTGTATCTGATATGTAAACCAGCTTTGATGTGTGCCCTGAAGCAGAGCTGCCCCATGCTTTTATAGAATGTTAGCAATCTGTCTTTCGCCAATGTTTCTAATCTCTCACTTTTTGTTTTAATAAAAGCGGAAAGAAATAAACTTGAACGAACAAGGAAACTCTTAGAAAAAACACTAGACACTGTGACTGGACATGGCATAAACCAGAATTTTGAGGTACAGCTGCCTAGGTTTTCTTCTCATAGTGACGTCCTTGAAGAGAAAAATAATTTACAGCAACAATTTTTCAAAAATATGTGTTTTAATGGGCTATGCATTATCCATTGTGTCTTTGCACTTCTACCATATTTGTTTTTAGTTCTTTTTTTTAGGCTTATTGTAGTCTCTGGATGGTGTCCTCTGCTTCCCATGAAGTTTGCTGCTTCTGTGGTTTGGCTGTCTGCTCATCCATTTTCTCTGCTTACCTTGGAGAGCAGTCCCCTTACTCTGCAAGTGTAATTGTGCCAATCTTTTTCTCCCACATCATTTAAAACTTTCTTTCCATGCACAGGCTCAGTTTTTCTCTGGGGAAAGGACAGTGTTTCCCTTCCTCCAGAAGGTTTCAGATAATCCAGACGCTACTTTTTTTTAGGTTTATAACACAGAAATAAGGTTTAGAAATATAAAACAGACACTACCTGTCACAAATATAAGTATGAAAAGCCTCTGCGTCCTTGCAAAAGGGCATTTTATAAAATGTGTTTTTTAGACTACTGATTCTAAGCAATTTTCTAGCTGAACTTATTCTACAGTTTATTCTGTAAGCCTAGGATAACCTCCTTTCCATCACCTGCAAGGCCTGTCTTTGTTTTTACTTCTTGCTACAAGCAATTTCCTCCCAGCTAACATATTTTAACAAGAAGTAAATGAGAATGAAACTGTATTCATGTTCACTGAAGTGAGGAGCAAGGACTTGTGTCAACAAGTAACAAAATTTTTCAGTAATTCTAGCCATTATTTTGGCAGAATAACTTGATTATGCAGATTTTCTTCATAATAATTCTGTGCAATCAGCACAATATAGAATATTTACACAAAGATGGAAACTCTATGACAGTGTATGGGTTTTTTTCATTACTTCAAAGCAATCAGTGTCTTATGAAGCAGCTCTTTCTAGTGGAAAGATCTTCCAAATAGGACGTATTGCTCCACAAGTTTTTAAGATATTGTCAGTGATACGAGGTAATGAAATTAACACTGGGTCTATTATAGATTGGGTTTATTTTTTAAAGGAAATTTTTTTTGAAAGGAGTTAAATAATTTTCTTATGAGAACATAGAGATTTCAGTTAAGCCACTTTTCAGAGGCAGGATACATTTTACTGACAAAGGACAGTTCCAAACAGTAATGAGACTCATTGTTCAGGGTTTGACATATATAAAGGCAACTTGCATTCAGAGGACCTGTCCTGGCAGTCTCTGACTACAGGTGAATAGCTTAGACACCTGTTACA
The DNA here is from genome assembly GCF_963921805.1 of Phalacrocorax carbo. Classification (NCBI taxonomy): domain Eukaryota; kingdom Metazoa; phylum Chordata; class Aves; order Suliformes; family Phalacrocoracidae; genus Phalacrocorax; species Phalacrocorax carbo. Next base: position 70,847,057 of record NC_087548.1, on the reverse strand, counting down.
CAAGGGTCTTCAAACAACAGGCTGTTTATAACCATATCTTGTAGAAGTTCTAGAGGATGGAAAATGCTCTCTTGCACAAATGCAGTCAGCTCATTGATGCAAACATCAGAAATACTTAGTCACTTAAATACAAATAATTATGGACCTCAGATGAATTACAGCCTACCATATGCAAACGTTTTTCAGCTCTATATGTGCATATCTGCATCAGCAGAAGAAAATACTGGAGGCACACATATACCAGTTCAATTCCCAGAAGAACTGTACACTCTTGCAGCTAACCTGAGTGGACATCTAGGTGTACATTCATATGGATGAGAAAACTTCAGCACTTTTTCTTGGACTGACATTTGATGTAGCTTTAGAATGATAAACAGAAAAAAGGTAATAATTAAGTTAAAGCCATGTGTTCTAAAGTCAGGAGTCATAGGTTTTGGGGGTTTTAGGATATGCCTCTTGGCTTCTTGGCTTCTGCAGGAAGAATAAAAGATCTGAAAGGCAATGTTTTGAACTTTACCATAAGGAATTCTGTTTCTGGGTTTGGGATTTGACACATGCCTAGTTTCAAAGGAGCTATATACAGTCATTTTGGAGAACCTTTTTTTTTCTCCTTGACTTCATCAGAGACAAAACTGTGCCTGGGGAAACAACTAAGGAAGTCCTTCAAAAAATCAAAGGCACATCTTTGTAAGTTGTTAAGCTTGCAAAGTATCACAGGGAAAACTCAGAGGCTCAAAATACGAAAGTATAGATATTTACTACAGCCCAGACAAAAAAAATTAGCTCAAAATGAGAATTTGTTTCAGGGAAAATAGTTAAAAGAAGGAATCTCTTTCAGTTAGCTATCTTCAAAGTGTATTTAGTATTCTATCAAATTGTTTTTGCTTCTAACAAGTGTAGTTTCAGCAGGTTAATGCTATTCCAGTAGGGAAAGATCTTGAAAACTATCTTGGCATATAATTTGGTAGGGTCTTAACCTTTAATAAGGAGAGAAAAGACAACATTGACTTCTGAAAAACCAATTCCCAGTGTATAAAGAAGAAGTGATGAAGGCGTTAACCTGCTCTAATTAGTGTGCCCTATATACTCAGTAAGGTGATACGTTTATCCTCTAATATCTGAATATCTGACATAGTTCAGAAAAGTATTGAATTACTAAGACATAGTCTTAACCTTCCAAATAAGTTCTTAGCACCTCTGTGAACCTTTACACTAGAGACTGGGTTATGCTGGAGAAAGAAATGGTACTGCTCACTAATAATTAGATTAATACTTTAAACTCAGCTAGTAGTTTCTGGTGTAAATAGTCAAGCTGGCAGTTGCATAGGCAGGCAAGAGAAGAATGCTTTTGTTGTTAGTATAATATTTTAATCCATGTACAAACAAAAATATTGAGATACACTTGTTTCTCATCTACACAGAAAAAAAAAACCTTTTGCAGAATAACTGCAAAATGTACACATGACTTGACTACTAATCATTGAATCACAGCGTTAGGTAGGTTGGAAAGGACCTCTAGGTTTCATCAGGTCCAATCTGCTGTGCAAAGCAAGGCTAGCTAGAGCAGGTTTCTCAGTGTCATTCCCAGTTGAAACTTGATCACCTCCAAGGATGGATGTCTCACATTCGTTCTGGGCCCTTGTTTGGTCACTGTCTTTGTGGTAAAGATTTCTGAGACAGAATTCCCTGTCCTGTAGCTGCTGGCCATTGCTTTGTACCCTTCCACTGTGCACTTCTGAGTAGGTGCAGCCACTCCACACACTCATAACCTTCCTTACACCCTCCAACCATGTAGTTGCATACTCTTCCCCAGCCTGAGCCAGCCCAGCGCCTTCTGCTTCCCCTTGTGCATCCTGTGCTCCAGCAGTGACCGTCATAGGGGCCTTCCACTCAACTCACTGCTGTACATCAGAGTCTGTCCTGCACCAGGAGGCCACATCTTGGGACAGCATATTAGGAGTGGTCTCATCAGTGCTAAGCAGTGGGGCAGGATGATTTAGTGCTTCCTTCTGGTCATTCTCTCTCATACAGTCAATAGGAAAGTGCTGTTATTTCTGCAATGTATACACTTCTTAGATTATTAGATATCTAAGGAACATAGAATCCCTAATTGATTAGATTATGAGATATCAAAGGAAAATAAAATTAATTGGTTTAAAAAACAGGGAATGATAGAAGCATTTTTCTCTTTAGCTTTTATGGAGTACCTCTCATTTTTAAAAATGCATTAAGCTTTTTTCTCTGAAAAAATTACCAAACTATAGTACTAATTAGAACTTGGGTAGCCTTTATTTTATTTACCTTTAATGCAGCTTCATGAAGATCACAGAGTTTTGTTCTCATTTATATTGAAATAAAATTGATGTTTTGAAAACCCAAAATTGAAAAGCCACAATAAAACACCATTTGGTTCACAGAACTTCAAATATTAAAAATTCATTAGGTAATGAATGGATGTTGGTTCAGGGAATCAATGGTCAAAGTCAATGGGAATTCCTTCATCACCACAGCTACCTGCTCCAGTGAGCATCAGACTAAGATTTCTGAGTTTTATTTAAAAAATATCTAATGAGTCATGCTAAAACATACGGAATTTCAGGCTTTCTTAATCAGAAGTCAGGGTTAAAGTAATAACTTTGCTAAAAAGAAGAAGAAAGCAGTTGTTCACTCTTTATAAGACAACATGGCAGAGGCAGGATGACATAACTAGCACAGGCATAATGCTGAAGGAAACTACAAACACTTCCTGCAAAGCATACATTTTCTATTTTACTGTGTTACATGTACCTATTGGCTTTGTGAGCATTGTTGTCCTATTGGAAAAAATACATCAATATAAGATTCTGACTGATCAAAGCAATTCCTTTCATGACACCTTCCTTCATTATGGTAATATAATTACAATAGAATTTTCAATTTTTTATTGGCCAAGTTTGTATTAGTTATATAATATTGGTTATAGAAAACCCTTCCACTTAATGGAAGTCATATTTGATTTTCACAAACCCATAAGATTCTATTAATCTTTGTGGCCCAAATGAGTACAAAATGACAGGTATGCTGTGTAAAAATGTTGCCATACATCAGGCAAACTTTTTGGCCCAAAATTTTTGTTTTAATTTCCTCAACATTTCTATAAGGCAAATGATTCTCACTGTAGGTGAAACTGAGATTCATCATTAAAGGTGTAGTTCAGCTGAAAATCCTGAAAGTAGAAAGAAGAACTAAAACATGAGATTATGAACTTCTGGGTACCTTTAAGACTCCAGAAAGCTTTCATAAATCAATATATTTTATTTTAATAACATTTTCCCTCAGTGAATTGAATTCTTTTGGAACAAAGTTTTTTAGCAAAGACTTAGAGTCAAGGTTTTCTATGGGAAATCTATTTTTGACTAATTCTGTGGCAATCTTGTTATAAAAATTTTAGAAGTTTTACTGGATATATTTTAACTCAAATGACATGCATGAAATAATATCAAAATTTATAACTCTGAAAATGAGACATCTAACTTAGAATAGAAATGATATTGCTTCTAGGCTTTACTGATGCCTACAAAATACCTGTTTAATATTTCACTGTATCAGGACTAGAAGATTTTCGCTGATTGTAGGCCCAACACATAGGTTTCTACCAAATCAGTTCAGCTTCTCTTCCAGTTATGTCCTTGGTGTTGGAAATAAATCATAAATAAGAGTCTGTAAGAGGAACATAATAAAATCCATCACTAATAAATGACACTGATATGTAGATGTCAGAGCAGCCGTTCTTAGATTAACAGATGTGGTAGCATCAGGACTATCAGCAGGAACAGATTGCTTTGGGCTGCAGATGAGAAAATAATTCACAGATAATTATTTAATTGATGGTTCCAGCTATTTTTTTCTGTTCACAAAATGTCCTCTGTCTCTGTAGTTACATTCCAAAGTCTTTCTTGCTACTACTCTTTATTCAGGGGTGGAAAGGCTCAGGTGACAGGCAGTGAGGCTTTCAATCACTCGAGGAGCAGCAATAGGTGGAAGGAGGTAAGGGCATTCAGACCATTTAAAACTTAGACCTTGCTTGATTCAAGCTTGGGAATGTATTTATTGTCCTGCTGCAGAGTTGCAGTTTTGTCACATTAGGTGGTAGACAGTGTTTCAAAAGGGACCAAGTTTTCATCAATCAGTGTATTCTTCCATGTGACCGAGTCTTTCCATGCATGATCCAAATGCTTGCTTCCTGTCCAAACTGCAATAACAACAGAAGAAAAGCAAAAAATTCCTGAAAAAATGGCCATGAAAATGTTCATAAGCAGGAAAGCAACAGGGCAAGCTGACCTTGTCATGTCAGTTTCCCTGACACTGTTGACTCCCTCCATTTCCCCTCTTCAGGGATTGGACTCTCCTCTGGCATCACTGGCTTCTCTTATGTAACAAGAGAGCTGTAGCTGATCACAAATGCTGCAATATGAAGGGGAAGAAAGGTACATAAAATGAAAGGGATTGTTTCTTCTCAGAGGGTAGAAAAGCCAAACAGACACTGTGTTTTAAATAGGAAGCAAAGGAAAAATTAATAAAATTAATTTAGCCATTATTCCTATATATTCACAGAGAATATCAATATTAAGAAACACTACACTGTGTGCTTTTAGAAAGGAAATGAATAAAACATTCTCAGATCTTGATTTAAATCACAGTAAGATATGGTCTATCTATCTTTCGATGATTCCAAATACTTCACAAGCACAAAATCTGCAAAATAGCTAAATCCAGACCTGCAAAAATCATTACCTATCTATTGACTCTTAAACATTAGTAGTTAACTAATAGTTACATTCTTCCAAAACTTCTGTAAGGCAGCGTTATCACCGTAACACAAAGAGGAAATACTGAGTTAAATATGACAGTATTTTTCTAGTTGTGTTTAAAGTTGGAGGTGTCCATAACTATTCAGGAATAAATGCAGTATTCCATTATAGATATACATGAAGTTTTTTGTCACAGTGACTCAGTGATTAAAACTTGTAATTCAGTTGACTCAAATTATTCAAAATGTTCAAACTGTGATATCCTAGCAACATCAGAGTCACACTGGAATAAAATAGTATGTCTTAGTTCTGCTAAGATTTTTTGTTAAATGGCAAATGAAATATTTCAGAATTTAAATTTCTTCTGTTCATTATTACAAATTTGCAAAATTACCTTTCCATTAAATTTTATCAGCAGAAAATTTCTAAGCAACTCTTGTAGAAATATATTCTAAAACAATTTTCTGTAAAATATAATTCCATAAGTAATGCTTTCCATAATATTAATATGCTTTAAAATGGGATGATGAATACAGGCCATTTGAGTATGTTGGTTGTAAAAGACACTAATGAAAACTTGTGTTATCGTTTGGGATGATTTACTTGAAAGATATGTTTGAGACTTGGGAATATAAATATTCTACATAAAATGCTATTTAAACTTGTCTAAAACACTTTTATAAGTAGAATATTTTTTGGAGGAGCTTCAAGACAATAAAATTTCTCTTTTCCATCTATCTCAGGTTCAAAGACTTGCATTGTTTGAGATAAAGTTTTATATGAGAAGCCTCTTGGAAAGGTCAAGTTCTGAAAATTTGAATTACAAAATAGCCAGTGGGGAATTTAAGTTACAATAAACCCAAAACTCTAGACACTCAGAGTTAGTACATAAAACGCAGATGATAGTAAAACCAGTCTCTCTTATCATAAAAAATATGTAATTGTTTGTTAAGAGTGGAAAACAATAATGTAAAAAATGTCAGCTAAATCCAGTGGTGACCAGTCCCACTCAGGTGTCCTTTCCAGGTTTAGTATTATCAATAACTAAAATTAATTTCAGTGTACAGGAAATGGTTTCATAAATGTCTACAGAAAACAGAATTTAAACTAATACCCTCAGACAGTCAGAGGAGGAGTTACATACAAATATTTATGAAACCTATGCCTCATGCCAGATTCTTGCATGTTCACAGACGAGAAAGGTGAGCAAAAGCACAACATTCAGCCTTTGCAGACAGGATTTCATGGGCACTGCATTTTGATGCTGTTGGGAACTGATTGATAAACCAACCTGATATATTTAATGTGGGATGGATTTTTGTTCGATATGGTGAGGCAAACAGGTCTTCACAGAATTACAGAATCCTGCAGGGCTATAGCACCACAGGACAATTTGGGCTCCGCAGACTCAGGAGGTGTCTAGTCTGACCCATTGCCCAGAGCAGGCTCAGCTGTGTGGTCAGACCACATTGCTCAGGGCTTCACCCCCTGGAGGCTGGAAACCTTGGCACCATCTCCCTGGGCCTGGCCCTGCTGCCTGGCTGCTCTCATGGGAAAGCGGTTTTCCCAGTACTCCTTGAGGTTAAACTTATGGTGAACATGCCCTCTGAAAATTGTTTGGTATTGCTTAATCTGCAACTTTTTGTTATGTTTTGTTATACTTAATTCTGCAGTCAACAGAGTAATGCATGATTTATTCAGGATATACTCTGAGGCAGAGTTAGGCTTTATTCTCTGTTTATAATGAACCCAACAAAATTCTGGGCCCTATCCAAACTTGCAAGTCCCATTTTACTACAAGACAAAGGAGAATTTTCCAAGTGTTATGGATCAAATACTTTTACCTCATGCATAGGCAACATGAATGCTGCACGTGATAGACTTCAGTAACGCCTCTTAATGTTTTCGCTTTGGGAGAATCCAAACAGTTACAGCAGGCTAAGGCAAACTAGGAGAAGCAAATAGATTTGCTACTTCTACTTTGCCAGCTGCCAGGCTGTGCTGAAATTGCTGTAGGAGGTATGACCTCATTCCAGTTGAAATATAGAGGTTGGCCTTACCCAGTGATACCAGATGAGTCTTCTGCGAGCAGAACCACATTTTCTCTGCTTTCACCAAGGAGGAGGCACATTCCCCTGGCTCATACTGTGGTTGAAACATATGTTTAAGCTGGGACTGAGCTCAAGGCAGTATGTCCTTTTGAAAAGAAAGGTATGTTATGGCAGGCTTAGACACCACTGTGTGACTGTAGTCACATCTATCACTAGAAGCTGTTATGGACTTAACTGGGAAGTGGGATATATGTATGAAGGACCAGGCTTTTTAGGAGAATATAGCTCAGCTCTGCTCTCTTTTCCTTCTGAAATTTAGGAACAAAATCTCTCTGCACTTGTCACACCATAATGTTCATTTCACCAGAAGAAAAGTAGAACAGAACGTAAACTATGCCATGCATCTGTCTCTTCCAACCTATTTTTTTTTCGAGGTCTTCAGTGCAGAGGGAATGAAACAGTTCTAAGCACCAGTATCCTAACCACCAGCCTTCTTTCTTGGCACAATGTTCCTAATCTCTAGATCAGCAAGATCGAGAAATATTACTGTGAGCCTGCTGGACATGTTGCTAGGTGTCTGTGTCCCAACTGCCTTCCGAATTTGGAGCTCAGGTGTACATTTAGTTAGTATTCACTGATTTGAATGCTGCTGGTGCAGCCTAAATGAGGAGACAGAGCTCTGGGTTTAATGCATAGATTAGTTGTGCTGACTGAAGAAGGGTCTAGTAATCATTTTAAATTCTGCATGCCTAGCAAACAAGCCTGTTTTCTTCACCCCTTTCCTAGACTAACCATTCATTACATATTTGGTATTTGAGATCTAAGAGAGCAACAATTAACTGCAGCAAGATTTCCCCTTCGAACTAGTTAACCTCTGCTTTGCAGAAAGTTAAAAAAAAAAAAAAAAAAGGAAAGAAAATAAAAAAGAAATCACTGTGCTATTTTGGGAATTGTTTTGTTTTAACTGGTAGGCAGCTGAGCCCCACACAGGCACTTGTTCATTCCCTGCAGGGAGTCACAAATAAAAAGCATAGCACAGTACAAGCTACTATGAAGAAAATGAAGTCTATCCCAGCCAAAACCAGTACAGGACTATAAAAGGGAAATAATGGTTTATTTCTTCATTAATTTAAACTGTTTTTTCATCCACCATCTACGCCTTGATCTTGGGAGCTGAAACTCCTGTTCAACTTCTTGCTTTCTGCTGTCCATGTTGTACAGTTACATACTCTGCTCTGCCCTCCCACATCTCTGCTCCTTTTTTTTTCCTGGGGGCAAAGAAAAGAATCAGTGCTGCATACAAGTTAAGATTATCAAGAAAAAAAAAGGACATGCAACTAAGAAACTGTTGATGGAGTTGTTTGTGCCCCAGTTTGGTCTCTCAGTGTTTCAGATAGCTTTTTCTTTCAGTTTTTTGAGGAAATATTAATAACTATATTTAACTGGAAAAATGCATTAGAAGCACGATGAAGACAATCTGAAACCCATCAAAAAATAGAGTAACTTGATCTTAATTATAAATTTCTGATACTGCAGATATATGTAATAAGTATACTGAATTAAGGATCTTAATCAACATCATGTTTACCAAGATGCTAAGCATATTTACTGCAGATTTGAGACGTATGTTAGTGAAACAGCAATACAACCAAAAAAACACATAGGAGACTAGAATAGTTTTCTCCCTGTTCTAATTTCAACTATATCCTTGTTATCCCATGCAGTATTCTTTATATGTTCCTGTACAATTTCAGAACTGTTTCTTCTCAGAACAACTTCTTAATATCTTAACAATAATAAGACATCAAAAGCTTTTATAAGCTTAATGAATACTTCAGTGATTGTGATTACAAAACACTTTTGGAAATCAGAAATATTAACTTCCTTTCAAATGTATGTCTAAATGCCTAAGATCTTGTTTTAAATTGCTTTAAGACAGGCAAGATATATAAGCTACTTTTTCTATCATAGTACAGCTGACATTATGGTTTAAAAGAAAAAGGTCCTTTTCTTTAAAACCTAAACACAGCATTGTTCTGTGTTTCGTCAAACTGGAGACAGATAATGTTTATGAGATCATTAGGGTCTGAATGAATACTTCATTGACTTAAGTGGAGCTTGGATTTGCCCATTACTTTGGTGGCTTTCTTTTTTCCTTTTTGTATATTCTGTTGTTTATTCTACATAATTTACACATCTCAGGTGAAAAATGTCATTTTTCTTTGGAGAATGTTATTCATTCTACTTCACTGTTAGTAGAAGTGGGAAGCAGAACAGAGGTGATGAGGATATTATGCATGGACACAAAGCACTACTTGAATCCTCTGAGGTTTTCCAAGTAATTTTCGAGCTAAAAGAGCATACCTTATGTTCTTTAAGTTTTTTTTTTTTTTAAAAAAGATTTTTATTAAGTAGAATTTCTAACAAACTGACAACCAAAAATAAATTTCTTCTTCAGAAACTTCACCAAGCTTGATAGGTATGGTTATTTCCGCTTAGTATAAATGCAGAAGTTAAGCAGCATAACCAAACTGCAGTGATAAGTTAGTGACAGCAATCACTATAAGGCCTGTCACTGCTGCATGCCAACTTTAGGTTCACTTGAAGACTGCTTTGAATGAACTGAAAACAAACGTAAGTGGAAAGTCAGCAGTATTTCTCTGGATGTGCTTCAAATAAGGATAAGGGCAATGTTTTGCACATTGCTGAATCCTTTCCTTACTCCTCCCTAGACTTGGGACAGATGCCACTACCTTCCCATCATGGGCCAATGTGTGATAGACCTTCTTAGCACGGGCTGTTTGCCTCTGCTAAAGCAGATCCCTGACTTAGAAGCTGGAAAACAGAGCTCTAATGAATCCACGCTTGTAGTGAAGGAAAGCGAAAGACTAAAACTCCTGGTAACTAGCAAGAGATATCTGCTTTTTCATTCAATATGCTCTGTTTTGGCCACCAGTGTAATTTTTCGCACTTCTCTTTTTTTTATGTTGAAACTCAAAAGTAAGGTAAAATAAAAATGAATGGAAGTAGAAGGAAATGATGAAAGAATTTCATTTCTACTGCTTTAACTGACCTATGTTATCATTTATGTTGTCCTTTCTGGACGAAAAGGACAGCACCAAGTTAAAAAAGAGAGGTTCAATGTGGAAATATTTAGTAGTTTTCCAATGGCATAAGCCCATCAACTCAGATTCACAAAATCTTTATTATAAAATAAAGCCTGAAGTAGGTGGAGGCACTTAAACCAGTGAGGGAGTTAACTGTGTGGAAAAAACAATCTTTAATAAACAGCTGTGCAAGTCCTGACAGTGGAAAATATCAAATAGGCGGTCACGCCTGCTTGTTTTGCACATGTGGCCAAAGTATGCAAAACTTTCTCACCCCAACTTGAGATCCATCTTTCTGCAGGGATGTGTGGCATATTTATGCCATTTCCTTGCTTCCTGTGAAAGACCAGCTTGCAAGTCAGATCCCTACACATCCCACTGGTGGCTGCAAATAGAATTCCAGCCTACATTATGTTTTTTAGAATCTGCAGCTTGTATTATATTTTGGAGGACTACATCTGACACATTTAAACTCAAAGGATATCAAAATTTATTTCTCTTGACAGCAAGAGTAATTGCTATGATGTGCAATAAGACAGATAGAGAAGTTCAGATCTGTTTTCTTACCTCACTTTATAGCACAATCTTTCCTGCAGATCAATGTTTTGATGGATGAATACAAAAAAAGGACTTTTTTTTTTTCTCAGATGAACACATATGGAAAGATCTTGTCTCAGTTAAACTGGTGTAAATCTGCCTCAAATGCAGTAAAATAAGACCATTTACCTTGGGATTAGAATGTAACCTCTTATGTGAGAAGATAAGTAGTTCAGGACTGCTTACAAAGTTATCTTTGCTCCCACCTTTGTATAGGTTTCAAGAAGTTGAAATTTCCTGTTACATATTGGAAGTATCTGTTAAAGAAATATACATACTTTCTTAAATTATTCAATAACAGACTCATTTTACATTTTAAGCAAATATTCCACAGCGAAAAATGAAAGGCAGCTAACTCCTCACCATTGATGGGGTTTGTTCTTTTCCACGGATCATCTGTCTGTATCATAGATACTACTGGTTCATTTGCTGTGGAGGATTAAAAAGTAGAAGGCATATATTTCTATACAGAGACAGAAAAATGCATCACGAAATGCAGCCAAAACACATGTCAATTTGTGTCCGTTCTAACCAGATGTGCTTTGATGCTCTGACTAACATATTTAAACCATAGGTTCTGGATGCCAATGGGAATTAATACTACACAACCCACTTAAGAATTCTTAAGCTTTAGAATGATGACTCAAGATGTGCAATCACTTACCCAATAAGGTGAGGGATTTCAACCTGGAGAGGTTACCTTGGGTGGCATCCCGATCCAATGGAGAGTCCCCAACAGCAGACCTGCTGCTCCAGGAAGACCGACCTCATTTGCCCCCCAGTGGGAGCCTCTTTATACCCCAGCTGAATCAGAGCCGTGATCATAGATGGTCATGGCCATTTCCTATTGTCTGAGGGCTGTGTCTACCAGTGACTGTGACTGTGACAGCAGGCACAGCAAGACAGCAAGGGCACCACAGTAAGGGCGCAAAAAGTATCAGTGGCTGCTCTGCTTCAGCAATTGGAAAGCCCCGGTATCTATCAGGGCAGGTACACCTGCCACTTTCCTGAATAATTTTTTTTTTGGGAGGGGGTGTTTCTTAAATCTCAAATTATATATATATATTTTCTGTTGGGCTGACACAATAATAATTGTGAGATGTTGACACCAGTTCTTAGAAGATGATTCAAAAACTGATACAGTCTTTACTTAATCCTACCCCTGGCAATCTGAAGTGTAGAAAGTATTCAATAAAGTATGAAAAGTAAACCAGCAAAAATAACCAGACCCCACTCAATGTGATTCCAGCCACTCTTACTACAGAAATAACCAATCTGCAAAGGGCCATGTATATAAAAATTATATTGCATGTTGTTATAATGATATTTTAATATGTCAAATGGAACATTAAATATTTAAGATAAAGCAGAAAATAATATGTTTAGGAAATATACACTTATATTTTTCCTTTATTTTTATTATTTTTAGCAGGACTTACACTAACATAAAGGATTCACACAAACCATAAAGATGACAAAATTCAAATAAAAAAAGTTAGACACACAAAAACTCACAAATCCACATATCTGCTAAGTTCTGCCCTGAGAAATAATTAAAAGATGGAGCTTCTGTCATCAGACTTTGCTGCTATCAATTACTATGCTCAGCAGAGTGTTGAGAAGCTTTTAAAATGAAAAATCAGTGGTGAATGAACCTCTAAAGAAGGTTTAATTTGCATAAGCATACAAAGTTATCCTAACTATCTGAGCCTTTAGGTAATCAGTGTGGAAGGGAAGAAAGCTATTCCCTTCCCTCATGACTTCCACTAAATAATCTTATGTATGGCAAAGCTTTCTCTTCTCTTCTTCCTGCAATAATAGGCCCAAAAGGATGATTTACAGATATTTCATTTTTAACTATCACTTATCTCCCAGCTCCATCCCCTGCCATCTTTGTCAAACACATTTACAAGTAACAACAGATGCCTATAAAAGGGGAAGAAATCTATTCTTGTGCTTTCACAACCAAACTACTTTCAAGAGGTGGGGCCATTCAATGTGACTGTTTTGACCTCTTAGACAGGCTATTAAGGGGAGGAAAGGTGAAGAAGAGTGGTGTGCCTTCTCCTTAGCAAATAAATCTGAAAAAGCCCATAGGAATTGTTTTGGGGGTTGAACTGTATGCCAATAAGCCTTAGGAAAGGTACTTTAATGCCTGAAACTTTATTTCCATTCCCTGATGAGTGAGAACAGCACAGTTTCCAAACCAGCACGCAGTCAGCTTCACAAGTGAACAGCCTGTTTTAGGTCCACTGCTGACCCTTGCAAAACAAAGAAAAGAGCTACGACTTATCTCATTTACTTATTTGTCTTGGAACTGACATTTCAACAAGAAAGCTGAATGAAGTTTGGTACAGTCTAATGAAAGACTTTTCCCCTTTTTACCTCTTAATTTTGCCAACACGTGTTTCATCTGGGTGAATATGGTGGATATCATCGTTAAACACAGTACTTCAGTATCTGAACCTACGATGTTAATAATGCATGCCTATAGGATAACCTTATTAATTTGAATAAATCATAAATCTCTTGGGGGGGGGGAGAAAGAGAATGGCAACTTATATATAAAAAAAGTAATTTATTTCTCAACTGATATATTTTCAAAAAATTTAAATTATTCCACTAATCAGTACACTACCTTGAATTAAAGAGTGTTAACACTAGCAAAAGAATACCTACCATTTTATAAGCTACAATGGATCTAGTTTTCTTGCTGCTAAATAAATGTGTAATTTTGTTCAATTTTGTGTAAATATGTAAATTTTCTGTTTCATTTCTTTAACAAGTGATCAATAAATCCACACATTTGAAATCTCAACAGGTTTCTCTGAATTGTTGCTTTATAGCACTGCCTTTGACTTAAATCTGTGAAACTCTCCAAGTTTATTTTCTAATTAAAAAAATGCATGCTGTTTATGGTAACAAGAATTATGTTGAGTCTTAAGCTATGCATGTTTACTATTTCAGAAGTGCTTTGAACTTCCTTGATTTCATTTAAGGAAGTTTCCTTGTCTTTAATTCCATGTCAGTCCCAACATCAGAATCACTAAAACTCCTCCATTTTGCAATTTAATGTTTCGAATCTGCAGGACACTATTTCCTACTATTTTCTCTTTTTTTCTCACTTATCTAATACATTCAATTCTCTGATTATTTTTTTAAAAGTATAGATTCCAGAGGTACTGGAAGAAATATTGCAGTACAGAACTGGAAGGCTCTTTATAATTATAACATCTTCAATTTCTTTATAGCCAAGATTTTCCACATTAGCTGCATTTCTGCTACTCCACTATTTGAGATGTGGAGTGACCAAATGGTGAGTGTAAAGCCTTTTGGAGTAGAAAACAGATTCCTTTCTGTTTTCTCCCTTTTAGAGAATTGCTAAAAACACCATTATGTACAGGGCAAAACCCAAGACTCATCTCTTTCTCAGGAGAATAATAATATAACACTATAAATTATTCATAATGAATAAACCTTCTGCAGGTGGAAGGAAATAGGAGGCTTTTCTGTCTCATGAAATAAGGTTATTCTCCTTATAATGTATAAGGAGAATACGAGCATCCAAAATACTGTCATATCAACATGGTTAGATTAATGCTGCTTTAGATTAACTTACTCTAGATAAAAATGTTTTCAGAACCTTTGAGGGGAATGTGCTTATTGGTGTAGATATTCCTGAATTTCTTATAAAGAGGTTACACCTGTTTCCATTACAGTACAATTTTTTAGTCGTTGTCATTTTCATTTCAACCACAGGATAATATTCATACTGCACTGTACTCACAAAAGAAATGGCCTCCTGAGCCACTCTGTATCAGTGGCCACAATTTAGTATATTCTTTGTGGCCTGAGGCTGAAAACAGCCTAAGTATCTACTCTTCAGTAGGATACCCTAAAGAGAATGAGGAAAGATCAGTGTAATTTATAGGATCAAATGAGCAACTGTTACAGTAGAAGTAATTTTTCCTGACCTGGCTATACCATCTAACAACTGTACCACCTTAACAAGCTTATGTTTTTTTCACTAGATGGCCAACACCAAAACCTCAGGTCTGATGTGTGCTTCCCAATACAACTCAAGCAAAGTTAATTGTCCAACTTACCTTCACTGACTTTTGAAAAATAACCCTGTTTGTCTCTTCAATACAGTTCAGAATCAACTGATAAATTTACAAATGGCAGAAGTTTGGATAAATAATCTCTGGGGATACACAGTAATAAGTAGTTGGAAATGGTAATTTCTTTAGCTGGTGCAGTTATTTCCGAGGCAAGTTATACCAGTCACTTTGGAGATATCTAAAAGCTACTCAAAAATTGCAGTGGTTGTAGGTGATCCCAAAAGATACCCTAACAAGCAGACCACGTCAGGGTCAACTCCTACTTCTGTAAAAACAAAAGTTTATAATACAACAGTGCAAAATACTGTATAGTTATTCTTGCAAATGGAATGCTTCATAAGATCTTTCCTGCAGCAGTAGTCAAACAGGCCAAACGTAACACGGCAACAGCAATAAAGGGGAAGAAATGGCCTATTTGCCAAGGTCCTACACCTAGTCTGTGACAAAGCTAGTTAGAGAACTTGCATATCTTGCTCCTCTCCAACTACAAGGCTTAATCGATTGTATGTGGGAAAGGAAAAGCTGATAATGAAAATTAGAAATTCCTCACTCCTCACTTTCTGTTTGTAGTTAGATCAAGCTAATACTAAGGGCAGAATTGATATATCTGAATCTTTATAGAAAATGTTACAACTTAATAAGGTGAGTTCCTTTTTTAGCTGAATTTCTGTTATCACTCTTGCAGGTCTGGATGTGAAATGACAGTGCTATTATTGTTATCGCTGTTATTTATCTGCTGAAGGACATTTGAGCTAAAGCAGTGTAAAACTTCTGTGACAAATTCCAGAACCATTGTTAACTCACCTAACTTAAGATCTTATTAAAAAAATTGAGGGCTCTGCTACTCCTGTTGGCAAGTTTTTCTGAAGCTCAATCTTTTTAAGACTTTCTAGGAATAAGACTTTTCCTAACTGTATTTTTCTCTTAACAGGAATATTTTACTGCAAACAGTCCTTGTAATCTCTTCTTTATAACCACTGTCTTTTGAAATACAGACAAAATCCTTTTCCGTACTGCATGACAATGTTTTCCCCACCCTCTGGACTGACTTGCCCCAGTTCCATATTTAGTTAATCCAATGTTTGCAACTTGATTCCAGTTTACTATGAATAACTCCTGCCCTTTCTGCCTCATTTCCCAGTCTGTCCTTGCTCCCTTGCTGAGGTTCCCTCTGTGGATTACCCTGCTCCTTCAGCTCTTCAGCCGGTGTCATTCCCTTCCACTTTAGTTCACATTCATTCATATAAATGCACTGAATATCTGGCTACACATCAGTTTACTTAGTTATGATTTGCTGTTTCTTGTAATGAAATCCCTAACTTTTATTGTAAAAATTCAGCAGAGTTCAAAGAAAACAAAAGTTTATTAAAAAGTTGTTAATTGCAGTTTTCACCTTTGCAAAGAAATAAATTCCTCTCTCAAGTGTGGTCTTGAAAAATGATCTTTGTAAGCAACAGTTTTGTTCAGTTCTAAGAAAAAGCGGGAAAAAATATCAGGGAATATATTTATAAGAGAAACAGAGTGAACAAAAGGAACCTAAAAACATTAAATTAAAACCTGTCTTCTTTCTCCGCATACAGTAATTTGTATCTCATGCAACATCTGTTGTTTCCACAGTGGCAGCACTCTTCCTTGGGAAAGATCTGAGTTAGAATATCATGGTCTCCTTAATTCTACAGGTATCCAAAGACAGGAGAAAGTTTCCTTTCAGCTCTCTTAAAAACAACAATTAAAAGTAATGAAGGGGCTTCTCATATTAATGAGTGCAATATCCCTCTTAAGAATTAAAGCAAATTATTTTGGAATAACAAAGTACACAAAAACTAGTATAATGTAAATTTTACTATGTTAAGATATAGACAGTAGCTCACATCAGTGCTGCCTTTTGCCAGATGACCATCATCACAAACAGATCTAGCTATGTTAAATTAATATACACATATAAAGAAATTTCAGCAGTTTGAAATATTGATTCTATGCTCAAAATATAGTGGTCTTTTAGGCTGGGGATTTTTTCTTCTTTGGGTTGTTTTTGTGTGTTTTTTTTTATTATTATTTTTAATGATCTTTTGGGTAGCACTGTAGGAATAAGTAATCCTCAGAAGTGAAGTATGCCAAACTGACTTTTTGGAGAAAAATCTATAACTTTCAAATTTTAAATTGTTCAGATCATAACAATCAGTTTTATTCTTAGAGTGCCTCTCCCCTATCTATTTATATTATATGTGTTAAAAAACATACATATGAAACCTACCAAATGTGTGTCTAATAAAATATTTTATCCTGTTTTCTACATTTCTTAGAATCCCAAAATCAGTGAGATTGACAGGCACCCCTTGAGGTTTCTAGTCCAACCCCAGTGCTCAAGCAGGGTATCCGATGGCAGATTGCTGAGAAATGTGTCCAGTCAAGTGTTGAATATCTCCAAGGATGGAGGCTCCACAGCCTCCTTCGCTGATAGATTTTTTTTTCCCGTAAATACATTTTTAGAACTATTCAAAAAAGGTAGAGTCACTTTTACATATGAATTATATTCTGCATATAGATATTGAATAAAAAAAAATTGCTCATGTTAAGGAAAAGTAAATAAATATAATGTAATTAAATTATAAAATAACAAGACTGCCAGAGATCACATTCCAAATTCAAAATATTTTTTTTACCCTGATAAAATTCTTTGATATCCTTTGCTTTTCCTCTCCTGTAAAATTATTTTTATCTTTATAAATGTGAATTAGCAGAACTGCTTTCACTGTGGCAATTTCTGTTACAAAATTGTGCACAAATAATACATTTAAGGAAATACGCCTCTTTAGTTCATTCAAACCATTCTTTTCTATTTACTCTTAAATCTATATGTTACTTCACTCATTTTTCTTGCTTTAAACCCAAGCTCCTCTGTCATTTTCAAAGCTCTCCATAGCAACACGCTACCTTCATTTTGATGCTTATCCTTTAGTATCCTGTCTACACAGGCTTTCTTTTAATTTCAGAGTTTTCTTCAGTGTCCAACATGGTCAAAACAGCTTCCCAGTTAATCTTCATTATTCTCCCACTCATCCATTCTGGTAAACACTTCCAGAAACCTTCTTACTCTGGAAAAAAGCTTCAGATATTCCAGTATAAGTATTATAGCAGAGTTAATGCTTCAGAATAGTATTTGTCAATGTTGTCAATGTTCTCTGAGCACTTGAATGAATTTGCATAAACTATTAGATGCTCCTTTTGTAATTATGATGCACAAGTATTCTTGCTAAATAAATCAGCAAAGGAACATTTTCTGAATCAGTGAGTTTATGGAAGACATTCACTAAATTTCAGAATTCTTAATTCTTAGATACAGAAGAACGCACAAATTCTATTGACATATTTCATTTTTCTAAATAACTGTGTCTTCACATAAAGAATCTGAGGTTAGGAAATTTTATCCCCATATTACACTTAAGAAACTGGAATGCATTTGTTAAATCTACATTTCTAAGTAGGTTAGTATCAAGGACTGTTTTCTGTCTGTGGTGGGAGAGCCGTGTCTGCACTATAGTTTAATCTAGTTTTCTGTGTCTTACAGGCCTTGGTAACATTATGAGTGTTAGATTTAATCATTGGTTTTGTGTGGTTTTTCAAAGTGTCTGAAACAGTGTGAGGCCACAAAACAGCCCTTCGGGGGGGTATAGAATGAGTATGTGTTGCATTCATGAAGGCACAAAGAGGAATACAAAGCATTTCAGATTAATAATGCAAGACGGCACAAGGTGAAAAAGACTAAAATGGATTTGGAATAATCCATTCTGCTTATTATTAATAGTCCCTGGCATATGCTTATAAACATGCGATTGGCAAACCTTGGCAAGGATCTTGTTTAAAATGCTATGAAGAATTAGAAGACCATTGAATAAAGTTGTTCTTTGATCTTATTCTACCTATATTAAAGAAACAGCAAAAGAGAGTTGGTAGGCTCATAGGAAATCTGTGGCAGAGCAAAGACCTCTATATATGTTTTCCAAACATTGAACTAGATCTTAAAGGTGTCCTCAGAATCTTACCTCTGGCTTAAGTTCAGGCTCCTGGTTTCCTGGTTGTGAGATCGCATGGAAAACTCTCAAGTACCAATGACACTTTATAAATACTCAGCTGGGAAGTCCAAGCAGAAGTGCTTCAAGTTCTATATATATAGGTGCTACTGGCAAAGTTACTTCAGTTCACAGTGCAAAGAAGAATCACACCACATGCACATAGTTTCTTTTGGGTAATTGCTGTGAGTAATGTGGGCAAACTAATGGCACTTAGCTGGCGTGTAGATTCTATCGGGAAGTCTTGCAAGAACAACTGTATTTGCAAATCCTAGCAAAACATGTCAGTCAATCCTGGCAGTGAAGCAACGAGGTCTTAGTAAGTTATTGAAAATAAAAAGTTGTTTTTCAATGCAAGTACTTTATCTAGGTCCAAACAGTTCAATGCATTTTTTTTCTGCTTCACACTCAGCCATCTCTATAGTGCTGCTGCCAGTTTACCACCACTCATCCCTGTCCCTGTAGTAACTTCTGGGTTCATGATGCAATAAATTGCATGACACTGGATCTTCAATCAATGTATGTGGTAATAGCTCAGAATATGACGTTCTGGAGGTGGACTACAAACCTTAACTTACCAATATGTATTTCTGAAAAATTGTATATGCAAGAGGTGTTTCTTTTTAATTAATTAGTTTGGTACTTCTACTTTTGGTTTGACAATATGACAAGCAGTTGCTGAAGGAGAGACCAGACACTTTCTGAGAGACCAGAAGTCTTTTTTTTTTCAGGTGGGGTAGTGGGGTGGGGTATTCAAAGTAGTGTCATTCTTGTCCATGATTCCGTAAGTGGTTTTAATAAAAAAGAGCAAGTTCTTTCTGTACAATAGCTTCTGAATGATTAGTTGGTAGGTAGTAACTACAAATACGTTACAGATTCACTTGGAAATAAGAGCAGTGTGTTCCTTTTGTGATTATTACAGTACAGAAGAAGCCTGGTTATGTATGCAAGTAATAAGACAAACTAAAATGCCTTTGACAGATGTGAGCAAATACTTACTGTGTTAAGCTCTCACACGATGTTACAATGTTTTCACTTTCTACTGAGTTGCAATATATCAGCTTACTAGTTCATACAGATCTTCTATGAGACTTCCTAAATAAATCAATCTCAGAAATGACATTACTTTTTTTTTTCCTGAGTTTTACCAGTTAAAATAAGCTTTCAGACAAATAAAAAATTCACCTGTCTTTGGCCTACAAATCCAGAAGTGTAAATATTACCAGCTCACCTCAAATTACCTGACTTCTGTTAAACTTTAGTTAATGTTAACTTTCACTGTAAGACTTTATCCCAGACTTTGCTTCTCAGCTGCAGCTGAAATGGTGTTGCTGCTACAAAGCAAGATTTCATATTGAGGAGGTGGTTTAAAATCCAGATCAGATATTACTTTACACCATATAGCTATGGAGTTGTTCCAGGCTACGTACAAACAACAGTGACTCACCTACAGAAACACTGATTCTCCAGAAATGTGGAAAATTACTTTCCACACTTTTTATGTTGTTTCTCACAATTCAAAATGGATCATGGATTAAGGTATTATGTGTATCACTGAAATGCAGAAATTATGTTTATATATCCTTAATTATTACCAGGATCTCAGTACTTATTGCCAGTGTCTGATTCCAGATATTATGATGTGGTTAGAGAGTGAGCCCATTTTTCTTTAACTCTTTACTACCTCTTATCTGGGGAAAATGGATGTACTCGTGATGCTTGTGGAGGGATATGCAGCAGGAAGTCCAGCTTTTCATAGAGCCTAGATGCACTCCATGTGCTACAAAGGAGGGAGCAGATGGCCTAAACTCCACACCCAGAAACCAGAAACCCGTTTGCCTTTGTGCAAATCACCTGGACCGTTGTCCCAGCACAATTGTAACAGGAACCTGCACCTTGCCCAAAGACAATTTGCTGCATTCAAAGTTGGTTTTTTTTTCATGTATGTGATTTATCATTCACTACAGCTGACAGATACAGAATGTCCATTTTCCACTTACCGTGGTGCTGTGGATACTTCTGCATACTGAAACTGACATTTGCATTTTTATTTCTTTGTGAAGGTCCATGCCATTCAGGCAGTAGACAGTTATTTCTGTGCTGGTCAGTTTTAAGATGCATAAAGCAAGTAAAGCTGCTAGCCTGGTTCACTTACTGAGTGATGCAGGCCATGGCTATGCAACACACAGCTTCAGTCAGAAAGATTCAGTGCTGTCCCAGTGGTGAAGCAATTTCCCTGTCATGAATCCAGGTTGTGGGTTTCTCATGAGCTATGATTGACACTTATTGCTGCCTTAGTCGCCTTTGAGGTTTGGCTGTGTCCATTTCTTGAGGAACTTAACAAAACGAGGACACAAGTAGGCAGAGTAGAAATCTTAAACTTTGGGAGTGTTGCCTGTGGAAGAGAGCAGCTTAACTAATATTAAGGTAATGTTAGTTAGAAAGGAGAAAACAGTAGTTGTCAAATACAGTAAGAATCTATCTTTCTGGGATCCTTGAATAAGGTTCTTTTAGAAAAAAAATAGCAATGGGAATCACACACTACACAGCTTTCATGCCTTATCTGCCTTCCAAGTCCAGATGAAAGGCTCCCTTTCGGTGTAGTTAAAATCTCATCATGTCCAACACAGTTAATTACACCAAGAACCGGAAATTTTTGAGACTTCCATGTCTTTACACTAAGCACTTTCTCTTAACCCATGTACAATAACATGTTATTGACATTAAGTATATAATACCTAAACCTTCACAAAAAGTATTATATAAGAAGCTGTTGTTACCTCCTTTAAGGAAGCTGAAGTATATTCGTCATAAGAGCACTTTAAAGGCATAAAGAATTATTAAATCTTGAAAGCGATTTTAAAAGAGCTCAGCATTCAAAAACCATGCAACATATTAAAGATATTTTAGATTTTTATATGTTTAATGCAAATTAATGTATGGTCTTTAAGTGGGTTTAGGGAGTTATAGCTCCTTCCCCTTCTTTTTGCAAGTAACTTTTCCTTAAGAATAAACAAAAACTATTTTCAATATGACTAAATAGTTCTTATGAAATATTCCTTTTGAAATATTTGGCAGTCAGATAGCAGCATCTATTGATTCCCACATCATCTACTTGATATAATCCTGTGGATTTTCTATACCACATTTTAGCTACTTCTATTTCAATCTGCTTTGACTGTCACAGTGATTCAGCATTCTGAAGATTGGTCTGCCTACAAGCATTTCATGTACCTAATCTTGATTCAGAATTGCTTGTTTAGGTCTGCTGCATTAGCTGCAACTTGACAAGGGTCCACGGTGGAAGCTGGGCTTTTGACATGCTCTACTTTCATTTGGTAGGTTTAGCAGTGGTGAAAACCATGAAGGATGAAACTGATTTCAAACTGAGATTAAGGAAATGCATTTACTTGTGCTACTGCAAATATTATTTTGCATGTTTGGAGCAGCTTGTTGATTTTTAAAACAAATGTTTACATTGTGTTTTATGTAAAGTTTCTGGAAAACTCTGTGATTCTGTGAAAATAAGGACCAATACTTTGCTTTCAGCAAATGGTCATTTAGAGTTATAGGAATTCCCCAAAACAAATAACATAGGGTATTTTCAGAAGATAATGCAAAACATGGGAAAGCATATTCAGTTATATGCATTCATAGAGGCTAGGTGTCTCTGGATAAGTACACTACAAAATGAAAATCCAGAGGCTGATGAAATATCAAGGGATTTGCCGGCAGGAAATTAAACTGCCCAGAAAGACACTAGTGCACTTGAACAGTTTCTAGGAGACTTATGAAATAACGGCAGCGGCAAAGATCAAAGCAATATGTACTTTAGGCTGGGCATTAATATTCTATCATTTGCATATATTTTGTTGATGGCTGAACTTCAGTCCGATGGCTCTGAAGTTAGCATAAATGCATAAGGTGTTTGTGTGGGTAATTTCAGAGAGACTGTGTTGGGCACCAGGGAATTACAGACTGCGTGCAATTCGTTGGACCCCAAAGTATAACTTCAAAGTGGCCTTTCAAAAAAGCATTACAGAAATATGCAAGATGAAGTTTAATGGTTTAATGTTTTTGCCAAACAGGAAAACAGTTCAGAGACTTTGAGAAGCGGTATTAGTCCAGTTTGCTGATTAGTCAGTTCTCTGTACATGATTGCCTTCAGTCTCTGCACCTTAGGCACATCCAGATTTTGTGAAGGCATCCTTCACTGTTCAAGGCTGGACAAAGGTCCCTTTTGTCAGAGTTGTCAATGACATCACTTTGCTTTTATAACTATTGCTGGAATACTTCATGATGCATGTGCTACAAAACAATGCATTGTACTGAGAGAAACATGAGATTAAATGTCATAACTTGTTAGGGCAAATTAAAAGCATACAAATTGGCTTTCTCCAGCTTTTGCAAGTGAAACAAAAGAGCAAAACACAAAATGAGTGTTTATGCATTCATGCAGAGAGTGCTTTTCCAGCTTAGAGAGTATGGATTACTCCTCTTGTAGCATTAGGGCTGTGGCAGCACCACTTCTAGCAATAACTAGTCTGTTGTCTTCTACAGGTAACAACTGAGTGAGGGGAAAAAATATAGTAAAAAAATGCTGGTTTTTGAAAGACATGATTAGGAACATTAAGCACTTCACGGATTTCCTTCCTTTCCTAGCTGTGGGAATAGGTGGGCTGATCTCCAGGTGGCTAAGGAAACAATAGTGACACAGAGACCAAAGAGCCATCCGCTAAGTCATATATGCAAGGTTTGGAACTCCATAACTTGGTCAGCTCTATCAGCCACTGCATACCACAGAGCAGAGTTTCTTTTTTTAAGAAATAACTTAAAGAATGAAATGGGGAAGATACGGAGGTAGAAGAAAAGCTAAACGAAAAAAATTAAATTGCTTGAAATCTAAAGAAACTGTCAAATTAAAAAACTTTTTAAAAATTTTTAAAAATAAAAAAATTAAAAAATTTTTTTCAAAAATTAAAAAACTTTTCAAAATCAGTATCTTTGCTCAGCAACCCTTTTGGTTTTTTTGTTTGTTTTTTTTTTTTTTAATTCAGGAGCAAGTCCCAAACCTTTTCCTTCACAAGTTTTATCAATGCAACTAATGCATTTCCAGGTCACAATCCCCACTTCATCCCTGGCAGATGACATTGCCCTGTCTCCTAGAATAAAATAGAACAGTGCAGCTGGAAGGGACCTACAATGATCACCTAGTCCAATCCTAGTGCTGCTTTCTGGCAAACTGGGAACTTCCCAGTGGAGGGTACTCAGGAGCCGTCTGCGGGTGAAGTATCTGGCATTCTCTGGAGCATCAATTCCTGGAAGAAAAATAAAACCAAACAAGACCACTATGTGGTACCCCATTCCTTGTTCTTCTCCATAAAAACCTAAAGGTTATTTGTCTATCCTAACCAATGCAGCTTGATCTGACTATATATCAGTGTTATTCAGCACATTACAGAAAACTACTTGCCTCACCCTAAAGTATGTGTTGCAGGTCAGGAGGCCTTATTATGCCTCGGAAAGTTCTCAACAGGTTCTTGTCACCTTCCCAACATCCCAAGAAAGATGGTAAGCATTCTTTTCCTTGGAAAGAAGCAAAGCAGAACAGCTAATTCCTTTGGGTAACTAATGATACAGTTTAAAGGCTTACAGGAAAGATTAGCTGTGGAATCATATTTTTTCCAGAACAGAGCAAAAGGTTATTCCATCCACTGGAGAGAAAAATGAGTTGTGAAAGATATCAAATCCAATCACACAGGCATGGATGAGAAAATAGGATGTTCTCATGCTGATTTTCCTCTGCTCTCTGATGGGCTTTACAGATGTTTCCTAGTGCTTGCTACTGCAGCTAAGTCCTATGTTGGAGAACTTTGCCCTGTCAGTGGGAATGGTCAGGACTGTCACCTCTGCTGCTAACACAGACAGTATTTCATTACCTTTCTAAATACAGATTCACATGTCAAATCCTGCAAAATGAATAATTTATGCAATGAAATGAGGTTGTCAGAGATGAGACTGCATGCTTGTCCCCTGGCATTACGGTAACAAACCTGAAACTTCATTTAGAGTCTGTTCTGACCACCTCTGAAGGCTGCCCAAGGCCAGCATGGGGAATGCTTTCCCAACAGGCACTCAGCGAGAAGGGGACCTTCTTCCTTGTTCAAGAGCCCATGTACTGTCAGTTTTGTCAGCTACTGGAAGACCATACAACTTCAGTGGTTTGCAAAAAAGGAACAGTAATATATACCGTAACATATAAAAAAAATATGTTAATAGACTTATGTTCTCAAAAGAGAGATAAGTACAGTATTAGCATATTGAACAGGTAGAATTATCTCAGTAAATGCTATTTTTATGTTATAGAAAAAGGGACTTTCAACGATGTCTAAATTCCTTTGGACTCAGAAAACTGAGGTGCTGCTTGGCAGCTTTGTCTTTTCTGACTCTACCCTAAGCAAAGCTCTTCATTACACTGTTGTTGTAAGACTGCTAAGACTATCAAATACAGCAATCCTAATGTATGTTGTTTTGCATATGAAACAAGCAGCTTTTCAACATTTCATACTCACGCTAGAAAGCACTAATTAACCACCCTTGTTATTATCTTACAAATTAGAGGGGAAATCATAGAATGTTTCATGCAAGGAGTAATTTAGGACAAACCTAGCTCCATTTAAAAAGCAGCTCCAGGACAAAGTAGTCACACAGGAAAACTCAAGGTTATTTTTTAAAGATTTGATGCATTATTCCAAATAAATGATTTTTTTTTCTGAAACCTAAGTTACCTCATTATCTTGGAAAATTAATTACAGCTGTTGTAACTATACTTGCCAGACTACATCTATGAAAAACCTGGTAACTAATCTGTGACAGTCTATCATTGTTTGCCACACATGTGAGGCTTCATCAAAATACACAGTAATGTTTGGTTGGGTTTTTACAAATATTTTGGGAATAACTTTAAAATACATCTTATGAAAACAAAAACTGGACCAAATCACTGAGTCAGGAATGTAAATAGCAAACATATTTTTTGTCTCAAAACTTCAGCTAAATGAGTTTAAGATCTTCAGTTAAAACCCTGAATGAATGCTTTTGGATTCACTGAGACAACTTCCACTCAGGTGAGTGCATACCTGTCTACTGCTGCAAGATTAAACACATGCTTGTGTCATCACGCAAACTGTAAAACAGTTGTGCTCAAGCAGCCCGCAATATAGTTATGCTAGGAGTCCTGAAACCTTTGAACTTAGTTGAAGGTAGGAATAGGGCAGCTTTTGGATCTTAAAAGCCTTAGGCTGGGACGTCCCTAGCTGAGATACAACTTATTTTTTCCTACGTATGTAAACAGAAGACCTGTTAAAACTGCCTTACTCTTATGAATGACAAGGTCATGATTGACTAGGAGGACTATAATTTTCTGAAATTAACCTCTCACTTCCTTGACCTTAGCCTGAACATGCTGCAGAAGTCACTCCTTCAACACTGCAGAGTCAGGCAAAGTTAAGAGTATAATGTGGTTGCCCTGACTCTTTTATTGTTATTATTAATGCATGTTTACCTGATGCTTCTGTTTATTGACCTAATGTATTATCTACTGAGGATATAATTCTATTAGCATAAGTTTACATGGCAATAGTTTACCAAGCACGTTTGTATTTGCTTTATTCATGATCAATCTAGATGAACGTATTTTCTGGTTTTCAAAGTTTGTTCAATAACCGAAGAAAGAACGTTTAGGAAAATATTTTCTTTTTAATAAATCACAAAATAATTCTTCTCACCAATTTAATTCCTGGGTGTATGCTCAGAAAATATTTTTTTTTTTAATTTTGTTTTTATTATTGCTTTTACTCACACAGAAGTCCCGTTCCAGAAACTTCAAATGAAACAAGGGTCCTGTGGAAACTGTGAGGACACAATCCAATTTCCATTTCAAAGATTTCCAATTCAAATAGACAAAAGATAATGAAAAAATAGATTAATTTTCCCCATTTTACACATAGGAAATGGGCTAAATGCAGTGGCCAAGATGGTAATGGAAAGAAAATTCAGATTTACACTGCCCCAGATCCTGCTGTAAAGCACACAACTAACCTTCCTTCTGTGTATGTATTTTCCATTTCAAAATCAGTTCTTTCGTCTTTTACTTTGTGTTCCTTCTAGATCCTGAAACTCTAATAAATGAAAGGAGGTCCACACCTCACTTTAAATGTAGGTGCGGGAGAACAGATCAGGTGCTCTGGAGAATGAGTCAGGTATACTCCTTGCTATGTACTTGAACAGATGGTAGAATTCAGGACCTGTTTTAAGATGCCAGCTTTTCACATACTGTAGCTGAGATTACTTATTCAGATTATATAAATTTTCCACGTCATTAATCTTCGATCTACTTTTCACTCAGACCTTAGGCTTGTTACTCATTCTTAAAAAGTTTTCCCAACATTTTGTTCACCCCCATATTAGTTTGTATAAAGCACTGGCTTTGTTAGCAATGACTTGAACATCATAGGAAATGGGTTAGAGTAATGGCATAAATTCTTCCTTGATTTTTATTTTCCTTTCTTTTGTTATTTTTTTAAAAGTTTAATTTTTTTCCAGAGGTAAAAAATCAAATCCAGAATAGCTGCTATCCACATGAATAACTTAGCTAAAATCAAGATATATACACTTAAAAGCACCTGTCTTAAATAATGTTCAATTTTAGTAATTCCTAGCTGTCAAATAGCCTGGGAAGAAGAAATACTGTTGTTCCTGAAGTTCGAAATTCCTTTTAGTTCATGTGGTTGCACAAAACAAACAAACAAACAAAAATTAGACATTAATCTTTTTGCTGCATCCTAGCTGGGAATTGAAAAGGACAGGGCTGAAATGTACTTGTTTTCTGGAGTTAATATTTGGTGCTATTTATATTATGATCATAAGTTTTAGGATTTAGTCACCTGAAAAATGAGTGATCAGGTTTTAAAAGACAAAAGCACTGTGATAAGGAAGATAACTGCCAAGGCTGGTTCACTGGCAATGTGAGGAAGAGTTGCCACCAATCCTAATTCAGCCTCATACCCATGAAACTACTAAGTATGCCATGCATATTTGCCAAAAAAGCAATTCATCTCATGTTTTCATCATCAAGCTTAATATTATTTGATTTTCTTCACAGAAAAGAAAATTATGTTAAAAGAGTTACAGTATATAGCAGAAATTCTGTCCATAACTGTTGCCAGAGTGGTGATCTCATGAAGTGTAGGTGTTCCCATATGGATCCCTGACTACTTTAAATTTGATGGTAAACAAAGGGGAAAAATTGAATAGTCTAGCTGATCTATTTTAAAAAGAGGAAGTTTTTCTTTTCCCTTAAGGATAAATGTAAAATGTTTTCCTCAAGTAAGCCTGTCAGTTTCAGTCAAATACTAGCAAAAGACAAAAAGATGAAACAAGTAGGCAGGGAGGTGAAGAGAAGGACACTAGGACTCAGAGAATACTAGTATAAACAGCGGAACTTAAGACAAATGTGGTTCACAACATTTATAAGCTCTGTTATCAGAGCTGTAGATTGCGACAGGATTTGCAATCTCTGCTCTTAGTCCAATAGGAAAACTGCATATCACACAGAAGATAGTTTCTGATTGAAAGGAGTAGACATAATTCCTTAGTAATGATATAGTAGAGTATATTATAGGAGTCAAATTCAATTATGATTATCAAGCTATTTGGGACAAACAACTTAATTTGCTTATAGTGATGTGTTTCTTATTTCTTTTTTCTGATAAATGTTTTTTGTTGAATAGGTTTGAATTTATCATGTTGATTTTTAATGTCTGTTGACTTTAATACGCTGGTCTGATACAGAGATTTTTCTTTTCTAAGCAGAAGTGCAATCTGAAACAAAAGAAAAACCCAAAAGCCAACCAGCAGTAACATTATGAAGCAGGAGTTCCAGCTGCAACTCCAAAAGGAGTGGCCACAAATAGCTACCCACACAGGAAGTTATTTGTGTTTCTGTATTAAAAGAATGGCTTAAGTGCAAGAATTCAGAAAACACCAAAGGCAGTTTGGAGGGTGTGTGTGTGTGTGGAGGGGAGAGGACACACAAATAGCTATTCTAGTCTTTTTAGAAGGACACTTGACACCGCATAGGTTGTCTTCATCAAAATTGCAACTTACGTACTGTTCTGGTTACAGCTAAGTGGTGGGGAGAACACTGCATGACCAATCCGTACAATCCTAGGAAAGCATAACAGATTTAGCTTGGATTTCTGACTTTTCCCGACTTTTTTCTAGCCTCTCTACCTAAAGGAAGAGTTGGAAGAGAGTGGCTTGAAACTCTCATGCCTCCTGAAGTGCTCCATGCAGGACCTCCAGGCAAGGCAGTATTCTGTCTTCACTTGCCCTGTTTTCCTGCCATTCCAGAGCTCAGATATAACAAAGCTCTCAGCTAGTCCTCTCTTACTCAGTGGCCACCAGAAACTTGACACAGCCAATAGAGAGAAGGCAGTTACTAGAGAAAAGCTGAAGATGGAAAGAATATGTTGTTGCACAGATAATTCTGCTTTTTCTTTTCAATGAAAAACTGATAGGAAGGAATAGCAAGGGCAAGGTATACAGCTGCAGCAAAGCTTGCTGAAAAATGTATAGCAGAGTAAAAGAAAGATAAGACCTACCAATCAGTAAATTAATCAAAACCTGAAATTTCCATTTCATGGGCAATTCTGATATTTCATCAGACAGCAAACTTGATTTATACATTTTTCTTTCTGTCAGAAAAAATCCCAAATCTTTGTAACATGATGGTTATTCAGTCAACCGTAGACCTTTTCCTTTGCAAAAGAAAACTATTTTATGTCATTGACTTTCATAGGGTTAGTATCCACTTCCCCTGCCCCCCACCCCTGCGCTATGTACTTCTGGAGCAATAGTGTTGCTTAAAATGTTTTTTAAAATGAATTACAAAATTCATTAGATCTCTGGGGACCAATAAACT
Source organism: Phalacrocorax carbo (assembly GCF_963921805.1). Taxonomy (NCBI): domain Eukaryota; kingdom Metazoa; phylum Chordata; class Aves; order Suliformes; family Phalacrocoracidae; genus Phalacrocorax; species Phalacrocorax carbo. Next base: position 70,817,337 of record NC_087548.1, on the reverse strand, counting down.
AGAAGCTCTGATGGCAAGTAAGAGTTGGCATCACTTTGTAATATGCCACTGACATAAACTCATTGCTCCACTGGAATCCAGGAGCTCTTATTCCCCACTCCCACACTTTCATAAAAACATATCAAACAGAAATATTTGTAAGATTAGGTGTTCTGTTCATCTCTTGTGGCTCAAACTGTTATGGGTAGCTAAGGGACATATAAAATGCACAGATAAGACTAGGTAAAAAATCCTTCAAAACTATGCTGGAGCAGTTCTTTAGTCTTCAAACAAACATGAACATTCAGTTATGTTACAGTTGAACAGAGCAGAACCTTTTTTGCTGTTTCAGGTTGGTATATAGACTTCCATAAAGCATGCTGCTGACTGGGAGTGTGGGAGAAGTTACACACAGATTTAGATGGGACCAAGCTGTCTGTCTCTTCCTGAGATACCAGACCTGTCAGTGGTTGGGTGACAGTGAAATGACAGTGACAAAGGTATAAATGGTTACATTTTATACTTTGGATCAGCACCTGCCCTCAAATAATATTGCTGCCAGTATGGATGATGTCTGAGGTAGCTCCACATAGCTTGGTGGATATATTTGGCACAGGTGTTCTGTTTTTTAGTTTCCTGTCAAATCTTTTTTCTCTTCTTTGGTGATACAATACATAATAAAAGTTAGTTTTGAGAGCTCTTATTACAGGAAGAACAGAAGTAAAGGCAGAGTGATGAGATGGCCAGGTCAGGGCTATGATCACTGAAATGGATGGCTTTCATTGTATTCTACCTGTTGTACTGAGCAAATGTGTATTTCAACAGTGCCCACTGAAACACAGAGCAGCGGACACTACATATTTAAGTAGTGTCCATTTAGCAACAAAAGAAGGAACATTTAAAATGTTAAATAAAAAGACCCAAAAGATTAGTGCAAAGCACTGAACTAAAAGAAATGCTACTCCTTACTGACCACTTCCATTTCTTCATGGACTGCTGAACTCCCAATGGCTAACATTTACCTTAATTTCTAGGTTTCTCTGTGTGGAGTAAATAATTTAGTCTTAAATTCTTTGAATAGACTCTTTCATGTATTTTCTTTGTGTTTCATTTTTATCAGAGCTGACTGGGAAATTATTTTTCCTTAAACATATTTTTTGGGGAAAAAAGATAAGAAAAAGTATAGGTTGGAAAAATGTTATTTTAATAGCTGTGGTTACTTAAAATGCAATGAGAGAGAGTGAGAAATTCAAGTCCATTTAAAATCTGATGCTGACTGTACTTGAGATCATTTGAGTGTTCTTGCTTAAATGATAAATAAATAATAGTGATGTTTTATAAAGTTATTCAAGAAGAACGGGTGAAGGCAGGAAGGTTCATTATCCCCATTATACAAATCAGCAAACTGAGGGAAAGGATGTACATTATATTGTCCAAAGTTACTCAGCAGGTTACAGATGAAACTTAAGACTTTTAGCACTTCAGATCTTCCCTTTATTTGTACTATACACTGGCTTAATGTTTCTCCTGGATACCAATGTGTCGTTCTAATATTAGTGCAAAAATCCCAATAATAAAAAACCCCAAGGAGCTCAGATTTCTAAACCGAGGAGGGTTTTTTTTAGCTAATGACTGGAGACATAATCACTACCCTACTACACCAAGACAATATATTCAGAATATGAACTTTGTAAATTAAACCAAAGCAAAACAGCTGGTTTAATGTCACCCATACCTGTGCAAGTGTCCTGTGCTATGCGACTGCTATAAAAATTAAATAATGTGTACCTCTGGGGTCTGTGTGGTATATCAGCATATTTAATGAGCAAATATTCAGTTTAGACACGGAGATGACATGTTGGATTGATCATACCACGAGCTGCTATTTATGCAGATTTTTCCTTCAAAAAGCCTGTGGAAGCTGCTGACTCATGTTTTGCTTTCTTAGGGAAAACAAACCCGGGCACACATGATCTCATTTTACCGGGCATCAGTTCTGCCAAACAGCTCACTCTTCTTCAGCGCTGCACCTCTATGTTTAGCAAGGAGCACAGAAAGGAATCTGCAGTCAGGAAGAGATTTGGCTTGCTTTTGAGTGTAAATTGCACCTTACCTAGAATTTATGCGAGTGTGTGGTACGTGGTTTTCCCTTTAGGCTAAATCTATCTTTTTCTGGAATTAAAGGAGCAGTATGCATTCTCTCTAGGAAACTTTGTTTGCTTTCACTGTGCTCCAAGTTTCAGTTCACAAAAATGTAATTAAAATATTGAGCTTAATTCTACATTTTTCTTGATGTGTGAGAAAATTTTTTACCATTTTTGAAAGTATCACTGTTTTCATAAAGGTAACGTATGACTTGTCCTGTTGTCTGGGTTTCAGATGAATGAATCCATGTGCTACTGTCATTTCCCATTTGTGTAGGAAAACACATCCTCTGATTACTCTGATTATCAGAGTGGTTACAAATCCAATTATCCTTCACTTTCCTCTGTAATTGCTGTAATTCTTAAGATGTGAACATCGTGACCTGTTTTCAAGGTCTTCAATTTTATTATCAAAATAGTGCACTCTTTGCTGAATCACTTGAAAATATCGCTTGGAACAAATGCTGAAGTCTTTCACAAAGCAGGCTCCCTTTTCAGTTTTGTATGGTTTCCTGAGGTTACTTTTTTCTGGTTTCAAAAGTAAAATATTAGTAATCTATAGTGACTTGTGCCAGATACGTGTACTTTAGGGAGAAAGTTCAAGACTTAGATTCTAAGGGAAGAAGAAACAATTACCCTGTTCTAGGCTGACCTTCTCTAAAACATAAACCAAAGAAATGTAAGCCTTCCAGTAAGAGAATAATTCTTCTGTCGACACTCCAGGAAGACCCATCCTTTATTTGAAGATTCAAATGTGAGAAAAGAGGAATTTGCTTTAGCATTTAGTTTCAAGTTTCAGAATTTCACAGTATGCGGAAAAGGGAATTGGCCACTTGGGAGGAACATAGAAATGTTGTCAGGTTATGCAGAGATGTGAACACAAGGAAGGCCAAGGCCCACTTAGAATTAAATCCGGCAATGCATATCAGAAATAACAAGAAGGGCTTCTTTAAATAGACCAGCAGTAAAAGAAAGACTGGGGACGCAGTGGGCCCGCTGCTGAACAAGGATGCAGAGAAGGCGGAGTTACTGAATGCCTTCTTTGCCTTGGTCTTTACTGCTAAGGCTGGCCCTCAGGCATCTCATCCCCCAGAGAAGAGAGGACAAATCTGGAGAAAGGAGGACTTACCATCAGCTGAGAAGGATTGGGTCAGAGATCACCTAGGCAAACTGCATCCTTGCAGACCCGTGGGCCCCGATGGGATGCACCCACGAGTGCAGAGGGAGCTGGTGGATGTTCTTGCTGAGCTACTCCCCATCATCTTTGAAAGGTCATGGAGGACAGGAGAGGTGCCCTCGGACTAGAGGGTAGCCAATGTCACTCCAGTCTTCAAAAAGGGCAAGAAAGAGGATCCGGGAAACTATAGGCCAGTCATCCTCACCTCCATCCCCAGAAAGGTGATGGAGCAGTTCATTCTGGAGGTCATGTCCAGGCTTGTAAAGGTAAAGAAGATTATCAGTAGTCAACACCGATTCATCAGGGGAGATCATGCTCGACCAACCTGATAGCCTTCTACAGTGGCATGACTGGCTGGGTCAATGAAGGGAGAGCAGTGGATGTTGTCTATCTTGACTTCAGTAAGGTATTTGACACTGTCTCCCATAGCATCCTCACAGGCAAGCTAAGGAAGTGTGGGCTGGATGAGTGGACAGTGAGGTGGACAGAGAACTGGCTCAGCAACAGAGCTCAGAGGATCGTGATCGATGGAGCAGAGTCTGGATGGAGGCCTGTCACTAGTGGTGACGGCCCAGGGGTCCATGCTGGGTCCAGTCCTTTTTAATACATTCACCAATGACCTGGATGATGGGATAGATTGTAACCTCAGCAAGTTTGCTGATGATACCAAGCTGGGAGGAGGGGCTGATACACCAGAAGGCTGTGCTACCATCCAACAAGACCTGGACAGGCTGGAGAGCTGGGCCCAGGGGAAACTCATGAAATTCAACAAGAGCAAGTGCAAGGTCCTGCACCTGGGGAGGAACAACCCCACGCACCAGTACAGACTGGGGGTTGAACTACTGGAAAGCGACTCTGTTGAGAAGGACCTCAGAGTGCTGGTGGACAACAAGCTGACCATGAGCCAGCACTGTGCCCTTGTGGCCAAGAAGGCTAACAGTGTCCTGGGGTGCATTAAAAGGAGTGTGGCCATCAGATCGAGAGAGGTTATCCTTCCCCTCTACTCTGCCCTAGTGAGACCACTTTGGAGTACTGTGTCCAGTTCTGGGCTCCTCAGTTTAAGAAGGATGTGGAACTGCTTGAGCAAGTCCAGCGGAGAGCTATGAAGATGATTGGGGGACTGGAGCATCTCCCTTATGAGGAAAGGCTGAGAGACCTGGGTTTGTTCAGCCTGGAGAAGAGAAGACTGAGGGGGAGTCTCATAAATACCTATAAATATCTAAAGGGTGGGTGTCAGGATGATGGGACTAGGCTCTTTTCAATAGTGCCCAATGACAGGACTAGTAGCAATGGGCACAAGTTGGAACACAGGAAGTTCCAGCTAAACATGAGAAAAAACTCCTTTCCTGTGCGGGTGCCAGAGCAGTGGCACAGGCTGGCCAGGGAGGCTGTGGAGTCTCCTTCCCTGGAGACATTCAACCCCGCCTGGACGCGTTCCTGTGTCCCCTGCTCTGGGTGTGCCTGCTCAAGCAGGGGGGTTGGATGAGATGATCTCCAGAGGTCCCTTCCAAACCCTGCCATTCTGTGATTATGTGAATGAACCCCCCATAATCCATGAACAAGCAGTGTATAGCCTGCTGAGCCACCTGGACACTCACACGTCTCTGGGGCAGGATGGGATCCACACAAGAGTACTGAGGGAGCTGGTGGAGGAGCTTGCCAAGATACTCTACGTGATTTATCATTAGTTCTGGTTAAAAGGGGAGGTCCTAGATGACTGGAGGCTTGCCAGTGTTATGCCCATCTACAAGAAGGGCCAGAAGTAGGATCCAGGGAACTACAGGTCAGTCAGCCTGATCTTGGTACCAGGGATGGTTATGGAGCAGTTCATCTTTAGTGAGCTCACCAAGCATGTGCAGTTCAACCATGAGATCAGGCCCAGCCAGCATGGCTTCATGAAGGGCAGGTCCTGCCTTACCAACCTCATCTCCTTCTATGACAGGGTGACCCGTTTAGTGGATGAGGGAAAGGCTGTGGACCTTGTCAGTCTGGACTTTAGTAAAACCTTTGACACTGTCTCCCACAGTATCCTCCTAGAGAAGCTGGCGGCTCATGGCTTGGACAGGTGCACTCTTTGCTGAGTGAAAATCTGGCTGGGTGTCTGAGCCCAGAGAGTGGTGGTGAATGGAGCTAAATCCAGCTGGCGGCTGGTCGTGAGTGGCGTTCCCAGGGCTCAGCGTTGGGGCCAGTCTTGTTTAATGTCTTTATCAATGACCTGAATGAGGGGATTGAGGGCACCCTCAGTAAGTTTGCAGATGACACCAAGTTGGGCAGAAGTGTTGATCTGCTCAAGGGTAGGAAGGCTCTGCAGAGGGACCTGGACAGGCTGGATTGATGGGCCAAGGTCAGCTGTAAGAGTTTTAATAAGGCCAAGTGCCGGGTCCTGCACTTGGGTCATAACAACCCCATGCAATGCTACAGGCTTGGGGAAGTGTGGCTGGAGAGCTGCCCAGTGGAGAAGTACCTGGGTGATCTGGTTGACAGCTGGCTGAACATGAGCCAGCAGCGTGCTCAGGTGGCCAAGAAGGCCAACAGCATCCTGGCTTGGATCAGCAATAGTGTGACCAGCAGGAGTAGGGAAGGGATCATCCCCCTGTACTTGGCATTGGTGAGGCTGCCCCTCGAATATTGTGCTCAGTTTTGGGCCCCTCACTACAAGAAAGACGTTGAGGTGCTGGAGCGTGTCCAGAGAAGGGCAATGAAGCTGGTGAAGGGTCTGGAGAACATGTCTGATGGGGAGCAGCTGAGGGAGCTGTGAGTGTTTCGTCTGGAGGAGTCTGAGGGGAGACCTTTTCACTCCCTACAGCTACCTGAAAGGAGGTTGTAGCAAGGTGGGTGTTGGTCTCTTCTCCCAGGTCACTAGCGATAGGACGAGAGGAAATGGCTTCAAGGTGTGTGAGGGGAAGTTTAGGTTGGATATGAGGAAAAGTTTCTTTACTGACAGAGTGGTCAGGCATTGGAACTGGCTGCCCAGAGAGGTGGTTGAGTCGCCATCTCTGGAAGTATTTAAAAGATGTGTAGACATGGCACTTCAAGGCATGGTTTAGGAAGCATGGTAGTGTTGGGCTGATGGTTGGACTTGATGATCCTAGAGGTCTTTTCTAACCTTAAAGATTTTATGATTCTATGGGTACCAGTGTTTTCCCACAGACACATGCGGAATAGTGAGAACTCAGGTGATTACTTGTAGCAGAATCTTTTTTGCAGAGACCATCCACATGTTACAAACATCTTATAGAAGAGGGGAAATTTATAGAAAAATTAAATAATACTCTAGTATTTAAAATTTCCAAGTTGACCATGAGCCAGCACTGTGCCCTTGTGGTCAAGAAGGCCAACAGTATCCTGGGCTGCTTTAAGTGGATATCCTTCCCCTCTACTGTGCCCTAGTGAGACCACATTTGGAGTACTGTGTACAGTTTTGGGCTCCCCAGTGTAAGAAGGATGTGGAACTGCTTGAGCAAGTCCAGTGGAGAGCTATGAAGATGATCGGGGGACTGGAGCATCTCCCTTATGAGGAAAGGCTGAGAGACTTGTGTTTGTTCAGCCTGGAGAAGAGTAGACTGAGGGGGGATTTAATAAATACCTATAAATATCTAAATACCTATAAATACCTATAAATATCTAAATACCTATAAATATCTATAAATACCTATGAATATCTAAAACTTCTTTCCTGTGCGGGTGCCAGAGCAGTGGCACAGGCTGCCCAGGGAGGCTGTGGAGTCTCCTTCCCTGGAGACATTCAAAGCCCACCTGGATGCGTTCCTGTGCCCCCTGCTCTAGGTGTGCCCGCTCAAGCAGTGGCGCTGGACAAGATGATCTCCAGAGCTCCCTTCCAACCCCTGCTATTTTGTGATGCTGTGATAGAGATATTGGGATCCCAGTAGATCAGTCTGAAAAATTTCTGGAAGTTACTGTTGAAACGAACAAGACAGATGGTTTAAGAAATATGTAGTTTCTATCATAGGTCTGACCGATCTCACACTATATCTTCATCATTGTATAAAATACTAAAGAGTAAGAATACCCTGGTTCTTATGATTTAACTAAAAAGATGCACAGGGATAGGGGAAAGAAGTTATGATTCGGATAATATAGAGAAGGTAAATGGAAAGAGTTTTTCTGGTTTTCATAGATCTGCAAGTATGCAACAAAATAATAGAAAACTATAAAATACCTGTTGTGCTCCTCAAAAATGTTTTTACAATTAAAATTTTAGTATATTTATTATGCAATCTAATTGAAGAAGTCACTTTCTAAATCAAGCCAAAGGAATAATAAAGTCGAGAATGAGAACAATAAAAAAACTCAAGTCAAAGTTTTATTTGCACAGTAATATATTAGAAAAACATTCTGTTTCAAGCAGTTGTTTCGTTGAAGAAAAGCACACATTTTTCTTCTGACAAGTTTACACTTTTATAGAAGTTTCTTTATATATTCATATTGTGGTAATGACTACACAAAAAAGCATATTTAGTACAGATAGTGATCTAACAAGCTTAGGTTCAAATACGAGTTGGTCTAAAAAAGAGTCATATTGGTTGTTTCACACTTGCAATTGTTTTTCATTCAGGTCATGAAATTTGTATTTACTCTACCAAAAAACCCCAAATCTCTCTCCAACTCACAAAGAATGGATACACATTCATATTTGTATTTCATTGCCAAAGGAAAAGTGGAAAAATTAAGAGTAAAACTTGCATTAGAGGTGATCAATTGTTGGAATCTTGTAGATGTTTTACACATCAATTAATTTTTGTTGCTGCTGTTGTTTTCTGTTTCGAGAGTGAAAAAAAAGAAAGCTTAAACCTTTTTACTGTCAAAAAAATTATCAGTTGGCATAATGTTTACAATCATGATGATAAGGCTGGCAACAGACTATCCTGTCACTGCACGGAAGAGGTTTATATACAAGAGAAATCTCCATTGATGATGAGACACGAGCATCTGTAGTGAGCCAAAGATCAAACTAGGCTCCAGGGGTGAGTGCATGGCCTACAAAAATATAAATCATTTGGAACAGAGGATGCATTTCTAAAGGGATTTAAACTGCTTCTTTATACTGCCCTTCCACCATTCTTATTTATCAAGCAGAATGCAACCGAAAATTGTACTCTTGAGCTTCTGAGGATTTTTAGATACAACAATGCCAACACTTCTGTAGCTAATACTAAATGCAGCTGATATTAAAAGTTGAAATCCATGTGGTTTGAACTGGCTAGTTCAGAAGGGAAATGTGATTTCCCTTTTTGGTTTTTTGAATGAAAAGAGATAAAATTCAGGCATGAAAATACTTGTATTTAAAGCCAAAACTTCATGGCACTTTGCAATTTCCTGGTTCATGTTAACAATTGCCTTTAACTCATTCTTGAAATAGCTTAATGGCACACTAAAACCCAGGAATATCTGTCTTTTAAGTGAAGGAAATGACAGTAAAAAAAAAAACGTATTAAAAAGGTATTACATTTGCTTTACAAATCAATATGAAGAGTGGGTTTGGTTTTTGTTGGTGTGTTATTTGTTTGGGTTTTTTTTAACTTTCTTTGTAGTCTGTGATAGCAGGTAAAGGAGAATGACTTGAGCTGCCAAAGTGAAAACAGCAAGGCTAACCTGAAAAAGACATCTTTCAGCCTTGAGAATAGGAGGCTCAGAGGGGATCTCATCACCATGTACCAGTACTTAAGGGGCAGCTACAAAGAAGATGGAGACTCCCTTTTTACACGGAGTCACATGGAGAGGACAAGGGGGAATGGACACGAGTTGCTCTTGGGGAGATTCCGATTGGACACTGGAGGGAAATTTTTCACAGCGAGGACAGTCACCATTGGAATAATCTCCCCAGGGAAGTGGTTGACTTGGCCACGTTGGACACCTTCAAGAGTCGTCTGGACAGGGTGCTGGGCCATCTTGTCTAGACTGTGCTCTTCCTAGAAAGGTTGGACTAGATGATCCCTGAGGTCCCTTCCAACCTGGGGTTCTGTGATTCTGGGATTCTGTGATCTTGCAGGATTTCCAAGTGGAATAGAAAAAATGTACTATATTGAGGTCATATTAACCCAGGAGTTGTTTTACATTTGCTCACCTTCAAGCAAACCAAATTGAAGGTCAAATGAATTGCCAATCTTATCAGGCTCTTCAGATTGCCCTGGGTATTTCTATTTCCCTATGAAAGCATAATCAGGCAACTGCCCCAGCAAAACAGGAAGTCTACATTGCACTAAAGCGATAGTGGAGAGGTTCTTTCCCCTATCACTTACATTATATAAGTTGGTAAACAGAGACAGAAGCAACCTCAGTGTCATTTGTCAAATTATTCTGGGACTGGGGGCAGATTTCTGATTCCCAAGCCCATGCTGTACCGTTAGATAAGATTCTTATCATTTTATTACATCAATGCATATTTTCAGAGAAAGTTATGCAGATGGTAATATTGCTAGTTTCAAGTTTTTAGATAATATAAACATACATTTTGCTTATTTTAAAAATAATTTCATTTGCCAAAGTCTATGATAAAGTATGTTTCCAAAGCCTACAGAGGTTAGTAACTATTTGAAGATGGCTCTGTGGAGATATACGTCAAGAAGATTTGCAAGAAATGTCAGTCTGACAAAGCTGGAGCATCCCTGATATGTCTTCAGCTGCATATTCCCCAGTTACAGCTGAGGAGAGATAGGGTTGGACTCAGCGACACTGGCAGTCCCCTGGCTCTGTGAAAGAAAAAGCGGCTCTGGGAAGGGTCAGGAATGTAAAATACAGTGGAAATCGCTCATGGTTGAAATGGGTAGCCTGTTTAAGGGGATACAAAGCTTTCAGTGAGAATGCAGGTTTTGAGTTACTCCTTCTGTCTCTGATATTTGTGCAGTCCATTTGAACAGCAGAATCGGTAAACAAAACAGTGGCTGGCTCTACACTGCAGGGGATGCACAAATTTGCATGTGAATAAAGTTGGGTTTTGGCTGGTAAGGATTGGCTGGTTTTTTGGTGGGTGAGGTATGGCCCAGTAACCTTGCAGATCCTTCAAGAGGTCTTCAACAAATCAAAGACCACATATATATTTTAAAGGAGTTCTCTCAGTTTCATGATTACCAAAATATCTGTTAAACAGATTTGATAAGAGCACTTAAAATTGAGGGAATTATCAGGCCTCTGGTTTCCCATTACTTAAAAAAATTATAACTTCTTTCATAAAAGATATTCCTAGTTTCTTTCCTTCACAATGAAAACACGGTTATTGAAGACAACTGTTTAAATTTTAAACAGACAGCTATTAAAATCTTTACACTTCCAGAAAACTTTCAGAGATTCTCTCCTGCCAACTCTGAACAATTATTAATCTCAGCTCACTGCTGCTTCTCCTGTCCTCCATCTTAAATCTGGAAATCATAATTATCAGAGGTCACCAGTGCAATGTAGAAAGGAAGATAGTTAAGGACAAGAAAAATGAGAGCAGATCTCAGCTACAGATATGAAAAGGCACCTCCCTGGATCCTTCTTCCTTTTTCTTTTTTCTTTTTCCCTCAAAGCTAAGAGACTATGGAAAAAAAAAAAAACAAAAAACAAAAAACAAAAAACACAGAAAGAACATGTCTGGGAGGTGAGGGAGGTGAGGGACACTGCTCCTGCTTGCTGCCAGATGAGTGGGTTGGGCACCTGCAGCAGCCATTACATGACTGGATCCCATGGACACTAGAAGTGCCAGGACTAAACCCTTCCTGGGAGGGGACTGCTCTGATTCTCCATTGAAAACCCAAATGTGGACCTACCATGTGTATAATAACCAGATGTAATGCACATTGGCATTGGAGTGCTCTCAAGGCCAAATACAATTCATGTCAGTACTGAAGTGCTTGATAAATGCATGTTATGTGCCTGATAGGGTGAGGAAGTGTTTTACCTGTTTTAATAAGAACGCAAGACATCACCAAAAACCCTGCATTTATGTTAGCTTCTTTCCTAAAACAGTAAACCTGATTTGCTCTTATCTGAGCTGGTATTTTATGGTATGGTTATAATTTCAATCAGTTCATTCCCTTGCATTTAGTATAAAGAAAAGCATACATATTTTCAGATTTAATAACTTCTAAATCCTGAGTGCCTAAGAAATACCTTGGGACTTTTTCTTCTTTCAGTGCTTTTCCCTTGTAATTGCTCAACAAGCAAAAGTGTCTGGTCACATAGGAACAATATCATAAAAACAATCTCAGCAGCCAGGTAAAATCTCATATTAAATTTCATAAAAGTTTCAGTCTCCTACATGTTTTCCTGGAGAAGGTATGCAGCACAGAATAGATACAATCATAGTTCACGGATACCTCCTCCATGTGTTTATAGATTAAATACTGTTTCATGCTGCTTAAAACCCACAGATTAAATAAATAACTAAAGAAATAAAACAATTAAGATTCTATGTTATCCACCAACATCTGGAACTTTGCCCTTTGTCTGGAAAAACAAAAAGTCATATGACGTGCACAAATAATTTACAAGATATGCAAGCTTGTTCTCTGATGTTGTTTATGGCACCTGAGAATACAGGTCTGAGACTTAGAAATTCAGAGTAGGCTTATTAGGAAAGGACTCAGTTTACAAAATGATAAGAATTAATCCAAAGGATAGGCTGCTCATTAGAGTTTTAAGAGGTTGCAGTTTCAAAGCTTCTCATGCTCAGTTGCTTCAAATCACCCATGCTTACCGACATCTAAGATATTCATGGTCTATGGATCTCTGATGGGGTAATATGCACAAGGAATCTGGCATAAATATTAGTGTGTGAATTTTATTTAGTTAGTTAGTTGAAGAAATATGATTCAATGCTCTCTAAGGTGTGGATCTGTGAATTAATACTGCCAGAAGTGATCAAGCCTATATTAGAATGAGTAAGAAATGCATATCCTTGTAACATGTAAAACATTACACCCCAGGCAAGTAAGTCAATCTAGCTAATTTATATCATGTGTTAGGAATAGAAATATTTTTCACTCATTTGGAGAATTATATTTTCAGTCTGCATTTTACTGAGGGAAAAATAATATCCACCTGTTTAGAAAAGAGTGCCCTTTCTCAACTGTTCTACACACAATTAATCAAAAAAGAGAGTGAGATACTCTGCTGGTATTTTCAAACTCACTCCGAGGAGGCTATGGTGATTTATATCTGTAGAGAATCTTCCCTGCAATACTACTTTTGCAAAAATTAATTACGTTTTAGTGTCATAGTAATATGATAATATGATGCAGAGACTTTATCAAAAGCCATATTAATTAATTCTAACACTAGTCACTGATCATTAGTTCATGTGCTGTAATAATCAGTTCTAGAATCAACAAATCCTATGTTCTCAGTTAATTTCTCTGTTTTTAAAAGGGATTCAACTCTAACACTCTTTTAATAAAATGAAAACAAATCTCCTATATTTGATAAATTAGAAAATTTTAATCAATTTACACTTTATTAAAAAAGATTGGGAAAAAAGTTCCTATTTTATTGCTACCAGAGTCTGGCAAAGGTTTATTATATCTCAGATGCTTGCCATTTATCTGTAGCCATTTTATTTTCTTAACTAGATGAGAGTGCATCCCTGTCCTTTTTTGGATTTTGGCATTTAAGTAATCTTTTTTATTTCATAGTAACATTTAGGTCAGCATTTTTAATTATGTAGTATCTAATACTTCAATTTCACCTTGCCTGGGCATAAATGACATCATAAATGCTAGAGTCTCTTAAAGTAATATTTTACAGTTATATGTTACTTAAAATATTACTGGAAGGTCAGGCCATGCAAATATTTGCACATTTATTTTAAAGCATATAACTTGAAGTGTTACTTAAATTCTTGACAGGCTGAGATCCCAATGTCCTACAAAATAATTCATATTACAGAAGAAAAAGTTATGCAGAGAAGCAGGCAGTAATAGTGTGCCTGTCTTAGGCAGACAATTAAGAACTTATCATTTAAAAAAATCTGGCTTAAGATCACCAGAAGTTATATTAGCAACAGCAAAGCTGGGATTTTAAGCAAGATGCAGGAAGCAAGGAGCAAACAAAAAAAGAATGCCCAAGAGGGGAAAAAAGGAATAATGGCATTTTGCAGCATATCTAACAATGGATATAATTTCAGGATTCCCAGATACTTCAATGTTTAGGACAGAATCCTTCCAGGAGTGTATCAGTGAAGTTCTGCTGAATTCATTGGTGCTATACTGAAATACCTTTTAAAGCGAATGTCCCCCCACCCCCACTACCATTCCAATATTATCAGCTGCTCTATTCCATTGACAGCATCTCTGTCACGAATATCCATGAGCTCTGTATAGGTACTGCCTTAGCTGATCTTCATGCATAACTAAAATAAACTGTGTAAAACTCTAAGTTACATTTGAAGATAACCAAATCTGGAGTTATCTTGTGGGCTGTACCTTGCTACACCATGGTTCTTGCCCAAAGAATTCAAATTACTTTTCTATATTTCAAGTATAAACAAACAGGTTAAAAATAAGCAAATATGTACAGGTACACTTCTGGCTGGACAAAATTATCGATGTAAAGCAATGAAGCTTTTATTTGAAAAACGTTACAAGGCATGCAACTGCCTCAACATCATATCTTGTCTTTTATAGAATCATAGAATCATTAAGGTTGGAAAAGACCTCTAGGATCAAGTCCAACCATCAACCCAACACTACCATGTCGCCTAAACCATGCCCTGAAGTGCCACAACTACAAGTGTTTTAAATACCTCCAGGGATGATGACCCTAGCAACATTCTGGGCAGCCAGTTCCAATGCCTGACCACTCTGTCAGTAAGGAAATTTTTCCTAGTATCTAATCTAAACCTTCCCTGCTGCAGCTTCAGGCCATTTCCTCTCATCCTATCACTAGCAACCTGGGAGAAGAGACCAACACCCACCTCACTACAACCTCCTTTTGGGTAGTTGTAGAGAGCAATAAGGTCTCCCCTCAGACTCCTCTTCTCCAGGCTAAACAACCCCAGCTCCCTCAGCTGCTCCTCAGACCCTTCACCAGCTTTGTTGCCCTTCTCTGGACACGCTCCAGCACCTCAATGTCTTTCTTGTACTGAGGGGCCCAAAACTGAACACAGTATTCAAGGTGCAGCCTCACCAGTGCCAAGCATAGGGGGATGATCATTCCCCTAGTCCTGCTGGCCACACTATTTGTGATCCAAGCCAGGATGCTGTTGGCCTTCTTGGCTTTGCTTCTTACAGAATTAATATTTGTCAGCTGTAAAGAACTGCAGAATAGCTCAGGATGGCAGGTCATCTAGAGATCATCTAGTCAAGCCCTGGGTCAAAGAAGGGTCACCTTCAGCAAGTTGTCTGGCGTGGTGTTCATGTTTTAAATATTTCCAGGGATGAAGACTCCACAACCTCTCTGGGCAACATACACCAGTGCTCAGTCACACTCACAGTAAGAAATTTTTCATGTTTAAATGTGATTTCTTGTATTTCAATATTTGCTCATTGCCTCTGATCCTTAACCCTTGGGAAAAGCCTGGCACTGCCTTCTGTATGCTCACCATTCACTATTTGTACACATGGATAAGATCTGCCCCTGAGCCGCCTTTTCTCCAGGCTGAACAGTCCCTGACCTCTCAGCCTGTCCCCATGACAGAGTTGCTCCAGTCCCTTCAACATCTTTGTTTACTGGACTGATTTCAGTATGTTCATGTCTTTTGTACTGGGAAGCCTGGAAAATGGACCCAGTACTCTAGATGTGGCCTCGTTCTACCTGCTGGCAATGGTCTTCCTAATGCAGCCCATGAAGCTGTTGACTGTCTTTGCTGAAAGGGCACCTTACTTGCTTATGTTCATTTTTCTGTCCCCCAGGAACCCCAGGTCCTTTTCTGCAGAGCTCCTTTCCAGCCAGTTGGCCCTCAGCATTTTTTTGTGCACTGGTCTTTTTTTTTTTTTTTTTTTTGCTGCTGATGTACCTACAGAAGCCTTTCTTGTTGCCAGAGAGATGGTGGAATCACCATCCCTGGAGGTATTTAAAAGATATGTAGACACAGCACTTCAGGGCATGCTTTAGGAGTCATGGTAGTGTTGGGCTGATGGTTGGACTTGATGATCCTAGAGGTCTTTTCCAAACTTAATGATTCTATGATTCTATGATTCTTCTATGTCCTTCACCCGGTCCAAATCTGATGTCTGTCTTTCCTATTTCTAGCAATATCTATACTTCTCTTGGGTCATCTTATTTGCTTCTAATTCTTGTATGCTTCCTTCTGTGTTTGAGTTTTGTCAGGAGATTATTGTTCATCCACAAATGCCTTCTGCTGCCTTTGCTCGATTTCCTTAATTCCTCCAATCAAGCTTAAGAATGGAGAAAGACCATTCTTGAACTTGGAGGAGACGATAATTGAAAAATTAATCCTTTCTCCTGGACCACTCTACACTCCAGGGATGTTTCCCATTGGATACTTCTAAACAGTTCCCTGCCAAAGTCTGCTCCCCTGAAGTATAAGACTGTGATTCTGCTTTTTGCCCTGCTTCCACCTCTCAGAATCCTGTACTCCACCATCTCATGGTCACTACAGCTAAAGGCAGTTGTCAGACTTCACTGACCAGTCCTTCCTGGTTTATAAGAATCACACTCTGCAGAGCATCTCTCTTTGATGTCTCCTTGATCATCTGTGTTAGAGAGTTATCATCAGTGCACTCAAGAATCTGCCTTGATTATTTGTTTCCTGTTGTGTTGTCCCTTCAGCAGACATGGGGGACTAGAATCACTGCAATGGGGCCCAGGGCCCAGGAAGTGGATGCTGCTTCTAGTTGTCTGAAGAAGGCCTCATCTACTTTATTAAGAGGTCTATGGCAGACACAACACCACTCATGTTGGTCTGTCCTCTTTACCCTATGTAGTGGTTTAGTGCCAGCCAGCAACCAAACACCACACAGCCTTTCACTCATTCCCCCTTGGTGGGGGAGAGAATCAGAAGAGTAAAAGTGAGAAAACTCATTGGTTGAGATAAAGACAGCTTAACAGGTAAAGCAAGAGACCCACACACCCAAAACGAAACAAGGAATTCATTCACTCTTTCCCATGGGCAGGCAGGCATTCAGCCATCTCCAGGAAAATAGGTCTCCATCAAGTGTAACGGTTACTTTGGAAGACAAACACCATAACTCCAAACTTTCCCCCCTTCCTTCTTCTTCCCCCAGCTTTTTATATATTGAGCATGATGTCATATGGTATGGGATCTCCCTTTGGTCAGTTTGGGTCAATTGGCCCAGCTGTGTCCCCTCCTGGCTTCTCGTGTACCTGGCAGATCATGGGAAGCTGAGAAAGCCATTGGCTGGAGTAAGCACTAAGCAACAACTAAACCATCTCCACATTACCAATACTGGTTTTATTACAAATTCAAAACATAGCCCCATAGTAGCTACTATGAAGAAAACTAACTCTATCCAAGTCAAAACCAGGACATCCCAACCCATACATCCTCAGCTGCCTCCTCTCCCATTATGAGGTCACCTAAAAGATGCCAACACAGATGTCAGAAACTGTTGCACAAAATCTCTTTCCTGTTGGCTCTTTCTGCTAGCTGTGCTTCCCATTTCTATACAAATAAAAACAGAAACTTTAGCAACCCAGGCACTTACTGATCCAAGTATACTCTTAGAAGCACAAAGGTAATTACCTGAAGATAATTACCCACTTTCGTTAAAAAAATTACTTTATAACAGTTTTCTAAAATGGAAGTTTAAATAAAGAAATAAGGATACATTGGATCTATATGGTAGGGAAAATAAGGTCACCCTGCCTAATAAAACAGCTCATCACCTGTTGTCACCTCTTATGTTCATGTGTAGAGCACTACAACCTACTTTTCTGACTTCAAGCAGAAAAAAACAAACTTCCTTATCCACTTTTAATCACAGCTGCTCAAATATCTTCAGAAATTAAATAATTCATTTGGAAAATATGAGGCTTTCTGGTAATTTGGGAAGAAATGGTATTGATGAGTTATTTTTCTGGAATCTTCTCAGTAAAAGTTAATTCCTTCAAACACAGATTAGTCACTGAATGACTAATTTGATTAATAATATTGACTAATTATTCTTTTAATGAAGATCTAGTTTTTCCACACTTCCTTTTTTCTCAAATATGAAATTTTAACACATTTAAGATAATGTAGATATAAATTTTTCCCAGCAGATTCACATGTAGAATATGCCTGATGGTAGCTGAAAAAATTCCCTAATGTAAAATATAAACGGATGTCATGGTTTAACCTGACAGGCAGCTAAACACCACACAACCACTCACTCACTCCCTGTCCCCTCCCAGTGGGATAGGGGAGAGAATTAGAAAGGCAAAAGTAAGAAAATTCATAGGTTGAGATAAGAACAGTTTTAATAATAATAATAATAATAATAGTAATAGCATTAATAATAATAATAATAATAATGGTGATGATGATGTAATGAAAAGGAAAACAACAAGAAAGAGAGAGAGAAGTGATACCCAGGGAAAAAACAAGTGGTGCCACCACGCTACCTCCTGACCAACACCCAGCTAGTTCCCAAGCAGTGATTGCTGTCCCGTCCCCCACCCCCCCAACAACTCCCTCCAGTTTATATATCGAGCATGATGTCATATGGTATTGAATATCCCTTTGGACGGTTTGGGTCAGCTGTCCTGGCTGTGCCCTCTCCCTGCCCGGCTTCTTGTGCCCCTGTCAGAGCATGGGAGGCTGGAAGAGTCCTTGACTAGTGTAAGCACTACTTGGCAACAACTAAAACATCACTGTGCTGTCAGCATTATTCTCATACAAAATCCAAAACACAGCACTATACAAGCTACAGTGAAGAAAATTAACTCTATCCCAGCTGAAACCAGGAAAATGGATTTAAAGAAACTGATTAAATGCAAGACAACAATTAAATGCTCAGCAGTTACATTAGAGCTTCAGCTACTTGTCAGTGCTACTTAGATGGCTAATGTCTAGACATGGGTGAAAAAAAATGCAGTAACAGAGGAAAGAGAAGAGTTTACATTTTTTCATTGCTATATTTACTTATAAGTCAAAAATTACCATTTATTAATGCAAAGATGAGGGAGTAGTTGGAGAAGGAAAGCATGTATGATACCTTTTTAAACTAAGATTATTTCTGGCTTGAGACAAAATAGACAAGCAACAACTGTTTCTGTGTTGCGATGCATACGGTGACCTGATATCACAGGGGAATGTTCTATGAGCAGGATCCATTAAGCAGCTGCTTTAGTGGAAAAGAAACAGAATTTGATGCTTATTTCTGATATGAATTAGTTAACCATTTAAAAATTAATTCTGTTTTCTACACTCTTAATTATGAAGCAATCCATCACAACCAAAGAGCATAGATATCTTACAAAACTTTTAATGCAGACCTAGTCCTTAATCCCAGGTTTGTATCAGAGGTTTATGGAGTAAGGTGTTTAGAGATAAAATACTAAGGGAAAATTTCCCCATCTTTTCTATTTATCAGTCACACTAATGGTACTAAAATGTGCCATAAAGTTCACCTTAAATTAACTATATTACAGGAAAATCCATTTTTTTCTCATTCTTGTATCTCTGCTATAACTTTTATCAGTCCTTGTAGAATAAGCATAATGTCTACTGGAGAATATAAGCAACTCATGGATATTTTAGATTCTTGTGATAATCTTTTTTTTTTTTTTTTTAATGACAGTACCCTCTCATTTTGTAACAGCATACGGCAACTTTTTTCCTGCTTGGCTTTCACTTTTATGTTACGCTTTTGTATTACCACAGCTATACAAATGCACCCATACATTTCCAAAAGACCATTATTTCACTACTAAACTGGGACATTGTTTCCTATTACTGCGTGTGCTCCAACTGTCATTGTTATTGATTTAGTGGAAGTAATATTTACTACAACTTCCTTTCTTTTGAAGCAAAAACTGTTTTGTTTGACAAGACTGGAAGTTGACTATGTTACTGAAAAAAAGTCTTACGAAAATTCATGCAGAGTTACTTTATGTGAAAAATTCATAATTTAAATGTGACTGAACATTCTCAACTCATTCAATCACCTTACATTATAAGAGAAAAACTAAAGATACAGTTGCCAAAAATTCTCTGTTCTTTTAGAAAAGGAGTGGTGCCAAAATGATCAGATTGTGAACACTCTAGGATGAATGAATTTTTGAAAAAAAGCAAGACGGTAAATTACTCAGAGCAGTGCTGTGTGCATTTACATGGACTGCCTGTGACCTGTCTGAAATTTGTTTGCAATTTTATCATTCAAACATGCTTTAACTCATCAACAGCTATCTGCAAACTCAACAAATCAAGATTTCATAGGGGAAAGCTCTGTGAGCCTTAGCTACAGTGCATTGCAGCCAAAGTCCAGATCCACTGGGGGACAGTCTTTGAAGACCTATGGATTTTTGTTTTTCATTGTTACAGCAGACCCAACCCAGACACTATTTCAGATCCAGACAAAACATACTAAAAGGCTGATGCTTCCCTAAGCAAAGCCTGAAATAAGGAGAGAGAAATTTAGGAAAAATGTGTTAACCTAATTCATGGGAAAGGAATGGAAGCAGAGAAAGCCTAGTCACTACTCTCTACTCACTACTTTAAACAGCAAGGGAAACCCCTAATACAGGCGAAGATGGTAGCTCTGTGTCTCAAGGAAGCTCGACAAGCTGCGTTCTCCAAATGCATCTAACTAGAGAGTTAAATCCAGCCTGCTCAGTATGCTTGGAGCTACTAGGGAAAGGTAGGAGGTCTGTGTGCATACCCTCAAACCACAGGCTAGTAATGTAAAGGTCAAACAGTAAGATCAAAGGAATGGGGCCAACACCACAGATCCTTAAACTACATCTTTCCATATTTTCCTGGAAGACAATTCTCAGTAAAAATGGCTTGGCATGTTTTTTTCACCATTGTTTCTTTCACAGGACCTTGCTGAGAAAAAGGGAATAATGAAAATACATGAATAAAGCACTATATTCTACGTGTTTTCTTCTTCCTACAAATATATTAGACATGTCCTTTCTAACATAGCAACAGTTAAAATGAATTGGCACATATTTGCACATACTGCACTAATAGCCTTCAAAGTGTATGTGGTTTCTGAAATTAATAGTCCAAATTCATGTTTTAAAATAATAGAATCATAGAATAATATAATGGTTTAGGTTGGAATGGACATTTAGAGGTCATCTAGTCCAACCCCCCTGCAGTGAGCAGGGACATCTTCAACTAGACCAGGTTGCTTAAAGCCCTGTCCAATCTGACCTTGAATGTCTCCAGGGATGGGGCATCAACCACATCTTCGGGCAACCTGTTCCAGTGTTTCACCACACTCACAGTAAAAAAATTTTTTCCCTATATCCAGCCTAAATCTACCCTTTTATTTTAAAAGCATTATCCCTTGTCCTGTCACAACAGGCCTTGCTAAACAGGTTTCCCCCATCTTTCCTACAGTCCCCCTTGAAGTACTGAAAGGCCACAGTAAGGTCTCCCTGCAGCCTTCTCTTCTCCAGGATGAGCAACCCCAGCTCTCAGCCTGTCATTGTAGGAGAAGTGCTCCACCCCTTGGATCATTTTTGTGGCCCTCTGGACCAATATGTCCGTGCTCTTCCCGTGCTGAGACTCCAGAGCTGGACGCAGCACTCCAGGTGGGGTCTCACCAGAGTAGAGTAGAGGGGCAGAATCACCTCCCACGACCTGCTGGCCATGCTGCTGGGGATTCAGCCCAGGATGAGGTTGGCCTTCTGGGCTGCGAGCACACTTTGTTGGCTCATGTCCAGCTTTTTGTCACCAGTAGCCCCAAATCCTTCTCTGCAAGTCTGCTCTCAATCCCTTCATCCCCCAGCCTGTACTGATATTGGGGGTTGCCCTGACCCAGGCTCAGGACCTTGCACTTGGCCTCATTGAACCTCATGATGTTCTCATAGGACCACTTCTCCAGCTCGTCTAGGTCTCTGTGGATGACATCCTGTCCTTCTGGTCTGTCAACTGCACTGCTCAGCTTGGTGTCATCTGCAAACTTGCTGAGGGTGCACTCGATCCCACTGTCTACGTCATTGATGAAAAATTTAAACATTACTGGTGCCAGTACGGACCCCTGAGGGACACCACTCACCACTGGTCTCCATCTGGGTGTTGAGCCATTGACCACTACTCTCTGGATGTGACCATCTAGCCAAATCTTTATCCAATGAACTTTCCATCCACCAAATGCATATGTCTCCAATTTAGAGAGAAGGATGCTGTGGTGTCAAAGGCCTTACAGAATTCCAGGTAGGTGATAACCATAGCTCTTACCTTCTCCACTGATGCAGTCAGTCCATCAAAGAAGGCCACTAGGTTGGTGAGGCAGGACTTGCCCTTGGTGAAGCCATGCTGGTTGCCTCAGATATCCTCCCTGTCCTCCATGTGCTTTAGCATAGCTTCAAGGAGGATCTGCTCCATGACATTCCAAGGACAGTAGTTTCCTTGGTTTTCTTTCTATCCTTTTTAAAGCTGGACACAATGTTTCCCTTCTTCCAGTCACGAGATACCCCACCTGACTGCCATGACTTTTCAGATATCATGGAGAGTGGCTTGGCAACTACATCAGCCAGTTCCCTCAGGACTCTGGGATGCATCTCATCAGGTCCTGTAGATTTGTGCATATCCAGGTTCTTCAGGTGGCCACAAACCTCATCTTCCCTTACAGTGGGAGGAGCTTTATCCCCCTGGTCTCCATTCTGTGGTCCATCAGCTTGGGATGGGTGAGGAGAGAGGTTGGCAGTGAAGACTGAGGCAAAAAAAGTTGTTGAGTACCTCAGCCTTCTCCTCGTCTGTTGATATCAGGCCACCGTTCTTACTCATCAGAGCGGTAAGCTTTCTTTGACTTTCCTTTACTGGTTGACATACCTGTAGAAGTCTTTCTTGTTATTCTTTCCATCCCTTGCCAAATTCACCTCCAGCCATGCCTTGGTCGTCCTGATCCCATCCCTACACAACCGGGCAGTGACCCTATACTCTTTCCAGGATACCTGTCCCTGCTTCCACTGTCAGTGCAGTTCTCTATTGCTCTTTAGTTTCACTAGCATGTCTCAACTCAGCCATACTGGTCTCTTTCCTTCCTTGCCTGATTTCTTACACCTGGGAACTGAGAGTTCTTGCACTTCATTGAACATGTCCTTAAAGTTCTGCCAACTCTCTTCTGTTAACCTTGCCCCTGAGGAACATTTCCCAGAAGGTCCTGCTGACTAACTCCCTGAAGATATGGAATTCTGCTTTCCTAAAATTTGGGGTCCTGACTATACTCCTCATTATTCCCATATCCCTCAGGGGTGTGAACTCCACCAATCCTTGATTGCTGCACCCCAAGCTGCCTCCAATCTTGACATCATCGATGAGCTCACTTGCATTGGTGTAAAATAATATTTTAGCTGAGCCATTTTCAAAAGTAACTGAATTAATTGTATTCTGGATCATTTTATCAAGAAGAAAAAGTACTTGAACTAATAATAAGGTCATAATTTAACATTTTATTTATAGATTTTGTCTATATCTAGGTTTCATTTATTTATTTATTTTTATGTAGAGACACTGATCTAAGATACATCAAGGGAAAAGATTTACCATTCTAGTCTGGTGTAAGTAGCTGCTAAGTTCAGTGCTGTGAGTATATTTGTCAACAAAACTGTGTAGTTTTTTGTTTTCTTTCTATGAATCATATATTCCTTACAAAAATGAATTCAGTCTCAAACTATTTGCATTGCCAGTTCATGTTCTGCAGATACAACTATTCCTTTGCAGCACACCTCAGTAATAACAATAATGATCAAAAAATAAACATTTCTGCTTGTTTGGGTACTTCCCATTGTCACTGCCATTCTCGTAGGAAAGCAGGTAAGAAAAAACCCTTTATGCTCACTTATGTTAAGGATATTTATGCAAGATGAAGAAGATGGATACTGAAAACCTTCAGAGTTTTTAGAAAAGTAGACAGTACCAATAGAGTATACTGATGCTTCCAGACCACTGTTGCAGGAGAAGAGTCAGAGATTCCTCAGACAGATTGAACTAGTAGTTAGTTTGTTGAGTTTTAATCAGTAACTTTAGGTATGTAAAATATTTAGTAAGTACAGATGGATTGGCTGCTAATACTCTGCTATTCCCTACACTTAAAATTACTATGAGATACAGGTTGTTGCTTAAATTTACTATACATATCTCAATTGTTACATGCATGCAAAAAATGTCGTTTACCAATCCATCAATGTCTGGTGTCAGGTAAGGGATTTCTCAGCCTCAGGGGCTAACCTTGAGAGGAATCCCTACTCAAGGGGAGATCACCACTCTACGGCCAGCTACTATGGAGGGAGAGCTCAACAGACCCTGATGGATGCAGATATTTATAGCGTAAAGTGGTTGATTTGTAGTCAGATTTTCTGCTGTGTTTATACAGTTTTGGCTGCTTATCAGCTCAGTCTCCAAGCAAACCAGCCTTTTGGGTTTGGTGCTGTGTTCTCACTGATAGCCTCACACAATAGGATTAACTTTGGTTAGGTCTACTTGCTGTACATCTGCCTGGACAAAAGTTTAGTTAGTTCACAGAGAGACCCCAAACCTTGTATGTCTTTATTCCCTCTTTGTCCGTTTTCCAAGTTCTTCCCAATTACCAAACTAATTCCTTTCAAACTATTCCCTCCTGTTTATTTCACCGCAGATCCTCATTCTGCTGTTTTATACCCTTACTTACTGCCTGTGATAGAGTTGCTTTGGTATTTCTGTCTTGACCAGTAATTCATGTTATTTTCTCCTTCTGTGACACCATTTCTTATTTCTGTCATTCTCCATGTTGCTGTGTTATTAGTTCAGCCACTAATCAGGGTTGTTCAAGTTGTATATCCCATACTCCTTTTATGCTGTTTGTAACATGTTGTAATTTTTCATGCTGTTATCTTCTTAGCACAGCCACAATTCAGGGTCAGCGTTCCACATGCATGACAAAAAGTTGTTAAAAAAAACCCCAAATGGCAAAACACCTGTCTTAGAATTGTCATTGAATAGCTTTATGAACTGTAACACCAAATTGTTCTATAAGCAAGTCATTCTCTCCTTTACCAGTATTCAGTCTCCCATGTTTGAAACTTTTCTTCTCTATCATAAATGTGTTTCAATGGAAAAGAATGATCCACTTTATGGCTTACAAGATAACAATTTCACCTTCACTATATCACCTCCAGGATTTTCTTTTCGGTGGCCATTATTGCTGTTAGTAGAACAGGAGTTACAGTAAATGAGATCAGAATTTCTGTATATTGTTTTTGATAAAAGGCAAAATCATGCCCAAAGGCCTTTGAAAGATGTCACCAAGTGACACTAAAGTGTCACAATGTCTTTTCAGGAGCTGCTATCAAGATGACACTACGTAAGCAGCAATAGAACAATAGTATGAACACAGTCTTGTGATTAAAATGTCTTTGCCTTACATAAGCTTATTAGCAGGAAATCTAATAACCTCATAGCCAGTTTGTACGGGGATTAAATATTTTACTCCTGAACACAGCTATTTCAGATCATCATTTCTGACATCATTTATATTGACTGCTAAATGATTTCTATATTGTCCTTTTAAACAAATGAATCACCACCAGCATTAATATCTACATCTGTTAACAACAGATGGTGTTTGTTTTCTTGGAATGAATTCCTTGAAAGAAGGTACTGTTTTGTGTATGGAGGAAAACCGGGCTGTTCTGAGATGGTCTGTCTTTGGCATATGCCTTGGACCCCATTTTCTGTCTTTTTGTATGTTGGTATATTTTTCTTCTGGGGAAGTCCCTCTATCTTGAAAGAAAACTGCTGAATTCATTGCCATAATTTTATTTTTCCACTTCTGCTCCTCTTCCCATCCCTGGATGTTATGAAACAGGTAATTATGTGGGGCTTAGCACACAGAGAATTCTGGCCTGCAAAATAAAATTATAATATTTTTCATGAGAGGTAGAATTACCAGCCTACACCACATATGCTGTCATTGAGTAATGAAAATGTCCTAGGCCTCAGATTTTCATGTGTGTATGTGCAGCTTATCAGGCAGGAAACTCTGTCCGCAAAATAAAATTATTATAGTACTCTCACTCAGAGAAAGAATTAGTATTCAAGAGAGGCAATGATTAATGAATGTTGCTCAGGGTTCTGCAGCAAGGTCTGCACAACTTGGGGCTCAGAATACAGATGGAGAACAACAGTGGGTTTAATTAAATAATGCAGGAAACACTAATTTGCTGCTCCTAAACGCTTTAGCAACCTTTCCCACAAAGGCAAGAAGAGTGAAAAACAATACGAATACGGAGTGGAAATATCAGAATCCTTTTTACCACTCATTCTGAACTATGATGGGACAGAGCATTAAGCAAATATAATTTTCTATTTAAAAATATAGATTTAGCTGCCTAGTACTAACTGGCGAAGATCTACTGAATTCATCGTATTCTGTGTTTAAAACCACACAAGACATCCTGGACAACAATTTTAAATTTTTACATATTCTCTATTCCCCATAGCTGTAAACTTTTGGATTTAATTTAGCCACATAATTAGTTACAAACTGTATAAACACTTGTATACACTCAGTCTGAACTCAAATTTTTTCATGTGGTTTTCTCATGATATTTCCAAACTCTAAGCTCATAAATCACAAAACAGCAAAGTCAGATAGAAATTGTCCATATCAGATGAAAAGATTCTTCCAGTTTCTTCCAGTTTCAAAATTTTTAAAACTCATCAACTCTTTGTAATGTCCCATTCTGTATATAGTATGCCAATAAATCTTGCTCTAGAAGTCTGTTGTTGAGGTTAATTGAAGACTTATAGAACTTTCAGAGGAGCTCAATTAAGCCTTCACCTTTTTAAAAAATTGACTGCAGACTGATAGAATCAGTTCATCTGGGCGAGCCTACACCTTTTTCTGAAAGCTGGTGCTATGCTGCTAGCCCTATACCTTCCTGGCATACCTGCCGCTCCCCCCTTCTTCCTCCACCCCCCCAATTCTTTGGTACCTCCATGTGATACAAGTAGCTCATCCTACTTCCTACTGTGTATGTTTCAGAAATTTCTGCTGAAGATCCCAACTATGTTTGTGTCTTCACGAAAGCTTTTCCTGTAGGAAAAATTATTTTTGTTTCTTAACCTCAGGAGAATGCCACAAGATTTTCCCTGTTGCATTCATCTTTCTAACATCAATGTTCTGTTTTTCACAAGTTCTGATTTATTTTAACAGTTTTCTCCTTTTATGTCCTCTTGGGGATAACAAATATAAAATATATTTCTAATTGATGTCTCCTCCCTCTGGATAGCTGCTTGTTCTAAAATTTCCTTCCTTGCCTGTGTAGCTGTACCATCTTGACCCTGAAGTAAGATTTTCTTATATTCAGATTTTTCAATCATCTTTTTCTTTCAACAAATTTAAATCAAAATTTTCCTCAGCGTCTGTGACTGAACTTCTGAGGCACTGATTGTACATACTACCTTATCAAACCTCTCTCTGCTTGCCTAGAGTGAATGTGGTCATCATTCATGAGGCAATATATAATCATAGTAGTGTTCAAAGGACTGTTTCATGCAGCCATAATATAGAACAACATAGCATAGCATAGCATAACGTAGCACAGCATAGAATAGAACAGAATAGAATAGTTCAGTTGGAAGGGACCTACAGTGATCATCCAGTCCATCTGCCTGACCACTTCAGGGATGAACAAAAGTTAGTCCATGTTATTAAGGACATTGCCTAAATGCCTCTTCAGCACTGACAGGCTTGGGGCATCGACCACCTCTGTAGGAAGCCTCTTCCAGGGTTGGACCACCCTCTCTGTAAAGAAGTGCTTCCTATTGTCATGTCTGAACCTCCCCTGATGCAGCTTTGAGCCATTCCCATGTGTCCTGACACTGGATCCCAGGGAGAAGGGCTCAGCACCTCCCTCTCCACTTCCCCTCCTCAGGAAGCTGTAGAGAGCAATGAGGTCACCCCTCAGCCTCCTTTCCTCCAAAGACTAAACAAACCCAGAGTCCTCAGCTGCTCCTCACAAGGCATGCCTTCCAGCCCTTTCACCACCTTTGCTGCCCTCCTCTGGATGCATTCAAGGACCTTAACAGCCTTCTTAAGTTGTGCGGCCCAGAACTGCACACAGCGCTCAGTGTGAGGCCACACCAACACTGAATACAGCGGGATAATCACCTCTTTTGACCGGCTGGTTATGCTGTGTTTGCTGCTCCCCAGGGAGCAGTTTGCCTTCCTGGATGCCAGGGCACACCGCTGACTCATACTGAGCCTGCTGTTGACCAGCACCTCCAGATCCCTTTCTGCAGGGCTGCTCTCCAGCCGCCCCTCTCCCAATCTGCACTGGTGTCTGGCATTACTCCATCCCACATGTAGAGTCTAGCATTTGTTCTTGTTAAATTTCATGCCATTGATGATTGCCCAATGCTCCAACCTACCTAGATCCCTCTGCAAGGCCTTTTGTCCCTCAAGAGATTCAACAGCACCTCCCAGTTTGGTATCATCAGCACACTTGCTAATGGTGCGTTCAGCTCCTGCATGCAGAATTGATGGCTAGATAGAAGAAACTACATGTACATCTGCAAATGTCATGACACACATAAATAGAAAGAAAATATACAGCTATCAGAAAACCATAATGCCTTTTCTATTACAAGACATGGTCTGTTTTGCATATATTATGCTGAGCCCAGTGTCTGGCTTCAAAAATCTATAAAATTAGTAGATGCCAAATTCATATTTGGATGCCAGATTTTGATTCTACTCTATAGCCCTTTCCCTCAGCTTATTTAGTACCATTTACTACAATGTAGTTGTGACTGAGTTTTCAGCTGGAAAGTTCAACCAGCTTTCACTTATTTTGTTGGGGTTAATTTTAATATTATTGGAAATCTATGTATTTTCTTATTTAAATTTCATAGACTTGAGCATTGCAGGGTTGTCCAGTCAAAAGAAATAATAACTCATGGGTTAACCTGGACTGGCCACAGCCTGGAAGTGAATTCTTCACCAATTTTTGGAAAGTAGCAGAACTAAAGCATTAAGACATCAAATCTCTTGTGTTGTTTTTTTTTTTCTTTTTTTCTTTTTCTTTTGTTTCCTCTTACATGTCCTTACAACTGTCTCCAAAACAAGAAGTTTCTACAGTCAGCTATTGCATGATTTTATATACGAAAACACTAAGTAATGCAGCAAATTGCTAATGAATTTGAAAAAGTGGTACCAAGTCAGTGTTAAATTTGATACATTGCAGTCCTGTAATCATTACAGTGAGAATCTCTAAATCCTTTCACTGGACTCAGCTGAATTCCCTTTGATTAATTCTCTGAGCTCAGGATTAATTTGTCATTTTGTTCCCCTCAAAATTTTGCGTTCTTTTTAGCACTACCAGAAGTGGTAGCTCTCCCTCATACTGATTCTTTTGGGAAGTCTTGGAAGGCCTTGAAATACAATGTTGCACTTTCTTCTCAACAGCATTCATATGTCTGGTATGAGGAAGCTTTCTATCTTTTCTTCTGACAAGAGTATTGATTACTTACTAATGTACATTAATCTAAGTATTTTTGCTGATAATATACTCCCTCCAAAGTATGGAATAAACCATCCATCTCTACTGCATTACCTTTTTCAAAGTAAGACTGAGGCATTTCCTTATTGTGTAAACTAGTTATCTGGAAAATTGCCATTATTTTAGAAAAGAGCAATTTTTAAAAAAATTATATAGAGATTACATGCTCTTACGGGTACTTTGAAAATGATGGCTTTTCCAAAAAAGATTTAAAAGCATTTACAAGACTAAAAAAATCAAAAAAAGAGAAGGGTGTTGTATGTGTGAAATGCTTTCAGTACGGACAAAAAAATCCCCTACTTAGAAAATGTTAAATAGATACAAAAAATTACTGTCTTTACAGCTTCTCTCTGGTAACTCACGTCTTTCCTCGGTCTTTTTCATTTCCATTCCCAAAACTGCCCTTCCTAAGATTATTATATATAATGTAATTTTGATTGCTTTAATTGAGTGTCTTATGAGACTAGTCAGAAACAGAAGAAGATTGGAATAAGGAACAAGAATAGAAAAGCATACGAAAGAAATATGGCAGTCTGAATGGGATTTGGATTCAAAGCTGACTTTGATAATCTGCTGTGATTAAAACATTGCAACTATATTATCCATGAAAGCACCTACAAAAAAGAGGGTAAAATAACTACGCTGCAGTGACCTAACTTCTTGTATGTGTAAACATGAATTGCTTTGCTTTCTCAGTAATGCTTATTTCAGATAACGAAATCAGAGCAAGCACAGTCACAATCAAAGTACATCATTACAGAAAATGAAAATTAAATAGTTGCTAGGGTTCCTGTGAGTCCTGCAGTATGGATGCATGCACCAAATGCTGGAAGAGATTTGGTCTTCTCAATCCTTTCAAAATCATATTATTATGGCTCAGCTCTCAGCAGTAGGTATATATGAATTTGCTTTTCACTCCTGAGACTCTGTTGACTTAGAGCAGGTGGTAAGCACTATCAATAAAATATGATATGTTAACTTATTTCATTAAAATATCTGAAAAGACATTTTAGAAGCACTTTGTTCACTATTTTTTAAACTACTGCTTTTGATACACAATCTCCACATACCACTCTATATTATAGCAGTTTAGCTGGTGGTTGAAAGGAAGTAAAATGATGATTAACCTATTTGTTAAATGGAGGAATACATTTCTGTATCCAGAGGGTAAATAGAAAAGTAACCCATAGCAGAAAAAAGGGTTTTGGATAAGTTGTTTTCATCTCAGCTCTGTATTTTACAAATTGGAGAAGTCTGCCACTATAAATGCTTAAGCAGAAATCACTAATGTATTTTGAGATGAGGACATAAGAGCTTCATATCATTTTATGTAATGTCTTCAAATGAGTGTCTGCCATAAAATGATGAGTACTGAGTACTTTTAAATTACCATTAAAATTGCCTGAAGGTAGATCAAACATGGCTGGTGCCAGGAAAGCTATGCCATCCAACTCAGGTAATAAATTTTTTTTTTTAAAGTGTGCTGATTTCATCATAAATATTTAATTCAGCCTTAGTAAACGTACATATTACTTGAGCTTTTGTTATTTTTCCTTTCTTGCAGACAATTCCTTCCTCTCTCCCTATCCCCGACTGGGTTCTTTTACAGGCATATTTTAGGTAGTTATTTTCCCAGAGGAAATAAGTAATGATACCAATCATATTACTGTTAAAGTTCATCGGAAATCTGACTGGGGTCTGTTGGAATCTTCTTAATTAGATTTAACGTATTAATAAAAACCCTTGAAGTCCCTTAAAATTCTTTGAAACTTGTAGACATAAGGGCCAATGTTATTTAAAATGGACATAATAAAATAACATTGGTTTCAGCTAACAGGGGGAGATCAGATTTCTCAAATGTTTCCAAAATAAGTGTCCTAAGACAAAACTAGAAGGTTTATTAATTTATTCTTTTTCTAATTAATCTATTTAATTTTTTTCTGTCATCTGTCATCTTTTTTTAACAGAAACATTGAGATGGTATCAGATAAAATATTCATTTAACCACAAAAATAAAATAGGCTGAGGTCTTTGGAAATCAAATAAAATAATACTATTATGCTAATCTGAGTAAAATATAAGCTTATATTGATAAAGCCCAATAACTGTTTTTCATTATTTCAGAGTCAAGTGCAGGTTTTCTCTATCAGGAAAGTAATCCACTGTACATTTAGTCTGAGTGATACAATGTAATTAATGCCAGTATTAATTCATTCAAGTTCATCTCAGTCCATTAATTTTTGTAAGCGTATTTTTATGAGTAAAGGTTTTACATATTGATGAAGTGGTTCTAGATCCAGGGCTACTGTTCTTTTGTAGACTTTCTGTCTGATACATTGCAAAAAATAGAAGTGTAGGACTTCCGTCAATATTTAAATCTGCTTTGCAGTCCTTTCAACATGCTTATAACAAAAGGAATATACCTTTACCTGGAGGAGTGCATCTGGTAAATTAAAGACTGGCTGCTTGCTTAAAAACAACATTAAGTCTATTGTTCCCATGATAAGCTGGAACTCCTCTTTCAGTTACTGTTAAGTATTAAAAATAAAATAATGAGAAAAGCATAAAAATTATGAATGCATTTATCTCACCGAATGCAATATATAAATGGGCAGAGTTAGGTTCAGTAGTGATAAGAAATAAAGGAGATGGTTCTGATGTTCAGTTTGATCTTCATTAAAGTTAAATCTTTAATTAGATGTTTCATTAACAGATCTTTACCTGCAAAAACTATGGGATTATATATGTAAAAGTGTCTTTTGTAATGCAGTATTTACTGCACTTAAATTTCCTTCCAGGACAGCTAAGAAAATTTTTCTTTGAAGGAAGATTGCCCTAAGGTGTACACCAGACTCCTGCTCCTCAGGTGCACCTTGGCCTTGACCTGGATTCAGTTATTTTGTCACAAGTATTGCATCACTATTAAATTTCTACTTCACATTAATATCTAGATCCACTTCTGCAGTACAGACACTTTTCCACTTACAATCTTCTCCACCTTCGTGCATGCTAGTGTTTCTTCCCAAATAGAACACCTAAAATCTCTTTATAATGGTTGTTTTCAGGTCACTTTCTCTCTTTTACTGAGGCAATTTTGAGTTCCATCCCCACTTGCTACTGTACCCATGTTCTTCCTGTTCACCTGTTCTCAGTGCCACCTGCAAATTTTATTATCACACACTCTGTTCAGCTATCCAAGTGATAATGAAAATATTAAGTGCTACAGAACAGTTGTCAGATACAAGACAAATGTCTGAAGGACCCACTTGACATTCCTTCACTGTCTACTGTTGAATTATTGATACCTACTCTCTGATAACTATCAGTTTTGTGCCAGTTTTCTAACACTTTTACCGAGACTGTATACCTTGCTCAATTTTATCTGTGACATAGGTAGATATCATAATAACCATGTTTTGTGGCTTGAGAAAATAGTATGATAACGTTAATACCTTTTTTATGATAGTAGCATGACTTCTGTACACCTCAAGCAGTATTGTCCATACCTGTCACCTGCAATCTCAAGGATTTACTTCATATCAATTTAAGATTTCTGTTTCACTATTCTTTTCAAGGAAAATGAGGACTTGATATGCAGCTGTTACTCTTGAGCAGCAATAAAAGGGCCCTGGCTGGAATGGAGTTCTAAAATGGAAGGAAATGCAAATAGTTTCTGAAAGACCCAGCTGAAGCAGCACCTTCTCAGAGTTCATATACATAGGCTAATATTTGTATAATATTGTCATATAAACAAACTGTTTGAAACATTTATGGCCTGGAGCACAATAATCTTCAGACATCTTAAAAGAGGTGCATATCTAAGCTTTCTTGACTTTACCATTCATAGTAAACTGTCCTGGTCATTATTACTGCTTAACAACTGAGTAGTTAAATAATTACATTACCTGTGACAGCTGCAGATTTAGTGATCACACAACACTTTATATCACTGGATATTTAAAGATGCAAAAGGCATTTACCATACTCACTCATCATAACAGTTGTGACAACAGTGAAAGCTACTTATGTGAGCAGTATTTTACCCATTTGATGTCATTCTATGGCAACACATAATTAAAGGAAATCAGGGAATGAAATTTTAAATTATAAAAATTTTAAATTTCAGAGCATATTTAGATATGTGACATTGGATGTGACAAAATAAGATACTTTTGGGAGATAAATATTAGCTGCAACAAACAATATTCTAATAATATTTATTACTATATTACTGAAAGTCAGAATGTTAGAACATACAGACTACACCTTGAGAAAGCAGTTGCCTTTCTTCATCAAGGGTAGTTTGAGAATCCATCCAATCGATTTATCTTCCAAATGTAAGGTCCTTCCATCTGTAGTAATCCCACAGTGTTTAATCTAACTTCTTTGTATCCACTAGTGAAGATCCCACAGACTCCTTAATAACCCATTACAGTGCTTAGTTTTTTTTGCACATGCAGAGATTTTGCTCATGCTTAGCTTCTCTCTCACTGGGAAGATAAATAGAGAAGAGAACAATCAAATAAATACAGCTTCCTTCATTGAGAAAATGCCACCTTTCTGAAAATCAAAAGGATAGGAATAACAAGATACACAAAATAAATTAATTTTTTAAGCTGCCACGGTAGGGAGGAGATTGCAAATGACATGGAAAATTGTGGGTTTGGAAAGGCAAAATGTCAAATGTGTTCACCAAGTTGTTCTTTCTATGCCTGTATTTCCATTGCCACCTTTTATGGGTTTATATTACAAATTCTCATTTTGCTATCCATTTTTAACTAACTTGGCTGGATAAGTTTGACTGATAGTCTCTCTTATCATTTTTTTTTTTACAAGAAACACATAATGAATCAAATTAAGAAAGTATTGTAGTTTGCACAAGAACCCAGTGGGATGCCAATCTCCAGTTCAGCCACAGTACAAACAGTGATATATAGGTAAAAAAAAAAGAAAAATAAGGTGAAAAAAATTAGAAGACTGTGTATGATTATTTTTTTGTTTTATTTTAATTGTGAATGACCAAGGTAATATATATTGTCTTTATGTCTGTTAGAGTGTAGGTTAATGAAATCCCAAATTATGTCTTGTTTGGTCTTAAAAGGAATAGGACTTCACTAAGAAAATTAATTTCTGATGTCTATTTCCCCTTCCACTAGATTTCTCATTCTTCCATTTCATTCTGGATAAACCTATAACATGACCTCTAGAAGCAACAGCTGAGACTGCAGAAGTGGCTAATACCCCCTCCGACTGAAGCCCCTCAGGTGTCAGACCTCCCACCATTTTATCCCCAGCTTGAGATGTGTCAGACCCCCTACTCACACGTTTACTCAGGATTACCCTCCACTCTCCATCCACTGTGCTTACTCCAGAGGTACAACTGTCCCATCCTTTCCTGGTAGATGACGTTACCACACAGCCCTCTTAAAC
Source organism: Phalacrocorax carbo (assembly GCF_963921805.1). Classification (NCBI taxonomy): domain Eukaryota; kingdom Metazoa; phylum Chordata; class Aves; order Suliformes; family Phalacrocoracidae; genus Phalacrocorax; species Phalacrocorax carbo. The sequence goes on along the minus strand of NC_087548.1, from coordinate 70,782,993 downwards.
CCAACTAATATTTACTATTAAGAGAACAAAGAAAATATATTTTAAAAAGATATTCTTACTGTGTTTGTCTAATCTTGCTGTCTGTTCCAGAAAGGAATAGGCTGTCTAGCCTTGATGTCCAATTATAGTCATCCTAATGTGACTCAGTTTCTTCAGACCCTTTCTGTTGTCTGCCTAAATATTTTTTCAAGCCTGCTTTTTTCTGGGAAGTGAGATTCAGATCCTTCTTATTTCCTCTTCTGAGCTCTGCTAAGTGTGCTTCTCATCTTTTCGTCTCCCCTAAAACTAGCTCAGCAGGTTCCACAAGATATCAGCACACAATATGAAGTTGAAATTGTACTTCTCTTCTGCTAGATGAGCTACTCAGCCCTCTGAGAAGTGTTTCTTCCAGAGACATTTCTTCATTTGCTGCTTATTTTTCTTGAAGTCCTCTTGCTTAAAATCATGCCAGTGGTACACGGCTCCATCACCAGATCACAGAGTTGTTGTAGGACAAATCCAACTCTGTTGCAGCTATCACTGCACTGTGTTTAGGACTGCCCAGGACTCCCAGTGTGCCCAGTGCTAAGGAGACTGGAGGTGTTTTCAGATTCCCCCATCACTGTCACTGCACCCTCTCAGATATCACAGGCATGTGAGGAGAAGGCACATCCATGTCTCTTCACAGCTGCTTTGGCCAAGGAGTTTCTGGATCCAGCATGTTTAGGTTCTGCTGGTAGCAAGGGTGAGCATGCATTCCAAACAGGCACACAGATAAGCACAAATGTGATACACATATACACGAATACAAATATACATATACATACATGCATGTATATTCATGGCCATGCACATAGATTAACACAAGCAGGCACACAGCACTCTCAGACACAAACAGGACCAACAGCCTTATCCTGCTTACCCCTCTTGCTGAGCAGGATGGATGTCTGCTAGTAGGGGTCATGTGTATAGACACATAGATACTAAGTGGATCCCTCTAGCAGCTGGGCTCAGATGTTCAGTCTGCCCAGTAGCTGTCCCTGGCCCTCAGTATTTTACTCTTAAATCAGCCCATTTTATCCTCTCATCCCTCTATTTTCCTGCATGTGTTTCTCCCTAAATGATCTAGATACCTCCCTTCCCCCACCTCTCGCTTCTCCACAAAACATCTTATAAAAAGCCCTGTGCAATCACAAACCCTCTTCCCCTGCATCCCACAGTGTGTCCCCTATCCCTAGTAATGACCCCCCAGGTATGGGAAGTGGCCCTAAGAGCTGATGATGATGAACCCCCTTCATGAATGTCCCCCTGCTAGTGGTCTTGGGGGTCTCCTGGGGCAGTCCAGGGGACCAGAGGAGGGGATCATTCCTTTGACTAGGTTATTGGAGTCCCGTGCCTGCTGCAGTGCCTCTGGGCTTCTTTCGGGGTGTGGAGACAGGTCTTTTGTCACACAAGCTAATACCATCTTAGGCTCTGAGTTTTGCTTGGAGTATAATACCTATCCCAGTGAAGCTGTTCAGAACTTTTCTTCTGACTTGAATGGGTCTTTAAGCTATTATTTAAAACAGTAAAGAAGAAAGTGCTTCATACGTTGAGATTATCATGTATGGCAAGTTTCAACCTAAAGGGAAATTTTGCGTTCAGATCAGTGTGTAATGCAAGCATCATCTAGGCAAAATATCACAAATGTAATTGTAATGCTGGAGGACCATTAACCAAGAGTGGCATGGCTTGCCTGCTGTAATGTTACGCTGCTTAGCAGTGTGCTGGAGTGGGAGTATAACTGTGAGCTAAAGTAATTGAATAAACACAATGTAATCAAATCACTGAGTTACAATTACACGTTTCTACAATATTTGTGATGTATTTCAAAATATGATGCTTTCAATTTTTTTTTATCTTCTAGCAAATTATGATAAAACCTTTGGAAGTACAAAATGCATTAAGTTGGGAGAAATTGTATCATAAATAAAAGAAAAAATATTTGAAAATAAACAGATGGTCTAGGAAAAACTGTTGATGTGGTGTTGGTTTAAACTTTAGATATAATTATTTGACGAATTTTTTTATAATCTAGAAATGATTAATGTACTTTTGGATCGGGTTTCTTTGGGGTCTTTATCAAAATGTCATTGAAAGGTCATTCTCAGTCATGCACACTGACAGAAAAGGGAAGGGAAAAATGGAAACAGGGATGTAGAAAAGCCTGTGTCTTGAAATACAGCTAACTGGCAATGGAAAAAGAATAACATGCATCATGATAAAATTCACATGTACATATACTATGTCAAGCTGCACACAATGACAGAACAGGATTCATGCCTTACAAGACTAGTTGCAAACTAAGCTTCTGATGTTGACAAACCTGCCATTACACAGAAAAGCTGATTCCTAGAACCCAGAAAAGTTGGTTCCTAGAAGTACTGTTCAGGTGTTATGTAGCAGAAAGCCATTTTTTTCCATGTCATGTAGCAAAAAGTAATTGTTTCTTTCAAGTTTTAATTATGTAGTCTGCCTTTTCTGAAGAATAGAAATGAAACAACCAAACACAAAAAACAGGTTTTCTTCCAGCCATTGTCTTCCCTTTCTCAGTCCTTCAAAATAAGCATGTTTGTGCGTAGTTGGAAGTTAATTTTGTTTATGAAATATGACTGGTATATTTTTTCCAGATTAATTTTTTGGGTCTCCAAACTGTACTAGCTGTTATTGCAGACTTCTGCTAGAAATAAGAGCACCAAGAATTTTAAAAGACCCTCTTTCTGACATTTTCGTTTTGGTCTTACAGGCTTAAGAAAATTAAAGAGCTGACTTAATTCTTGGGTGATAAACTATTCAAAATCTCTGTTCTAAGAAGACTGTGTGTCCTCATTAGCAGTCATTCACTCTACCTCAAAAGGTTAGAAAAACTACACTTTGCATTCTTAGGCTGAATGATATTCTCTTTTACAATTTCACATCATGTGTGATAGCATTTTTGCTAGGAGGAGAAAAAACTGTCATCTTCCTTCCATGAAGTTTGATAGGAGTAACAGTTCACAATGACAGTTTTGGGTTTTTTCTTTTTTTTTTTTTTTCTTCTTATTGATAGTCAGCATACAAAATTGTACGATGTGCTCACTTCTTAACTTCAAACTGGATTTGAAACTCGGAACATGCATGTTGTATTACAAGGAATGAGTACTCAGGACTGCTAATAAACCTAGGGAATTTTGTTTAAATTGTTAACTTATGTTCAATAGTGTGAATTAAATAATGCAAGGGAAGACTTTCCACTTAAATGCCTTTCCAAATGTCACTTAAGTCCATGTTCGGTGAGTCAGGTCACCGAGCAGTATTTCTAAATCACCTGCTGTTTTTAGGTTACTTTGCTTAGGTGCAGAAAACCCTCACTGTAGGGAATGGAGGGTTTTATGCAAGTTAAACTATAAATTTGGTCAGAGGTACTTTAAAAATACCAGTTTGACAGTAGAGCTGCTACAGATCATCATTTAGCAAAGGCTGTCAGGCTTCCACAGTAGTGTTTTCTTGTTTGTTTTGATTTGTTTCTGAGATGTGAAAGCACAGTGTGGAGATACTCAATAAGCAGGCTGAGTCTCTGTAATATATGGCCCTGTTTGGGTTTTTCTGTAGAAGAGTGTTCATGTTTATATCAAATCCAGAATTGCCCCAGGTTTGAATCCAAGGGTCTGTTTAGGACGCAGTAATTCCAAGACTGGTCCATGTGTCTCTACACCATCAACCTGTATAAGAATTGTCAGAGTACAAGATTATAACTTTCCAGGATGCAGCAGTGTCAGTATTTTTCTATAACTGCTCTCATCCTGGTGTTTTCAGAACCAAAATAAGTAGGAAATCTTTTACTTACATTGTTACAACCATAAATTATAAGCTGTATTCCTTAAGTAGTACCTTTAAAAATGCAAACCCAGAATTACATGAGTTGACTCAAACCTTTTTTCAGCTGTTGCAGAATGCATAATCTTGTTTGGGTTTGGGGGTCCATAAAAACTAATTTTAAGCAATGAGCTCACATATTCGTGCTTGGCAGGCAAAAAATGCCATTCTGTCCAGAGTACCCAGCCACTTGCAACAGGGCAAACCTTTGCATGCATTTTAGGAGAAGCTCCCTTTTTCTTTTTTATTTTAGTGTAGAATATTGAAATGCATTTCTAGTCACTGGACTTTTTTCTTTCATTAGAAATATGTTACAGTTGGAATATTTTACTGTGGAATTACTTTGCAGAACGCATACTCTGATTCCTGCTTAAGAGAAATTAAAGAGAAGGTCCATGTGAAAAATATTTTTGTGTTAAAAAATATAAAATATTTGCTAACAGCTATAATATAAAATTAATCTGTATTTGATGGTAAAATCTGTACTGAATTGGAATAGAAGAAAATTATTTTACGTATTTTCATTAAATCACATAATTTTCTTCTTTCTACAATTTCTTCATTAATTTTGCTGAAATCTCAGTGAAATAATTTGTCGTTTTGTTTGTGATACTTTGAGAATTGAACTCAAATGAGCTACATGAGCTACACACATGGGTTTTAGCTCTCCACTTGATGCCTCTGGCCTAGTTTAGGTTCGAATGTATATCACTACATAAAACTATATATTGTCATCTTGGAAAGAAATATTGAGTATACTTTTTTTTGTGAGATCTAATTTCATTTTTGCTTAAATTTGCCCAAGAAAGTTTAATTCAAACTCAATATCTCCTCTATAATTTTTTTTAATAGTTAACAAATTGTATACTAATTAGGAGAGCTATTACCCTGTAGGTAGTACACACTGAAGGCATGTTACATAAAAAGTGTAAAGCCAAAAAATGGCAAATCCCCCCCCAGGGAAACAGGTAACAATGTAATTAAAGTATCAGTAGGTGGACATTTATGTTGAATGCCTTTAAAGGCAGGTGGAAGGAAATATTCATTCTTTGATTTCTGCTTCTGACTGTGCTACTCGGCAGTCTAAGTTACTACTAGTATAGTCTAACTTTTTTTTTACTTCCATTTTCTTAGTGAAAAATATTTATAACATGGGAAAAGTTAGTATTTTCCTCCTTTTTTGGGGGGAAGACATCAGACGAAGAGGAAAATCGGTAGAAAAAACCTAATGTATGCTAAAAATAGACCTTACATACATATTTATATGGACGCTGAAAGTAGATTGTTCAATTATCTTTTTTCTACCATTTTCTTCATAACCTAGGTTAAAGTTTTATTTATATGTGTGTGCATGTATATAACATATGAATAAAATATGTAGCACTATTGTCATCATCCTAGAACTACTGCTATGATGGGATCTTAACTTAATGCAGTTATTTCTATCATTTTTGTCAAGATATAAAGTATCTATTTATCTCAAGTTCACACTGCCATTAGACACCAGTTCTCAGTCCTGTTAAAATGAACAGGAAGTATAGTGTATCCTAGCACTAACACAATTTAAGTATTAATTTTATTACCAGTTTTTTTCATACTGAGTTAGTATAATATTACAATTAGCTCTTTGTTTTCCCTAATAGGAAAGGTCCTGATGTAATTATACCTTCAGTCTCTGTTAGTGAACAACTATAATTTCAGAAATCTTATTAACTTTCTTTATATGACAGAAAACTACTAATGCAGAAAATTTGAAAGATAATATTATTGGATTGCTATGAAACATTTCATTTATCTTTCTTGAAAGAACAGGAAGGAAGGAAGGAAAGAAGGGAGGAAGGAAGGGAGGGAGGAAGGAAGGGAGGGAGGAAGGGAGGGAGGAAGGAAGGGAGGAAGGAAGGGAGGAAGGCCGCTGTACATATATCCTGCTTCCATGGAAATATTAAAAATGAAAAAACATCACGTGTGTATTATGCATGAAGTTAAGGATTTACGTGTTTGTTTTTCTCAAATGAAATGTTTTTCATGCAACCATTTTTGGGTTTTGGAGTTTTTTGGTTTTGTTTGGTTGATGTTATTTTTTAAATAAATCTAGTCCATGTATTTTGTAACAAGTGTCTCTCTTCTAGTATTGTTTTATCATATGAGAGACCACTGAAGGGTTAGGGAAAGGAAAAAAGGATCACAGAAATAAAGAAAGGGAAGGAAAATAAAATCAGAAGGGAAATAAAGAAAAAAAAAAAAAAAAGAAGCTAGAAGAGACCTGAAAAGATCCCCTCCTGTGATTCAAGATCTGTGCAGAGGATGTGGGATTGTAAGAGAAGGTCAGAATTCGCTTAAGTCATGATAGAGCTATCTGCTCCGTCCTGAATTTTCAAGATGGATAAGAAGTGGAAAACTCAATATACAGTTTACATCTGTGCTCAGAACATTTGAAAGCAGCATATTTGTTTTCAAATCTTAAATATTCAGATGCTTGACAGTAAGTTCAATATTTTGAGTACTGGACATTTGTTTAAATTTACTGTAAAAAACCTTAATTTTAAACTTGACATGATTTATTTAAAGTATAGAAAAACTCTGATAAACCAAGATTTGTTAATATCCATACTTTTAAATTCTTTTTTATGTTACAGGACCCAGGACTGCTCACATTTTCAAAGTGATCAGCCATGCCCATGCAGCGCACACTGTTCTAATCTATAGCTTTATTTCTTGTTGCTTTATATATTCTCTCTCAGAATCTTCTATTTTTCTCTTTCGGATTGACTTTTTCAATCTTCATGCCTCCACTCCCTAAGAAAACAGAAAACAGTGGCTAAATGCTCATGTTAACATAAACCAGAAGCTTTGACATCAGACTCCCTGTCGGATGTTGCAGCAGAGAAAATGCCTTCAACTTATGAAGATCTCCCCATGCTACGGCCCAAAATTCTGGCAACATAATCACACCTATAGTCCAATATTCAGTCTACATCCTCCATAATCCAGAGCATGTGCATGTTTTCCAGAGAATTGGATAGGTTTAACATTTTGTATTTGATTTTTCCTTTCTGTGTGTAGCATTTTTCACTTGTCTATATTTAGTTTCATAGTATTAATTTCAAAGTCTTTTGGCAATTTATCAAGATCACTTCAAATTCAAGCATTTCTTTCAAAATGCTTGTTACCCTTCCCAATACAAATTACCTATACATACATATTATAGGCACATTTTTTTTGCATCGTCCAAATCACTAACTAGAACTATCCATTACATGCTAAGTATTTCTTCTTAGTATAACAGAAACTGGACTAATTACAGCTATCTTGCAATTGCTAGTTTTGCACCCAGCTTTACTGTACTTTTGTCTGCTTTCCATATTTTTCTAGTTAGTACTGACAAGTGACATGCACAACTATCTCAAAAATTATACCAGATTTATTCTTTTCCTTCTATCTACCACCAAATGCTTTTGGTTAAAAACAAAAAATAGTATGGTTTAAGAAGATTTTTTTCTTTCTAAATTCTTTTAGGTCTTTTAAGTTCTATAATCTTATTATCCAAATGGTGGCAAAATGAGCAAGTAATAATTTATTCCGGTATCTTTATTAAAAACCTAGATAACAAATATCTGAAAGTAAAAATGTAAAACTGTGCTTACTAAAAACATGTACAATAGTTCTTTAGTGATTAGGTACAATGTTAAAAAGAAGTATTGTGTGTTTGTGCTGATTTTGGCTGAGATAGAGTTCATTTTCTTCACAGTAGCTGGTATGGGTCTATGTTCTGGATTTGTGCTGGAAACAGTGTTGATAATTCAGGGATGTTTTAGTTCCTGCTGAGCAGTGCTTACACAGAGCCAAGGCTTTTTGTGCTCCTCACCCCACCCCACCAGCGAGTGGGCTGGGGGTGCACAAGGAGTTGGGAGGGGGTGGAGTGATATCCCATGCCATGTGATGTCCTGCTTATCAGTAAAAGCTGGAGGAAGAAGGAAGGGGGATGTTCAGAGTTATGGTGCTTGTCTTCCGAAGTAACCATCACATGTGATAGAGCCCTGCTTTCTGGAAGATGGCTGAACACCTGTCTGCCCACAGGAAGTAGTAAATTAATTCCTCATTTTGATTTGTTTGTGTGCACAGCTTTTGTTTTACCTGTTAAACTGTCTTTACCTCAACCCACGAGTTTTCTCACTTTTATCCTTCTGATTTTCTCCCCCATCCCACCAAGGGGGAGTGAGTGAGTTTAGCTGCTGGCCAGGGTTAAATCATGACAGTGTTATAAAAAATAGTCTCATTTATTTGCAGATAGAATGGGGGAAACAAAAACTCAGATATTAAAAAAAAAAACAAACAACAAACCAAACAAATCTGTGTCAGGAAAGAGTCATGTTTACTTTTGCCCAAAATATTTCAGCCATGACCCTGAGGCAAATTATAGTTTCATAATAAGCAAGACATCTCTGTGAAGCACAGTGTCTTTAAATCAACTTATTTCTTCCCCTCTGAAGTCCGTTAAAGAATTTTAAGTCTTACTTCTCCAACTTTTGACAAACCCTACTGTTTTTTTTCATACATATTGCTGAATGTTTAAAAATAACAGCTTCTGAGATTTTTGAACTAGTGCACCACGTGTCTATTTAATAATTGAAATGAATGGCTTAGGGCACAATACCTTTAGGTCTGAAGAAGTAAAAAAGCAGAAGGTTATGAGGGTGGGAGAGTTTTGTCTTGTTTTGCTTTGAAATCTTAGCTCATGTCTTACTTTGTGCTTAGCCACATAGTTAAGCAGTGTTTTGCAATGAATGCAGCCTCAGCAAGAAGACAAAACTTCTGACTGACACCAGTCAGAGAGATGTTGGTGTCATTCAAATAAGGCCCAGTATGTATTTCTTGCCTTTTGCTGCCTAAGGGCATGTCTCTAACATACAATGAAGCATAGTGCAGAGATTGCTAAATTATCACTGAACTGTAGCTGTTAATCCATAGAGTACAGAAATCTGGGTCTAGAGGTCATATCATGCATTTATATGAGACCACATAACTGTTACTCTGTTGTTCATAGGACTGAGCAGAGTATTATGGAGGGTACCATGGGTGTCTTTGGGCTGTGTTTCTCAAATTCACTTCAGGATACATTGTTAAATTACACAAAGCTGAATATTTCTGCATTTCTATAGAGACAACGCTTGAAACTGCCTATCAAGCTGAAATTCTTCTATGCCATTCTATGCCACACACACACCCCCCAAAAATACGCCAAAAAAAAAACCCCTAAACCAGACCACAAAAAGTGCAACAAACCAGACATAGTTACCTAGATACAGAGGGGAAAAAGTTAGAGCAAGGGAGATCTAGCCTTGGTAGAAGAGGATCAGGTCAGATAATATTTAAGCAAAATGGACATATTTAAGTCTGTGGGCCCCAATGGGATGCACCCTCAAGTGCTGAGGGATTTTGCAGATGTATGCCATTGCAAGGCAATTCTTGATAATCTTTGATTGATCATGGTGACTGGGAGAAGTGCCTGAAGGAGGAAAGAAAATATCACCCTCATCTTCAAGAAGAGTAAAAAGGAGGACCCAGGGAACTAGAGGCCTCACTTCAGCCTCTGGGAAGGTGCCAGAGCAGCTAGTCCTTAAAACCATTTCCAGGCTCATGAAGAACATGAGAAGTAGTCAACATGACTTTACAAGAGGGAAGTCATGCTCAATCTACTTAAAATCCTGTGATGAAGTGACTGGCCTGGCAGACAAGGGGAGAGCAGTGGACATTGTCTACTTGGACTTCAGCAAGGCTTTTGACACTGTCTCCCATAAGATTCTCATAGACAAGCTGTTGATGTTCAGGCTGGATGAACAAACAGTGGGGTGGGCTGAAAACTGGCTGGATGACCAGGCCCAGAGATTGGTGATCAGTGACACAAAGTCTAGTTGGAGGCCACTGGCTAGCAGTGACCTCAGTGAATCAATAGTGAGTCCAGTCCTGTTCAGTATCTGTATTAACAATGTGGATGATGGGGCAGAGTGTACCCTCAGCAAGTTTGCAGGCAACGTTAAACTGGGAGGAGTGGCTGGCTGATACATCAGAGGGACATTTACAGGCTGGAGAAGTGGACTGGTGGGGACTTCATGAAGTTTAACAAGAGGAAATGCAGGGTCCAGAACCTGGGAAGGAACAACCCCATGCACCACTGGAGGAAACCCAGCTGGAAAGCAGCTGTGAAGAAAAGTACCTGGGGGTCCTGGTGGACACCAGGTTGAACATGAGCCAGCAATGTGCCCTTTCCACAAAGAAGGCAAATTATATCCTCAGCTACAGTAAACAAAGTATTGCCAGCCCGTCTGAAGAAGGTGATCTTTCCCTTTTAGTCAACCCTGGAGTTGACACACCTGGGGTGCTGTGACCAGGGCTGAGCTCTTCCATACAAGAGAGACATGGATATACTGGAGACAGTTCAATAAGAGCCACAAGGATAATTATGGGACTGGAGCATCTCTCCTGTGAGTAAAGGCTGAAAGGGCTGGTACTATTTAGCCTAGAGACAAGAGGGCTCAAGGGAATCCATCAATGTGTATGTCCCTTCCAACCTTAACCATTCTGTGATTCTTTGACACTGTTGAAGAGAAACAACTTTTCTTCAAGTAGAAATGCAGATCTTAGCAGGAGGTGCAAAATTCTACCTCACAGATAATTGTGTGTATGTAAGCATTTTAGGATACCAAGAAAAATCCTGTCCTTAAAAACTGGAATGAAACCTCTTTTCCAATTTCTACATATAGATGAAATACATGAATTCTCCAACTCCCATTGCTACATCCTGATTGTATTCTGGCTTTGAAGATTTTGATGTAACTGACTGGTTTGCCTGCAGAAAAAATGACATAAGAGAAGAACCCCAAACCCCTCCCCACCTAAAACAACAACCAAACAAACCAAAAAAGAAACCCAAACCCACAAGCAGGGTGATACCAAATGACTATAGGATTATCATAAATAGTATTTATAAGTGGTAGGGAGAGTGCTAGTTATCAGCATTGCCTTTGTGCATATATATGTCTATTTCTTTTGCTCTGCTTATCCTTGTTTCTTGGGATAAGATTTAATATACAGTTGAGGAGACCTATAGCTATATTCATGTAAGAATTGTCCTTTTAACTCTGGTTGACTACTCTATATTTTTATTTAAAGAAAGCTTTTGAATTCTTCTGAGCTCTTTCTCCTGGCTCCTTCCAGTTGTGAATTACAATCTCAAGAATGCTGATGTGTCTTTTTGCAATGCAATGCTGAGTCTTGAACAGGCTTCTGTTAACAGTCAAATGTAGTCTATTATTTTAGAATGAGATCAAATTTAGCTACCTGACAGGTATTCTGAGTTGTTTCCAAAAAAGGATGTCTAGAAATGTTGTATGTAAATTCAAAGATACTATATATATACACACCAATCTTTTCTCCTCTTTTTTTCTTCTATGTTCTCCCTTCCTGAAGCTTCATAATGCTGTCAAATTGTTATCTTTGAAATGTGAAATATTCCCAAAAGTGGATTACAGTGCTAAATTGTGGCAGTTTAATAAGATGAAGTTCAACTCAAGTGAGGGAAACAATAAGATAAAATTGTTTCTCTTGTTTGAAAATCAAACCCAAACTGTATATATGTCACATTGCCATATTTTAAAAGAGCAGATTAATAAGGAATACATATATAGTACTGCAAATTTGCATTCAGCTTTACAATAAGTAAAAATATGTATTTACTACCCTCAACAGTTTGTTCTATCAGCTAGGTTGGAGATACACCTAATAATCACAGGTATCAGAAGAGAAAGCTATAAATACTGGACAGTAAAATGTGTAGTAGTAGGTGCAGAAAAACCAAAAAGCCTGAGAGAGCTCTTAGAGTCTGAAGTCATGTCTCTGCTGTCGTTGCAGCTCTGAATGCAATGGTGGACTTAACTCTATTTCTGATGGGACAAATGATATCTTTTCACTGAGTTCCACTAACAAATTCCTTGTTTGTTATTCAGGATGAATAAGGCTTTCAAAATCAAGGTTGCAGTCTCAGACTCTGGGCTGTTTATTCATTTACATAATACACCACATTTCAGTGAAGTAGGTTAAGTATTAGTTACTGTGAAAAAGGATAATATTAAGCCATGAAACAAAGATATTAGACAAAGCATGAAGCATGGAAAAGATGCTCTTAGACAAACAAGACAATTCCAGTAGTATAGTGTGGCAGACAAATATAAAAATCCTTATAAGCTTGAAGTGAGTACATATTAATGATTCATAAAGAAACTGAGTAAAACAAGTTTTTGGGAACTTCCAGACTCTGCTAGAACTCTAACAGGCTCAACTGATTACTATTCTCTGACAGACGGTGGCATGAAGAAATGTACTGAAGACAATGCCTCCTTTCAAGCATGCTTAATCCATGTCTTCATTCTTCTCAATTTAGCATGTTTTATCACATGTGAAAATACCACGATACCTTACTATGAGACACTGACAGGAAGAAATGCAACTAACAGAGCAAATAAGCTTTCTCCATTTTGGAGTTTCTTTATTGACCACAGCACTCAGGAGATCTACTGTACTTGTAATGCAATCAATAATAACTTTAAGAGTCTGAGAAAAGTAAAGGGTCACTGTTAAGCTTGCCCAACAACGAAACTTTTAAAACTACGCTGCAGTAACACTGCTGTGACTTGTCCTACACACCCCAGGGCTTCACAAGGCACTGCACCTGCACGGGCTTCCTGCTGGTATAGGGTTCTGTCACTCTTCACCAGCTCAGGTACAGGACTGTAACACAGTCTGCCACAGAAAGTTTAACTACTCAGTTGAAAACAATTGCTGTTCGAAAAATCATTGCATTAAATTCATTAATTTCCATCGTATGGAAAATAATGGTAAAAAAACAACAGTAGGAAAAGTGAGGACTGGCTGTTATACTAATACAAAGAAAGGAATGTGATGCTCATTAGAAGGCAGTCTTTATTACCTCTCCATCTTACTCAGTTCCAGTATTTAACTATCATTCCCACATTGATTTTACTCTTACAGTTAAATATAGAAATCTCCAACTAGTCAGAAGCAACCTTTGGAAAACCAATCGGTACAGAAATTATTCTCTCATGTTGTCTTCATAGCACTCTTTTTCAAGTCCTGAAAGGCTGTTCAGCCACCGTACATCTATAATCACTGATCTCATTGTCAGGAACAGCAATAATTACTGTTTGGACGGATTGTAAAAATTTTTCTGTGAATTCTAGACATTAAAATACAAACACAGAATTGAAAACTGGGAACTGATATCAGTGAATGTGACATATTTTAGTATTTTGAATCAAATTCATGAGTGACCTAAATATATTGAAGTGTGGTTTTGCTACAATATGAATTCCAGAGATTTCTCTTTTAACATGCAGCAGGATGACAGGGACATTTTCAAGGTACTTTAGCTATCTTGACTATCTGTTTTATTATTGCAATGATTTCATACATTTGCTTAGGGATAAAATTTGCCCATGGATCTCTCCAGCTGCATTCTGTTACCAGCAGAGAGGAGATCTGAAGGAAGCAGTTTCATTTATCCCTCGGAGTGCCTCTGTCTATAACTTAATGCAAAATCCCTCTGCTTTTTTCATTAAGACTTCTAATCCCAGCATGACTGTGTAGCTTTTGCTGGATATCTGTGTGTTAAAGTCACAAGAAGATGGCATATTTCTCTGTGCTATGGGATTAAAGTAGAGGTATGTAACAACAAAATCTTTTTTTTTGGATATTCTTTTGCTACAAAATGCTGTACTCATGGAGAGTTCATTTTGAGCTGGGTTGAATGAACTCGTAGCAAATCCCACAGATTTCACGTTGCTCTTTCTTTCAGTTTCCCTGACCAGGACTATGGGACAAAGCACAGAAGTCAGGAACTTGAAGTGGAGAAGAGTGCATTATTTGCCTAATAAACAGTTCCTGATTTTTTTTGTTTCTGCTTTTTCACTGCAGACTTGGGACTGTGTTTTTGTTCCAAAACACTTTGATTGCAGAAGAAACAGTGTAGAGTGGACTATTTAATCCTCAGTCACCTTCTTCACAGTGGACAGCAAGAACAACATTATCTACCAGGAATATAATTCAGGAGTCTTAAGCAATTTTCCACGTTTGTTCTGTTAAGTCAAAGGAATAAGAAAGGGACAAGAGTTAGCCTGAAGGCAAAGAACCTGTCTGTAAAAATGGACTGAGTACTGAAGTGCTGCCTAAGTTTTTCTAAAAATGATTAAGGACTTATTTCAATATGCTGACAATAAGCATTGGTCAGGGCAGCAGTGTTAAAACTGCTTCTTGGACGCTGAAACACAAGATTTAGATTTTGTGTATAGCCAGGTAAATTTTTAAAGGCTGTCCATGTCTTCTTTGTGCCTCCCATCATTTGATGGATAGTTAAATACCTGTTGTGGACAGAGTTTATTAGAAAAGCTATGTGACTTCAGCATACATTATAAAATAATATGCCTTTCTGTCACAGAGAATTTTCTAAAGGCCTGTGCGGTAAATACTGTGTATAAAATCAGTGTTGTACGCAAATTCTGTTACCAGCTCTATTTATGATGATGATAGGTACAAGTTATAATGTACATACAGTTTCTTTGCTAAAAGTTCATTGACCAGTTTTCCCACACAGTTTAGGAGCAAAAAGCAGGCAAAGCCAGTCTAACATTGTTTAGGAATCATATTATTCAATTAATAGATTTTATCTGCTAGTGCTGCAGACCAGAGCTCAGTTTGATTTTAAGATGAAAGTCTATGTTTGTGGTTGATAAGCTACTACTAAGTTTTTGTCTTTCCTGGAAATGCAAGCAGGAGCTTAACAGCACTGATCTTTTTACTTAAACAGCTCTATTCAGACAAGAAGTCATTGATGTGAGGCAAGTTGAACATGAGCCAACAGCGTGCCCTGGCAGCCAAGAGGGCCAACCGTGCCCTGGGGTGCATCAAGCCCTGCACTGCAGCCGGTCAACGGGGGGGGAGTGTCCCGCTCTGCTCTGCTCTGCTCTGCTCTGGTGTGTCCTTACCTTGAGTGCTGTGTGCTGGAAAATCATCCTCGTTCAGGGAAGATCAGCCTCTGCTGTCCAAGCTGGACTCTTCAACTGGCTGCAGCAACTGCTGACTAATAGATTGTCTATAACCTCACCTCAGAGAGAAAGTGAGACAGAGGGCCTGTCTAGGGCAACATTGTAATATCAGATTAGGACTGCAGGACTTTGTCCTGCCAAAGGTGTGATGGTATGGCCAGAGCCGTTGTCTTTTTGGCTAATGGGTCAATCCTGGAGCTCAGGAGGGATTTTGCATTCCAGCACAGTCATATGAAGTAGCATCCTCTAATGCCAAATAACTGGAATCTACACAGTCTTTTAAACTGGCATGCATACTTATTCTGCTGGCATTCACAGTTGGCATGCAATAAGAAAGATCTGAAATCCTGTAGTTTCCAGAACATGGTCAAATATCTTGATATGGTTTGTCACATTGCACCTTCAGATCGGACCTGGATGACACCCGCCTACACACATAACTGACCAGTGTTGTGCAAGTGCACTGACAAGTCTTCGGAGGTTCTGCAAGTTGACTATTTTAAAATTCAGTGTTTCAATTAAAATGTAGGCTCATGTCTGTTGTTCCAGTATGGTCCTTAGTAATATATATACAGTACTGAATATCAAAAAGATGGTAATTTCATCAAGCTCTTCACATGGAAACTACTGTGAACAATAACCTTCAGTTCTTCTTTATAATTACCAGTAGTTTAACTAGTCAGCCAAGAACTTTAGCAATGGTGACAAGAAAATAACATTTTTTTAACTTCATCTATCAGAACCATGTAGTCATGAACAAATATAAATAGATAGAGGCCCTAAAGTGTATTTAGAGATCTCAATGTTTACACACGTTGTATTTAATGATCAGTATTCTGAGTGAAGATTCTTCTTTTTACAGCAAGGACTCTTTGTTGTCTGAGATTTAGCAAAGTGTATAAGTTCTTAGGCTGGAAGTCATAGTAAAGAAGAATAAGGCTTGTCTTTAAATTGTATTTAAAAAAAAAAAAAAAGAAAGAAAAACCCCACAACCCACACTTATCTGTAAAGATAGTAATTTTTGAAAAGCAAATATTTCTATTAAGTTGCACAAACAGATAATCAGATTAAGTGCTTGGGGACTGTGCAAGTACAATAACTTTCAGGTTCAGTCTAAGCCAACTTAGAAACCAGAAAATTGGTAGCAACTATCCAGCATGCAAAGAGATTATCATAATCTGTTCTATGCTAATACTGTTATCTGCTTGATCATTTTCTTTCTACTAATGTACCTGCCACCTCTGTTGACTGCAGGACACCATAGACAGTTATCAAATACTTGTGGGATATCCTGTTTTAACTCCTACTTTCATGTCAGGTGTCCTGCAGCAGAATTAGGACAAAACCAAATGAATTAGTTGTTAGAGACTTTTCTTTTTTTCTCAGCTTGAGCTTTAATTTTCTTCTCTGTAATGTGGAGAATGCAATTCTTTCCCTCATGCTTTAAATGGTGGTTCAGAAGGCAATTAAATATACCTCTGTTTCACATCTCTGAGACTTTTAGCACTGATGGTTGCTACAGAGACTGCAGCTGTGACATGATATGGGTATGGCAAGCAAATCTTAATAAAACTGGTTTCCTGCTAAGTGTGACCACTCTACAGTATTTTGTCGTCTTGGGGAGAGAATTGGAGCTTGTTGAAAAAATAGTATTTCAGGAAAGAAAACTCAACCATCACATAGTCTAAACAGACACTTGCAATTTCTTAATGTACTATAGGCAGTACGTTACCCTGAAGCCTCTGCAAATTAGAGATGGATTTGAGGCCAAAAGGAAATACAATATATGTTGTGAAACAGTGAAATATCTTGTGTTGGATTTGGTATTTTGAACATTGCCAGGAGAAGTGGGGGGGAGGGGAGAGTGTTCAAGCTGAGGGTGGGGAGAGAAGGCTGGTTTGTAAAACACAGGTTGGAGTTCAGTGTCAAGACCAGATTTTCCAATTGTCTGGGAGAAACCATGGTGGATAACATTAGAAGATACACTGAAAACTCTGTATTTCACATTTTTAAGGTGGTCTTACAAGTAAAATTTTGCTCTCATACAGCTGATTTAAAAATGAACTTTTGTGTCTGATGGATAGTATTGGTTTACAATTATCATTGTTAAAAAAACAGTGTTTTAAAATAAATTTAAAGGGTCATGAATTACACTTACCTTGTAGTTTTTGAGGCACTTATTTTTACTGACAATTATTTTCAAGTGCTCTTCATTTAAATTTAAATATTTTTTTTTAAAAAAATAACTCTTAAAGCTTGGTGGCAAAGAAAAGCAGTTATCATTCAAAATTCAGTACGGCCATATGAACTCACTTATAAAACTAGTCTTCATCCAAAAGGTAAACCTGTGTAAATGAGGCTCTCAGTGAGACCTTATGTCACATCTCAAATGTGTGTTTCATAGATTCATGTCCTCTGCATTGTTTGGTCTTCCTTGATATTGTCAGCTCATCCATCAGCTTCAGTATCACTGAAATGGCACTTTATACCTAGTGCTGCTTCTGTTTTCTCACTGATATTCCTGCTTTCAGTTTTAGGTTTTAAATAACAAGATCTCGATGCTTGTACATTTGCTGTCTGAGAGTTATAGGGAGCCTTAAAATACTTCCAAGATCTCAGCTTTTCTATGTTCCACAAACACATAAGACTGCTTTCATTTGGGTATGGATGCTGCAAATTGCATTTCACATTCTCAGCTTTTGGGAGATTCCTTCATTGTTGGGTGCTTCTGCAAGTGTCAGAATCACAGAATGGCTGAGGTTAGAAGGGGCCTCGGAAGGTCACCTTGTCCAAGCCGCCTGCTCAAGCAGGATCACCTAGAACAGGTTGC
Organism: Phalacrocorax carbo; assembly: GCF_963921805.1. Lineage (NCBI taxonomy): Eukaryota > Metazoa > Chordata > Aves > Suliformes > Phalacrocoracidae > Phalacrocorax > Phalacrocorax carbo. Next base: position 70,765,176 of record NC_087548.1, on the reverse strand, counting down.
CAAGGACCATATCTAGTAAGTTTCTGAATATCTTCAAGGACAAAGACTCCACAATATCCCTGGGCAACCTGTTGCTGTGCTCAGCCAACCTCACAGTAAAAACATTTTTTAGGATGCTTTAGGAGACAGTATTGAAAGTCTTACTAAAGTTAAGGTATATAATACCCAACACTCTATTCTCAGCTACCAAGCAAGTCATGTCACCATAACAGGTTACCAGGTTGGTCGAGTGTGACTTCCCCTTGCTGCACCCATGCTGACTACTCCTGATCTCCTTCTTGTCCTTCATGTGCCTGGAAATGGTTTCAAGGATTAATTGATTTCTCATCTTCCCAGGGACTGAGGTGAAGCTGACTGGCCTGTAGTTCCCTGGGTCCTCCTTCCTGCCCTTGCTGAAGACAAGAGTGATATTTGCTTTACTCCAACTCTCAGGCACCTCTCCCGGTCTCCATGATGATTCAAAGTTTATTGAGAGTGGCTGTGCAATGACTTCAGCCAGCTCCCTCAACGCTCACAAGTGCACCCTGTCAGGACTTAAGTGTGTCGAGCTTGCTTCAGTATTCCCTGATCAGATCATTTTCCACCAAGGATAAGCTTTCCTTGCTCCAGACTTTCACCCTGGTCCCCAGGGCCCAGGATTTCTGACGGCTGGTCTTACAAGTAAAGACTGAGGCAAAGGTGGCATTTGGTACTTCTACCTTTCCCATGTCTTTGTCACAAGGTCCCCTGCCCCATTCAGCAGTGGGCTCACATTCTCCTTAGTCTTCCTTTTGCTTCTGTTACAGAAGCCTTTTTTCATTAGCTTTGACAACCCTCACTATATTAAACTCCAGGTAAGCCTTGGCTTTCCTAACCATAATTCTGGATGCTGAGATAGTGTCTCTATATTCCTTCCAGGTTACCTGTCCCTGCTTCTACCTGCTGTATACTTCCTTTTTGTGTTTGAGTTTTTCTAGAAGCTGGTTGTTCATCCTTCTGGCACCTTGATTATCTGCTTTTGGGATGTGTTCTTCAGCTTAATGGAGGTGATCCTTGAATATCAACCAGCTTTCTTGGACTCCTCTTCCCAACAGGGCCTTATCCCTTGGGACTCCATCAAGCAGACTCCTTAAAGAGGCCAAAGTCTGTTGTCTGAAGTCTAGGGTTGTGATCTTGCTTTTTTGTCCTGCTCCTTCCTTTCAGGATCCTGAACTCCACCATTTCATGGTCACTGCAGCCAAGGCTGTCCCTAGCCTTCACATCCCCCACAAACGTTTTCTGTCACAGAAATTTGTAATCCCTTTATCCGTTCATAGGATAGAACTGAAAGCATATAATTATTGTTCTTGTTGTGTTTTTTTTTTGTTGTTGTTGTTCATTATTATTACTATTATTATTGTTGTTATTATTATTATTATTGTTGGTTTGGGTTTTTTTTGTTTGTTTTTTTTTTTATTGTTGCTGTTGTGATTGTTTTGTGATACAGCAGAGATTCAAGCGAAGACTTATTGCTATGGAAGCCCAGGTAGTTTCCTTCTCAGTTTTCTTTCTAAACAGAGGAACGGGATAACGTCCAATCTCTTACCAGGACACAAGTGTTTTATTCTAGAAAAAATATCTTTGTTCACCCTAGTTTAGTGCTGGCTGCCACTGTTTCCCTAAAATTCCTAATCCTCCTTCAGAGTAGATTCAGGTTACTTTCAGACAAAGTCACAGAATGAAGCAGGAGATCTGTGGCCTAAAGATTTAGTATCAGAATTGAAGGAGTCCAGGGCTCCTTCACAGGCAGAAGCTGTGCTTGGGTTCATCATCTTCAGGCTCTGAAAATGTTGACAAGGCCAAAAGAGAACAGAGGATTGCAGAAAGAGCACATAATTTCCTAAGTGGTCTGTCACAAAAGTAGAAATAACTTTCCTGTCCTGTTGATTCTCTGTGAGGTATTATGTTTTCCATTTTTTTATCTTGTTAATTTTTTTGCCTAAGGAATCGCTGGGATATGCAAATTATTGTCAAATATAACATTTGTGAGGATGTGCTTATGTTTGTACGTGTGTTTTCAGTATGGATGCGTTCAGTCTATCTAAAAACTAAACACTCAAGGGATAGAGCTTTCATAGAGACTTCTACTCCTAGCACAGAAAACTATCGTTAGAAGTTATTATAATTAAACCTTGCAAAATCTTGACCTTGATTTTTTCCACCAGACCTACGTCATATGTTCATTTTTAAAATCTTTATTTGTTCTGCCCTTTATAATGAAAATCTAAGACAAAAGAAGGATATTTTTGGTTCCTTTATCAGAAGTGCTTTTTAGAAGAGGACAAGTGGTTCTTCTAGAAATATAATACACTGGTTTGTTTTGACTTTAAAAGTCTGCTCCTGAAGTAGATTAATCAGACCTACTGGGAGATGGATGATGTGGAAGGCTGGATCTTTGCTGACAACTTGTGGAAGATTTTTACTATAAAAATGTAATGAATAAATAATGAAAAACGTGACAGTCTATTGCTCTGGTTTATTGTAACATATTATTCATGCAGCTAGCAGGGAAGCACCCTGTAGTATAAGCCTGTATTCATTTGGGAGGATAGATTTCTTATTCCAGAGGTCCTGACCTTATTCTCAAAAGCAGATAAAAGCAGAGGAATAGTAACACCATGCGTGATTTATTTTTTTAAGTCATTGCTAGCAGTCTTTATTTGTATATGGAGGAAAGAGGCTTGGAAAATGAGAAATGGAGATCTGAGCTGACAGCTGGTTCAGTGGAGTATAGGTGCGTATGGGCACTGTCAAGCACCTTCCAGGGGAGCAGAGGGAGGGTGGCACTTGCTAACTGATTCTCACAGAAAGCGAGATTGAGCTGTTCACTGCTGCTCGATTTAGATCTGTGTTTATTCAGCTTCTTTGATTTGTTTTTAGTGACTGCCTTGTTGGGAAGCTTCTATGTAAACAGCTACGGTGGTGAGGTTCGCCCTGTTGGCGAGGTGTCTTCTGTCAGAGAGGTTGGGGTTGTTTTCTTCCTGACAGAACATGCAGTTTCTCTTGCTGTCTCCCATTTCCTTCACCAGAATTTTCCTCTGAAAATTATTTGTTAACCACAACACATTAGTTCATCAGTAGTTTCATTTATCTTTCTTGCAGATGAAATTCTCTACTGTGTACCACTGAATGTCCTCCTGGGTCAAGCCCAATGAAGCAATTTCTCTGTCCTCTAGTATATTCTATATATCTTCCCTGTTCGTGACCTTTAGGAATTTGTTCATTTATGTCTGGGAAGTGATAATGACCAAAGGAGAGAGGGAAAACTTAGTCTGGGCCTCTCACACAGCAAAAGGCAAACTGCACTGCAAGCATTTTACTGGCAGAGTTTACCTTGCACCCTCAGGGTTCTCCACAAAATTTTTAACTTCTCATATATTTCATCATTGTTAATAGGCACCATTAAAATAATAAAGTGTATTTTCTTAGTCACTATCACTGGAAAAAAATGAGAGAACTGTTGCAAAATATTGGAAAATACTCAGAGATATATATGTTTAGGTTTTTATTTTCATCAGCCAGGTTTCTGACCAGTTTTTGTTAGTACCAGCAAGTGCAGTGAGAATTAAAATTTGTTAATAGATATCAAGTCTCCTTAAGAAAAAGAGAGAGTGCGATTAAGCCATATTTAATATACTATATTTAAGAAAATCATAGTGAGAGTATGATCTCAGTGTACACAATATATCAACAGGATGGTTTACTGAACACATTATGTTCAAAGAGCTCACCGTCTGAGTAACAAAAACCAATGGCCCCTTATATTTTGTAAATGTGATGGGATATTTAACACTGCAAAGTACCCTAAGGACTGGTCCATTTTTGAAACCCCATTCCTCTTTCACAGTCAGCAGATTCTCATTAAAGCCAAAAATCTTGATTATGCTTTGGATGTCACAATATCAGTAGAGAGTGTTAAATAGGGTGAGTTTTCTTCTCCTCTCAGTCAACATGAATTTCAATCTTATGAGCAGAAAACAGAATAAAAATTAATAACATACAACAATCCTATATCTGAAATGTGAGAGGGAGGCAACTAGTGTCATATGGTACTTTTTATAACAGAATAGAAACAAAGGTTTCATTTAAACAACTTTTATTGGTTTGAACATTCAGGTTTCATAGCAATTTTACAAGACTAGAATTGTGTATTTTCTTTATTTGCTTTTGTTGTTAACAAAGTTTTAAACAGCACTTGGAAATTTTAAATACTAGAGTATTATTTAATTTTTCTATAAATTTCCCCTCTTCTATAAGATGTTTGTAACATGTGGATGGTCTCTGCAAAAAAGATTCTGCTACAAGTAATCACCTGAGTTCTCACTATTCCGCATGTGTCTGTGGGAAAACACTGGTACCCATAGAATCATAAAATCTTTAAGGTTAGAAAAGACCTCTAGGATCATCAAGTCCAACCATCAGCCCAACACTACCATGCTTCCTAAACCATGCCTTGAAGTGCCATGTCTACACATCTTTTAAATACTTCCAGAGATGGCGACTCAACCACCTCTCTGGGCAGCCAGTTCCAATGCCTGACCACTCTGTCAGTAAAGAAACTTTTCCTCATATCCAACCTAAACTTCCCCTCACACACCTTGAAGCCATTTCCTCTCGTCCTATCGCTAGTGACCTGGGAGAAGAGACCAACACCCACCTTGCTACAACCTCCTTTCAGGTAGCTGTAGGGAGTGAAAAGGTCTCCCCTCAGACTCCTCCAGACGAAACACTCACAGCTCCCTCAGCTGCTCCCCATCAGACATGTTCTCCAGACCCTTCACCAGCTTCATTGCCCTTCTCTGGACACGCTCCAGCACCTCAACGTCTTTCTTGTAGTGAGGGGCCCAAAACTGAGCACAATATTCGAGGGGCAGCCTCACCAATGCCAAGTACAGGGGGATGATCCCTTCCCTACTCCTGCTGGTCACACTATTGCTGATCCAAGCCAGGATGCTGTTGGCCTTCTTGGCCACCTGAGCACGCTGCTGGCTCATGTTCAGCCAGCTGTCAACCAGATCACCCAGGTACTTCTCCACTGGGCAGCTCTCCAGCCACACTTCCCCAAGCCTGTAGCATTGCATGGGGTTGTTATGACCCAAGTGCAGGACCCGGCACTTGGCCTTATTAAAACTCTTACAGCTGACCTTGGCCCATCAATCCAGCCTGTCCAGGTCCCTCTGCAGAGCCTTCCTACCCTTGAGCAGATCAACACTTCTGCCCAACTTGGTGTCATCTGCAAACTTACTGAGGGTGCCCTCAATCCCCTCATTCAGGTCATTGATAAAGACATTAAACAAGACTGGCCCCAACGCTGAGCCCTGGGAACGCCACTCACGACCAGCCGCCAGCTGGATTTAGCTCCATTCACCACCACTCTCTGGGCTCAGACACCCAGCCAGATTTTCACTCAGCAAAGAGTGCACCTGTCCAAGCCATGAGCCGCCAGCTTCTCTAGGAGGATACTGTGGGAGACAGTGTCAAAGGTTTTACTAAAGTCCAGACTGACAAGGTCCACAGCCTTTCCCTCATCCACTAAACGGGTCACCCTGTCATAGAAGGAGATGAGGTTGGTAAGGCAGGACCTGCCCTTCATGAAGCCATGCTGGCTGGGCCTGATCTCATGGTTGAACTGCACATGCTTGGTGAGCTCACTAAAGATGAACTGCTCCATAACCATCCCTGGTACCAAGATCAGGCTGACTGACCTGTAGTTCCCTGGATCCTACTTCTGGCCCTTCTTGTAGATGGGCATAACACTGGCAAGCCTCCAGTCATCTAGGACCTCCCCTTTTAACCAGAACTAATGATAAATCACGTAGAGTATCTTGGCAAGCTCCTCCACCAGCTCCCTCAGTACTCTTGTGTGGATCCCATCCTGCCCCAGAGACGTGTGAGTGTCCAGGTGGCTCAGCAGGCTATACACTGCTTGTTCATGGATTATGGGGGGTTCATTCACATAATCACAGAATGGCAGGGTTTGGAAGGGACCTCTGGAGATCATCTCATCCAACCCCCCTGCTTGAGCAGGCACACCCAGAGCAGGGGGCACAGGAACGCGTCCAGGCGGGGTTGAATGTCTCCAGGGAAGGAGACTCCACAGCCTCCCTGGCCAGCCTGTGCCACTGCTCTGGCACCCGCACAGGAAAGGAGTTTTTTCTCATGTTTAGCTGGAACTTCCTGTGTTCCAACTTGTGCCCATTGCTACCAGTCCTGTCATTGGGCACTGTTGAAAAGAGCCTAGTCCCATCATCCTGACACCCACCCTTTAGATATTTATAGGTATTTATGAGACTCCCTCTCAGTCTTCTCTTCTCCAGGCTGAACAAACCCAGGTCTCTCAGCCTTTCCTCATAAGGGAGATGCTCCAGTCCCCCAATCATCTTCATAGCTCTCCGCTGGACTTGCTCAAGCAGTTCCACATCCTTCTTAAACTGAGGAGCCCAGAACTGGACACAGTACTCCAAAGTGGTCTCACTAGGGCAGAGTAGAGGGGAAGGATAACCTCTCTCGATCTGATGGCCACACTCCTTTTAATGCACCCCAGGACACTGTTAGCCTTCTTGGCCACAAGGGCACAGTGCTGGCTCATGGTCAGCTTGTTGTCCACCAGCACTCTGAGGTCCTTCTCAACAGAGTCGCTTTCCAGTAGTTCAGCCCCCAGCCTGTAGTGGTGCATGGGGTTGTTCCTCCCCAGGTGCAGGACCTTGCACTTGCTCTTGTTGAATTTCATGAGTTTCCCCTGGGCCCAGCTCTCCAGCCTGTCCAGGTCTTGTTGGATGGTAGCACAGCCTTCTGGTGTATCAGCCCCTCCTCCCAGCTTGGTATCATCAGCAAACTTGCTGAGGTTACAATCTATCCCATCATCCAGGTCATTGGTGAATGTATTAAACAGGACTGGACCCAGCATGGACCCCTGGGCCGTCACCACTAGTGACAGGCCTCCATCCAGACTCTGCTCCATCGATCACGATCCTCTGAGCTCTGTTGCTGAGCCAGTTCTCTGTCCACCTCACTGTCCACTCATCCAGCCCACACTTCCTTAGCTTGCCTGTGAGGATGCTATGGGAGACAGTGTCAAATACCTTACTGAAGTCAAGATAGACAACATCCACTGCTCTCCCTTCATTGACCCAGCCAGTCATGCCATTGTAGAAGGCTATCAGGTTGGTCGAGCATGATCTCCCCTGATGAATCGGTGTTGACTACTGATAATCTTCTTTACCTTTACAAGCCTGGACATGACCTCCAGAATGAACTGCTCCATCACCTTTCTGGGGATGGAGGTGAGGATGACTGGCCTATAGTTTCCCAGATCCTCTTTCTTGCCCTTTTTGAAGACTGGAGTGACATTGGCTACCCTCTAGCCCGAGGGCACCTCTCCTGTCCTCCATGACCTTTCAAAGATGATGGGGAGTAGCTCAGCAAGAACATCCACCAGCTCCCTCTGCACTCGTGGGTGCATCCCATCGGGGCCCACGGATCTGCAAGGATGCAGTTTGCCTAGGTGATCTCTGACCCAATCCTTCTCAGCTGATGGTAAGTCTTCCTTTCTCCAGATTTGTCCTCTCTTCTCTGGGGGATGAGATGCCTGAGGGCCAGCCTTAGCAGTAAAGACCAAGGCAAAGAAGGCATTCAGTAACTCCGCCTTCTCTGCATCCTTGTTCAGCAGCGGGCCCACTGCGTCCCCAGTCTTTCTTTTACTGCTGGTCTATTTAAAGAAGCCCTTCTTGTTATTTCTGATATGCATTGCCGGATTTAATTCCAAGTGGGCCTTGGCCTTCCTTGTGTTCAAATCTCTGCATAACCTGACAACATTTCTATGTTCCTCCCAAGTGGCCAATTCCCTTTTCCGCATACTGTGAACCTCCTTCTTACATTTGAATTTCTCTAGAAGGTCTTTGCTCATCCCTGCGGGTCTCCTGGCTCCTCTGCCTGACATCTTCCTCCTGGGGATGCACCGATCGTGAACTCAGAGGAAGTGGTCCTTGAATACTCTCCGTCTCTCTTGGACCCCCCTGCCTTCCAGAGCCCAGCCCATGGGATTCCTTCTAGCAGGTCTTTGAAAAGGTCCAACTTGTCTCTCTTGAAGTGCAAGGTTGTAACAAAACTCGTAGCCCTGTTTCTACCTCATAGGAGCCTGAACTCAACCATCTCACGGGCATTGCAGCCAAGGGTTCCCCCAACTCTCACATCCCCAACCAGCCCTTCTTTGTAAGGTTGAGCAGCACATCTTGCTTAGTTGGCTTCTCCACCACTTGCATCAAAAGGTTTTTCTCGATGCTCAGCAGGAACCTTCTGGATTGTGCATGGCTCATCGTGTTGCTTTTCCAACAAATATCAGGGTGGATGAAGTCCCCCATGAGGAGCAGTGCCTGAAGATTTTGAGGCTACTGATAGCTGTCTGTAGAAGGCCGCGTTGATTCCCTCTTCCTGATCAGGTGACCTGTAGCAAACACCCACAACAGCCATATTTGGCTGTCCCTTAATTTTTACCCACAAGTTCTCAACCTGTTCCCCTTCCACTCCAAGGCAGAGCTCGATGCATTCCAGTTGCTCCCTCACATAAAGAGCAACTCTCCCACCTCGCCTTGCTGGTCTGTCTTTCTTGAAAAGCCTGTAGCCATCCATGACCACATCCCAGTCATGCGAGCTGTCCCACCATGTCTCTGTGATTGCAATGAGATCATGGCCCTGTGACCGCACGCAGACCTCTAGTTCCTCCCGTTTATTCCCCATGCTGCATGCATTGGTGTACAGGCATTTCAGAAAGGTGCCTGAGCATACAGGTGTCACTGGAGGGGTGTACAAGGACCCACTATAGCCATGCAAAGCCTTGAGGTGGTAGGTCTCTGGCTGCTTTTGTATGAGGCCACTACAGCACCTTTATCACTGCTCAGGTTGTCCTGTCTTATTCCCCCATAGTGTGTGATGGCATTAGCATTGCCAGTTTGTCCCCCTCCCCCCAAGTTTCTCAGTTTAAAGCCCTCCTCACCAAGTTTGCCAGCCTGCTGCCCAAGATTCCCTTGCCCCTTCCTGACAGGTGGAGTCCATCCCTCCCTAGCAGCCTATGGTTGCTGAAGAGCATCCCATTATCATAAAAGCCAAAACCCTCACTTCAACACTAGCCACGTAACCAGGAGTTGATTTGCATTATTTTCCTATTTCTAGTCACCCATTTTTCTCCAGAGGTAGTACAGAGGAGAAGATAACTTGGGCACCTATATTTTTCACTTGCTTTCCCAGAACTTTATAGTCTTGCTTAGTTCTGCCCAGACTCTGGCTTGCAGCACCATGTGTGTCCACATGGAAGAGTAGCAAATGAAAGTAGTCAGTGCTTTTGACAAGTTGTGGCACCCTCTCAATGATGTCTCAGATCTTAGCTCCCAGAAGACAGCAAACCTCTTGTGACTCCCTGTCAGGTTGGCAGATGGGTGCCTCAGTGCCTTTTAACAGAGAGTTACCCACTACGAGCACTCGTCTCTTCTTTCTGTGGTATCTATCCTGTGCTGCTGGTACAGTTAGACCTTGTGGACCTTGCTCGTGAGTGTCTGCAGTCGCTAAAGCTACAAATCTGTTGTTGGTGGTGATACTGGGAGGTGGGGGCTGAGGCAGAGCCCTGCTTCTGCGGGTTGCCAGGGTCCAAGGTGGCTCTTCCTTCTCAGTTGTTTCTGCTACAGAAGTGTGGTTCTGGGGCTGCCTATCTATCTCTGCCTCAGTCCTACTAATATTACTCAGCCTTCTAACTGTCTCCTACAACTCAGCCATGTGGCGCAGCAGATCATTGACCTGTGCACGCCTTGTGCAGGTACTTACCTTCTCACCAGGCAAGGGGTTGAGGCACACATTGCAACCTACCATCTGTACTGAAGCCTCCAGCTCCGTCTGGGTGGATGTGTGAGACCTCTCTGAGGCTTTCTCCGTGATAACGCTGGTATTCGCTCTGCAGCAAGTGCTCACCATCCTATCCTGGCAGACACTGAGAGAACTTCCCGGGCTGTGGGCCTACAAGCCGGATGCAGCACCTTCCCTGCTCACCCTGGCTGACGCGCCATGCCCTGTGCAAACTGCCATGCTACGCCCTGGCTGACATGCCACACCCTGTTTGCCCATCCTGGTCGCATGCTTCTGGTCGCTCGCACTCCCTGAGCCCTTTAAATCTCCCGCGGTTTCTTGAGGCAACGCCAAGGCAGCGAGAGCTGCTGGGACCTGTCGGGGTGCTGTGCACTTCCTCGGGCTTCCCTGGCTCCAGGAACCCCCTTGTCCACCCCAATCCAGTGCCTGGCTGTGGGACTTACCCTTGCTGCTTCTGCGTTAGTCACCAACTGCTCCTTGTCCCTGCCTTCCATCTCAGGGGACTGAATACCCTGGGGATAGCTAGTCTGATGGTTAAAGACTGAGGCAAACAAGGCATTTAGTACCTCAGCCTTTTCTTCATCCTCAGTGACAATGTTCCCCTCTGCATCCAACAGAGGATGGAGGTTTTCCTTGGCTCTCTTTTTGTTGTTAATATATTTGTAAAAACAATTTTGTTATCCCTTACAGCAGTGGCCAGGTTGAGTTCTATCTGGGCTTTTGCTTGTCTAACTTTGTCCCTGCAAGACCCAATGAGGTCTCTGTACTCTTCTTGTGTGCCCTGGCCCCTCTTCCAATAGCGGTAGACCTTTTTTCCTGAGTGTTCAGCCAGGCTGGTCGTCTTCCCCACAGGTTCATCTTGCAGCACTTGGGGACAGCCTGCTCCTGTGCCTGCAAGACTTCCTTCCTGAAAAAAAGCCCAGCCTTCCTGGCATCCCTTGCCCTTCAGCACTGCCTCCCAAGGGATCCTCCCACCCAGTGCCCTGAACAGGCCAAAGTCTGCCCTCTGGAAGTCTGTGGTAATGGTTCTGCTGACCCCCCTTCTTATTTCACCAAGAATCGTGAACTCAATCACATCATGGTTGCTAAGTCCAAGACGGCCTCTGACCACCACATCTCCCACCAGTCCTTCTCTGTTCGTGAACAGAAGGTCAAGTGAGGTACCTCCCCAGTAGACTTCCTGACCAGGGAGTTTCTGTGGTGCAATTGGTTAGCATGTTTGGCTGTTAACCAAAAGGCTGGTGGTTCAAGCCCACCCAGGGATGGGTTCCCCTTTCCTTGACTGTGGCAGGGGGGATGGAACTAGATGACCTTTTCAGGTCCCTTCCAACATGAACCATTCTGTAAAAAGAGGAGGCTCTTTAGTCCCCTCAGCAAAGGCCAAAGAAGGAAAGCAAACTGAGGCAAGTGAGCTCTGTTCTCTGAATAGGCATGGGTGTTTCATAGTACTAGTCTCTTAGAGAAAAAGAAAGCAATTATTTAAAAACCAAATTGTTTTCTGGAGATATTTTGTGGAAAACCAAAGTTCCTTGAAGAGCATCAAGTTAAACACTCCAAAATTAAATCCTAAGACACACATTTCATTTTCGGCAAATCTTACCAATAAAAGCTTTTGTTCTTAATATGATCACATGGATTTCTGCTAATTGCTAGTGTGTCCCATCCGGCCATTCTCCTCCCCTGGTATGATTAGTAACAAGCAGAGGAAAGGCAGACTTTAGAAGATATTTGAATAGAAGGTAAATTATAGTCAGGAGAAGACAAAATACTCTTCTGTGCATCAGTAATGTATAATAAGAATGCATACAGCAAAAAAAATATAGTCTTGTCTCAGGTAGGGTCAGTTTAAGAAATACATTTTGGGAGATCTTGTGCAAACAATGGAAACATGTTTTTTGGTTTTCTAGACTTAAGTTTAATAACTTTCTAACACAAAAAAACTATGAAGAATTAATGGGCCTGTTTAGGCCCCTCTGCAGCCTGATGACACCCACCTGTCCCAATGGGCAAAATGCTTCTGGGCTCCTAAGCTGCCAGGACTGAGAGGGTTTTAAACTAGAGTCCATGGGGGAAGGGGGTACCAACAGGAGAGCTGAAGGTAGACCAAAGGTTGGCATGGCATCACCTGAGGGTGGCAATACTAATGGGAGCATTAATGCTGCTTGAGGGAACACTTGAGGGCTTAGGAAGAAATCTGAAGTGCTTGTACACCAACACACACAGTATGAGAAGCAAACAGGATGAACTGAAAGTGTTGGTCTGTTTCCAGAGCTTTGGTCATTGGTATTAGCAGACTTGGTAGAATGAGTCCCATGATTAGGGTGCTGGAGGTATGGAGGGATACAGGCTGTTCAGGAGGGATAGGCAGGACAGGAGAGGTGGAGGAGTTGCACTGTATGTAAGGGAGAGGTTTGGCTGTACAGCCCTTAAATTAGCAATGATGTGGTTGAGAGCCTCTGGGTGAGGATTAGGGGGATGGAAAACAAAGGACATGTCATACTGCGTGTCTACTGCTGATCACCCAGCCAGGATGAGTTATTCTACAGGCAGTTAGAAGAAATCTCTGGATTGGTAGCCCTTGTCCTTATGGAGATTTCTACTTCCCAGACATCAGCTGGGAATAACATTTGCTGTGACAAGCACATCTGGGAAACTTACTTTGTTGAAGTATCACAAGTACTCAGTGAGGCAACTAAGAAAGATGCACTTGTAGACTTACTTGTCAATAAAGAAGGACTCATGGGGGATGTGATCGTAGGTGGCTCTCTTGGCCAGAGTGATCACAACATGATTGAGTTTAAAATTTTCAGTGTAATGAGAAAAAAATTCAGCCGAGTTGCTACCCTGGATTTCAAGAGAGCAAACTTTAAGTTGTTCAGGGAGCTACATAGCTGTGTCCCCCGGGAATCTGCCTGTGAGGGCTTAGGAGTCCATGACTTCTGGTCAGTTTTTAAGAATCACCTCTTAAAACCACAGGAGGTGTTGTAAGTCAAGCAAGCAGGGCAGAAGACCAGCTGGTTGAACAGGGAACTCCTCATGGAGCTCAAGAGGAAGAAGAAATTCTGCAATCTCTGGAAACAGGGTCAGGTTTTGCAGGAAGGTCACAGGGCTGTGTTTTGCATATCAAGGGAGAAGACATGAAAGCCTAAAGTTGAACTGGAGTTGAAACTGTCCAGAGTTGTATCAGACAAAAAGAAAAGCTTTTTAAAGTACATTAATAGCAAGAGAAGGTCCAAGGAAAACCTTGGACAAATACTTTTTGAAGACGGTCACCTGGCAAATAGGGATGAAGAAAAAAATGGAATAATTCAATGGGGTTTTTGCCTCAGTGTTTAATAATACCAATAGACCTTGGGCCACCTTGTCCTTTGAGTTGGAGGACCATGACTGCAGGAACAGTGACTCTCCATTTGTGGTCACTGAAATTCTACTAGGTACCAGTTGTACTGATTGACTGTTCACAAGTCCATGGACCTGATGGGATTCACCCTAGAGTACTCAAGGAACTAATGGATGTTACAGCAGGACCCCTCTTGATCATATACCAAAGGTCTTGGAGGTCTGTGGATGTTCCTGCTAGCGGACGTTATTCCAATTTGCAAGAAGAGCATGAGGAAGGACCCAAGAAACTACAGATCTCTCAGTCTAACCTCAGTTCCTGGAAAAATTATAGAGAAGTTCATACTGGGTACTACTGAAAAGCATTTAAAGAACAATGTAACCATCAGGCACAGCCAACATGGCCTCACAAATGAAAAGCCTGCGTAACTAATTTGATATCCTTCTATGATAAGGTCAGCTGCCTCATGGATGAAGGAAAGGCAGTGGATATAGATTTCTGGATTTTAGTAAGTCTTTTGATGCTTTCCCTCACAGCATCCTTCTGGACAAGTTGTCTAACCGTGACATGAGCAGATACACAGTGCGCTGGGCGAAGAACTGGCTGAAGGGCAGAGCACAAAGAGTTGCAGTGAATGGGGCTGCATCTGGCTGGTGACTGGTCACCAGTGGTGTTCCTCAAGGCTCAATCCTAGGGCAAGTTTTGTTCAATATTCTTATCAATGACTGCGATGCAGGAGCTGAACGCACCATTAGCAAGTGTGCTGATGATACCAAACTGGGAGGTGCTGTTGAATCTCTTGAGGGACAAAAGGCCTTGCAGAGGGATCTAGGTAGGTTGGAGCATTGGGCAATCATCAATGGCATGAAATTTAACAAGAACAAATGCTAGACTCTACATGTGGGATGGAGTAATGCCAGACACCAGTGCAGATTGGGAGAGGGGCGGCTGGAGAGCAGCCCTGCAGAAAGGGATCTGGAGGTGCTGGTCAACAGCAGGCTCAGTATGAGTCAGCGGTGTGCCCTGGCATCCAGGAAGGCAAACTGCTCCCTGGGGAGCAGCAAACACAGCATAACCAGCCGGTCAAAAGAGGTGATTATCCCGCTGTATTCAGTGTTGGTGTGGCCTCACACTGAGTGCTGTGTGCAGTTCTGGGCTGCGCAATTTTAAAAGGGTGTTAAGGTCCTTGAAAGTGTCCAGAGGAAGGCAGCAAAGGTGGTGAAAGGGCTGGAAGGCATGCCTTGTGAGGAGCAGCTGAGGACTCTGGGTTTGTTTAGTGTGGAGAAAAGGAGGCTGAGGAGTGACCTTATTGCTTCAGTAAGTGTTGAAAATCTACAATCCTTGATAACATTTTCTTTAAAATACATGTTTTTAATATTGGGCATTCTCTCCAGGTAACTTTCATAAGAAGTTGGAAAACAAAGTAGTAGAAAGAGCTTGTACCAGTTTTCAGGAGCATGTGAAGAAAAAGTTCCTTTAATGAATACTTACAAGTGATGTTTAAAATAATACAATCAGATAAGAAAACAAGCATCTTTCCCCAGCAGTCTCAAAAACACTTGAAACTTTTCTGCTTTTCAGAGGGCTTTTAGCTCTTACTTTTGATGTGATTATTGTTATTAGCAAGTATTTTGGAGGAAATCTTTTAGCAAATGCATCTGAGCAATTATTGCCTTTCCTAAACAGAACCATGTGAAACAGAATCAATGTTTATATGTCACAGTGAAAAATCTGCAAAACATCCTTACATGGGATTCAGAGCTAGTAATGCAAATATTGAGACAGAAAAAAAATTTACAGGAAAACTAAGATAATTATCTTTCTCTACTATAAGTTTCATTAAAAATAAAATAAAGCAAGCTAAGAAAATGTCTTTCTTTTCATTCTTTAGTATATTAAAAGTTATTCTTGCACATAACAAAATAGTCAGGTAATTTGTCTTGTTGTTTTTGGTTTTGGTTTCAATTCTAGCCTTAGAAGCATAGAATTATAGAATGTCTCAAGTTGGAAAGGACCCATAAGGATCATCAAGTCCAACTCCCTGCTCCTTGCAGGTCTGCCTAAAACTAAACCATATGACTAAGAGCATCACCCAGATACTCCTTGAACTCTGGACTACTTCCCTGGGGAGCCTGTTCCAGTGACTGAGCAGCCTCTTAGTGAACAAGCTTTTTCTAATGTCCAGTCTAAATTTCCCCTGACACAGCTTCATTCCATCTGCTTGTGTTCCATAGCTGGTCATCAGAGAGAGGAGATCAGCACCTCCCCCTCTGCTGTCCCCCTTCAGGAAGTTGCAGACTGTGATGAGGGCACCCCTCAGCCTTCTCTTCGCCAACTGAGCCCTGGGAACCCCACTCTTGACTAGCTCCCAGCCTGACGTAACCCCATTTACTGCAACACTTTGATCCTAACCTGACAGCCAATTGCTAACACAATATGTTGTGGGCTTGTCTAGCTGTGTGCCAGGCAGGTTATCAGAAAAGTACTGTGAGAGGCAGTATTGAAAGCTTTGCTAAAATCCAAAACCAGCACATCCACTGGCTTCCCTTGATCAACCAGATGGGTAACCTTGTCATAAAAGGAAATTAAGCTGGTTAAGCAGGACTTTCACCTTGTGAACCTGTGCTGGCTGTGCCCAATGACTGCATTGTCTCTCAGGTGTTTTCAATAACTCCTAGAATAACCTTCTCCATAATTTTACCAGGCACCGAAGTGTGACTTACAGGCCTGTAATTACCAGGGTCTTCCTTCTTACCCTTCTTGAAAATTGGGACATTTGCCAGCTTCCAGTTGACTGGGACCTCTCCAGACTCCCAAGACCATTGAAAAATAATGAAGAGAGCTACCACAATGACATCGGCCAGCTCTTTCAGTACCCTGGGAAAAATTCCATTGGGCCCCATAGACCTATGTACATCCAGCTGGAGCATCAAGTCTTTAACAAGTTCAGAGTTGGCTGGAAGTTTATCATCCCTGCAGTCATGGTCCTCCAACACAGGGCTCTGGGCATGCCAGGGCCCATCATTGGTGTTGAAGACAGAGGCAAAGAAGGCATTAAACAACTCCTTTTTGTCTACGTCCCTATTTGTGAGGTCACCAACTACATCAAGTAATAGACTGTGCTGGTTTTGGCTGAGAAAGGGTTAATTCTCTTCACTGTATCACCTGCAGTAGTCAGGAACCTTTCCAGCTTCCCACGCTCTGCCACATGGGCAGGAGGCCGGGAGGGGCGGGGCCACAGCCAAGGCAGCTGACCCCGACTGGCCAATGGGGTGTTCCTTCCATGCCATGTGACGCCGTGACCAGTGCATTAATGGGGGCAGTTGACGCATGTGGGTGGTTGCAGCTCAGGGACTGGTGGCATTGGGTCGGTGGGCGGTGAGCGGCTGCGTCACGTGCGGTTGGTTTTGTGTGTTCATTCCCCCTTTCCCCACCCCCTGCCCTGGGTTTTCGCCTCTCATTGTTTTCCTTTCCATTGAATTTTTGTTGTTGTTTTATTTTAATTATTAAACTGTTCTTATCTCAACCCATGAGCGTTACCCTTCTGATTCTCTTTCCCGTCCCACTGGTGCGGAAGTGAGCGAGCGGCTGTGTGAGGCTGAGTTGCCGGCTAAACTACAACACCATTTTTTTGGCACCCAACGTGGGGCTCGAGGGTTTGAGATAATAAGAGCTGCTGGTCACAGCACCATGTTCTTGTTTTTGCAGTTCGTGTTAAAGGTTGTGTTGGTTTGTTTAGTATGCTGTGTTCTGCTTTCCCCTTCATCCTTACCCGGAGGCTCTCAACCATATCATCACCAACTGTAAACACCACACAGTCTAACCCCTCCTTTACATACCAGGCTACCCCGTCACCTTGCATGCCCTGCTTATCCTTACTGAAGAACCTATAATGGTCCATCACAGCACACCAGTCACAGGACTCATCCCACCAGATTTCACTTACGCCAATGATGTCAGAGCTTTGGTACTGGGCCAAAGATTCTAGATTCTCTTGCTTATTCTTGATGCTCTGCACTTTAATATAAAGACATCTCATATGTGCTCCAGTGTACTCAGCACATCGTGGAGCTGACTAAAAACCTCCCTCGCACACTGTCCCTCAAACATTAGCATGCTATCCCCAAGCTTATCCCTAACAAGCCTGGTTTTATCTGTTTCCCCCATCAAATCTAGTTTAAAGGTCTTTCAATGAGCCCTGCTAAGTCCTGTGTAACGATCCTTTTCCTCCTTTGAGACAGGTGTACCCTGTCTGTCAACAGCACACCTGGTGTCATGTAGACTGTCCCATAATCAAAAAACCTCAAAATTCTGGTGACACCAATTTCAGAGCCAGATATTGATCAGCTGGGTCTTCCTGGGTTTTTTTCCCCCCTCATTATTTCCTGTAACTGGAAGGAGAGAGAAGAATACTACTTGTGCCCCTGATCCCTTGACTAGTCATCCCAAGGCCCTGAAGTCTCTCTTAATTGCCGTTGGACTTCTTATTGCAACTTCATCACTGCCTATACAAAAAATCAATAATGGATAATAATCGGAGGGCCGTACCAGGGTAGGAAGTCTTCTTGTAGCATCATTAACCCAGGCCCCAGCAAGGCAGCAGGCTACCATAAGAAGTGGGTCAGGCCTTGCCATTTGGCAACTTGTAAATTCAAACTGCAGATGAAGAAGTGATAATACAAGCAACTGTAACAGTCTTTCTTAACTTATATCTTCCTGGATATTTCTTACTCACTGGGACTACTAGCAAGGTGTGAAGGCTGCTATCTTGAGGGAGGCCACTGTACTTTCCTGCATGCAATGGGGCAACAGGGGACACCACTAAAGATGCTTTCTTCATGTTCCTCCTCCATTTTCTCCTTCATTTGTTTTCTTAAAGACCCAGGTTAATCTTTTCAGATATAAGCACAAGAGAAATCTCTTAAGATTAAGTAACAATCTGTGCCACAAATATCACGTGCATCTACACATGCATGTGGGGAGTTATAGTCCTTTTGTTTAGAGATCACTGATAACCAAACGTGACTTATGGACATTAGTTAATTTCATCATTGGAAGATAACACGATGCTATCAATATATTTGGTTGTTTCCATGGAGACGAATGGATTCTAGCAAAACAATCGCAGTCAGAAGCTCAATAAAAATTGCATGAGATCTTCAGATAGGTATAAAATTGTCACAGGTCAATACAATTTAATTTGCAAGGTCACTAACACATTTCCCACTTTCTGTATTATTAGACATAATAATAGGCTCATTATAATTCTTCCTTAACATCTATTTAAAAATCACAACTCTACAATACTCATTAGCTTTTATTGCTTCAGTGTCTTTGGTTCTGAAGATCTGGTACAACTTTGTTTTGGATTGTTTTGGTGGTTGTTTCCTTGTGACAGGAAACTTCCTTCCTTTCCTTCCTCCCTTTTCCCCTCCTCCCTTTTCCCCTCCTCCCTTTTCCCCTCCTCCCTTTTCCCCTCCCTTTTCCCTTCCCTTCCCTTCCCTTCCCTTCCCTTCCCTTCCCTTCCCTTCCCTTCCCTTCCCTTCCCTTCCCTTCCCTTCCCTTCCCTTCCCTTCCCTTCCCTTCCCTTCCCTTCCCTTCCCTTCCCTTCCCTTCCCTTCCCTTCCCTTCTTCCCCTTCTGCTGGCCTCCACTGGTTTAGCCTTTTATACCATTGTTTTTGGAACCGTTTTACATACCCATGCCTCCCATTCTGCAATGGGGACACATGCCCAGTACAATCACTAGAGGGTCTAGAGGGTCCAAGACCCCCATGTGTGGTCAGTTGACCCTGGGCCCAGGTGCATGTGCAGAGGACTAGGGCCATGTGCTCTGAAGCAACAGGATGCATACGTGTTCCTGTTAAGTAGAGCTTCTGTGCTGATGAGGTTTCAGTTCTCAAACTGTCCTGGCTGCCATGGTGATGAGGTTTTGGTGGTTAAACTGTCCTGCCAACAATGTTGAGACAAGTTTCTAGCCCTTTAGAATCATACAAGACATCCTCAGGTCCTGGGGGGTGGGTGGGAGGGAAGGGAAAGGGGAAGGGAGAAGGGGAAAGGGAGAAGGGGGAAAGGAGAAGGGGGAAGGGGAAAGGCGCAAGAAGAACATTCTCCCACAAGACTTGAAGATACATCAGACTGATGGGATGCCACAGATCCGTAGTGGTAGCTATCACAACTCTCTCTCTACCCCTTTCTCACTCTTCTCTCTCTTTTTCTCTTGCATACTTGTTGTTGGCCAAATAAAGTGACGTGGCATTTCACTCCATTTTGAGTCTTAATTCTGTTTCAAAGAATGTAAATTAAACCTAGTCACAATAAAATATTTGAATTAATCAGAAGTTAAACCCAGCTGCCCCCAACCGCCCAGTGCTACCTGAGGTTGGATGGAAAGCAAGGGGTTTTAACCCTGCCAAATTGTTCAACCCAACAGTGAATCATGACAACAGTCCAGACCTGTTCTATTTCACATTTGTTTAAAACCTAAAGGGGACTCAGAAAAATCCAGTGGAGGGATGAAAGACATAACACTCCCCTATACATGCTATTAAACTCACATATTGCAAGCTTTATTTTTTATTGCATCGGTCTCCACTTAGGAATAATTTAAAATGGACATTTTCTGTTATTTTTATGATAACCTCAGCAAACTGTTCACATTCCCAAATTTATTGCTAAAGATGTTAAATAAAGTTAAATAACTGGAGGTTTATAATCAACCGGGGTGAAAAGATGCACTTGATAATAATGTTAAATGGTTCTAATGTGACCATTTTCTTCCATAATGCCTCATTCATCCCATTTTGGTAATACAGTAAACAAGCTGCTCTAATAAACAGGGAAAAATAAAATGTCATCAATTCAATAGTGAGCAGCTGCCGCTAGGCTTTATATGACCAAAAAAGAGAAAGTTTTGAGATTCCAGGGTCTGTAAACATCTGATGGGCTCAGCTCAGAGAGTCTTACTGCCTCCAAGAGAAGGGGAGAGTTTGGTTTCTTGGTGGGAGTTGAGAGCTATTCCCCATCTGGCCTCATGATACTGTGCAGGTGCACACCAAGTCCTGCTCTGTCATGGGGACCTGGCTTTCGTTAGCTGAGATGGGGTAGGTGAGTCTTCCACCAATGCTAAGTCAGCTTTTTAATGGAGGGGCTGGTGCCCAGATAGAGAAGTTCCATATTGACAGACAGCAGGTAATGAGTTTTATTGTTACTTTGATACATTTGTTGTGAAAGGCTGAAAATTGACCTGTACTTCAGATTTTATCTCATTATGCTTTATGTTACAGTGGCTGCATGTAGCTGTGACAAGGTCATGAGTGAGACAGTCAGTGA
The DNA here is from genome assembly GCF_963921805.1 of Phalacrocorax carbo. Classification (NCBI taxonomy): domain Eukaryota; kingdom Metazoa; phylum Chordata; class Aves; order Suliformes; family Phalacrocoracidae; genus Phalacrocorax; species Phalacrocorax carbo. The sequence continues at coordinate 70,744,636 of NC_087548.1, read as the reverse complement.
GAAAATGTAATACCTTTTATTACAAATATTAACAGCTAGAAAAACATTAGACAGAAGAAGAAAATAAGAAAAAAAGAAGAAAACATCCTAAAAAACTCTGATGATAAATACTATCTGAGAACAATTCCAATTTCTACTCTATTTTGCTTTGAATATTTCTGGGGGATTTTTTTGTATGTAGATGAAGGTTCTATACTCCCAAGGCTGGCCTATGTTTTTTTAATCCACAGTTCATGGGCTAATAGGAAAAGCACTAGGATTACATCTCAGACAGAAATGGTTACTGCACAACATTGTCTACAAAATAGCAGCTAGCAGAGAACTTTTGAGGTACAACAACATGCATATTGGATGTAGATATTTGTCTTTGATCTGTTTGCTACAGCCAGAATGAAATACAGCTGTATATTGCATACACATCTGTTAAGAACTGGAGGAGCCAGACAAGTCTTTGCAAAAAAAAAAAAAAAAGCCAAACCAAACCAAAAAATACCTTCAGGAAGAGTATAGAATATAGATCACTATAAAAAATGCACCTGAACAGGGGAGAAGGTATGACATTTTATGCAGTCAGGCAGCCTTATAATTTTTTTCTAGGGTTTCCTAAGAATAAGTCTTCCTTGAAAAACAGCCTGGCACTGTGTTAAAGTTTGTGAATGTTGGCTTTAGCCTGCCCCAGAGAGGGAGATCTTGATCATCATTACCTGGCTTGAAGTGACAAAGTTAATACTACCTGCACTGGAAAACAAAGATGCATTAGACAAACTTAGTTAAGCCAGCTGCTGCTGGCTTTCTACTTCAGTAAGACATTTGGGAGGGGAAAACAGGGGAGAACACACGCTGGTGACAGCCAGTAGTGGCCCATCAGCATGTGTACCTCATAGGACATAAATCTCAGATATCTTATGATTTAAATCTCTATCCACCCACTTAGGAAGACAAAACCAAAAACCCACACTTGCAGATGGTAAATCACTGAGTGCTGTGGTTCTGCACCCAGTTTCCTTGCAACAGCTCTGCTTATCAAAGCCTCTGAGAAATGGTGGCAAGTAACTTTGTCTGGAAGCAGTAGGATGAACTACCCTTTACAATCACTTACATCCATGTGCAACCATGACTGCACTGACAGAGCCACCAGGGTTACTACTGAATTAAAGCAGAAAAATCAAGAGCAGGATGTGGCCTGCTATGTTTGAATGGCCATTTCAGGGACAGTGAGAGTAATGATTTGTAAATGAAGAAAAATATTCTTTTAGGTCAGACAGTGATGAGGCAGAGAAAATGGAACTTTGTGAACACAGCAACACAAACACAAACATATAGGCTGAATACAGAGACCAGCAAAAAATTGTCTTTTAAAATCTTTGAGCTTGGACTCTCATGTATTGAATAATATTGATGAAACAATTACTATAGAGAAGTAATTTCTTAGCTGTAAATTATGACTGCCTTTGGATTAAATATAAAAACAAAATAGAAGAAAGCAGTGTCTCCTTTTCGTTGGCAGAAATACTAAGCCATGTTTTGATTCTATTTACCTATCTACAAATATCAAATAAGACTGTGACATCCTTATTTATCCTCATCAATCTGATGTTGGAAGCAGATGCAAACTAGTTCAAGAGTTATTAAATCATCATTCATGATTCTTCTAATTAAATTATAAAATCTGTCTCTCATCCTGTCATCTCTTCTACCAGCAGACCATTGTTTGTATTATCTACACAAAATGTGGGATCACAGCTGAAGCCCAAACAGCTTCAAAAACCACTTTGACATTTTTGTGTTGATGAAATAACTGAATGTAAAGATTAAGTATTTTTCCATAATTTGGCTAATATTTTTATTCTATATCTGTAAAAAATATCACTTCCTTTTGTAATATTTTCTGAATCTGAAAGAATAATTAGAGAATTTCTGGTTTAGAACTCTTTTTTACACTTTTTGCTAGGCAAAGAAGAACCATAACCAAAAGGGTTTTTACCCATCAGTATATGTAATAACTGTGGTTTAGAGATGAACAATGGTTCTCTATTGCTTTTTTTTGTTTTACCTGAGCAGAATGAAAAAGACACTAAATGATTTTTTTTTTTGACAGTGGGTAGAGGGATTAATTATAGTTCTTCACTTTAAAGCAGCTGTGTTAGTATCATGCATGCTAAATAAGTTTACAGTTGTGTGATATCATAATTGGAATTTAGTAAGCTTTGAACTACCCACGCTTGAATTGAGTTCTGTGAGCCTCGAGCAAAGCTTTTGACAGCTCAAATGCTATAATGGAAAACCGTGAGAGAATTACAATATTTAGAGTCCCCTAGGTCCCCTTCCTCTCTCCCTCTGACACTATCCGTTATCTCCAACAGCATCTGTCAAAGCTGCGGTGTGGGTCACACTATTGTGTCCTGTAAACACTTCTTTGTTTGTCTTTCACAATCATTTAAAAGTCTACCATGCTAGCTAGAAATACTCAGAAGCCTAAAATCAACATGTTGCAACCAACCAGTGTACCACAGCGGATGTTTGGTTGATGAAAAGCATGGTGTTCTACACAGTGTGGCTGCTGAAAAAGGCTGATAATAAACACAAAGGCTGATGAGGGCTGAGATGTTTGCTTTTTTTTCCTTTACCCCAGGCTACGTCTTTGCAGTAAATGTTATGCAAGGAAACACTCAAGCTGGAGTCACTATTTTGAACAAGACCTGCATGGAGACAACAGTTTTTACCCCATCTAAGTTCTCTGCTCCTCTTTCAAATCTGTAGTTTTCAGTAAGTCAACAAAAATATTTTTATTTTATTAAAAGGAATTGTAATTAAAGAAACCTAGAAATGATTAACACCTCACCGATGTGTATCTCATGCAACCCTCTGGCAGACCGAATCAGTGCTGCACTTGCGGTTTTGGGTTTCTTTCAATTTGCATCTTTAAGGCAGGAATGAAAGATAAAAGTAATTGAATATTTTTCTTTCGGAAGACTTTTAAGAAATAAAATTTCATAGATTGAGATATCAAGCAGATAACATCCAACAACAGGACAGTGAGAGAAGCAAGTGAAGACATGAGCTTGTACAATTATTTACTGGAACCGAGTGACCTCAGGAACTTTCACGCCATATTATCTGAACAAGGAGACAAAAATAGTTGAATTCCCAAGTGTTTTAGTGAAGCATAAATTTCCTAAATGTGTTTCAAAACACACCTAAAATTCAATAACACTGAAACATAGCAACATTTAAGAAAGTCAAATGTTCCTTATTTCTTTACTGAACTGACAGTTCTTCACTGATGAAAAATCAATTAGATTAGTATTCATTGTCGCATTCTTTTTCTTCCTCTTATTTTCAGTGTTACTAATATATTTTCTCTACTGCCCATTTATAAAGATGCTGAGTTATACAGACCTCCCATTTCTCCAGAAATGGTCTTACCTGCATATTCACATACAGAAGCATATAGAAAGTACTTTTTAATAATATCCCTAATATTGCTGGACAGTCACTATCTGGTTTACCCAAACATACAATTCCCACATTTCTTTACAGATTTCAGTCAGAAAGAAGCCTGCATTGTGGGTAGAGGCAGGCAGTCTTTCAAAGACTCTGGAAATTACCACATAATTAATACCTCGAATTTTTGTTAAGGTTATTGACATTTTGAAATATGCCAATAAAGTCTCATTAACCTAAAATTAGTGTAGATTTAAATATTATAATTTGCCTTGTGGAAACTCTTTTTAAATTTCAGCAACAAATATTGTCCAACAGGAAATCCAAGAACTCAATTATTTGCTTGATAGAATATTTGACTTTAAATAAATCTAGTGTTACTTCATAAGCATCCACTGCATGGGAGATGTATTTTCATCTCCCAAGCACTCAGCTGAAACCTTAACAAGTTTAGCTAGATTAGCAATAGTTTGACAGTATTTAGCGAACTCTTTTCCTTTTGAGTGTGAATGAATGGAAGGTGGCTTGCAGGGAAATTTAAGGGAGCCTTTATTTATGTGTTTAGTATTTTAAGAAGTTCACAAGTTATTAGAAAACAGAAGTACTGCTGTATTTGAACAAGCTGCAAATACTTAATTTCAATTCAGCCAAAATTCAGCTGAATTCCCCTAGTGTGATCCCCTTCTTCCTGGAAGCAGGAACTCAGATAGTTATTTTCTTCAAATGTCAGCAACTCACTTACTGTACAATATTTTACATGATGAAACATAACTTTCATTTACTGGATTTGCAAAGGAAACTGGCAGCTAACAATTGTATCGTGGGCAAAGTAGTCCCAGGAACTTCCACTACAGGGTATTATGCAATTATAACTCTTCCTTACATAAGGAAGTGTGTACAACTCTTCCTTACATAAAACTTATTTTAACAATGGTTGGACTCTAAGAAGGAATTGTTTATCCATTCAATAAATCAAAAAGACATTTTTTAGTTTCGTCAATACATATTTGATTTCATTAGAAGCTTTGAAAATGATATTATTCTTGCAAATGAAAAAATCCTGACATTTTTGTGTCCATTTTCACAATTTAAAATTTTATTTTAATTGCATGAAATAAATCTAGCCTGATTTTAGCCTGTCAGATTTTACCACAGAATAATATTTCTGAATTTTCCCACCCGTAACTAAAATCCACAAGTCTTTAAAACAACACCAATATTTTTAATCGCTATCACAGATATGCAACAAGTAACTCAGCTATTTAAAATCTGAAGGAATCTGTGGTAACTGTCAGTTATCACTGTGGAGCGCTATTTAGAAAATGACAATTTTTGAAATAGATTTGTCTATTAATCATATATGCAATTACTTAATTATTAACTGAACAACAACAGGTAGGGCAGCATCTGAGTTTGATTAACTGTTATGCACATAACTGTCTGTTTAAAATATAGTGATAAATGTGATGCTGTTTATCCCTGTTCAAAGGCAAAGCAATACAAAAATATGTTGCAGGTGAAGAAAAATGGAATGATGTGTTTACAAAATCCATCTTGTTATATATTAAAATTTAACTCCTCAATTTCTTTACATAGGCAGATTTGGTCATGACAATATATATTCAAGAATTTTACTCAGTTAAATTTTAGATCAAACACATGATATGAATATCAATAAAATTAGTTGTTTGAAAAATGGTCTTCCTGAATTCCTTCATACAGAAAAAAATTTGTTTCTTAATATGTATTTTTGTAAACCACTACACCACTAGTTCACAGGAAAAGAAATCTGCTACACTAAATTTCTTGGCCCCTGTGGTTTCGTAAATGGAAATCCCCTTCCCTTCAACTCTCACACAGCATCAGGTGTGCCATCTAGCTCCCTGTTAGCACAAAATCAACTACACGAGACAACTTATTTTAGAACTTGCTCAGAAGGCAGTTGGATTCCTACTACCTGTAAGTCCTTCAAACATTATTTCAGCATGCCCCCATGCTACACAAGGATATGAAACATTTATTTTTATTGTCAAGCTGTACCAGTCTGACAGCATGAGATGTGTCATTCTAATTATTTCAGGAACTTTGGGGTCAGTTGCTCTAAAGAAATATGTCTTAATAATGTAAAGGCATAATTTGACCCAAAGAACACCAAGGACACTTAAAACATGTGCATGTGACATTTTTTCTGGTGTAACACCTTGAGAACACCCTTTATCATCATAGGTAGTAGTAGCCTACCTAGGAGTTTAATTTGCTAGTAGGAAACAAAATGAGGCAGATCATTTTTAACATTTCATATTCATTACTTACAAATAATGTTTGTCTTCCATATCACATAGTATAATTTCTGATCCCTAGCTGGGTAAAAATCTTTAAAATGAGTCAGTGAAATGAGAAGAAAAATTAAGCCACAGGACTGGGAAAAATAATGATTGCCGCTGAAAATATTAGCAATTTTGGTGAACCCACATTCCATTCTGGATTTCATACATTTCAAGCATTTCCTTTCACACAAATGTGTAGTTCATCTTCACAGTACATCAAAGTCTGTGTCACATATAGATCTTTAAACAGGAATTTGATAGAATCCAAATGATTTATATAGATGTAGAGGTGCCATTTCCTACTTTGTGTCATACACAGTGGCATACAAAAATGTATGCATTAACAACTATATTGAAGGTTTTTCTCTTTTCACTCTTTTTCTTTAGGAATTCCATCTTATGTCCTGTCTGATAAGAAACAAAACCAATTACTAAATGTTTTTAAAATTACTTTGGACACCTTTCAGGGTAAAAATCTTCCGGAAATTTCTGTGTGTAAACAGAATGCTCAGATTCAGTAAAAGCTTTTGGAAACAGTACTAGATTCTTTCATCACATTAAAAAAAATCTAATACCAGCAAACCAAACTTGTCTTTTTTCCTTTGTACGTGTCTGCATGTATTTTTTTCTGAGTTATCCAGTGCCTAGCTATCCTGTCCTCCGACAAAATTTTCAACCTTTTTTAATCCTATAATTTATATTATGGAGCTGTGTGGTATTTTCACCCCACACAGCTGCAGAAACTTTCTAAACATTTATGAAAAATGGCACTTTCTATTTAGAGTGGAGAAGGCTATGGCATCAGAGAAAGCAAGATTCTCAAGTATGTTCTAGAAAACTTTAGCGTTCACATACAACAGACTCTGAAATGGAGAAAAGGGTCAAGATGATTTTTTGTTTGGTTGTTTCTACTTCTGACACACTGCTGTTCTGTTTATCATTACAGGGGGAAAAAGATACCAGGATGTTTATGCTTAGCACCTAGGAAGATGGTATTAAAGTCAAGCGCAGTGAAATTAGATTTCCAGTCCCACATTAGTATCAAAGAGAAAATATTTCATATCAAGTCCCTGCAATGATTGGTAACCAGAAAGCTATATTAATTCTAAAGCATTCAGTGATTTGGAGAGTTAACAGGCTGCTCCTTTTCCTTCTTTAATCAGATACTGGGCTGTTTTTCTGCCTCTCTTTTCTGTTTGCTGCTGTTGTGACTTAATCCTTTCATACATGTCCATTATGGAGTCTCAGCCTGAATGTATAAAACCTTTTATCTACTTCTCAAACAAAATACTGTGCAATCTCATGGCTTATACAAAATGTTGAACTTTTCAGTTATGATATTAATTTTTGACAAACTTGCATTCCTTTTTTTATTTTATTTTATTTAATCTCTGCAGTAAAAACTGCACACAAGCAAATGTTTGCTAAACTTTGCAGACACATAAAATTTTCTGTTTATTACTGCCAACATCTCACCTGTTTATTGTTCTACTAAGCATCTGGTATGAGACAAGAACTATCCTTACTTCCCCTCCCAATGATTAATGTATCTTTGGCAAATTTCTGCAGAAGACACATGAAGGTGCATAAGATCTGCTGCAGCTTCTGGGAGCCGCTGTGCGTAAAGCAGAAAAGCATACCTGGGACCATTGTAAGCATGTGACTCAAACAAAGCAGTCTGTAAGCCCCGAGGATAAAAGCATTCGTGCCTATTTTGATAGGGTCCAGCCACACAGGGTGGCTTATGCCTGTGAAGGAGTGGTCTGCCTCTCTTATAGTCCATGCTTACATCAAAGCATTCTCCTTTGTCTGCCATTCTGCCCCTCACTAGGTCTGTAAGAATAAGCAGGGGAAAAAAAAGTCCACAAAAAATGAAATCTCTTTGTGCCTTAAAAAAGCTACTACAAAAAGTCTAAACAACTTAAACAAGATCTTCTGTTCTCCATATGGGTAGACAATAATGTGCTCAAAGTCAGTGCCAGCAAAGATATTGTTTACTTTTCATGCTTGCTGAGTATTTAAAAATGCAACTGCAACCTCAAAGTGGATAGTAAGGTTTATTCCTCTGTGACTCTGAATAACCATTGGTGGCTAAATCTCAGAGTCTTCAGGTCCACTTTGGGAAAACATACAAATCTTGAATGCCTGTCCTTCCACCTGCAAATTATTTAATGACAATTTGACAAAGAAAAGATATAATTCTAGAGAACTGGCTTTCCTGTGACTTTCCTGTGTCACTCCTGTGACACAATAGAAACCCAGTTCTTAGAAAAGCCTTTCATGAAAAAAAATGTTACCTACAAGGTAGATAAATAAAAAATAATTTGCTTTCCTTTTTTCATTCTTCTTTTTTAGGTTTATAAAATATCTGTTTGAAATCATATCACCATGCATTAGATCTAGTAAACCTAGCAACCTATTGCATTTATTTGGCTCCTGTTAATGCATTTTGAAAAGGAATTTCATTGCCAGATGTAATTTTATTACTTTTTCTTTTGAAAATGAGGGCTTGATCCTATATTGCTGTGGCAATGCACTCAGGATTTGGGTCCTGTATGTACAGAACTTCCTATAGTAAATGACAACCATTATCATACCCTCTCACAGTTAAAGGTGATGACTTTCACCTTATTTAACAATAAAACTGCAACATCTTCAATAAGGAAACTATCTCTGATAATGCGTTTGCATAGCTCTGAGGAAAATAAGCTGTTGGCCTTCCTGGGCCATCAGAATCATACTATAATACAAATGCTCAATTATTAATGTTATCGTGGGCAATAACATTCTGGAAGGATGCTCCAAATTGACTCATAATTGTCTGATACTTAATTTCAGATGTGAATATCTGGAGCAAATTTGAGTCCCTTGCTAAAATGTTGCTTAAAAGTCCAGTCAAAAAAAAAAAAATAATTTACATGCTATATCTGCATTAGTGAATTAAATACTGAGTATCATAACTGCATATACTTTTCAGTTAGTGGTATGCTTTCTGGCAGGCACTCAGCCTGCGTCAATCATCAGTCTCCCAAACAAACCCTTGGCACCATTATGAAGTTTGAGATCACTCCCTACTTAAGTGGGACCCTCTTTTGGAGGCTAGGAGGATTTAATAATTCAGATTCCAGACTTTTTGCACCAGTTGGGCTCAATGCCAGCAAACACTCCCTAGCACTGCTTTACTTGGTATTACAGATGTTGCCACAGGGGCCAGATATCACAGTATCATTGCTCACAATATTATCGACAACGGAGTCATCTGTCTCAGCTCTAGAATGTGCTTAACGTTTTTTTTAACTGATTTATATTTCAGTGTAAACTGTTCAGTGTCTTCAACTGCTTCTGTTCTTGTGTATGGCCAGATTGCAAACAGCAGGGAAAAATCCCTATCATCCATAAGCAAGCATTTAATTTCTTGGCTGAAAATTTCACACAGGAGAGAGTTTTCTAGTTTGTATGCTAGTAAATGCATTTACAGCTAAGACACCATCACAAAATGGACAGACAGTTATGAAAGTAAGTTTGCACATGACTGAACAAGTCCAACCCACTTGCATTCAAATTATCTAAAATGAATGGTCCAATTTCTGCTATCCTTCAGTCTGCACTTGTCATTCTGTGCATAGAGATTCAGACCACCATAAATTTGTGTCAGCTGTTTCACTTTCAAAACAGATTTTCAGAATTTTCTGTCTTATCACAGATATTTTTCAGAAAAAGCTAGGAACTGTCTCCTGATTGCTCTAACTATCGAACAAAAATTAATAAGTAATAATGATGGATGAATCTCCAAAACTGTATGATTCAGCTCATAATACCCTTCTCCTCTCTCTCCAAATAATAATTTGGAAGTGGCTGGCTAGAAGTCAGGAATATCTATTTGGACCTTCTCAGAAGCATCTTACTGAGCAGAGGAGGGATTCCAGGCAATAGGATTTTTTGTTGGCATACTAACACAGAGAGAGTAGAGACCCCCCAAGAGCTTCTGAAAGGAGTCAAAGTGAAAGGAAACTCCAAGGTCTATTTTGTGATTAGAGTATTAGATGAGTTTTATGGGGATTTCTCTCTTTATGCCAGACCACTTCCATACCCACAAAGAAAATTCTTACTCTGTCTGTGTCTCAGACATACAAACCGGAATTTCTTTCCCACATTATCTGTACAGGTTTTTAAATACTTAAATGGGAAACTCCTCCAGGCAAGACCTGATCCTCAATACAGCACAAACAGCTCCCAGTACAGCTGACTCTGACCTACACTAAGAGTACACACTGTAAAAAACTCAGATATTATATGATCTGACATTGAGGTTAAAGCTCATCTATTACTTATTTAAACTGAGTAACTCATGCCTGACAAAGAAAACTTCAGTTTAAGAACAAAATTTCAATCCTAATTAAAAGTGTTAACTCACTTTTGTGTTTGTACTTAATATTTTTTTGGCCAAGATTTAAAGACTTATTTTTCGGAGTATGTTTAAGTATAACTTTGCAGCAGAGGTTCAATTAGTACAATAATGCTAACTTTGAAGGTTAGCTTTTTCTGCAATGTGGCAGCAACAATAAGTGGAAATAACTCCTTTCTCTTGGATGGATTCATAAATGAATGGTAAATGAAATCTGTTGACAGTCACCAGATGGTGACATTATCAACAATCTTACAAGCTTTGTTTCACTGTAGGTATAGTTTAATCTTAGGGAAAATGTACTTTGTTGGTCATACATTTTTTTATTATATATGATATTGTTTTTTATAAGCAACAACTGTATTTGGAAAAATGTCCTAAGTGCAGAGGTGACACCCTATGTTATTGTGATAAAAATAAGGAAATACATTGCTTGAATCAAAGTTTCCCAAATGCAACCTAAAAAACTTGATTGTTATTTTGAAGCTGGGGATTTGTAATCATAGGTTCATAAGTCATGCATTTCATGTTCATCTAGTAATGCCATTCTACATACTAATATTGTACAATTATAATATATTCAGCAAGAATAATTTACTTAATATGTTTAGGTACTGGAAAGGAAAGTTCAGCAAGAATGTAGTATTACATTACTTTGTTACTGGAAATAAAATTATTACAGTCTTTGTATATTCACTAATAAATTTAGGAATAAATATCTAATATTATCAAATGTGGTAAAATATTTGGAAAGGAGATTAACAAAAACCCAGATACTGCTGTATTTTTTTTTTAATGTGCAAAAGTGACTGCATTTGAGACAGAAATTACCTTGAAACTTGATTCAGTAAATTAAGTTGCATTTTAAAATTCTAATTTGGAACATTTATCCCTTACAAGAATAGGTCCATATATGAACAAAAGCAGTGCTGTTGCAGTGCAAAAATATGTTCTAAAAAGCAATCTTCCTACAAGACGTCTGACCAAATTTTCTGCGTCCCTTGAGCCTGATCACAAGTGATCCTTCCATAATACATACTTTTAAAGCAAAAGATAATTTATCTTATCATAATAGTCTAGTACATAGATGGTGCAAAAAAGTGCATCTCACAGTAGACTTGTACATGAGATACTGTAAAAGAACAACCCCTCCTTGGAAAGAAAAGTTATAGTATGTATAATTAGCATGATTCTAGGCTCTTAGTATTTAACCTAAGCTTAGGGATGGGATATCTTGGCCATCAGCAATTATCCATTTAATCAAGGACAAGCATTCTGTCGTGGTTTAGCCTCATTGGCAACTAAACACCACGCAGCCACTCGCTCACTCCCCCCACCCAAGTGAGAGGTGGAAGAGAATCGGAAGACCTCCCACAGTGAAGAGAATTAACACCTTCTCAGTTTAATAATTAAAATTAAAAAACAAAAACAAAAACAAAAACAAAACAGTGGAAAGGAATACTATGAGAGGCGCAAAGCCAGGGGGGTGTCTTTTTATATCCAGAGACATTCTCTTCCCCTTGGGAGCACTGAATACTGTTGAGCAGGGCTCGGTACGCATGGGCCAGGCCCCAGCACGTTGCAGTGATCTGTGTCTCTCTGGAACTTCCAGGGCAACAACATACTTTCTCCAAATATTCTACTAGTTTTTCAGGATTCTGCACTTGTTCAGGGGTGAAACTCCAAAACACTGGGGGTGCCCACTGCCCTAGGTATTTGCCCATGCTATCCCACATGCCCTGCCACTCATAACTATCAAGCCTTGGGGCAGATTTCTGGATGACATTCTTAAATTGTTTAGTCAAAACAACATGCCCAAAAACTAACAATAAGTGTACCTTAATCACCAAGGATGTTCAAGATACAAAAAGGTTGTTGTAATAAAGGTGGAGACATTATAGAAAAAAGTTGCAAAGATAATTCTGTATTTCCTCCATATAAAATCTCTCAGAGGAGGAGGTATAATTGTTAGTTGCCTCAACAAGGTGGTATCCAAAGTACAGTAACAGTTTCAGCAAAAACCCCAAATACCACATAAAGCTGAAAAGCAGTGTTTGCATAACAAATCTTGTAGGCAAAACGTTACTTATCACAGCAGAACACAGCAGACTAAACAAACCAACACCAATCTCTAACACAAACTGCAAAAATGACAACATGGTGCTGTGACCAGCAGCTGTTGTTATCTCCAACTCTTGAGCCCCACGTAGGGCATCAAAAAGACTGTCATAGTTTAGCCGATAGCCCCACACAGCCACTCGCTCACTCCCCCACCGGTAGATGGGGGAGAGAATCAGAAAGTTAACGCTCATGGGTTGAGATAAGAAGAGTTTAATAATTAAAATTAAAACAAACAAACAAACAAAAAAAAACTAACAAAAATGCAATGGAAAGGAAAACAGTGAGAGCCAAGAAACCCAAGGGGTGGTGGGAGGAAGGGAGCGGGGAGGGGAATGAACCACCTAAACAAACCGCACACGCCGCAGCCACTCGCTGCCCACTGACCTGACGCCACCCCTGAGCTGCAACTGCCCCCCCCCCCCCAATATACTGGTCGTGGTGTCACATGGTATGGAATGAACCTGCCATTGGCCAGTCGGGGTCAGCCGCCCCTGCCGTGGCCCCGCCCCTCCCAGCCTCCCACTGACGCCACAGAGCACAGAGCACGGGAAGCTGGAAAGGTAGCCGACCCCCCACAGTGAAGAGAATTGACCCCTTCTCAGCCAACATCAACACATATCGAAATGTTTAAATACATAATCAAAGATGCCAAATGTCTGTTGGCATTTCCAGAAGCTGAAAGAATTCTTTAAATGTCATTATTTGATTAACAAATAATCCCATTTGTTGAGCTTTTGTACTCCTAGCAGCTTTTGTGACAAAAGAGCATAGTACGTCTGTACTTTGGAGCACATTCTTGGATACTGATAATATTTTAAATACTGATAACTGGAGCTATTTAAGAGTCAGATTATTAAAAAAAAAGGATTTGTTATTACATATATCAAGGTGGCCACAGGGGTCTTATACAAAACAGTTCTTAGGGTATCCTGTGTTAATGGATAGCTGATACTGTAAGTACTCTTTCTTGAATTAATTTGTCTTCAAATTTTAGAAAATACATTGCAGTAAAGAATGAGATTCAAAACTGACTGGACTTCATCTATCTAGTATAATGATAGGTAAGGATATAGATACAGCTGTGTGATGAGTTTAATCTAGAGCTGTTGCTATGTTTCTCATATGAAAAAGTTGAAGTACTAAAACCAAAGTCATCTTATACTTGGCTGCACTATCTTTGCCAATAAAAATATTTAATATCTGGAAGATACTACCTAAACCACACATATTTGTATAAATGATTATAGTTCTAGCTCTAAACTGTATAGTTTACAGTCATTCATAATTCTGGAGCTTGATATCATGACTTAGAGGTACGTTTTGAAGTTATTATTTGATCTTATTGAAAAAAATAACAGGGAGAAGAGGATATCTTTCAAGTCAATCTGAGAGGCTTTTTTAGTTTATATTTTCATTTTATTTTTCTGTAGAAAATATCCACAGAATTAAAAATATTTTTTAATTAGCAGACTCTCATTGTTTTTCTGAATCTCAGCAAGGTTCTGAATAGGTTTTTTTTATTCAGAGGCAATGATCTAATCTTTTTATTTTAAAATTAACGGTGAAAATAAACATTTTATTTTCTCCTAGTTTTCACCAACAAAAACAGCAAGGTGTTGTGAAAAGAACTTTGATCAAAACCAAAGTGCTCTAACATTTATAAAAGTCAATAAAACAGTTCCTTTTGGATTTAGACCAGGTTTTTGTAATATATATTCCAGTCTAGTAATTCTAGTTTCTTCCAAAAGCCCCTTATGGTTTAAACTATCTGCAACTTATTATTACTGTCAATAATTTTTCTGTTGATTTCTCCTGTGCCGAAACATCTGAGTATCTCCCATTAGTGTTACATACTGTCCTGGTTTCAGCTGGGATAGAGTTAATTTTCTTCCCAGTAGCTGGTATAGTGCTGTGTTTTGGATTTAATATGGGAATAATGTTGACAGCACAGTGGTGTTTTAATTGTTGCTGAGTAGTGCTCACACTAGTCAAGGACTTTTTCAGCTTCCCATGCTCTGCCAGGTGCACAAGAGGCTGGGAGGGGACACAGTTGGGACAGCTGACCCCAACTAGCCAAAGGCATATTCCATACCTTATGGTGTCATGTCAGTATATGAACAGTGGGGATTGGCTGGGGGACAGAGATTGCTGTTCAGGGTCTGGCTGAGCACTGGTCAGTGGTGGTGAGTGGTTGCATCACTTGTTTTTTCTGGGTTTTCTTTCTCTCTCGCTCTCTCTTTCCTTCTTGTTGTTGTTGTTGTTATTATTATTATTATTTTAAACTGTTCTTATCTCTATCTATGAGTTTTCTTGCTTCTGCTCTTCAGATTCTCTTCCCCATCCCACTGGCAGGGGATGGTGAGCAAGCAGCTGTGTGGTATTTAGCTGCCTGCTGGGTTAAACCACAACACTAACCAATCACAAACAGATTAAATGTGAGAATATATTTATCTCATCAGTATTAATAATCGTGATAACACATAGATTTCAGATTAGAAAGCTCTGAAAAACAAGAATCTTTTTCAGTAGCTTATATTCCCATGCACTGTATCCAGTTCCAGACCCTTTTATCCCAGATCAGACTTGAAGGAGACAATTCAGAAGTATCTTTATTTCTCCATGCAAAAATCTTATGGCTTACATGAATACTCTGCAAATACTGGCTGAAGAAGACCTCAGCTACAAATGGTCAACCTGCTGCCAGCCCTGAGAATATTTTCGAAGGACATATTTACTTGCCTTTCATAATTGTTAATGTTCTCTTACATGTTTCCTTCAAATACAAGGTAATTTTATCAGTAAATAAGTGATTTCTGTTGTTTTCTAATCATGTGTGATTCTTGGTTGTCAGTCTCCTATTTGTAATTTATAAACACAAAAAAGATCCTTCTGCCTAGACTTTTTTGCCCTCTTACAAGTACAGTAATTGTACAATTACAGCAATTCTTTTATAAAGATGTTGAACCATGGCATCCATAATTAATGACAATCTAATATTTTTGGTGCATGTTTACCAGTTAAATATAGTTGCTAATACTTCTGTTACCTGTGGGAGAGAACAGACGTCTTTTGCCAAGAAATAATTTTAAAAGATATTTGTGACAAGATCCCAGAACCTTGAGATGGAGCTACTCCATGTTCTTCCTTGAAGCAAGAACACCAACACATAAAAAAAGGTTTTCAGTCTCTAGGCTACATTTCATTAGAACAACAAAGTAATATAGTTGGATGAGAGAAATAGTAACACAGAATTTAAGTCTTCTGGGTGAGTCAAAGCAAACAAAAGCCTGAGAACAAAACCACCTTTTGCTGTAGGTCTAACTGCACAGAGGAAAAGGGAGAGAAAAACATTGCCCTTTCTCCATTCTGCCTTCACAGCTGAGCAACTTTCTATAGCTCCCTGAATTGTCCTCCATGTGGACAGCAGGAAAGCTTCCTTTTCACATTCATTTCTGGGACTTCAATTTGAGTTTGTTCTCTGCTGCAGGCAGACTTGAAAAAGTCTCCTGCTCTCCCCCCTCACTGCAGTGTGATGTGGGCTTGCTTGCTCTCTGTCCTCATATATTCACTTCACACTCTGGGAGGTTCTCCAATCTGAGCATTTTGGATAATCTACAAGAAGAGTTAATTAATCCCTCCTTCCAGATATTTCAGTCTGACTCTGTGTTAGATGCAAAGTTAGTAACACAGATATGATCTTATTTACCCAGATACTATGAGACACTCCCACTTTAACAGAAGGTGGAGTGCTCAGAAACCTTGGGATGAGGAAACCAAAGAACTACTGTTTGTTAGTGCTATGGCATGGCACAGTTACACATGGCACTAAGATTTTACATCAAATTATTATTGCCTACTGCCACTGTAGCAGCAAACATTAAAAAACTTTCAGTAAAAATAATAAATCCAATAGTATGGAAATTAAGTTCCTTGTAGCAATTGAAACCTGAAACTTACTAGACTGTTAAATAAAAGTGTTCTCATTACTTCCACTGTATAACAGAGAAGGGAACACCTGTTTGAAAAAAAAATTTAGAGTCCAGGCTTACTTGGTCAGGTTGTCATTGCTTCAAAAGTTATTGAACATTAGCTGGACTGTGGTACCAGTTCTTGTGTGTGCTCTGAGATTGTAGCAGAGGTGAGAAAACACAACCTGGTTTACCCACTTTCTTGTCTTAGACAATCACCTAATTCACCAAAGCCACCTTTTTTTTTTCTTCAGCTGAAGTTAGGAAAAAGCTACTGCCAAGGAAACACTGAAAAAGAGATGCAATCTTACCATACTTATGCATTAAATGCAAATAGCAGATACTCCAAAGCATAGCTACTTCCTTTAAGCAGTAGCTTCACCTTTATATATTGCTAAATATTTTCTCATTTTTCAGAACCCAGTGACCTAGAAGATACCCCACAAGTATTTTTTAATTTATACACAAAATTTGCAGCCTCAAACCTTGCATCTTTCACAGAGCATCTTTAAATTACAGACTCTGCCTTTTTAGAGGTTTGAAGTTCACCACTCCACACTGCATTTTGAAAGACAGGCAGCAAATCCAGCAGGGACTGCCCATAGATACAACCATTACTGTGCTGGTATAATTTTTGACAGAAGTGGAGAACTAAGTTTCTGCCTATGGGACAAAGGATGAAAACAGTTCCATGGAAGAGACTACGTGTTTCACAGTTTCTCTGGACATTTTTAGTCATCACACCAAAAATCAGTCTAAAACAGAATATCCCTCTCCCTCTTGTTTCAGTGAGATGCCCCAGGTTGAGTAACAGCAATCCAACCACATTGCATGGAGTCAGACACAGGTGTAACCAGGAAGGGAGGTGTGAGTTCAGGAGGTTTATCTGTGGCATCCTGCTGCATCGTGAAGGTCAGGGCAGCCCAGCATGTGCTGCTGAGTGAGGAGGAAAATGTTTAACTGGGGTTGTTACTCAAAGGGGGAAAACATTCCTTCCACAAAACAGACAAGTGAAAGCAAGTCATGAAAGCAAAAACTGATGCTCTGGTGTCCAGTGATCTAAAATCAGAAGTTATATTGAACCATGCCATGAAAATGTGCAAAAGATGTGTAACCCTGAAGATAACTTCTGAAACTGATTTTTAAGTTGCATTTAGGGCTTTAGAGACACAAGGTACCAACTATTTTCTCTCCCAATTGCTCCTAAGCCTGTAAGTATTTAAAACCACATGTAACTCAGCATGTTGGGAGCAGCTCAGCTGATGTCAGCAGGGCTTCACTTCAGTGCACGGAGTCATCAGGTGCACAAATCTTTGCTGGATCAGAACTTGCATTTCCACCTTTCATCATCTTGTGTCTGTGTTCCCTGGTCTCTCTACAATTCTGCCTATAAAAAGAGCTAATCAGTAGCGTGAATGCCAAAAAGTATTACCAAAAAATATTATGTAGTGAATGGTGATATTTTGATATTAATAATTCCCAAGCAGAACAATGGTAAAATGAGACACTTTAGGTCAGTCAGTTGGGATTTCTTCAGCTTGCTTGAAATAGGTATGCTCAGGGAATAGCAGGATTACTAAAGAAAAAGTAGTGTTAGTACTGGAAAGTCACACTACTTTCAATTTTGTAATTCAACATTTGTTTTTCATTAGCATTCGTGATCTCAGATTAGGTGGAAAGTTTTTGTGATGGTTTTGTTGTCAGACAAGTATAGTATAATCAGAAATTCATGCACACGCATAATTAAGGCTGCTGTCTGTTTAGGATACTATATAAGTTGCAAGGAGAAAGAAAAAAATAAACAAATTTATATAACTTATTTTGTTCCATTTCTAGTACATTTATTTGTTCTCTTTAGTTCCTTTTTTTCCTCTGACTACAGCTATTTTTACTTTAAGCTTGAACTTTTCAGCCCAAAATAACTCATGTTGGTGTGCTACAATTTCAGGCAGTGTCACAGACCTAATTTGGATATCTATACCAGGCCATAGTTCTCAACCAATATTTTTCTGTTTGCTTGTTCTTTGTTGTTGGGGAGGGACGTGCAGTTAGAAAAATTTATACTGAGCTGCACAGCAGCTGCATTTCTTTTTAAAGTTTTGACTGTATCAATGGCTAATATTTCTAAGAGAAAAACTCACTGCAAATTTTTTTGTTGATTAACTTTGAAACAAGTAATACTCTGCCATTTTCTTTCTTATCCATTTATAATCCTTCGACTGTTAAAATTGGCTAATGTATTTACTGACTTGAAATTAGTTCCTGCCCACTGTTGACTGCTTTGCACTCTTCAGCACTGTGAAGCAATTGTGAAGTTAAATTAGCACGAATACAGCATAGCAAGCCCCTTGAATCACCTAGATTCATCACAGTAAGTCCTTTCTTTCTCTTCCTTCACTGACTGCAGCCACAAATTTGGAAATTTCCTAACCCATAGAAATACATTTGTTTGAGTAGTGTCTGACTGTTGGCCTCACAAAGAAGGGAGAAAAACAAACCTAACAGGGTTTCAGGGCTGGAAGATTAAAGTTTGAGATTTTTTTCATGGCAGTGCAAAGGTACTTCAGCCACACTTGTGGTTCTGCCCTTTTACTTTGACAAGAGAATTATAACCTCTCAAACTTATGGGCCCTTGATTAGTTAAATCAGAAGTCACATACTATGTGTTTCTTTCAAACTAGGACATAATTAATTTTACTTACTTCAGTTGGAGTTCTGGCCCTGTATATTTATAGATGACTTCTTTTTATTTCAGTAAAAGCTGTCATTTCTTTCCTGTGGACTCTGTTCAAAGTATATTTGAATGTGCATGCACACTTACATACATATTCCCTTACTAATGAGACAACACAGTATTGTTGTCCGAAAGTGGATTTGTCGCCCAGTGTGCAGTGACTCAACAATCATACACTCAGGAGAGATACTGCTAATTTCTTTCAGGACTGTGCAGGCCTAGGTGCTTGATGGTTTTCCACAAACCAAGCACATCAAAGCTGGCTACATAATTATATTTATAAAATGAGCCTATACATATTCTTCCTATCTAATACATATTCATTGTAATCTACATAGGTTGCATAACGGCATTAAGCCACTCCTCTTGGCTCTGCTTCTGATTCTTCTGTACATGCCTTCCTTTCTTCAGGGGTCTTGGTGGTCTTGACAGATTAAGTACCCTAGCCCTTTTTACCCACATATATGGTCGCATGTTACGCAAGAACTATTTATGGTTATTTTCTCTTGCCAACTTTCCATAATTTTCTACTGAAAGGAATGTGTCATGGTTTTAGCTGGGATAGAGTTAATTCTCTTCACTGCAGCTGGCACAGTGCTGTGCCTTGGACTTAGTATGAAAACAATGTTGATAACACACAGAGGTTTTGGCTGTTGCTGGGTAGTGCTTGTATCAGTCAAGGATTCTTCCAGCTTCCCATGCTCTGCTGGATGCACAAGAAGCCGGGAGGGGAGGGGGCACAGCTGAGAGAGCGGATTCAAACTGACCAATGGGATATTCCATATCATGTAACGTCATGCCCAGTATGTTACCTGGGAGGGGCTGGCCGCGGGAGGCAGGCAGCAATCGCTATTTGGGGATGGGCAGCATCAGTCAGCGGGTGGTGAGCAGTTGTATCAGTTGTGTTTCTGTGGGGTTTTTTTTCTTTTTTTTTCTTCTCCCTTTTTTTATATTATCATTATTGTCATTATTATCATAATCATTATTATAATTATTATTTTATTGTAATTATTAAACTATGCTTATCTCAACACACAAGTTCTTTTGCTCTTCTGATTCTCTTCCCCATCCCACAGGGGTGGGGGGAGTGAGCGAGCGGCTGCGTGGTGTTCAGTTGCCAGCTGAGGCTGAAGCATGACAGTCCATTTTGGCACCCAATGTGGGGCTCGAAGGGTTTGAGATCATAACAGTCACTGGTCACAGCATTGATTCATCTGTTCTTAATATTAGTTTGTCCAGTCTCTACCATGCTGATTGTAAAGTACATGTTAAAAATTGCTGCTGCTTTTTGTAGTTTGATGTGCTCTTCAGTGATTAAAGATGTTTTGCCTAGGAGATTTGTTATTAAAACACTGGCCTTTGTTGTTATTGGTTATTTAGGTCTTGCATGGAAGCTGTTACTGTACTTCAGCTACCACCTCATGGAGACAATTAGCAATTATACCTCCTCCTCTGAGAGGTATTTTATGAAGGAAATACGTAATGGCACCTTAGCTACCATCTTCTGTAATGCCTCCTCCTTCATTACAACAGCTTTTCAGTATCTTGAACATCCTTGGGTAGTTAAGATACATTTGTTGGTATTGCTTTGGCAGACGGTGTCAGTTCTGTCTAAGGTTAATAAACAAGTTAAGAATATAATCCAGAGATCTGCCCCAAAGCTCGATAGCTATGCATGACAGGGTATGTGGGATAGTATGGGCAAATGCCTAAGACGGTTGGCACCCCGCTGTGACGTGGGACTACAACCCCTGAACAAGTGCTGAATCCTGAAAAACTAGTAGAATATTTGGAGGAAGTATGTTGTCACCCTGGCAATCCCAGAGGGATACAAATCACTGCCATGTGCTGGGGCCTGGCCCATGTGATCCAAACCCTGCTCAACAGTATTCAGTGCTCCCAAGGGGAAGAGAAGGCCTCTGGATTGAAAGGCAAAGGCAAGGAAATCAAAAAACACTGGAGCCACTTAAACCCCCACGACAGGCACTGCAGCTACTCAAACCCCGGTGACAAGCATTGCAGCTAAATCAGAGGACCAACCCGTGCCAGTATCAGTCACCCCTATACACAAGAAGAAATCTTGGAAGATAAAGTCAACTTGTTTAGAAAGAAATTATTAAGAACCAGGGCCATCATGAGGAGAGGAGAAGGAAAAGAAAGAATGTGTACAAGAAATGGAAACTACCCGATCCCTGTCCTTGAGTGAGTTGCGGGATATACAGAAAGATTTCAGGTGTCACTCGGGTGAGCACATTGTCATCCGGCTTCTCTGATGCTGGGATAACGGGGCCAGTAGCCTGGAATTAGAGGGGAAGGAAGCCAAACAACTGGGATCCCTCTCTAGGGAAGGGGGCATAAACAAAGCAATTGGAAAAGGAACACAAGCCCTCAGCCTCTGGAGGCGACGCCTGTCCAGAGTGAAGGAAAGGTATCCCTTGAAAGAAGGCATTGTGTTTCGCCTAGGAAAATGGAGGACCATGGAGAAAGGCATCCAGTACCTGAGGGAACTAGCCGTGCTTGAGGTGATTTATGGTGACCTGGACGATCAACGGTCATCCCGAGATCCAGATGACGCCGAGTGTGCACGACCCATGTGGCGGAAGTTTGTACGGAGCGCACCATCCTCGTATGCAAACTCATTGGCAGTGATGTCCTGGAGAGATGACAAGACACCAACAGTGGCAGAGGTGATTGACAAACTCCAGGAGTATGAAGCAAATATCTCTTCCTCGCTCGTCTCTGCTGTGGAGAAACTGTCGCGAGAGGTCCAGCAACTCAAAGAAGGTGTGTCTGGCTCCCCACCTCAACAGAGTAGTGTCTCAGCTGTCAGGAATAAGCATCCTTTGGCTCAAAGGAGAGGATGCGCACCACGGGCCACCCTACGGTTCTACCTGCGTAACCACGGAGAGGACATGAAGAAGTGGGATAGAAAACGTACCTCAACCCTAGAGGCACGGGTAAGTGAGCTGCAAGGGAAAACAATCACTCAGGGGAGTTTCTCCAGGAGAGCTGCTGCTCCAGTTTCCCGTAAGCAATTCTCCAGACAGAGGAGCAGAAGCGCTGATTTTCTGTCTGATCTTAACAGAGACACTTGTGATTCATATTTACAGGAAGTGAGTGATGAACACTATGATCAGGACCAGAGGGTCCCTGCCTCCAGCCAGGTGGAGGAAAGGGATAACCGGGTTTACTGGACTGTGTGCATCCAATGGCCTGGCACATCTGACCCACAGGAGTATAAAGCTTTAGTGGACACCGGCGCACAGTGCACCTTAATGCCATCAAACTATATAGGGGCAGAACCCATCAGCATTGCTGGAGTGACAGGGGGATCCCAAGAGCTAACTGTGTTGGAGGCCATAGTGAGCCTAAGTGGGAATGAGAGGCAAAAGCACCCCATTGTGCCTGGCCCCAAGGCTCCGTGCACCCTTGGCATAGACTACCTCAGGAGAGGGTATTTCAAGGACCCAAAAGGGTACAGGTGGGCTTTTGGTGTAGCTGCCTTGGAAACGGAGGAAATTAAACAGCTGTCTACCTTGCCTGGCCTCTCAAAGGACCCTTCTGTTGTGGGGTTGCTGAAGGTCAAAGAACAACAGGTGCCGATCGCCACCACAACAGTGCACCGGTGGCAATATCGCACCAACCAAGACTCCCTGATTCCCACCCATGAGCTCATTCGCCAACTGAGGAGCCAAGGAGTCATCAGTAAGACCCACTCATCCTTTGACAGTCCCATATGGCCAGTGCGGAAGCCTAATGGAGAGTGGAGGCTAACAGTAGACCATCGTGGCCTGAACAAAGTCACACCGCCACTGAGTGCTGCTGTGCCAGATGTGCTAGAACTTCAATACGAACTGGAGTCAAAGGCAGCCAAGTGGTATGCCTCAACTGATATCGCTCATGCATTCTTCTCAATCCCTCTGGCAGCAGAGTGCAGGCCGCAGTTTGCTTTCACTTGGAGGGGTGCCCAGTACACCTGGAATTGACTGCCCCAGGGGTGGAGACACAGCCCTACCATTTGCCATGGACTGACTCAGACTGTCCTGGAAGAGGGAGAAGCTCCAGAACACCTTCAATACATTGATGACATCATCGTGTGGGGCAGCACAGTGGAAGAAGTTTTTGAGAAAGGGAAGAAAGTAGTCCAAATCCTTCTGAAGGCTGATTTTGTCATAAAACAAAGTAGAGGTGAAGAGACCCACACAAGAGATCTAGTTCTTAGGAATCAAATGGCAAAATGGACGTCGTCAGATCCCAATGGATGTGATCAACAGCAGCCATGTCTCCACCAACTAGCAAAAAGGAAACACAAGCTTTCTTGCGCGTTGTGGGTTTTTGGAGAATGCATATTCCACATTACAGTCTGATCGTAAGCCCTCTCTATCAAGTCACCTGGAAGAAGAACGATTTCAAATGGGACCCTGAGCAACAACAAGCCTTTGAACAGATTAAACAGGAGATAGTTCATGCAGTAGCCCTTGGGCCAGTCCGGGCAGGACAAGATGTAAAAAATGTGCTCTACATCGCAGCCAGGGAGAACGGCCCTACCTGGAGCCTCTGGCAGAAAGCACCCAGGGAGACCCAAGGTCGACCCCTAGGGTTCTGGAGTTGAATATACAGAGGGTCCAAAGCCCACTGTACTCCAACTGGAAAAGAGATATTGGCAGCATATGAAGGGGTTCGAGCTGTTCCAGAAGTGGTTGGTACTGAAGCACAGCTGCTCCTGGCACCCCAGCTGCCAGTGCTGGGCTGGATGTTCAGAGGGAACGTCCCCTCCACACACCATGCAACTGATGCTACACGGAGTAAATGGGATGCACTGATCACCCAGCGGGCTCGAGTAGGAAACCCCAGTCACCCAGGAATCTTGGAAGTGATCATGGGCTGGCCAGAAGGCAAAGGTTTTGGATTATCAGCAGAGGAGGAGGTGACACATGCTGAAGAAGCCCCACTGTATAACACACTGCCAGAAAATGAGAAGCAATAAACCCTGTTCACTGATGGGTCCTGTTGCCTTGTGGGAAAGCACCGGGGATGGAAGGCTGCTGTATGGAGTCCTACACGACAAGTAGCAGAAACTGCTGAAGGAGAAGGTGAACCGAGCCAGTTTGCAGAAGTAAAGGCCACCCAGCTGTATAATATTGTGTGTCACCTCTGTGTTGTATCAATGTAGTACATAGTACAAATCTCCTAATCCATGGAAGATAAACTGTGAAACAAGCAAAGTGCAGCAGTGATGGAACGATGACTGACTCGGTATGCAGCAACCCAACGCCACACACACCACCTCTCCCACCCTGAAAGACTGATATGACAGATGGAGCCCAGAGTCACGGACTGGGTGAACTCAATGGGCATTTTAATGGACATTTTACAGGGAAGGTCCATAGACTAAGGGAATGATGTCTGTGTATTATCCCAAAGGATGGGAAGGGGAGGGGTGGTGGTTGGTAAGGTTGCATTGGATGGTATGGGACCTGGGCATGGCGTAAATGGTGTGGAATAAAGGGTGGAGAATGTGCTGGTTTTGGCTGAGAAGGGGTACATTCTCCTCACCGTGGGGGGTCAGCTACCTTTCCAGCTTCCCGTGCTCTGCCGCGTCAGTGGGAGGCTGGGAGGGGCAGGGCCATGGTGGGGGCGGCTGACCCCGACTGGCCAATGGCATGTTCAATCCACACCATGTGACACCATGACCAGTATATTAAGGGGGGGCAGTTTGCAGCTCGAGTAACTGGCGCGGCGTTGTGTTGGCGGGAGGTGAGCGGCGGCGTCACGTGTGGTTTGTTTTGGCGGTTCGTTCCCCTCCTCCCTCCGTTTCCCCCACCCACACCCCCCTGGTTTTGCGCCTCTCATTGTATTCCTTTCCATTGCTTTTTTTTTATTTTATTTTAAGTATTAAACTGTTCTTATCTCAACCCACGGCATTACCCTTCTGATTCTCTCCCCCATCTACCAGTGGGGGAGGGAGCGAGTGACTGTGTGCGGCTGAACTGCTGGCTAAACCATGATACTATACTATTAGCCTTTTATCTAAATTCAGAGAAGATACTCTAAGCTATCATGCCTGTAGAAGTTCTATACAGGCAACTTCTTTGCCAGCTGCAGTTTTCCTTTTTCTGTTAGACCACCAAATGCCACAAATCTGGAAAAGATGCTGGGAGCATTTGAGGCTTAATTCAAATTTAGCTACTTTTCCCTTGCATGTTCTTAAAAATTTTGAGCCAAACTTCAAATTCCTGTGTTATGTCTCATTAAATGTGATGGGACTGTGAAGTGTATGCATCCTGAAGCAATTTTTCCCTTTAAAGTCCTAAAATCTGTGAAATTCCCACATAATAACTGTAGGTAATCATAATTGCAGGAATTCTAAGACAAAATTCTCTAACATTACATGTCACGGTTCTATTCTGGTGTTGACATAATCTACAACCCAAAATACCTTCAGGTTGCTCTTTGGAATTTTTCATTTGCCTTGTTAAATTAGCAGTTTCTGAACATTTGGAAATTTTCAGTTTCTGGAAAGAAATCACAACCTAAAACAAACCCCTCCCCAGGTGTTTAATTTCACTGAATTTTTCTTAACTCAGAAGAGGGATGTAGCTGTAGTTTAAGAGGGAAAATAATTATTTATTCTATCGAATAGAGAAGGGAGGAGTTCACAAATTGTAACTGTAACTACTCTGTGAGAAACTGAAGTACATGAAATATTGTTGTTAGACTGTAATGCCAGAAGTGAAACTAATGGAACAGTTTCACTTGCATAAAGTTCTTTCTTCACTTAGTCTCATTTTTCAAGAGTCTCAGTTCAGTGATGAGCTGACTCAGAGTTTGCAGTTACCATTATTACAATATTATATCATACCATAGGAAAGGGTATTTATTACTAGTCCTTATTTTTTCAGTCTAAAAATCCTTAGAGCTAAAGGTTCCTGGAAGTGAAGGGTCTCTTTTCTCCATCACACTGTTATTCTTAGACTGGGTCGGGCTTATACTTATAAGTTTAGTCTTAGTAATGACATGACAAATCAATGTGCACAAGTAGTCCTTATATTTTTATGTGATTGAGACTTTTTAGGTCTGACTTATCCAAAGTGCTAGATATTATTTCCAAAAATAAGACAATATAAAAGGTGTCTCAAATTGGAGACTCAGAATTGGAGATGTCTGACATTAGTCATCAGCTCTCCAAAATAAGATACTTATCTTTATAATTTTAAATACTCAGTAGCGATAATTATTTTTTGTGGCTTAAGACTGGTTGGAAAAGTAGACAGAGAAAATGCTTATACTTACTTCAAGTTAGCTGAATTAAAAGGAAAATGTAATCTACTATGCCTAAATGAGAAATTATTATTTGTATTCTACAGTTAATACTCCCACACTCTATGACCCTACTATAATAATGCACTCCAAAGAATTTCCATAGATGTCTATTTCTGTTAGCACCAAAGCTGAAAGGTACATTACCTCCTATTTCTTGCTTTTTCAATGCCCAAACCATGGCAAGAGAAGAAAACATCTTAAGCATGAAGTATCTCATTCTGTAATTAAATGATTTGGAAAGTCTCCCAGGAGCCAAACTGCTGCCCAGGCATGCTCCAGCACATATGCAAAGGCAAAGACACAAGGTGAAGAGTCAAAGATGTGTACATGGCTCTTGTAACAATGCTTGCCAATTTTTACTTTTTTTTTTTCTGGGTGTGGGTGAGGGGAGGGTTATGTTTCCCTGACTGGGTCAAAACACTCTGTGTCCTCCTCCTCCCTCAGAGTGAAAGAAAATTAAAAGGTAGCCAACTTTTCCACAGCAGCTTTATCACAGTTTTGTTTGAAGATGACAGGTGTCATACCATCTGCACTTTAAGCTGGAAAAATCTTTGAACTCATTTTCTCCACTTGGCAGGTTTTCAAATTTGCAATCACCCGAAACATAGAAATAATCTCTCAACAAAAGGCATTGGAAAGGTTGGACTGTGCTCTGAGCTATAATCCCAGAAATGAGAGAGGCCAGATGTTATCCTCACTGATATTACCCAAAGAAATGTTGGCAGGCATCAGACGTCAGAGGGCACCAAGGCAGATGTCACTCCGTGCGGCTGGGAGAGGTGTGCGGATGGCACTCGGAAGAGCGGTGGGGAAAGGACACCATTGAAAGGTGAAGTTCTGTATCTCTCACGGCCGTTCCAAGCGCAGGGATTTGTGTTGTGCATGGCTGACTTCTTCTGACCTCCACCAATTATGGGGCTGATTATAAAGACCTCTCACATTTAAGCAGGAAAAGAAGGGTTTATACAGTTACATATTTTTATATAAATATATAGAAAATAAATAACTATATGCATTATATATTATGTAATATATGTTTTATATATATTTATGTATATAACATGAGCTATGCAATAATAAATTACTGCAGGAGTATTTGACAAATACTCTGCAAATCAAACTGGTTTGGTAAATTGACTATGAACTTCACCAAATTGACAGGTTTTCCAGCCTGTACTCTGGCACTTCACCTGTGAAAGACAAAATATGGACTTCAGTCAAACTCTGTTAAATTATTATTATTATTATTCCTGAAGTAGTATTTTATTTTTACCATTTACAAAGTTGACATGTTTTAGTTAGCAACCATCGTTGTTTGACTCAACATTGGCCCTGCTTTACATATTTTCTTCTTAGAGCAAATAAAGAAACTTACAAAAAGAAATGCACTGGAATTATCATTCATCCTTCCATCTCTGTTTCACGCATTTCATTAAAATGGTCACAGAAAATGGCTGCTTGTGTTTAAGTCATAATATCATACAAATAAAGAAATAGGTGATATTGTTTCATAGAAAATATTCTGTCTAGTTGTAAAAAGGGTAAATAATGTTCATATCAGCCTGTTCCTAAAGCAATACATACCTAAGCAGAGCAACAATATAGCAGCTGGAAAACAGAGTGTGAGCAGCACAACGCAGTGTTTAGTTATTTCCTGAATAAGTACCAAACTGCAATGAAAGCACACCTCAAGATGATAACATTGTTCCAAGCAAAGTGTTTCTTTTAGTGGTGAATTAAAGTGCTAAGCTGTTTCTTTGGAGAAGTTTTGAGATCCAGAGTGTATTGTGAGTTATAAAACAAGAAAAAACACAATTTAGCCACTACATAAAAATTCATCTGTATAAATAGTTTGTGGAACTAATTTGTATTTTCCCATGTAGAAATATTAAATGTATTTTTTGGGGGGAAAAAACCAAAACCCAACCAACCAACCAAAAAAAGTATGAACAAACAGATATACCTAATGACTGTTCTTATTATGGTAACGAGGTAACTGCTGTACGCAAGAAATGCAGTGTAAAGGGGTCTACATATAACATATTTACATATTTGATAGTGTGAATCAGTATGTTCGTTCTTTGTGGTGGTTTAGCTCAGTGTTACAGCCATATATAAGCGTTCAGTGTGTGTCACTGCTTTTATATAAGTTGATTTTAAGTCAGTGAAAGAGTTCTGGAAAGATGCCTCTTTAATTTCTCTCATCTAATTCAGTAGCAAAATGTAAAAGTACTTATGCCCTCAAATTTCCTGATTTGGAAAGAGAAACTCTTCAGACACCTTCTTTCAGGTGATAACTTGAAACATAAATTAACCTGAGATGTTAAATTTCTTTCACAAGTGGACTCATAAATCTTTTATGTATCATCTAACATTCCAGCTTACTGTACAAAAATTTGATCTCATTACAGAATCACAGAATCACAGAACCCCAGGTTGGAAGGGACCTCAGGGATCATCTCGTCCAACCTTTCTGGGAAGAGCAGAGTCTAGACAAGATGGCCCAGCACCCTGTCCAGACGACTCTTGAAGGTGTCCAACATGGCCAAGTCAACCACTTCCCTGGGGAGATTATTCCAATGGTGACTGTTCTCAGTGTGAAAAAGTTCCCTCTCATGTCCCAGTGGAATCTCCCCAAAAGCAACTTGTGTCCATTCCCCCTTGTCCTTTCTGCCCTTTTAGTACCTTTCAGTTTGTTCTTAAACACAGCCTTCTGAAACCCCTTAAGAAACCATCAATATTTTTAAGCTTCATATTATTCCATTTTTCACAGTTATAATATTACACAGCACTGTTGGTTCTCACAGAGCTCCCCTGAAAGGTAAATGTTGCTGTATCTTTTGGGAGGTCTGGAGCTTGAAATCTGTTAGTAAGTTTTGTTGGCTTGTCATGTACAGGGGACCTTCTGGAGTCCAGATATCAAACAAGAGCAGTCCTCTGTCAGAGCCTGTGTCTTGGAGACCTTCCTGCTTAAGAAGGAATGTGCAGCAGTTGTGCATGCAGGTTGTAGTACACTTGATATTTTAGGGAAATATTTATTATGGTAAACTGCATGACTTTGCAAAGAGACTGTTGCAAGCTCCTGAATGTTACCGGGATACAATCAATACAATTTCTGAAAGGTTACCTAATCAGGAACTTAAACCACAATAGCTGCCCCTCCTTAACATCACAGCACCTGGAGCAGCAGATGTTTTCAGCAGCTTACTGAAGGAACAATAAAAAGGCCATAGCTCTTTTGAAAACCTGTGTTTTCTTTCAATGGCTTAACTATTTACAGATGTATGCACTGAATAGAAATTGTTAACTTACAACTGAAAACAAAAACTCCAGATGGCCTTGTAATTGGATCTTCCTGTTTCCCCAGAGCATCCTGGATCCTTGGCACATAAGGACAGGTGTTACAAACAGGTATAATTTTATTTATTCTCAGTGCTGCTACCTGGATGTGACATGAACTTGAAAACTCCTTTTACAGTTGGAGATGATGTCAAAATGAATCCCAAACTGACCTTTAATATTTTAGGAAAGACAATGAATGGAACTTTTTAAATTTTTAATTGTTCAACAAGATTTTTTTCCTTTCCCTTCCCTTCCCTTCCCTTCCCTTCCCTTCCCTTCCCTTCCCTTCCCTTCCCTTCCCTTCCCTTCCCTTCCCTTCCCTTCCCTTCCCTTCCCTTCCCTTCCCTTCCCTTCCCTTCCCTTCCCTTCCCTTCCCTTCCCTTCCCTTCCCTTCCCTTCCCTTCCCTTCCCTTCCCTTCCCTTCCCTTCCCTTCCCTTCCCTTCCCTTCCCTTCCCTTCCCTTCCCCTTTCCTTTCCCTTTCCCTTCCCTTCCCTTCCCCTTTCCTTCCCCTTTCCTTTCCCTTTCCCCTTCCCCTTCCCCTTCCCCTTCCCCTTCCCCTTCCCCTTCCCCTTCCCCTTCCCCTTCCCCTTCCCCTTCCCCTTCCCCTTCCCCTTCCCCTTCCCCTTCCCCTTCCCTTTCCCTTTCCCTTTCCTTTTCCCTTCCCTTTTCTTCCTTTTTCCCCTTTTTCCTCTCTTCTCCCCTCCTCCTCCCTTTTCCCCTTTTGCCCCCCTTTCCCCCCTTTCCCCCCATTTTCCCCCTTTCCTCCCCTCTTCCCCCCTTTTCCCCCCTTTCCCTTCCCTTCATCATAAGTGATCTGGACAACGGCATCAAGTGTAGCCTGATGAAGTTTGCTGATGACACCAAGCTGAGTGGGGAAGCAGACACTCCAGAAGGGAGACCTGGATAGGCTGGAGGAGTGGGCCAGCAAGAACCTTAGGAAGTTCAACAAGGACAAGTGTAAGGTCTTGCACCTGGGAAAACATAATCTGGGACTGCAGCACAGGCTGGGATCCACCTGGCTGGAGATCAGCTCTGTGGAAAGGGACCTGGGAGTCCTGGTGGACACAAAGCTCAACATGAGCAAACAGTGTGCTGCTGCAGCCAAGAAGGCCAACAGGGTGCTGGGTTGCATCAAAAAGGGCATCGCCAGCAGAGAGAAAGAAGTCATTATCCTGCTCTACTCAGCACTTCTCAGGCCACACCTGGAGTGCTGTGTACAGTTCTGGTCCCCGCTATACAAAAAAGATGTGGACAGGCTGGAAGGGGTCCAGAGAAGGGCCACCAAGGTCATCAAAGGACTGGGAAGCTGCCATACGAGGACAGGCTGGGAGAGCTGGGTTTGATCAGTCTTGAGAAAAGGAGGCTCAGAGGGGATCTCATCACCATGTACCAGTACTTGAGGGGCAGCTACAAAGAAGATGGAGACTCCCTTTTTACACGGAGTCCCATGGAGAGGACAAGGGGGAATGGACACAAGTTGCTCTTGCGGAGATTCCGATTGGACACGAGAGGGAAATTTTTCACAGTGAGGACAGTCACCATTGGAATAATCTCCCCAGGGAAGTGGTTGACTTGGCCACGTTGGACACTTTTAAGCGTGTGTAAGGGACTAGAAACTTGTCTCAACATTGTTGTCAGGACAAGTTTCACTACCAAAGCTTAATCACCATGGCAACCGAGCAGGACAGTTTGGTCTCTGGGGCAGCCCGTTCAGTCCTGCCTGGTGGGAGTGTGTGTATCCTGCTGTCTCTGGAGTACACACCCTCTGCACGTGCACCCACGCCCAGGGTTGACTTATGGGGGGTGAGGGTGAGGTTCAGACCCTCTAGAACTTTCCAGCACTCTCTAGTGATGGTATTGGGCATGTGCTCCACTGCCAAGTGGGAGGTGTGGCTATGAAAAACAGTAATTGACTATGCAAGAGGACAACGTTATGAAAAGAGAAACCAGCGGAGACCACGAGGAGCATTCTGGAACATTCCCCCAGCACTGGATTCAAAGATACATCGGACGCACAGTCTGCACCGACTGACCAGCAGACCGCATGGACGGATGGAAGGAGAAATGGACCGACTGCACGGACTGACCGACCGAGCGTACAGACCGCTGCAGATCCGTGGTGGTAGCTATTGCATCACTCTCGTGCTTGCGCTCTTTCTCTCTTTCTTTCCCTTTCTCACTTTTTTCTCTTCCTCTGCTTTTCTCTCATGTATTTATTGTTGGCCAAAAAAAAGTGACTTGGTACTTGACTCTGTTTTGAGTCTTAATTTTGTTTCCGAGAATGTAAAAGGAACCTAGTCACGATAAAACATTTGAGTTAATCAGAAGTTAAACCCAGCCGAGCCCAACCTCCCAGAATTATCTGAGGTCAGTTGGAAAGCAACGGGGTTTAACCTCTGTTCAACCCAACAGCAGATTGTGACAGGGTGCTGGGCCATCTTATCTAGACTGCTCGTCCTAGAAAGGTTGGACTAGGTGATCCCTGAGGTCCCTTCCGACCTGTGATTCTGTGATTCTGTGATTCTTATTCAACTTACTAGGCAAATATTTACATAATTTCCATCTTTTCAGGAATTCTGCTTCTTCCCTGATAGTATCCACTATTTTGATAATTAAGACCTGCTATGTAGTAGTAGTAGCTCTAATTTTATGCTCTGATTGTTAAGGCATAGCATGTTTAATCTATTTCTGATGAGAACCCTAACCTTGACCTTCTATTTGATATCTTCTTTGGTCACTTATTTTCAGACTCACCTTCTGTCTTTGTTTTTGTATATCATTAAAGGAAATCTATGAAGGACTTGTGTTTTGGAAAGAGTAATTTCTAACTTTTATAACATGAACCATTGTCTCTTAACTTGATGTAAATCAGGAATAATAAGCCCATTGTGTTCCTGTCAAGTGAAAAAGTACAAAAAATAAGGAAGTTTTTTTAAGTGTTAAATTTTATTGCAAAATGGCTGTATCTGACCAGTGTAAGAATTAATTCTAACAAATATTTACAATGGTCTCTTAGTCAGATCATCTTTTCATGTCTTCTCATGCAGTTGCTATTATCAGAATAAGAAAAATGAGCATTTGTTATTTTAAAAATTATTTTCACTTATTTAAAGCATCCAGTAACATTTGTTCAGAAATTAATCTGCTTTTGTGTTGTAGCATTTGCTGATTTCTAACAGTTGCCTTCAACTCAGGCCAAAAGAGGCAAATACTCATGATATTGTACAGGATTGGACACATGAACAGTGGCCCAATCAAGGCAATGAGTACAAAGAAAGTATGATGAAAGACGTCTGCTGTCTTGATGATCCCAGAGTAACTCACATAAAGTCTTTGCACAAATTGAAACTCTGCTGAGAAATAGGGAGTCCAGATAGACTACTCCAGAAAAAAAAGTATCTCCTTTCTCTGACATAACTAGCATCTAGTTTATTTTAGTTCCACTAAAATTGAATGAGTTTGTTTGAAATACTGCAAGAATTCAATGATACAGCACTTCTCCACATGTAGAACTTTGAGGAACAGATCTATCTTGTGTAACTATTAGACATATGGAAAAACATTTTAAAATGTTTCCATGAACCATCAGCTACTATGAATGATCACAAGGAAATTTCAAAAAAATCTTTAGGCAAATTAAAAGTATTAAGAGACAAAATTTTTTTCAGGATTTTAGAGCAATCATATTCTCATTTTTAAAAGCCAACTGTCCTGGTTTCGGCTGGGATAGAGTAAATTTTTTTTATAGTATGGGGCTACATTTTAGATTTGTGCTGAAAACAGTGTTGACAATGTGAAGATGTTTTAGTTGTTGCTAAGTAGCGCTTAGACCAGTCAACAACTTTTGCAGCTCCCCGTGCTCTGCTTGGTGCACAAAAGCTGGGAGGGGGCACAACCAGGACAGCTGACCCCAACTGACCAAAGGGATGTTCCATACCATACAACGTCATGCTCAGTATATAAAGCCAGCAGAAGAGGAAGGAAGGGGGGGGCATATGGAGTGATGGAATTTGTCTTCCCAAGTCACCATTACACATGATGGACCCCTGCTTTCCTGGAGATGGCTGAACACCTGCCTGCCCGTGGAAAGGAGTGAATGAATTCTTTGTTTTGTTTGGCTTGTTTATGTGGCTTTTGCTTTACCCATTAAACGGCCTTTATCCAAACCCAGG
Organism: Phalacrocorax carbo; assembly: GCF_963921805.1. Taxonomy (NCBI): domain Eukaryota; kingdom Metazoa; phylum Chordata; class Aves; order Suliformes; family Phalacrocoracidae; genus Phalacrocorax; species Phalacrocorax carbo. The sequence goes on along the minus strand of NC_087548.1, from coordinate 70,710,799 downwards.
AGTTTTCTCACTTTTACTCTTCTGATTCTGTCTCCCATCCCACCGGGGGAGAGGGAGCAAGCGGCTGCGTGATGCTTGGCTGCTGGCTGGACCTAAACCATGACACCAGCTAAAGAAGAAACATTGTTGTCTGATACTTCAAAACTCTTATGGGAGTTTTGTGGACTTCTCATCACTGACAAATACTTTGGTGTTTCAAAAAAAGGCCATAAACATTTATAAAATGGTGACCTACTTCTAAGAGAAAAAGGAGTGAAAATGAGCACTATTCAATACTTTTATAGTTTATCATAAAGATGACTTAGAGAGCTAATAATCAGATTTGAAACAACTAGAGCCCCTGGAGCTGTAAGTTTAAATTTTAGAAAAGAACTACATTTGATGATAAGCAGAAGATTCCTGTATTACTTGTGCTGAGCGACATCCAGACAACAGTGAGATGATTAAAGTTCCCATGAAAGCTTGGGTCCAAAATTGTGAATCTCCCTCCAGCATCTAAAAAATCTTTATCTACATCCCTTCTTTATCAGAAACTCTGGAGCAAATGCTCGCCACAATTTCACTTTTGGTCTGTCCTCTCATCTTTACCGATAAGCTCTTGAGATGTATACACTCAAGTTGATTCCTTGTACACCTCCTTATCTGTCTGCCCTATCATACCTCCTTTGTCTTCTCTGAAGCCTGTATCCATCCTTTGCAGCACTCTTGTCATAGCAAACCCACCACATCTCTGCTTTTCCAAAAACAATGCTCTGTGTCTGCACAGAGACTTTGATTTCCTCTAGTTCGTGTCCTAAGTTACATGTTCATGTATTGACCTCTGAAATGGGTTGTCCTGCTCTCTTGTTGTCACTCTCCCCAGGGGAGATTTTAAACCACCCATGACAGTGTCTCATGCATGCTACTCCCTTTTCTTTGTTTTCCCAATTACCTACAGGTTTTGATCTCTGTCCCCTTATGAACCTAGTTTTAAGCCTTCATCAACAGGTTTACGACCCCTTTGGTAAAGATACTCCTGCCTTACTTAGTCAGGTGGACTACCTCCCCAGCAATCCTGTACTTTGAAGAGGGCCACACAAACCAATGCCTTGCCAGCAGCACCAGTCATGCAGCCAGGTGTTCATCCACTGGAAGCACCCACTCTGGCCCGAGGCCATCTCTCTTACTGTTGGGATCAATGAAAATACCACCCTGGCCCTTGTCCCCTCTATTGCAGCTTAGGCAGGCTATGCTTACCTTAGGTCAATTCGAAGTCAAAGAGCAATGGTCAGAGGGTCAACAAGCCTTGGCAGCCTTTCTACAGTGTCAGAGGTCTCGGCCCTGGGCCTCTACCAAATCCCCCTGTAAAGCCTCCAGCCTGCAGATGGGTGCCTCTGTCCCCTGCCAGGAGGGAGCCTTCACCTATGCCTGGTTTCTTTTTTGTGGAGTTGGTTTGGATCCATCAATCAGGCACAGCAAACTAAATGATTCCCATGACAAAACTTGCTCTTTCTCTCTTATTTCCAAGGCCTTACTTGTGCTGTCCAACTAAACATCTATGTTTAGAAAAAGAGCTTTCTTGATTCTAGCGGTCAAATGCATCTAGCCTTCAATAGAACACCTTGTCCTCCATGGTTCCCCTGTCAAATGAAACCTCTGACCATCCCTTCTCTGCAATTCTGGATAATGATCTTGTGTCCAGCAAAAAACACAGGCAAGTGAGTCTCTAGATGTTCTAGTGCTTTTGCTTTTCAGTTATTTTAGGATTTTTGTTTCTCATTTTTAGTGTGCCAATACTCATACTAAGCTCACTGAAAAATTTTGTATCTCAGGGGTAGAGATATCTGACTGATAAATAATTCAGAACTGAAAATATGAAGCCACTAAAGCAATCAGAAATTTTTAAAATTAAATCCAGTTTAATGCAGTGCAATGAATAAAGCATTCTAAATCCGCTTTTGAACTCAGCAGTAGAGTCAGGGTGGAGGTTATATGTGAAGTTCTGAGAAGAAAGAAAACTTAAACTATATCCCTTCTTTCCTTCTTGGCTTTATACATTGAGTATGGTTAATCCTAACTCATCTTAAGTACTTAACTCATCAGTGGAGATTTCAAGAGCAAACTGAAATAATTTAAGATGTTCAGTGCTTCATTTCCACCCTGAAGTAGAAACTCAATCTGCAGTGCAATGCTTAAAACCCTTTGTCAACCAAGATCTGAGTTAATGTGACACTGAGTGCCATCAATTAAAAATCCTTGTAGCATAGTCAGCTACTACAGACATAGTAGGCAGTCAATTAATAAGCCTTCTGAACACTTTTTATACCTCTATGAAGAGCAACTGAGTAGGTACCTGAGTGTAGCAGATGTCTGCTGCTTATATATGGAAATAATCTTGCCCAGACTTCTAGGAGAGATCAGAGTTTTAGAGATTAATCTCTCTTGAGGGCATTGAGGATTTCTTGGTCTCAGAATTTTTAAGAAATGTAAAAAATGCACAGTACTTTGTGTAACTCTGGTTCAGAAGCATAGCAGCCAAAGCAGAGACCTGTGACACCTATACATTATAAGTATACTAGTCAGCATATAATTAATATTACTTTGCCTTGAAAATTAACACATGCCTATTAAAATAGTTCAGCTAACAATAGTAAGTATATATTTTGTAACACTGTGATGGTGTAGTCTAACACTATGTATAATGACTTCACATAAGCTTGCAAGCAAAGTGATCAATGAAGGGAAAAATCAAGATTGGTGTATTTGCACTTGAAAGGTAACCAGGTAAAAATGTTGCCAGACAGGGGTTGAGATAAGCAGAGGGGACTGCAAATGGATGGGACATCCTGCTGAATACACAACAAGCATGACTGGCAAGACCAAAGAAAAGAGGAGAAGCAGCAGTGAGAGCAAAGGACAACCTCTTTCTGGAAGGGCAAATGGCATAAATCCATCAGATCTCAGTAAAGAAAGCTAGAGAAGAGAGAGGAAAGACCTGCTCTGGCTCTGACTTCTGCTATCCAACAGCTCACAGGCCTGATCATCACAATCTCCGTGACCAGGCACCACTAAGGGTCCCAGCTATCAGCCCTAACTCCACAGCACTGGGCCCTTGGCATTGCATCCTCATAGCTAATCCAGTACATAAGTGTCAAAGATTAACAGATTTGTATATGTATTGATGGTGACAAATACAGTGTAAGATTTAGCACAAACTGTTCTGAAAATGAATCAATTTTAAAGTTTAAAATTTAACACATTTGTAAGTCTCACAAACATTCTCAAAATCACAGAATCCCAGGTGGGAAGGGATCTCAGGGATCATCTAGTCCAACCTTTCTAGGAAGAGCACAGTCTAGGCAAGATGGCCCAGCACCCTGTCCAGATGACTTATTCCTACCAAAATAAGCTCTGATCCTCTGATATATTATGAATAAACATACCAGTGTTCATATCTACCTATATATGTAAATAAAGTATATCTTCATATTTATTCAGTCACATTAGCACTAACAATGGTGATTATTTCAGTGCTTTCTATGAATGAGTTGCAAGTGTTACGTATTAAATTCCCTATTGATATGCTGTTAGTCCTTAAAACAGAGCTAAAATAAATGCCTTGAGCAGCATAATTATTTGAAGTTGTAGACGTAATTTATTAAACATAGTCATAATAACGTCTTTCTAAAAATTTAGTGGAAGATGAAATGTTATGACAGCTGTCAGTCTCAAGAATGTCAAAACATCAGACTATCAACCTTAAAATAGATTCAAATACATAATGGTGTAATTTCTCAAGTATTTCACAAGAAAATGGAAGTCAATTTTCTATTATAGCTCATTCCCAAGTTCCAATTATAAAAACAAAACGAAACAAAAAACAACTCCCCAAAAATTACAATAGCCCATAAAAGGCAAAATCTGACCTTTTTCAAATAAGAGATAATGCTTTCATCAGCTTGTATAGCTCTTTCTCCTGGTCAAAAGAAGTCTGGAACCTAAAGACAATACATCTAGTGGAAGATAATAAAAGAGTTGTTCTCTGGGAAAAAGAAATAATAATTTACAAGGGAAGGCTTTAATGGGAAACAGGTTAAAGAAACCTTAAGCCTTAAAAGATAATTCATATTTTCCATGAGAAAAAAAATGTTTAAAAATTTGAAAGTTAAGTGTCATAAAATGTTAATTATTTCTTTTCATTTCAAGTAACATATGTTTTGGACTTTAAACGTTAAAAAATACCGGAAAGACTTCTTTTCCCTTTCCTTCCCCTTCATATTTTGAATTCCTGCAGTTTAAGAGCAAATACTGTTTTTCTCCATTACTTTTTGCCATATGGGAAGAAAATTAAAGCGTTTAAAGATAGTCATGCAGAGGAAATGCTATTATTACAAGCATCTTTGAACTAGAAGACATAACTCTAACAAGAACAGTGCCAGAAGTTTTAGATTCAGCTCAACTGATGAAAAATAGGGCAATGACTAACCATTGAGATACTCCACCATGAAAAGTAGTGGCCTGTTCCATTATAGAACTCTTCAAATCAAATTTATTTCTGCACAGGACTTGGTTGAAAAATATCCATATACAGCTGTCTGTGAGTTTTGTGGAGGATAAGACTGCATGATCTGATGCTGCAGGTGAACTTACAGTTTAGGAAACTTCAGAGACTTCAAAACCATGCAAGTATGGGGCATTATTTCCTGAAGAGGAAGGGGCCTGTGTGTGTTGTGTTCTTTCCACTATGTGATGTTTTGTTGTTATCAGCTGATGTCAACAGGCAGGAGTTTGGCACCCTCAGCCGTCTCCAATTCAGTGAAGTAACCTATATAAGGCACACAGTGAGACTTCAGCTCAGGAACCTAGCTCTGGTTGCTTGAGCTTGGCCAGAGCATTTCCCCCTGGAACTCACTTCTTGTAAGGAAACCATCCCAATGGAGCAATGTGTTAATGAGAAAATGCTTCCCAGGGCTGTACAGGCTCCCTCACAGTTTATTGGAGACCTGTGAGAGATGCATGTTATCCCAGGAGCTAGACTTATCTGTAGCTTGCAGGAGGAACTTGCAGCTCTGAAATATCACTGGCTGTCAGCAGTCTGCTGTAACTTTCCCTGTTACAACAGAATCTAATATTTTTATCTCTTCTTTTTCCCTAAATATTTTAATATTGCCTTTCTCCAAAAAAAAAAAAAAAAAAAAAAAAAAGGAAAAAAAACCCCAACACTTTCAACAGAAGAGTTTCCAGACAATTTGCATCTAACTTTCTACCCTGAAGGACCGGACTATACTGAGGATAAGCACACTGGAAAAAAATCTAGGTACCTATATAACCTCAGAACGGTTGATATTCTGCCTCCTGCTTAGGAAAGCAGGATGAGTGAGAAACATAAATTTCTGTTTAGCCTTGGGGTCAAAAAAAGGAAAAAGAAGGCATGGATGGAATTATCTGAAAGCTTCCCCCTGCCCCCTCCCCATTTATCCATTTAAGCAGTGAACGTTACCTGCAAACTGCCTTTAAAATCAGGACAGGATTTTAATTGTGACTTCTTACACCAGCTACTTTGAGGAGAAATTTCATGACCTGGGATGCACTGTGGCATCCATCTCTGTTTCAGTACTTAAAGTTATAAAAATATATTATGTTATGGTACGATTTGGGTACTGCAAAAACTCATATTGTTCTATTCAGAACACACAAAAGGAGTAAGGTTTAGATTTTGCTTACAAGCTGATGTTTTCCACCTCCTGATTTTTAATTTGCTAGCCAAGTGACATAAATACACTTGTGATATAATTATTTTGATTAATTAAATTAATACATAAACAGTCATTGTCAAATAGGATGTTAAAGGAGAAACAGGAACATAAAATTTCCTTTTAACATCTATGAAAAAGATAACTACTCTTGTAGAAGTAGGAATAGGCTTGCAAATTCAGACTGTACTTAATGAAGCAGTAAGTGAATTATATTTTAGACACACTAAATATAAACTTCTCTCTGCCCAGCAAAAAAATCCTTAGACCAATAAACATCACTGAAGATACATAAAAATGAAGTTCTGAGAGAGAACTTGGGTTCAAGATAGTCTTTATGATGTTATCATTTTCCATTTTAATGCTGATGTTGATATAGGTTTTTAAGAGTTGCAAATGTCTATGTGGCTGTACCATATGAAAAATGAGCTGCCACATGGAGAGAGACAGAGCCCAGAATAATTTAAGATTTGCTGAACTAGAGTTTAACTTAATATGTAAAATATTTCCACATGATCACCTTATAACCTTATTGTAAACATAAAAAGAATTTGCAAACATTCTGATGTTTTGATTAAAGTTGATTTACTTACTTCCAGAATAATATTTCATTTAATCCCTGTATATTTTAACCATTTTAAAATTGATTATGAAGGGAGTTAGGTGTATAAATGAAAATTACTTGTAACGTAGTACAGAGCAGAAAACTGTTAACATACTTAACAGACTTAGCAGTAAGAGCATCAGTGAATAATATTAATTAATGCATCAGAGGAGACATAATAAAATTAGCCTAGGAAAATATCTTAAAAATCAGAAAAAGGGAGAAAAAAAAAATGCTCTTTAAAAAGTATTTTTGAAACTAAGTAGTATCTGTCCTTCCATATAATACCTCTGCTTTTTGCACTTAGAGTGAAAAGCATGTAGATAAAAATTTCTGAGAATCACATTAAATCAGAAAAGGGAAAGATAGGTTTGGCATTATTTCATGGAATTCCATGCTGCCATGTTGATAGGAGTACTATTGATGTCACATTGAAGTCACTATTATGAAACATCCAGTTAAAAACAATAAAAAATATAGCAACTCCTCACTTTTTCTTAATGTATATTTTGCATTTTTCATGTCCTTTGTAAGACATATATATTCCTCTTTTTCTGAAGAAAAATCAACTAAATCTCTTCTGTTAAAATCCTAACAACTCTTTCAAAACCCGTATTCTGTTATAATATGTTGTTTTCAATAAACAGAACAAACTGATATTTTTATCAGATCCTGGGTTTTGCACTGAAAAAGATTCAGTTTCTGGTTTTAATACACATCTGCAAGATTTGATTGAATGCAACAGCTGTCTGCCAAACGTTACAGTTTTGACAAACAGCTATTGCTTCTGCTAAAAACTTTTCAGTGTAAACATCTCAGAAGTTCTGTATTGGGTTTGCATGGCAAGGCTGTAGTAGTGGGGGGGCTACAGGGGTGGCTTCTGTGAGAAGCTGCTAGAAGCTGCCACTGTGTCTGACAGAGCCAGTGCCAGCTGGCTCCAAGATGGACCTGTTGCTTACCAAGGCCAAGACCATCAGCGACGGTGGTAGTGCCTCTGGGGTAACATATTTAAGAAGGGGAAAAAAAAAAAAAATTTGCAGTGGAACATCAGCTGGAGAGAGGATTGAGCATGTGTGAGAGGACCAACTCTGCAGACTCAAAGGTCAGTGAAGGAGGAGGAGGTGCTCCAGGCACCAGAGCAGAGATTCCCCTGCAACCTGTGGTGAAGACCATGGTGAGGCAGGCTGTCCCCCTGCATCCTCATGGAGGTTAATGGTGGAGCAGATATCCACCTGCAGCCCATGGGGGACCCCATGCCAGAGCAGGTGGATGCACAAAGGAGGCTGTGACCCCATGGGAAGCCCATGCTGGAGCAGGCTCTGGCAGGACCTGTGGACCTGTGGAGAGAGAAGCCCATGGTTGAGCAGGTTTGCTGGCAGGACTTATGACCCTGTGGTGGGCCCATGCTGGAGCAGCCTGTTCATGAAGGACAGCACCCCCTGGGGGACCTATGCTGGAGCGTGTTGTGAAGAACTTTATCTCATGCAAAGGACCCATATTGGAAAAGTTCATGGAGGACTGTCTCCCCTGGGAGGCACCCCACACTGGAGCAGGGGAAGAGTGCGAGGAGTCCTGCCCCTCAGCAGAAGGAGCAGCAGAGTAAATGTGTGACAAACTGGCCACAACCCCCATTCCCCCTGTACCTCTGGGGGGAGGAGCTAGAAAAATCAGGCGTGAAGCTAAGCCCAGGGAGAAAGAAGAGGTCACGGGAAGGTGTTTTAGCACTTGGTTTTATTTCTCATTACCCTACTGTGATTTAATTGTTAATAAATTAAGCTAATTTCCCCATGTTGAGTCTGTTTTGCCTGTGATGGTCACTGCTGAGTTATCTCTCCCTGTCCTTATCTTGACCCATGAGCCTTTTGTTCTATTTTTTCTCCCTTGTCCAGCTGAGGAGTGGAGTTACAGAGCAGCCAAAGCCAATCCACCACAAGTTCTGTGATGCAACTTGACACCAAATCTTCCTTGACCACCAGCGCTGTAACAGTGAACACTGGTAAAATACTAACATGAAGACTGACACTGTAATTTTCCAACCTGAAAGCATATGAGAAAATATCCCACCCTGTTATTTGTTATTTCAGTAATCTGAACTTAAAAATGCTTAAAAAAGCATTTTCCCTCTGATGTACTTATCTTTTCATATCACAACACTTTGAAGTAAAGAGATAAAACAAAAAATCCCATGAGCAAAAATTAAAGCAAAAAAGTGCTTTACAAACTTCAGGCTGAAGGTAGCAACTTCTCATACTGAAAGACTACTTTCATTTGTCTGTTGAGAGATAGTTTACAATTTCTCAGCTAGAATTGTGGTGAAGCATGTGTGCTGCAAACCTAGCTATCTTATGATCCATCCTCAAAATGCCTTCTAAAAGAAGGCACTCTGGAATTGCCACATAACCATGAAGTCTGACTGAACACTTTTAAGTATTATAACAGCTCTGCTAGAAATGGATCCCATGTAATAACAATATCAAGATGTTAATGCAAACTGTAATGGAAATATACAACCAGTTATGATGTTAATAACAGAGTTGGCAATCTGCCTGTCTTCTGTTTATGCCCTCTGCTGTACCTACACAGACTGCTCAGCAAGAGCAGAAATTGCTCTGTCAATGATTTGTGGCATTGTAACAGGCCAGCTTGACTTTCAGAGTACAGGGAGAGGAGAATGTGGGATCAGAGCACATGCATGCTCAGGACAGGAACAGGACCAGGATGTTTCTTAGGATGAGCACTGAGACAGAGCATTTGTCAGCTGGGCAAATCAATGCACCTTTTACCTCATATAAAAGAAGAGATAAGTGAGGAGAAGGGCCAAACAACCCTCCTAATATTATGTCAGAATGACACTTTCCACTTCTCAGGGTCTATTCCTTACATCAGACTGATGATGTAGCATCACACTTTTGATAACTGCAAAAATTTAATATTAAAGCAAGTGCATAGATCCTGCTGGATTGGAAGAGTTTTATGGTGATACACAGAGGAGAAAAGCAGTCTTGCGAGATTCTATTACTGAATGCCCATGGACATTGCAGTTTTAGAAGCCTCAGAAGAAAAATCATATCACTATTGCTAACTTCCTTTACGTTGTCCAGGATTTCATTATTGTGATTTCAACAAGCCAATGTGACTGTAGATCTGAAGTGCCTCTAGTGACCAATATTTTGCATAGTTTCTAAGCTTTGAGGACAGCGAGATTGTTAACTGAGCCCATACAGTAGAAATATTTACATTAAAATATCAAACAAGACAGAAACAAAGTTATTCTTTATGAATTCAACATATCTTCTTAGGGTGATCGTTCATTTTTCTAAAGTAGAATTTAGCCATTCTTGTGCAAAGGATTTGTCACTTGGACATAATAATATAATACTATTATGAATCAAAGCATAACATAAAATCTGAGTAATCTGCATCTGTTTATCTTGAAATATGACTATCCTTTAGTAATTTTTGCAGGAATTGTTCAACCTGTTATCTTGTCTTTTGAACAATGTCATCAGCGAATCATAGCATGGTTGAATAATTTATTGTGGAAGGGACCTCCAGACATCTTCTCTGCTTAATGCGACTTTAATTAGGTGAGATTACACAGTGCTGTGTCCATTCAAGTCTTAAACACCTCCAACCACAGAGAATTCACAGACTCTGTAGTCATTCACTCTAGTATTTGACCACTCTTGTGCTAAATAAAAAAATAAATTAAAAAAACCCACCTCATCAGAATTTCCTATATTCCAACTTACCCACATTGACTCTTGTCCTAATGCTGTATATCACCAAGAAGAGTTTGGCATTATCTTTCCTGTACCCTACCTCTGTACCCACTTCAGAGAGCTGTGAGGTCTCCCTTTTCCCTCATCTTCCTCAGGATGAACCAGCCCAGTGCCCTCTGTCTCCCTGTATGTACTGTCCTCCAGCCCCAGGTACAGGGCCTGTTTTGCTACCAGGGTGCACTGCTGAGTCGTGGCTACTTGTTGGCCCCAGGACATTTCTGCAGACCTACTCTCAACCACCAGCCCCAATTTGTCCTGTTCCAGGGGTGAGTTCAGCCCTCTTCAGTACCTTTGCCTCCAACAGTTTCCCACAGGATCTTTCCAAGCCAGTCTGAGCAGGCCAAAAATCTGCTCTTCTGTAATTCAGGTTGATCACCCTTGTGCAATCCTGCAGTTTGCCTTGCTCACTTCTCTCAGGATCTAAAGCTCCAAAGTATCATGGTCATGACTGCCCTTGCTCTTCATGTCTTCAACCAGTTATTTCTTGCTTGTGAGTATCAACTCCAACAGAACAGTCTTCTCTGACTCATTCATCATCCACCTGCATAAAAAGTTTGCCCTGGGGCTGTTTGCATCTGTGTGCCTCTGTGTCACCAGTACTGCTCTGTCCCCTGACCTGTAGCCACAGGCTCACCTTCCCCAGGGTGAAGTTCCATGCCTCTGAGATAGCCCTGTGCATAGATCACCCCTCCTCTGCCCCACACAACCCTGCCCTTCCTGAAGAACCTGTACCACTGCACTGCAGCTGTGAAAGCTGTACCAGCATGTCACTGTAATCCCTCTAAGGTCACAGATCAGTTGCTCTGCACCCACTGCTGTTGGTTCAATCCTGTCATCAGGGCCAGCTGCATTTGTACATGAGCATTTGTGATGGGTCCCACATTGTGCAGCTTTTGCAGGTGAAGCATGAGAAGTCCTGTGGTCATGTTGTCCCCTGGACACCTTAACACCCTGGAGTCCTTGCTTCTCCTCTGCAGGTGCAAACCCCACCTCTTACATGTTTCCAGCCCCCCCTCACAAGGCGAGCAAACTTGTTTGCAAACACATGCTTGCTCCGTGTAGTCAGACATATCCTATCCCTTTTCAGTAGCCCTTTTTGTGGGAAAAACTTTGCTAATTATTAAGACAGGATACAAAGCCTAAATCACAATGCTGACCTTTTAAGCCATCATCCCTGTCCTAACATGATATGTGTCCTTCCACATACACATTCTTACCAAGACTGAATACTTCCTGCAAATAACCAAATACCTTAAATGATGGGGATGAAACCTACTTATGCCTGGATTATTTTCAGAGCCTAAAATCCCTTTATAAATCTAATCCATGACATCCAGAGCTCTTTTTTCTATAAGCCATTTCCCTGCTAGAAAACTGGCAGTAAAAAGACCTCCATGTCTCATAGAGCATTGCATTATTTGGTATTCTGATGTGATCACAGTGGGAGAAGGATGATGGAAGCAAACTCAAGTATTTTGAATGCATTGATTCTAATAACTAACTATCTAAATTTAATTTCTAGTAAATAATTTTTTAAATAAAATTATTCTGCATTTTCACAATTCTGAATTTTCAGCTGTTTTGTTTAGATACATTCTAATACATTCCTCACAAGTGATTACTTATGATGCAGAAAACAACAGTTCAGTTTTCAGATCCCTGGTTGAACTTGCTAGGCTGCTGGTTGGAAACGTTATTAATTGATTGGTACTATACATACATTTCCTAGTCATCACTAAGAAAGAAAAATAATACCCATGGGACCTCCTTATGCCAATCTTTTAGGGAAAAGTTTCTGTCTATAACTGAAATTTAAAATGAATTGGAATTGCTAACAAGAAAAAGGCACTTAGATTGTTTTTCCTAAAGATGGGACTTCATATCTAAAAAGCTTCAGTAGTTTTCTTAGATGCTTAGGATTTTTAAGTGAGAAAAAATATCTACTTCAGTAGATATGCATTGCGTGTAGGTGAAAAAGCCTGTGGATAGCTTGCTAGAGATTATTGCATGGAGTGGACTAGCATCTGGCATATTTATCATGAGGGCCTTTTTGGCATGTTGTGTCTGTAGGAATACAAAAAAATCAGTTCAGTGAACCACTGTAAAATCTTACATCTGAGATTATTATATTGAGTTATATATAATAACCAAGAGATACTACTATTTTTAATAACATAGTCAAGTTATATTCTAGTAACTCTCAAGATATAACGGAAATAAGAACAGGTAAGGTACGCAAGATAACAAAAGTGAAAGATGGTTCTTGTGGTAGGACTGGATTTCAGGATTACATATATTTTGGCTTTGGTAAACCTAGGGCACAAATCTATGCTTTATCAGAGATTTCTTTGGATCCTAGTGGTCCCCTTGAGCCAATATAAAACAAATATGATGGAAATGTAATTAAAAACCTCAGAATGTGTTTAAAGTTTACCTTGGAATGAATTTTCTACACTGGCTAAACTTACATATTTTCCTATCTGTAGCAGGTATCTGTTTTTCACTTAAACAAAATGTGTAAATTATGTGCTAGGTCCTTTATCATCAGCAAATATTTCAAGCTATTAATGGTTCTCCTGTTCTAGACTTACCATATAGATGACTGGTTAGCACCAGACAAGGACAAGTCTAGTAATTTCTGAGCTCAATAACAATCAAATGAGCACTTCATGACAGCCCAGCTGAAGATCTTGAGAAAAAGAAAAAAATCACAGAATTTGTAGTTAAAAATTGAATTTTTCAGAAAAGCACTGTCTCGGAGTTAGCAATACCTGATGGAGAGACAACTTTTTCCAGCTAGTAAGTATGTTTTGTTACTTAAACCTTGAGTACCCCAGACTGGAAAGAACGATTGCTTTTGCTTAATCTATTTCAAAGATCAGTGATAACATTTCTTTTGGTAAATTCCTACCTGGAATTACAGTATAAACTACGAAGCAGAACAGAGCCCACTGATCCAAGACTATTTAATTAAACATACAAACCAAAGACCTTTTCAAAAAGCCAACTGAATGGATTACTAAGAACATTTAGTACCCTTAATCAATACTGATTAACCTTTTATTCCAAACCAAAATCCTGCTAAGAAATCCGTTGAAAAGAAAGAATATACAGCTAAACTCTGTATAAATAGCTGTATTTCATTTATTGTAATTTTCTTACAAAAATAATGTGTAGCTGGGAAAATCCATTGATTGAACAAGATTCCTCAGACTTTGGCTTTATTTAATCTCAAGGAAGAAACGTCACAGTATTTAAATGAAAATAAACCTCCTTCCTCCTATTCCTCTAATGGTTTCTATATGGAGAGCCCATTTTCACAGTTTATGGCTTCCTAAACATTATTTCCATAGTCTCTGGTTTGTTATTATCAGAACCACATGTGGGTCTCATAACCTCCCTCTAAAATGAAGAAATTACTTCTGCGTCTGCCTATAGATCTCCTGTGTTTGAAATGCAAAAGAAACCTCTATCTAGTCAGAGAGGATGGAGAAATATTGTGTCCTTAACAAATGTAAATTTTTAATATATAAAACAAATTATGTCACTGACAGGCATAATGACCAAGTACTCCCTCATAATGATACATATTATCATGGCGAACACAAACACATATATTAAATTCTTCTAATAATATTAAAATAATATTTTTGCATTGTAACTGCTGGTGTACAACATTTTAAGCATCTAACATTATCTCCAAGTTTTTTAATTAAGCATATGAAAGGTAAGAGACTTTCATTTGTCTTTTCATAGTCTAAAATATAAAACAAATAGTTATTTTAAATAATTATTATTAATTCATTTGTAAGCTGTATAATGTTCTAAAAGCTGAAATTTTACCTCAATTTATTACATATGCACAATAATCCTACAACCACAAATATACTTAAAGAAGTCTCATCGAAATACTTCATAGTTTCAATCTTCCTTTTTTTACCAAGAAGCTCATATAAATACCACATGCACAACTCTATTTACAAGAAAAACTCATCTTACAAGTAACAATTGTACTAAGTTTTTAGCTTTTTTGGGGAAGTACTTACATTGGCATATGGCCATATTATATATACGTATCACTTTTAATACGTGTACAAGTATTAGAAGGAAGAAGTATGGTGCTTAATCACTGAACAGACTACACAAAAACCTTCCATCAGAACAGACCTGAATTCCACCTCTGATTTGTGTCACAAGAAAAAGATTTCACTACTCTTCAATATTACTGCATTATTTTCTCACGCCTTGACAGAATTAGCTTTTACAAGACTTAAAATAACACAGCTGATGGTGAAGAGGAACTGGCAGACACACACTTAGAAAAAGTTTATCATGTTATTTCTCTTTCAAACTATGTATTGTATATTCCCAATTTCCAATAGAACAGTTTATCTCAGCTCTAAATTATATTCATGTGGACTATAAAAAGGAGCATGCTGGGTAATACTTAAATACAAAATTAATTAGCAGAACTCACTGTGATAAGTTACACAAACGGGGAAAAAACCAAATGTAAACATTCTTTTTGTGATTCAACTCTCCTAGTGACAGAATAATTAAGGCAGCAGACATCTTTAAAAATCTAGCAGTGTTTTACCAGGTTTTTACAGCAGGAACACACTTTTCTTTCATGTTCAAAAAGATGAATAATAATGCTGTGCAGGAAATGTTCTCCATTAAATGAAACAGGTTACATCAAAAAATGTAAGCATACACATTATATGTAGTTGCTTTATAAAAGACAATAGCTTTTTTGTGTATTGAAATTACTAAATTATTTGTTTATTTGTTTTGCAGTATTTAACAAGATATAAACATCAACATAGTAGAGGCTGGAATGCTTTATTCTGGGAGGGAACACCTGTTATTTGAAGCTTTTTTCAACGTGTTTATTATCCTCATCATATATTTCTTCATTTTATTCCTCCCTTCTCTTTGTACTTTCAAAATATCCTAATTTTGTTAGCTGTAATATAGGTGATTATATTTCCCTTTTTGCTCTGTTTCCCTATCCCCAAATGATTATAGAAAAGTTTGATAAGAGTTGTTAATACTGTGGGAACTACTACACCACGTACACCACCACCTATACACCACACACCACTGCCACATATACAGCTTTACCACATATATTCTTTTAGCCAGGGTTGTTTGTTGTTTTTTTTTTTTTTCTAGATTACGGCATTAATGTGAAGCCAGCTGGTAATACACTGTAAACTTCCACTAGTGCAAGCATTTCTGCAATGTATGCAAGCAAATAGAAATATGTAAAACTCGAAAACTCTGCAAATCTTCAGTTCCTTAAAGTGGTCTAATAATTCCCACAGTTGTCATAATGAATTCAGTGGGACCACTTACAAAGTATGCAACATGTGTGTCAGCATGTCTGCCACGCACAGATTAAATAAATTTCTAATAAGGGGTTAAAAGTTTATGAAAAACATTTTCTATTAACTGAGATAATGTGTATGTGGCTTACAGATTGCCCTTTTTGGCTTTAGAGTGAATCATCATTCTGAAACACAATGTATTGTATGTTTTCTATTTAGAGTTCCTCTGTGAAATACATTTACCAAAGGAAAAACAGTAGCCTCAAAAAATAGGAAGGGAGAGCAGATTCAAGAACTATCAATGCTGTTAAGACAGTAAAATCTACCCATAAAGAGTGAAAATTCAGTTCACTTAAAATGCCATCAAAATATACAGAAAAATCAAGGCATATTCCGTAAGGAAAATAAATGTCTATTTTACAAATCTGAAACAAGCAAGGTTAGCTCCCTACATTGTTATAAGAAGAGGATATATGTATGATTCAGTCTATTAAATCTGAAAGGGGTAATAATGTCAATGCAGATGACACAGGAATTAATAAAGTTTTATTAAACTATTATAAGAACTTTTACACACTAATGACTAAGGGTTCCATAGACGAGACAGATTTATTTCCAGTGAGGCAAAATTTGTCATACCTGACTAAAGACAAAGGTCCAGAATGTACAAAAAAGAAAAATATACAACCACTAAACCCTTAAACATAGGCAGTGTTCCAGGCTGTAATAGATTGCTGAGGGAGATTTATAGTCTTCTTGTATCATCTTGCATAATAATATATTTGATTAATTCCAGAATCTTATAGGTGTTGTTAATTGACTAAGCTAGGGAATTCCCATGTGCCACAAGATGTGTCATGGATGACTCAAAAGCTGACACAATTTTCATAGGTGATAAGAGGGCTGACATGCATTATGGCAAATCCTGAACTACTTCTGCACTACTGAAGTCTCAGCATCAGGTATTCTTGTGTGTTTCGTTTTTTCTTTTTGATATTCTACATAAAGGTGGCACTCTGAACAAACCTCAATTTGGTACACATAGTTCCTTTCTCAAATTTTACTCCAAAGTTTCAATGGCAGTATCATCTCTTGCTGCTTGCGCCTGTACAAACACATGCTATTTCATAGAGAACCAGACAACAGTGCAAAAGTAAAGAAATATTTCCAAAGCAGCCGAGATGCGTACAAGTCAAAGACATCTGAAGCTGTCTCCAAACATCATTTTCCTAAGTTTGTAACATATGCTAGGGTTAAAATTTTTGTGAATGTATGAGTTGTGTGCTGTAGCACAAGTCCATAACAGAAGAGCAGCTTGACTGCCTGCCCAAAACCTGCCTTTTCAGAAATCAAAAACCCTTATTCTGCCTGAATGGAATGAGTTTATGACCGTACAACACAAAAAATAGCCCGCAGAAACCAGGAGATATTTGGTTTGTTGTTCCTGCCTTTATCACAAGCATAACTGACTCCAAAGATGTGAGCATGTGAGCTGTATGTCCACATCCAGACAAATACATGAACATACACTCACTAAGCTAGCATCACGGATACCGGTGAGGAACTGTAGAAATTTGTAATAAACTTTCATTTTTCATATACTTCAGATGGTTTTGTCTGTGCTGCAACTGATACAGTTTCTTTCAGATTAGTAATGCAAATTCATTTTTTTTAATAGTTTCTTTTGTACTAGTATATATTAGGCTATTTTATTTGATACTCAGTCACATGCTCAGATTTGAATATACCTTTCAGTGGGAGCTGGCTTCATATAGTTTTTTTTTCTCCTCTGAGCTACTGTGTCTTTCAATATTTTCTTTTTGCATTGTACCCTAAAAATTAGGGTATTTCCTTCCTTCTCTTTTTTTTTTTTATTTCTTTCCACAAAATCATGGACTAGGGTGGTTCAGAGAATTCTGTAAAGGGAACAAAAATTTAGACTTACCTGGTGTTACTGCTGCTCCTGAGGATATGCTGGGATGAACTCATCACCACAAGATGATAAGAAAGATGTCTGGGGATCCAGGAAAGCTACTTCAATTAAAATTTCCCACAGATGAAAGGGAGAATGGGAGTAGAAGGCCAATAAAATCTATTCTGTGCACAGACAACTGTCTCAATAACAGATAAAGATGGAAAAAAAAAGTCGTGATCTAGGCAGGTAATGATACACTTATATTAATCACCTTCTCACAGAAGCTTCTGAGAACAGCCAAAGGAGTTTAAAATTGACCTCTCTCATCAGAGACTCTGTAAGTTTCTGTAGTCTCTGTGTCGGGCCTCTTTTTGCAGCAGAAGGGACAAGAACCACCTGAGAAGACTAATTTCTATAACTTAGGGAGAGGACTGAAATCTTTCATGCATAAAGTCGCAGCTGCTTTGCTATTTGCATGTGTTACAATAGTAGAGAAAATAAAAATTCTGTCTCAATAGTAAGATGTACAGGGGTTTACATTTCCACCTACTCTTATATCTCTGCTGTATGTGGACCAATGTGAAAGATGTGGTCTCTTCATGATCCTCTGTTTTATTCTTCTTTTTAACAAATCCTGTTTTATAGAATAAATTCAGTAATGAGTCTTCAGAATGTAAAACCCAGGTCCCCAAACTCCAAATTACAGAATTGGGAAAGCTTCCAAAAAACAATTAATGGAATAATCACTCTAATCTGTCAGTTAAAAAATGTCTATGAAGAGGTTTAGGAAACATCTAGTGACTCACAGCGGCTGAATGTTCATGCCATATGGGCCACTCATTTAATAATTTTTCTCACTGGTTTTATAATCTGTGTACCTTTAGGGACCTTCTCTGAATCTTAGAAAAGTAAGCACGGATTTGAAAATAATCTTTTTGTTAATCAATCTTTTTAATGAATATAGCCAATAAGAAAAAAGTGACTACAGGAAGCAATGATATATTGGGAATCAAATTAATTAGCATCGTGAAACCATAATCTTTTAATCACTAACACTCATCTGAGTTTTATTTACTTATTAGAACATACAGACTGATTTAAAACCTGATGTGAAATCCAAAAAGTGGAAGTGCACAGCTTAAAAAAAAGATCTATCTGAAACTGGCAGAACTGATTCTGGATCATCTTACAAAACAGGACTCTTACAGAAAGGTGATCTCTCATTCTCTCTAATTTATTTAGACCATTCTTTAGCAAATGCTGGCCTTCATATTTAGAGAAAAATATTGTCTATGAAGTTCATATCAACTACCTACTTGTAGAATGGGCTGCCTATCAAAGTTTACACCAATGTTTCAGAAAGCAAGAAGAATATAGGATGCACAGCTTGAGGCATTTTAAGTGCATCTGATTTCTAAGTTCTTCTTTTACTAACCATTCATAGTATTGTAAATAAAAGATAGGGAAATAAAACTAAATACCGGCAAACATATGGCCACATTAATATGGCAGTGAGGGCTAGGTAATATTTTGTTTTTCTCAGCAGGGCTTATTAGCTTGGCTAATCATCAGGCCAACTGCTCCTACCGGGCTTGGAGTACTGACAAAGCAAATAAATCTCTGTCTACAGCATTGCCACAGATATTCTGCAGACAAACTCCAAGCATCATTAACTATTTTGTTTTCTAGCTTTCAAAATTTTTTTCAGCTTTCCATTGCAATCTCCTTAATTTTGTGCAATCCTTTTAAAGTTGTGGGTGCCAGAGTTGGGTGCTTATTTCACTACTGGACCTATTATGGCAGAGTTATCTCCATGTTTCCACTCCCATCATGCCTAATCAGGCTTGCAAAGGACACTGTTGATCCTCTTTTCTGCTCCCTTTCTATATAGACTGCATTATATCATTGAGTTAAATATTTATGATTCTGTCAAATTTTGCATCACTGTCAATATTTTTAGACTTGCATTCACTTCTAGACCACCAATAAAGAAACTACTCCAAAAGTAAGCACTGATCCCTGCAGTATTACACTAGAACAAGTACACTATATTGACATCTATATTTTAGATTTTCTGTTTTAATACACTTACAATGTAAAAATTAATGTTTAAAAATAGAATATTGTGCTGTAATAAATTAAATGCCTCATAAAATCCTAAGCCTATTACTTTGTCCATTCTTACATCCATCAGCAAAACTCACTATATACTCTTGTCATATTCTGGGGCAGTAATATTTCTTTCACTACTTGCATTCTCCTTTTAAACCTCATTCCTTTGCTATTGATCCTTCTTGTTTCTTAACCTTCTCACAGTACAGAAAAGGTAGTGAAAAAGAGATGAATCTTATAAAAACCTGTGCATGGATCTAAGTATTGGAGATATTCATAAATTATTTAGAAAAGAGGCTAAGAAAATAAAGGAAAAAGCTTTGTTGACTTCATCATGGTACTCAGATAAATGAAGATTAAGGTTTGTTGTGAAGAATAACAGAAGGGGTTTAGGAAATTTTAACAGTCCAGTAAAAAAAATCTGAAAAGGAGTGTAAATTAATGTGCTGGTTTTGGCTGAGAAGGGGTTAATTCTCCTCACCGTGGGGGTCGGCGACCTTTCCAGCTTCCCGCGCTCTGCCGTGTGGCGGGGGGGGGCTGGGAGGGGCAGGGCCATGGCGGGGGCGGCTGACCCCGACTGGCCAATGGCAGGTTCATTCCGTACCACGTGACACCACGACCAGTACATTGAGGGGGGGCAGCTTCGGCTCGGGGGCGGCGTTGGGTCGGCGGGTGGCGCGCGGCTGCGGCGCGGGCAGTTTGTTCTGGCGGTTCGTTCCCCCTCTCCCCTCCCTTCCCCCCCCTCCCCCGGGGCTTTGCGCCTCTCGTTGTTCTCCTTTACATTGCATTTCTACTGTTGTTTTCTTTTAATTTTCATTATTAAACTGTTCTTATCCCAACCCACGAGCGTTACCCTTCTGATTCTCTCCCCCATCTAGCGGTGGGGCAGTGAGCGAGCGGCTGTGTGGGGCTGAGCTGCCGCTAAACCATGACAATTAATTTAAACTCATTCACATAGTTATGACTTAAATATCTCATTTTAAAAGGATAAAATGCATTTGGAAAAAGAACAGAAGACACATGGAAAGAATAATCAAAGTACGGAAGAACATCCAGGCAAAGAAACAATTAAACAGAATAAATCTCTTCAGCCTTGAAAAACTTGGCCACAGGGTAATATACTGGTCTACAAAATCCAACAAAGCATTCTGAAGATAATCAGGAAAGGTTTGTTCATTACCTCTTTCCATGCGAGAACTAGGTGCACTTCTAGTAAGGTTTGGAGGTGAAATGTGTGAAAAAAAAAAATTAAGAAAGAGGTTCTTGCAACAAGGACATTTTAAGCTGTGGAACTCATCCCTGGAATGTTTGGGACACTGAAAGGTCTCATGGGATCAGAAAGATTTGAGAAAGATCTAAAGGAGCTTTTGGAGCAAAATTCCCTGCAAGAAGTGATTTTGCCTTAGAAAATCTTTGAAAGCCTGTCACTGAGAGTTTGGAGGGCACTGTGGGAAGTATTATACATATTTTCCATGATCTTATACTTTTCACTATAAACATTTATAGAGAGAGTATATTAGTCTCAATGGAGCTTTTCTGACCTTGAATACCTGTTCTTATACACCTGGTATGGAAATAACTGCTCCATACCTTCACTATAATCTGTCTTTAAGCAGTGATGAAATAAGAGAAATGGTTTTATAAACAGCCAGTGAAGTTTGTGTTTCTTTTGCTTACTGTACCTATTCCCTGTGGCTTTCACTCAGGCTATGAACACAACATTGCTGATGTCACTGGTGAAGGAAATCAGACAAGGGTTTCTCTCACATGGCACTCTGACTAGGCAATGAGAATGCTTGTGCTAAAAAATATTTATAATATTTAACTGTTCAAATCTTACTTTTTCCTGCTTCTGACTTGTAAGTGGTTATCCATGTAAGTGGTTAATAAACTAAATTAGAAGTTAATTCTGATCTTATTTGCAACTTAGGTAGTCACATTTACATACACTTAAGGGGGTCATTTTAACTTTGGATAGTTGAAAATGAAATTATAAATCTTCATGAGAGAAACTTTTCTACATATTAGTTTCCTCTATATAAAACCAAGTTTCACTGAGGCCAGTATGTTATACATAGTTCCAAAATTTGACTTGGCAGCTCCTTTTTCATTTAGAACACCGCTGTAAAATAGTTAAAAGGAAAAAAAGAAAACACACCACCACAATGGCAAACCTAAATTTTTGCTATTGTTCCCAAAGATGGGTAAAATATCAAACAAGTTTTTAAAGCCCTTTCCTTGTTTTTTTCCATGTATTAAAGAGCACTCAAAGAAAGTCTATGTCACACTGATCTTAAGCTCACCAGTAATTTTTCTGTATTTTCTCTGAAAAAAACCCACCAACCTCTCAATAATTAATGTGAACAGAGCTATTACAGTCATCAGAGGCAAAATTTTGTGAAAAAAAAAAAAACAAAACAAAAACTTTGCCTGATTTCTTGTCAAGAGGCTGCCATTAAATTACACCTACTAATGATGCAGCATTTTTTTTAATCTTAAAAATAATCCAAACCGTATTGTGTATGTTCTCAATTCAGGAATTACAGGTATCTAGGGGAAAAAAGTGTGTAACGCCCTCCCTTTACAGGCAATCATCAGGGCAGAGTGCTGAAGGAGGGGAGTCACATGATTTTTTCATTCTGTGTAAAGGAACAGACATGCTTTTTTCCCTACTCTTTTGAAGTGCTGACCATGCTAAACCTGAGGTAATTAATCTGGTCTCCTACAGCACTCGGCTTCCCCTGTTTTCATGGAACTGTTTGAATCATCTAGTGTATACATCCACCTTCAAACTCTGTAGATACCTTGTGACATGCACTCAACCCCTTTCTTAACCAAACTAGCAGTAGTTTGGGACAGTCTCCAAAGGAGGTAATGGCCTCAGCTGTAGCCAGGCCAGTAAATCCTTTCATTTCAATCTGTTCTTTAAAAGCCCGCAAAGGAGTAGATTGACACAGTGAGCATCAGTGCATATGAGCTTGGAACATGTATTATGTGATTTACACTTGAATAGCGGTGGTTTTTCCAAGACTCATGTATCTAGGACCAAAAAAAGTTTTGTGTACAAGGAGTCTCATGCAAACCTTTCCCATCCCATGTAATGATTGTGAGCCAACCTGAACCTCGTGACTCAACGGGAGGGTCTTCCTTACTCTGTCTCCAGTCTCTGCATGGATCATTCTAACTCAATTCTAACTCAATTTTCCTTTGTACACTTCTTCCATGCATTAATTAATAGAGTGAACTTTGCCATCAAACTTTTTGAACCTTGGTAAACCGCTGCTAAAGTTTGTTAAATTCCGCCAAACTTATTGAACGCTGTCAAATTATTATTCTACTTCAATAAAACATATAGCTGCTTCTCTTTTTTGAGTGAGGTACATTCCACTCATTCACTGATTTCAAGCATCACAGACAGAAGGAAGAAAAATCATCTTTTAATACCTCAGTATGTAAGTAGCCGTGTTCTAGAGTTCAAAGCAGTGTGCCTCTAGACTGGAGATAATTTAGGTTCTGAAACATAGTCTGGGTCTTTTTCACTCAGACTCATTACATTTTTAATAGCTCAACACTTTCAGAATGTTAAACCAACTGCGTAAATAACATCTTGAAATAAGTCACTATTACTGTAATGTGTGGGTGAAATAATGGAAACTAACAGACTTTTTTTCTCACAACACAATCTATTTCTGATTTTCAGACTTATAGTTTTCCACTATCTCCTTCATTAAGTTTCTGAGGAAAGCAGGTTTTCTTTAAACTTATTGGCAAATGTCTGAACTCTCCAAGGATATTTTGTCAGCTGTCTAAATTTAATTTGTATCTAAGATAACCCAGCTAGCTGGAAACTAGTTTTTCCCAGTTTCCTACAGATAGCAAAGGAAGTATATTACATTTAAATTTCCATAAGAACATTAAATATGGTCTCACTAAGGTTGCTGTGGGAAAGAAAAAAAGGTTGCTTTGTGTTCAAAGGAGTCTGTGGCAAGTTTAATGAAGAAAAAAAAAAAACATGTTAAAGACTCATCTGTTTATTTGTTCTTTCAAAATTTTTCTTGATGATGTGTTTTGCTTTTTACAGTGTTGCATTTTTTTAGGTCATATGCCACAATGTAACACCACAGTAGGTAACGGGGGGCCCTGAATGCAGATGCCTGTCAAAAAAATTGTGTACACATGCACAAAAGTAAAATGTGATAAGGTTACTTTTTAAATAACTAATTTATGGTCATGATCAAATCAATACACAGCCTTAGCAAAACCATTAAGACAACAGAAGGGCTTTTCAGAATGACAAACAAGCCCCACATACAAAGGTACAAGTGTATAGAGACATATCACTGAGATGCCCAACAGTTCAACTGTCTGAAAGAGTCCTTTGGTTGTGCTTTTTATCTACAAAGCACAAGTATCCAAAGACGGTTAAAAAATCATTTCCTATTATTATTACGTAATACCAGATCTCCATTTTCTCCAGGCTATGGAAAAAAACTGTGGTCTTTTCTGTAAATGCACAAGCAATTTCATCTTTGAAACCCTTTCATTTTTAATACTTACCTCCTAGTTACCAATAAGCTAAACATATAATAAAACTGTAACTGAAATTGTTCCACAGTAACACCGCTTGTACTTCAACAACTGGTCATGTTACTTTCCACCCTAGCGCTAGCATTCCACAGCTGATTATATACTTTCCCCATTTGCATAAGTTGTTAAGAATGAATGGCAAGTGTGGGCTGAAAAAAAAAGACACTGAACAATACTAACAGTCAATCTTACCATATTTCTGTTTAAAAACAAAACTACTTCTGAACTCTGCTACAACAGAAACACCCTTTCAGACATCCTATCCATTTAAGTTTTCAGTGCAACTCATCTTCACATCTTAGTGCCACTTAACAACAGCACAAGGTATCTCAACACTTACAGTTAGACATATCAAACCTGTTTTAACTTCATCTTTATCCATCATACCTTTTTTATCTCAAATCCATCTGCTATTTATGCCTTCTTCCTTTAGGAAACTCCACAAGTTGTAGCTAAAATCATTCCTCTCACTCCTGTTCCCACACACATCCTTGTCAATACTAGCAATGAAAAATCTCTTTGTCCTCATCTTCAAGTCTTTTCATCCTCATCTTCAAGTCTTTTCATCCTCATCTTCATCTCTTCTCACAATCTGGTCCTCCGTTTTAGTTCTTAAACCCCTTCTTCAAATACTCGTTAACTGTTACTTCCTTCATCGTCATATGTGACACGAGGCTTCATGCAACAGAGTATGGCCACTGGGAACCAATAAGGTTCTTTCTAAAACTAAAAAAAAGTATTCATTTCAGCTGTATTATTTTGTACTTCCAGAAGTAGGCCAAGCTTGTCAGCTGAAAAGAATTTCTACCGTAAATTATTTTTTCAAAATATAGTAATAAATACAGGATTTATTTCACAGACTCAGGCAAGGTTTGTCTTTGACTTCTCAGCTAAGATCATCATTCATGAGAACACAAAATCACTTGAATTAAACAAGTGTCACACCTACACTTCTCTGTTGAAGCAGCTTCAGAGAAGATAGAAGAAAGCTTAAATGAGAAATCATGGAGTACCAGGCTGGACAACTTGATCTGACTTCACAGCTGACCCTGCGTTGTGCAGGAGGATGGACAACATGGTATCCAGAGGTCCAGAGGTCTTGAATTATTCTGGGGTCCTGCCATTGTATGAATATGTCCTTGGTGGAAGTTTCTCATCCAAAAAGTAAAATGGACTTATGCCCTGAAATTTGCTCATGTCTGTAAAAATAGTTATATATATCTGGTAAGTTCTTGTGCTCTGGCATGTGTAGGTGTGCTTAACAGTTTTTCTGACACTCAGAAGGGACTTTTTTCCTTCTTAGATTAGGAAGAATATATTAATAATTTCACCAAAATTGTACTCACATACTCACACACACTCACCCCAAAACCCTTGTGGTCACAGATCTGAATGTTCTGCAAGGTCATACAGGATATTGAACTTTCACCTTTTTAAATGCAATTGAGAAGTCTAAATATAATAGCTTATAAAAATTCATAATCTTATTTCTTTCATTTCCACTTTAAAAACTATGTCTTCTGAGACTCATGGGGAAGGTTTAATTATAGGTAAACCTGTGGAAATTATGATCTTAAGCAAAAACTGGCAAATAAGTATTCCTTTCAAACTTTAGAAATATTTAGTGTCATGAATGATGAAATGCAGAGTCTGCACACTTATAGTTACAACCTATGTCCTCACTGAAGGCTTCTCATCTCTTTAAAGAGATGCACAGCCATGAGGTAGGCTTGGATTTAACACTAACAGGCAGGAAGTTTGGATCAGCATCCTGCTAAATTCAATTCTTGCCCAAGGCCTTGCAGAGGCAGATTGTTTCCAGAAATTAGTTGTGTACTAACTCCTTTCTTTAACCTATTGTATTTCTCCAGTCCTGAAATCATGCTTAACTGTCTTGCTAACATATGTATAATATAAGCCTTGGGGAGTAATTTAGACAAAAACTAACATACTGTAACTCGCAAAGGAAGTGTTTTTTCCATACCATTGTCACAACTAAACGTATAGTGTAGGTGAGGTTTTTTGCCTTAAACACTAAAAATCCAGGCTTCAGTGTCCTCACTCCCCAGCCACTGTGGAATCCTTTTACGTCTTGATAGAAGTATAGATGATATAATGTCTAAATATAAATAGTTAAATATAATTTGTGTGTAAAGATACATAAATGTGCATATAAAATGTACAATATATATAATGTGCAAACACAAAACTGTCCAATTCTGTTAGAATGAGGAAGCTTTCTCATTTACAGTAAAGCCTGCCATTTGTCCTGTTGATATTGATAGTTATATGTTGCATGATAATATGAGTTGCGTGATCATATGTTTTATGACACAAACCCACAATGGTGAGTAAAAGAAATAAAGATCTGAGGAAATAAGAGATTTGACTAGAACTTCAGTACCAAAGTCAGAAAAAATAGATAAACTTCTTAAAAATATTACAGTGTTCCAGAAACAATGGTCAGAGGACAAAAAGTGGGCTTTTAAAATTCACTCAGTGGTTTCTCAGGGGAGCTGTAAGTGGAACCAAAAAGCTGAGAGCAGTGGGAATACTTTAAGGTCCTAGACATAGCATTGCTTAAAAGTTATCACTTGTAAAGTATTTGTTTTCCAGTTTGCCTCAAAACACAAAAAAAGCCATTGAATCTCTGTTCTCATTTGGAATCAAAACACTTCTTTAAAATCCAAAAGCCTCTAACAAGAAAGAGAATTTCCATCCAAATATTATAAAGATGTCACTGACAAAGGTTTTTGGTGACAGACCAACTATTTATAATCAGCAAGATTTCTTTATATTACCATTGATGCTATTTAAAATTATTTTATTTGGCTGGCACTCACCAGGGACTCGCAATCTTTAATAGTCATTTTTCCTCTTTTTCATGCTGCTTTAACTGCAGGTTCTCTGCCCAGTTTTATGGAGCCTTTTACATTAATTTTTATTCCACCCTTCTGTTTACAAAAAGCCTTTTGATGTATTTTTGGATAATAGAAAAGTGTTGCTGTCTGAAAGGAAATTACATTTCCACATACAATTTAAAAGATTCTCTTGCTTCCAAGAGATACTCCAAAGGCAAAATAGTAGAAGATTGTGGCATCCACCCATATAAGACAATTGATGGGTTATTAAACACCAAAATAAAATGGAGGAACAGCTAAAATGGCAGCAGCTGTTTATGTAGCAAACACCAACGCTGTAAATAAGCTCTTTTCCAAATGATCTCAAAACTACCTGAGAGGACATAAAAGGGAAACATTAACACTGTAATTTTGAAAGGATCCTCGTCAAATGAAAGTATATTTGATCTACCATAGGGTGGTAAATTTAGGTCTTTTAAGAGATCTAAAATTTATCTCACTCCATACTAACATAGGTTAAAAAATACAACTCAAAAAAAAAGGATGAATAAGCCACTTATATACATTATAAAAAACTTATTTTAAAACAGAAGACAAAATTATCATAAACAAAACAACTTTATATACAGACAATGTTCAAAGGGAAAAATAATGCATGCTAGCCAATCTGAAAATATAAAAAACAAGGCTGAGGAAAGCTAGAGAGAAAGTACCTGAAAAACAAAATTGGAGGGAAGTGGGATAAAAGAAGATCTGTGATATGTGTCATAGAAAACAAATGTAGAGCTCTGAGATCAAAATAAGCAGTTTGATGCTGTAAGCCAAGAAACAAGTGATGAATTCATCATGTGAATGAAGTGACTAGAGGAGAGGAAAACAAGATCACATTAGGAGCAACATTATGAACAAATTTTTAAGGCAGAGCAAAAAAAGATGGAAGAAACAAGTTTAAAATAATTTAGTCAAATCTTGACATGCAAAGGGATATAGTGCTGGGTAGCAAGGTGGAAAAAATATTGCTGCCAACGTTTGAGTGCAAAGATTTCAATAGGGAAGGGAGTCCTATAAAGTAGAAGTACTAAAAATATATATACTTAAAAAATGAGGAGGAGATATTTTACTTAGCTTTGTTCAGAGTGGCAGGGGGGAGGTTAGAGGAGGAAATAAATCAAAGACAGCATTGTAAAGTAAGCTGCTATCAGACAGAAGCAATGTCATATGCCCCAAACACAGAATGTCCTATCCTGAGTGACTACATTTTCCTCTATCAGACAATTAAAGTGAACAGGACAATTCTTTTCTTTCAACATGCCAGTAACAGTAGCATATAGCTCATCAGACCAGACTGTCTGTTACTCAGTATTTAAACCAGTATTAACTTTTCTTTGGCATGAAATAATACCTTTCTGAGGAATGTTTCTTTCAGCACCTAATCATATAAGGTCCATGTATATTTTGAGTAAATGACTTAATCTTGGAAAAAATCCTTACTTATCCATACTTACTAGAATGGTAGATTTGGGGCTTCTGTCACAATGCAAAACTCGGAAGTAGAAACCATAGTCTTTGCCTTCAAAGGAAAGAGGGCAAAATTCTCTCATGTTACTTCTCCCATAGTTAAAGAGTAATTGATATCCATGCCCAGGCAGTGAAGACGTCCACTGTGTGTCCAAAAGAATGAGATATAAAGACACCAAATACTGACAGTTTATCTCTGTAACTTTTCAGTGAGGAAGAACTTAAGTTGGAAGTAATAAGTAGGTTGCTCAGGGAGGACACGGGATGTCTGTCCTCAGAACCTGACTGGCCCAGGGCAACCTGATCTACAGTGGTCTTGTAGAAGGTCATAACAGGGGCTACCCGTGGTTCCTACCAGCTAAAATAATTCTGTGACTACACAATAGTAATTCCTTATTGCGAAAATTTTTATACAATGCTGATCTCTTACACAAAAGCGCTCTTGCTGAGAAAAAGGTATGAGGATGACAAATGTATACCTGAAGGAGTTTTAAACTAGTGAAAGTAATATTGGTGGCAATAAAGAATTTGGAGGAAGCTCTAAAACCAGATTTAAAATTTTAAAAAGTGTTTACATATTCTCCAAAGGTGTCCACAGACATTAATGTAACATATGAGTACTAGAGATATATTAGTAGTGTCTGCAAGCACAAGACAAGGATTCACTTTTTTGTTTTGGGGTTTGTTGTTTTTTCCTTATCAGATTTCAAAAGTAGCAGGAAATACATTATGAAACTCTTTTCTGACATCAGGATTTCCAGGCCTCAAGAGAAAGTCCATCCTTACAGCCATCAATGAAAAATCACTCTAAGAAGGGTATAACAGTTACACCTGGAAATGGGTCAAACATGATTATAGAGCAAATCCCAGTGCCAACAGGGTGTCACAATCCACTGTTGGGTTGCACAGTTTGGCAGAAGTTGAGGCCCCTTGCTTTCTAACCAACCTCAGATAATTCTGGGTGGCAAGGGGTGGCTGGGCTTAACTTTGGAGCGATGTTTGATTGGATGTGTTATTGTGACCAGGTTTGTTGTATTCTCGGGAACAGAATTAAGACTCAAAATGGAGTCAAGTCCCAAGTCACTTTATTTGGCCGCCAACAAGTACGCAAGAGAAAAGGAGAGAAACAGGAAAAAAAGGAAAAAGAGAGACAGAGTGTTACAATAGCTACCACCACGGATCTGCGGCGTCCCGTCAGTCCGATGTCTCTTCAGTCCGGTGGGGGAACATTCCAACTGGCCTCCGCTGGTTCCGCCTGTTATAGCATTGTCCCATTGCATAGTCAATGAGCCGGTTTGCATGGCCGCATCTCCCACTCGGCAGAGGGGCGCATGCGCAGTATCATCACTAGAGGGTGCTCAACGGTTCCAGAGGGTTCCAGGGGGTCCAAGCCCCCCTCCCATATGTTGTAAGATGACCCTGGGGCCAGGTGCATGCGCAGAGGACTGGGCCTATGTGCTCTGAGACAACAAGATATAGATATAGATATGTTCCTGCTGGGTAGAACTTCCTCAGTTACCATCATGGTGATGCCTTGGTAGTCAAGCCATTCTGCCAACAATGTTGAGACAAGTTTCTAGTTCCTTACACAGGGTGATCTGGGTACAAAGTAGAACGAGAGAAAATAGCCTCCAGTTGTGTCAGGGGAGGTTTAGATTGAGTATTAGCAAAAATGTCTTTACCGAAAGAGTGGTCAGGTGTTGGACCAGGCTGCCCAGAGAGGTGGTTGCGTCACCATCCCTGGACGTGTTCAAAAAACATGTAGACACGGCACTTCCAGACATGGTTTAGGAGGCCTGAGGGCATTGGGTTGGCACTTGGACTTGATGGTCTTAGAGGTCTTTTCCAACCTTAATGATTCTATGATTCGATGATTCTACAAAATGTTACCAAGGGGTGGGATGAATAAACAGACTTCGTCAGAACACTCTACCCCAGTAAATGAGCTGCTGAAGAGGCTTT
This sequence comes from Phalacrocorax carbo, assembly GCF_963921805.1. Taxonomy (NCBI): domain Eukaryota; kingdom Metazoa; phylum Chordata; class Aves; order Suliformes; family Phalacrocoracidae; genus Phalacrocorax; species Phalacrocorax carbo. Next base: position 70,680,396 of record NC_087548.1, on the reverse strand, counting down.
CCTAGAGTCAGTGGAGATTTTAAAGGCACTTGCCTCATAACTACTTATTTAAACTCTTTACTACAAGGAGTTGCCCTATCACAAATCAAAGTAGGTAAGTTAAATTCTGCTGTAGGGCTTTTTAACACAGTTTTAAAGGCCTTACCACATTCCTGGTCCTTTTAAAAAATATTTTCCTAAGAGCAGAATTGTTCTACAAGTGCATATTCTGGGATATGTAGAGGCAAGAATCGAGACAGCTGCACATGGAGAATGAAAACACCTTCCAGGTGTGCAGCTCAACAAGGTAAACACGGCGACTTTGGCTGCCATGCCAAATGTGCTGAAAACTTATCAGAAGTTCAGGGAGGCCATGAAAAATTATTCTGCAGTGGAGGGAAGTCTACTTTTCACAGACTTCTGCTTTTGGGATTCCAGTGACTGTGTCAAATCTCTGTTGTACAGCAATAGCAACACACGACTTTACTGAAGGAGGAGATTCTGCCTCCTCAGAATCCTTAGTTTCTTTACGTACCTGACCCCAAAGTGACTTACAGGAAAGCACAGTCAAATCAAATTGCATAATGTAGCTATTATATTGTTAATGTGGTAAAAATATAACTATTTTTAGCAGTTCATTTTTTTCAGGGTTATTTTCTCTAAACAGAAATTATGGATTATAAAATATTACACTAATAATGTAGTTCCCTAGAATATGTTACTTATAAAACACTTTCTTAATATGCAAGTATGAAACAAAACCAAGCAGTGTGACCCACCCAATTTTTTAATCTGAATGCCTAATTTGTCATTTTAAATCATAACACACTCACAAAGGAATTTTTGACGTATTAGAACAAGATTTTGGTGCCAGATTGAATTTCCTAACTAAAGCATGATTTTAAGTTGTGAATAATGCTGGTATATTCCAGTAGAAAATATTTTATTGGCATAAAATTACTTATACTGTTTTAATCTGATTGTACTTTCAATTAATCTTTATAAATACTTCTATATTTGAAAGGCTATACCACATTACATATGATGTGAAAACTTTAGCAACATGTACTCAGAGATGAGGCAGAAAACCAAATCTGTAAATCCATATTTATGAGCTTTCATGTGTAAGCAAAATTTCATGTGTGTGTGTACATGCACATGCACTCATGCATTTATTTCCGTAGATTGTATTGTTATTTCCTTTTTAGTTTTCTCTCCTGTATGCAATAGCAATATTACTAATTAAAAGGGAAGGAAAACACTTTGGAGAAAACATGCATTTGATACAGTTATTTTTATTCAGAATGTCTCTCTGATTCAACCCACCAACTCTGCCAATGTTTCGGCAAGGTCATTAATATTTCAGTAGAATGCAATGGTTTTGGCTCATCCCATACAAATAAAGTATCTGCCTCACATATAATTTTTCACAAGTTTCAAAAACAAGACAGGAATAAAATGCAAAGGAAAAATATTTAATTTTGATTTAAGACATCTGTTTTCAAAAACCTCACACGACTTCCAAGTCTTTTTACAAGAAAACACAAAACTCTCTTTTTCTATCTTTGCCCAGCTTTTTCTGAGGACTCCAGAATAGCTATATTTCTACTACTACAGAAAAAAATACAAGGTAGGGTTGTTAAACAAGACTAAACAAATTAATATTCTAAGTACTTTTCAATTACTGTGGATAACCTCTATCATAAACCCAGGATTATTGGATATTTCCAAATTAGTGATACTTACAAAAAACGGGGTTTGTACTGCTACCATTTACTCATGACACTCATGGTCATGATACATAAAGAAAATTTGTATGAATAGGTGTTAAGTCTGACATAATTTGAACTTAAAGTGGGAGATAGGTAGAGTATAAAATAAAGGTATTTCTTGGCTTTAAACTGTAATAAATCTTTTAACACTAAATCTGTTTTGCTTCCTTTTCAATATTTCTCCTTAGATAACAATCTTTCTGGATAAAATATACTTTCAATAAAATTATAAAATAAATGTATTATATATATTTATATAAATATATAATATAGAATATATCTATATATTAATATTATATATGATTATAATAATTATAATTATATTTATATTATAATTATATATTAATGTATAATATATTTTTATAAATTTATTATGAAATAAAATTATAAACCTTTTTCTAATAACAAGAAATCTGATAATGTTTTTTTTCGTACGTGATGAAGATGGGTGATGATACATGATGGGAGATGTCTTTGCTCCAGGCTGAACTAGTACTAACCCCACAGCCTCTCCTCACAGGGCTGGCTACCCCAGTGGTGTCCCCTGAGCCACTCTGGTCTGTCAGTTTCTTTCCTTCACTGGGGAGTCCCAAGGACTGCAACAATATCAGATGCTTCAAAGCATCTAAGCCTTTAGATAATGATTTTGCTTGGAGGATGATTCTGTTCTTCTTTTCTTCCTGTTATGTTCACTTTACCAGGATTCTTTTTAACTGACTTTTTGTCAATGTCATTACTTTTCTTTTTAGATATTACTAAATATTATATAGTATTTATAATGCTTTTCTGTTGTGATAGTCCTCTTTCAGCTGATATTTTCACAAATACTTTCAGTGCCATGCAAAAGCTGGTGAAGTCTAAAAAATGTTTCTCCAAAGAGTTAAATTTACATATTGTTTCAGATTATGTTTGCAGGGAAAAGTGAAACTTGAAAAGGGGAATCAGCTTTTGGATTAGGGCCTGCCAGACTAAGAATACCCTGCTCCTACACTTATAAAATAACATATTTTTCTATAGAATACTGCAAATCCTGAGAGACATCCTACTATAAACTTCATCATTTCCTCTGAAGAAGAAAGTTTTTAGAAGGTCAGGCACCCTTTTGGTGAAAACTAGCACTGCTTTGTAATTTTCAGTATGCCAAGGACAGACTGTCAACATTTTTTTATCCAAAGCATGACTCCCGTATAAATGCTAAACAATTGCATGTTAAAGGTTAGCTGAAAATTTACTGCCACTTACTTCATCCTAATCTGTTTGGAAAGTTCCTGAATGATGCCAGGGAACGCCTCCTATAAAGTAAATCATAAACAGTGCTTCTGGAGAAGCATCTTGGTGCTTGTAACTCATATATACAAATATGGACAATAAAATGCAACACAGGTAAATAAAAAATTTTTGTGGTCATATACACACATATGCCTATGGCTATAGGTATATCTATATGCATTTTAATTGGGTTTTGTAAGACATCTTCCACAGCTTTAGGTGTAAAAAGGCTACGATCATCTGGTTGGCAGGGAAGCCAGGAATGCCTGAGCATCCTAATAAACCAACTGGGAAGTGAAATAAAAGGCAAGGGTAGGTGATTATTAGCAAAGATGAATTGCTTTGTTAAATAGTTTTAACTCTGAGGAATTTGTGATGTTTAAGATAAACAACTTGAAAATGGCCATTCTGTGAAAGATGAAGGGTTTCTTAAATAAAGCTGGAAGTTTGTCGGCAATGGAAAAACAGTGTTGGAGAACCAAGCATCTTTTGCAGAGGTTATGCAATATGCCGGCGCCCACATCGCATAATGTAGAAGTAACTCCAATAGGTCAGAAAGTAGGATTGGTATTGCCAGAAATCTTCTACTGTACCTCAGATAGAAGCTTGTTTTCAACTAGACCAAAACATACTTATCATATCTCAGTATCATTCATACTCCTGGAAATTAATCTGCCACTATTGATAGCACTCATTTGGAAGTACAAATTGTTGTGGACCAGATCCAAAGTCCATTGTAGTCAACAGGACTAACCTGAATTTATTTCAGCAACATCTTTAATAGGCAAATCTAAAGTTTTCCATTCAAATTGATTTATCAACTAAATAAAATGCTCTATCACTTTACATGTCTTTACCAGCTGTTGAGTACTATTTGTGCTAAGAAGTAATTTAATTTCATTCACAAAAAAATCCAGAGCACCTATGTCTGCATGTCTTTTTTATGCTGTTAAATCATGTTACTGAAATACAGAAGTGGACTAAAGTTTACTAGCTCAGAAAACATTATATTGTCTCATAAGACTGTCTGCAGAATTTAAACTGAGTATATTTCAAAACATACATGATTTTTAATGCAACATCAGTAAGATAAATCAGGAAAAGACAGAGATTATTACAAGTAACAATTCTATATAGCAAATATCTTCATACTTGCATAATAGGAAATTCAGGCTCTTAAATTGTTATGTGAAGCATATATCTCACTGTCTCAAGCATATTCTGTTCTTGGCAACTCAGAATTATCTTAATGTTTTGAATAGGTTTGTCAACCCATCTAATGTTTACTGAGGTTCAAGTTTCTGGTAGTAGATCACATTTCAGTCCCTGTGATAAAACTTCCATAAAAGAGATGCTGTGATCTGGAAAGCAAACTTGTTTGAAAAATTTAGCAGTTATATATAGGCCTATGAAGTATTAAAGGGACAATGACGAACTATAGGGAACTTCACACAGGCGATGACTTCGTATCAGTCTTGCACTCATTTAGTATTCTGTTTGGCAACAGCAGCACGAGATGAAGTCACAGACTGATGGAGAAATGATTGCAATGATAAGGAAGTAAGGTGCCACAGTGAACTTGGTTAGGGGGTACTGAAACATTTCTTCTTCCCAAACTTTCTTTACTAAACAAACAGCTCTTCATAGCATGATGCCTGAACACATGAAGTCCTACCCAGAATTCTGTAGTTTTTTACATTCTTAGTGCTTTTGCATTCATAATAGAAAACTCAGTTGCAAATAAGCAAGTCAAAAAGGACTAAGTTGTTTGTGTTTGTCAGCTGACTTGGAGAAAAAATAGAATTTTTTTCCCCACTCCTCTGAAATCACAATTGTCATCCTATAAATAACAAGAAAATTAAAAAGGAGATAAAAATCATTTTGCCAGGAGTGTGAGAGGTCAAGTGAATGAATAGGTTGTAGATAAAAAGACAACTGAAGGAACACTTCAGGGTCTTTTATTCACTGATAAAGAAAATGACCTATAGAAGAAAACAAGACAACTCTGCATGCATTTACAAGATGTTGATTAATTATGTACCAAATGGATACATAGATCATCCAAATCTTATTATATAAAATCTATTGGTTCTTTAATTCTGTTGAACTTCAAATAGTGCTTTTATGTCTTAGGATTCCTCTCTCCTCTCCTCTCCTCTCCTCTCCTCTCCTCTCCTCTCCTCTCCTCTCCTCTCCTCTCCTCTCCTCTCCTCTCCTCTCCTCTCCTCTCCTCTCCTCTCCTCTCCTCTCCTCTCCTCTCCTCTCCTCTCCTCTCCTCTCCTTCTCATTGCATTTAGAGGTACCACAACTATGAACCACTCCAGACTTACAAGAATCCATCTGCTAAAGGATCCAGACTGTTGCATGCCAGTTTACAGAACTGGAGTCACTTACACAAAGAAATACAGAATCGCACAATCACAGCATAGCTTGAGATTGGTGACATCTCTGGAGACCATCTAGTCCAACTCCCCCTGCTCAAAGAGGGGTGTCCCTCAAGGGTCCACACTTGGACAAATGTTATTTAATATCTTGATCAGTGATGTAGACAATGGGATCGAGTGCACCCTCAGCAAGTCTGCAGATGTCACCAAGCTGAGCGGTGTAGTCGATTCGCTAGAGGTAAGGAATGCCATCCAGAGGGACCTTGACAAGCTTGAGGACTGGGCCTGTGCGAACCTCATGAAGATCAACAAGGCCAAGTGCAAGGTCCTGTACCTGGGTTGGGGCTATCCCCAGTATCAGTACAGAATGGGGATGAATGGATTGAGAGCAACCCTGTGAAGAAGGACTTGGAGGTACTGGTAGATGAAAAATTTGTATGAGCCAACAATCTGAGCTTGCAGCCCAGAAAGCTGATTGTATCCTGGGTTGCACAAAAAGAAGCACAGCCAGCAGGTGAAGGGAGAAGGGGTTAAATTCTCCTCCTCTACTCCACTCTCTGACAACCCAGCTTGAATACTCTGTCCAGCTCTGGGGTCCCCACTACAAGAAAGACATGGAACTCTTGGAACGAGTCCAGAGGAGGGCCATGAAAATAGTGGTCAGAGGGCTGGAGTACCTCTACTATGAGGAGAGGCTGAGACAGTTGGGGTTGTTCAGCCTGGAGAAGAGAAGGCTCTGGAAAGACTTTACTGCAGCCTTTCAATATATGTAGGGGGCTTATAAGGAAGACAGAAAGATTTTTACCGATGTCTGTAGAGACAGGACAAGAAACAATGGTTTTAAACTGGAAAAAGATATATTTAGATTGGGCATAAGGAAGAAATTTTTTATGATGAAGGTAGTGAGACACTGGAACAGGTTGCCCAGAGAAGTTGTGGATTTCCCATTATTGGAACTGTCCAAGGTCAGGTTGGACAGGGTTTTAAGCAACCTGGTTTAGGGAAAGATGTCCCTACCCATTGCAGAGGGTTTAAACTAGATGATCTTTAAAAGTCCATTCCTACCCAAACCATCCTATAATTCTATGATTTTAAAGGAAGGTTACCTAAAGTAGGTTGCTTGGGATCATGTTCAGTCAGGTTTTTAATATCTCCAGGGATGAAGACTCTACAAAATCTCTGCAAACACTAGAAACAGTGTTTGACCTTGCTTATAGTAAAGGGCATTTTTCTTATGTTTAAATGGATTTTCCTGTATTTCAGTTTGTGCCCATTGCCTCTTGTCCTGTCACTGAGCAGCACTGAGAAGAGTCTGGTTCTATCTTCTTTACACCCTAATGTCAGGTACTTATACACATGGTTGAGACTCACCCCAGGCTCTCTCTTTGGCAGGCATGGTTGATCAAGCATGATTTTGCCATCAGAAATAAGTGGTGGTGATTCCCAGTCACTTCTTCGTCCTGCCAGTGTCCAGAAATGGTTTTGAGAACTATTCATTCCACCACCTGCTCTGTGAATGAAGTGAGGCTGACCTGCATTTCATTCCATGGATCCTGTCTCATTGTCCTTATTGCTCTTCTTGAAGACTGCAGTGGTATCAATTTCTTGATTTCTCCATTCGTGATCAATGGAGCAGAGTCTGGATGGAGACCTGCCACTAGTGGTGTTCCCCAGGGGTCCGTGCTGGGTCCAGTCCTGTTTAATACATTCACCAATGACCTGGATGATGGGATAGAGTGTAACCTCAGCAAGTTTGCTGATGATACCGAGCTGGGAGGAGGGGCTGGTACACCAGAAGGCTGTGCTACCATCCAACAAGACCTGGACAGGCTGGAGAGCTGGGCCCAGGGGAAACTCATGAAATTCAACAAGAGCAAGTGCAAGGTCCTGCACCTGGGGAGGAACAACCCCATGCACCAGTACAGGCTGGGGGTTGAACTACTGGAAAGCGACTCTGCTGAGAAGGACCTCGGAGTGCTGGTGGACAGCAAGGTGACCGTGAGCCAGCAATGTGCCCTTGTGGCCAAGAAGGTTAACAGTGTCCTGGGGTGCATTAAAAGGAGTGTGGCCATCAGATCGAGAGAGGTTATCCTCCTCCTCTACTCTGCCCTAGTGAGACCACATTTGGAGTACTGTGTCCAGTTTTGGGTCCCCCAGTTTAAGAAAGATGTGGAACTGCTTGAGCAAGTCCAGCGGAGAGCTACCAAGATGATCAGGGGACTGGAGCATCTCCCTTATGAGGAAAGGCTGAGAGACCCGGGTTTGTTCAGCCTGGAGAAGAGAAGACTGAGGGGGGATTTCATCAATACCTATAAATATCTAAAGGGTGGATGTCAGGATGATGGGACTAGGCTCTTTTCAATAGTGCCCAATGACAGGACTAGTAGCAATGGGCACAAGTTGGAACACAGGAAGTTCCACTTAAAGATGAGAAAAAACTTCTTTCCTGTGAGGGTGCCAGAGCAGTGGCACAGGCTGCCCAGGGGTGTTGTAGAGTCTCCTTCCCTGGAGACATTCAAAACCTGCCTGGATGTGTTCCTGTGCCACCTGCTCTGGGTGTGCCTGCTCAAGCAGGGGGGTTGGATGAGATGATCTCCAGAGGTCCCTTCCAACCCCTGCCATTCTGTGATTCTGTGATTCTGTGATACTTTCAGCCTTCAAGAACCTTCCCCAGCTGCTATGACCTTTCAAAAATAATTGAGAGTGGTCTTGCAAAGACATTGGTTATCTCTCTCACCACTCATGCATGTAACTCATCAGTTCCCTTATATTTGGCTATGTCCAGTTTAAATGTTCCCAGTCTGATCCTCCTCCACCAAGGGTAAGTCTGTCTTACTCCAGAATTCCCCTCTTGTCTCAGTGGTCTGGGATTCCTGAGGAATGATCTTATCAGCAAAGACAAAGGCAAAGACTCTTCTGTGTCCTTTTCCAACAGGGCCCCTGAATTATTCAACAGCAGACCCACATTTTCCCTAGCTTTGTTGTTGCAGTTGGTGTACTTATATAAGCTATTCTTGTTGCCCTTCACATCCCAAGGCTGCCACTGACTTGTACATCCTTATTTAATTTTTCTTTTCTTTACAACAATATTTACATTTCAGATTTTCTGTAGGCTGTGAACCACTTTTAGAGGCACAGTAACAACTGAGTCTCTCTTCATATTGTAACACTGTTTATATAAACTGGATTTTAGGTCTTACAGTTCAAAGATCTGTCCCAGGCAGTCTTGGGAGATATTTCTTCTCAAACTCTGAAAGGTAAAGAAATGTGCTTTTCTGGTAATTATAGCAGTAATTTTGCTTTATTCCTGTTGTACTTAAAAGAAAAAAAAATTTTGGTATCCCCATCTCCTGCTTGCTCCTTATATCACAGTTCATATTCCTCTGAGCTAGTTCACAGCACAGACCACTACTCTGATACAGCTGAGACAATACAGCTGGTTTTTTTCTGAATGTTTATTTCAACAGTTTATTTCTCTGCTTCTGCCTTTCACCTCCTAAATCATGTGAGAAATATGTCCTCATAGTCACCTAACCTCATAAAGACTTAAAAACAGAATGCAAAGCTGTAGTTTAAAGGGCTGCTTTTTTTCTTTTCTTTTGGCAGATTTTTCAAAGAAAAATGATTCATTGCACTAGATATGAAGAAGACACTTCAAAATTCAGAAAAAGAGTTTTTGTCTTCTGTGATGTCTAAAAACGTGAGTTCTGAGTAAGATGTGTTATTTGCTGTTAAATCCCAAGAAAAAAGGTATAAAAATCGGGCAGATTATTCCAGTAATTCTTTTAGATTCTTAGTATCCCAGTGCAAGTGTACCTCATTATGAACCATAGATGGAATATGTTATGAGGCACATTGTTCCCTAGAACTTTATCCTAACAGCCATTCATCAGTCTTTTATCATTTGACCTGCTAGGAAGGTGGTATACTTGTGCAATCTGCAACTTAGATCTCTGTCACATACATTTCCGTTGTAAGGATGCACTGTCATTTTAGCAGAACCTAGACATTAGCTATTTATTTTGTGAAAAGCTCTTAAAATAGAGAAGTTTTTAAAAAGAGACTGGTGAGCTCTTAAATCCATATGCAAAATTTAAAGTGAAAGCAACCTCAGTTTGAAAACTGCACCAATTTATCTTTCCAATTTCCAAATTATTTCCTCCTCTAAAAAAAGGGGGGGGAGGGGAGTATTAAAAAAAGTGCCAACAATGGCTTTAAAATAGAAAAGAAATGTCAAAGAAATAAAAGCCTTATGGACTGGGAAACTTCAGATGTAGAAAGAAAAAAAGGAACATAAATGTCTGTGTTAAAAGAAATTAACATATATCTGAACAAATCTGAAACATGCATTTTGAGTGGAGTGAATATTTCCCTTTCAAAGACTTTTGATCATATATTTTGTAGTGGCAGGTAAAGTATGAAAGCATATCATACATTTCTGAGAAAAAAATGTCAAAGAAGAAGGAAAGACAAGGGCATTGGCCTGGACCAGAAGATTGTTTAATATATGAAAAATAAGTGTGCAGTATAATTATGACTGTTCTTCTGTAGTTACATGACGGGATCATTTTTCTAGCAGAGCTCTGGCTTAGCATACAAGTAATAGTCATGTGCAGACCATTTCTTTAATTTTTTGTTTTAAAACTTGTCTTAATTATTTTTGTGGGTATTATGGCTGTTTAAGGCCAAAGCATTTACCTGAGTCAACCCTTCAGGAAGCCAAAGACAGTTTCTGCCTGAAGTCAATAAAGTCAGAGGAAAATCAAGCAGCTGTAGGCAAGAAAAGAGATGAAAGGTTAGAATAAACACAATCTTGCACCTTCCAAGATGAGTGCAACATCATCTGGCTCTTCCATAGTTCTCCCTGCATTCCATAACATGAAATTTCTAGAGAAACATTTTTATAATTTATACTCTTCCATATATATATATAGAGAGAGACACTCACACACATATATATAAAGATGATATCACTTCAGGTCTCACTTGTATTTCAAGTGATCAAGCTGTTGTAGTAGATAACACAATAATCAGTTTAGTGGTAAGGAGTAAATGTAAAACTCCTTACAACTTAATGCTGGCATGGATTAAATACTTCCCTTTTGTCAAACAATTAATGTCACACATTCCTTTTTTCTTCACTGCCTCTAAAGAACTTTTCTTGCACAAATTAGGAATTTAGCTTAGATTCTGGACTAAAAACACAAATCCTGTATGTACGTGTTCCGTTTATTGTGCTAGAAATATTACTAGTGTAAAATAAACTGCTAGTTTTGTTAGTGAAAAACTAGCTGTTTTTCAGTCTGATTTAGTTTTGGCACAGATGACAGCTGGTTTTGTTTAGGTGTTAAGGAAGGCTGTTAGATAAGTCCGTTATACTTTAAAAATTTCATAGACTGAAATTTCAAGCTATGCTTCATAGCCTGAAGAATGGAAGAAGTCCATCCTTATGCATAAAAACCCCACTTTAAAGACTTGTTTTAAATTTAAACAAGTAATATCTTCTGAATATGTTCATTTAAAAAAAAGCTTAATATTTAATTCTGACGTATATGTCATTATTTTGATGAAATTCTTGATAACAAAGTTCTTCATGTCACTGACTCTTGAGGACTGTATTACTTAAAAGTTCAGGGTAGGATGGCTCTATGTAACATACTTTAGGAAAAAATGTACAGAAAATAATCTTTTGAGTAAGTAGACATGAACCTAGCCTGAACAAGTGCTAATATTTTCTGTAATTCAAAATAAGTATATTGGTAAACCAGTCCACCTAAAAAGGGTCACTTCCAAGGTCTTTGAACTGTGTGCAGAATTCTATTAAATATGCATAAAAAGAATAGCATGTGGTTTATGTTTTAAGTATTTTGGACCCTTTCTAACAATGACCCCTCCACTCCCGAACATTTGGTATAGAAAGAGTAAAACCAATGTCTTTCATCTTCCTGACCTTGCGGTTCCTACTGTTATCTTCTCCTGGTCTTTCCCCTTTGTAGTATTTTATTACCTTTAACAGTCATGCCTACAGGCAGCAGGAAGTGCTTATCCTATCAAGATAGTTGCAGGGATGACGATCACACATTTTAAATTGAATTATTAATTTTAGTTTATAATTTCCTGCTTTCATTATTAATATCTCTTACTTTTGAATTTGATTTCTTTTTTCTCAGAAAATAAATTAAAATAGCATAATGGGATTATGTGTAAAAGGTTGACTGGGGAAGCTCATTTCCTCCTGCCTCTTAGTAGACCATCACATCTGTTTGATCACTATATGAAGATTTATGCAAGAATGACTTACCTAAATGAGATGCACAGGAGAGCTAAGGTTTCATGATTCGAGTTATGTGAGGTAGATTAGTGCCAAGACAGGTCAATGAACTCATAATTGGCTCAAATTAACACTACTACTAGCTGTGAAATTCTTTATCAGCGAATGAGTGACATTCACAAGAGTGCAAAATTATTCTTTATCTTTGAAAACATCAAAGCAAAAGAAAATAATTATTTCCAATCTAACCAGATGCAAGCTGAGGTGTATACAATAAGCAATGGATAATACGAATCACAACAGCGGCAACTGGATTATGCAAACCAAGAGTACTTTCATTGAAACACAGATAATTTCATTAAAATGACATTCCTGTTTCCAACAGGAAACAGACCATAATTATTATCTTGGTAATGCACTGGTAATTGCAGTTTTGGTGTTCTTTAGTACACTAGATGGCAAATGCACTTGAATTCTCTAAAACCCTATGTATACCATTGTTTAATAGTATATAAGTAGTCTTTACAACTGCTTCAGAAGTGCTTGTAATGCTGTACAAATATTACCTCTATCTTGCAATTATTGTAAAGATATTGAAATATACATCACAGAAGGTATCAAAACTAGAGCAAAGGAGACAACTCTGGAATCCAGCTTCCAAAAATTCTGACTTCTTAACTCCTAGAAAAAGGTTGCATTGTTATCATGAGTTGATAAATAAAAAAGAGTGACAAAATAAAAACACAATACATAGTGCCAGTTCAGTAACTCTTTTCTGTGTTATTAACCATCTTACTTCATATTCCAGAGCTTTGAACTGTTATGAGTTAACAGCATTTTTGACAATGAATGTTTTTCTGCTTCCAATGCCTGCCTTCCATATTTGGTCTTTTTTTTAATAAAATGTTCCCTACTCCATGTGCTGAACCCTCGAAAGCTTCCATTCTTTCAGTCTCAATTGATTATTTATATTTAAGATATTTAATGAGTGAAAAATTTGTTAATGGTCCCTCTGGTACCTTAGTGCATAACACACTGTTTCATAAGTTTTATGTTATATCCAACTTCAGTCAATGTTTTTCACATGGAGGAAAGACCCCTTGACAAAAACGCATGCATCAAAATATATCAAGTGTTCAAATTAATTATATTTATTCACTGGATGTGCTGGGCTGTTTGTCTTTACATGTTTTGCAAACTGCTTTAAAAATATATGCATTTTAATTAACAGATTTTGCATTTTTTAACTGGTATAGTAGCTAAAGATGAAGCAGTAAAAGAAAAAGAAAAAAAGAAGAGAAGGGGAAGGAGCAGATTTTATGGCTTTTGAAGTATGAATTTCTCCTACTAAGTTGGAGTCACATTTAGAATATTTCTGAGGTAAAATTCAGGTTGTACAGTGATGTCAGATAAAAAAAAGAAAGAAAGCTTAATGAGAAATAACTGGATAATTCCTAATTCAATGGAATGTCCACACTTTATTGCTTGAGATGAAGGCACTAATCACTCTGCCATTAACACATGATAATTATTAAATTTTGAACAAAGCATTCCAATAGAGACACCGATTCACTCTTCATTATCTTACTATGTACCTCATAAACAAACAAACAAACCCACATCACATTTCATATTATATAGAAGAACCTAGTTGGTTAGAAAAAAGAAAGTGTCACGAGAATATTTTAGTTAAAGTTATGGGAGATACAAGCTCAGGGAAAGAAATTGAAAGTTTGCAACCACATATCTGCAAACTGTACTTTCAAAAAAACATCATATTGCTTAATACTTTTTGGTTTTTTTTTTTTCTTATTGGTCACTAACTTTTTCTGGAATTAAGCCTCTCCTCTAAAAAACGCTAAAACACCACCCCTGCTAAAACCCAACCAAAAAACCAAATCCCAAAGCAATAAAGAGTGAATTGACTCCTTGTGCTCAGGATATAGTCTCAAATTGCTCAGACTACATTCAAGACAACATTATGAATCTGGGTTCTAGCAAGGCAAAGAAAACAGCATGGGCTACTGATGCTTATCACCAGCAGAAAGGGCACAAATTGGTCAGATACTGCAAATAGAAACACTAGTCATCTGAAACAACTTTGCAATCTTCAGCTTTTATCTTCAATGAAAGCTTGCAGAAGCAAAATGAAGCCAGCTCCCAAAGTTAATTGTGTTGAGCATGTAGTACAGAATCCGATCTGTAGAAAGTGAAGGAAAAAAATGCAGTTCCCAAAATAGATGTGAACCTGTAATTTTGAGCTGTTTCCTTGTCTGACAAGTTTTTCATTTACCAGGAGTTTCATTTCTTCTGAAATGAAAACACAGGTAGATGTATGATAATAGCAAAGAACAAAAGGCTTTACATTAATTTGTGAACTGCTACACACACATATGAAGAGCTTCGTGCAGTTGCATATCTGCTGTGTTATAAACATGTGTATTTGCAACACTGGAACTAAATTTTCACCTTTAAAATGTGTACTCCTATCCTAAATTTCCTAGGCAGGCAAATAATGAAAAAGCCATCTTGACAGCAGAAGTCAACTGTATTCAATAAAGCTACATAAAATGTTTCCAGCATGTCTTTTTAGTATTGTAGAATAATTCTTTACTTCCCCCCCCGCCCCTGCCCCCCGATACCACTTTGGTTGCACTTAATTCATACAAGGTTTAAAAAATGAAACACTAAGAATACTAGAAAAAAGTTATGTATCCAAAATTTATACTGTCATTATCATAGAAAAGTTACTTCTTTCGCCATTCCTCACTTGGGGTAGCCATTCTATGATTGTACATACATGCAGCTTCCTAGCTATCTCTTTTACCCCCGTTTATGGAGTCCCAAGCTTTGAGGAAAATCTTTTAATAGTCACTTCTGTGTAAGAGTTTTATTTTGAAGTAGCACTAGTAAAATGGCATATGATAATACAGATGATAGAATACTATAATTCCTGTTGTGTTTGATGTGGTATTCTTTGGCACATTGCCAATCTGCCAAGACTTTGCATCATTATGTATCTTACTAATATCAGATTCAACTAAAGCATTAAAAAAGGATCATTTTTAATAACCTCTCCTCTGACAACTCTTAACCTTCCTGCATCCTGATAACTTTGCTTTCATTTTAACCCATTGTTAAGTTCTTACTTTACAGTTCTCAAATTAAGAGCTACAGAATAATTTCTTGTGTGACTATTAGGAATTGTTTTGTGTAAACCAATGTAATTTGGTCAGCTACATTAACTTTGTCTAAGAATTCAATTACCTTTTTTTGAAGAACATCAGATTTGTCTGTTGTGACTTGATTGACATAAAATCTAAATTTGGTTTTGCCCACCTGTGTAGCTACTGTTGTCTTTCAATATTCACCTCAAGATTTTCCAGAAATCTATGTAAAATGAATATTGTGGTTGCCTTGACTATCATTTTTCCAATATAGACACTAAGTACATTGTATAGGTACATAACTCCTGCGCTGTTTATTAGTTTTTCCTTTTCCTTTGAATTTAGACCTTCATCTTTTATATTGAACTAGCCATTTTATGTGGCTTTTATAATGAAATAAAAATGTGGATCTCTAACTTATCCTTGACCATGCACAGATTGCAATATCAAATATGGAAGCTGCTGTAATGTTTTATCATGTTAAGTAGGGCAGATGCTATATGAGTTTTCATTATGATGCCACTTACATAAACCTTGTTAAGCATACAAAACGTGAATGTACAAAACTGGGAAGAGGGTGTAGATAAAATCTCTTCCCAAAGTAAGAAAAAAAAAAGTTGTAGCACCTTTAGCTCGGCACAATGCATTTGAATCTGATTCCATGATTCTATGATCTCTAAAAAGGAAACAGCAGTGTCAGCTGAGGAAGAAAGACATCTGCACCTCTTCCAAGTCCAGGACCATTCAGTTCACAGAGGGAAAGGGATTGTGCAGACAATGAGTATTCAGGACAGCTTAGAAGGAGAAGGCAAGATGGACAACTGATTTATTCATACTGAATAACCTTTGAGTTTTATATAAACAACAAACAAACAGACTGTCAGCCAGCCAGCCAGCCAAATATATCCAAATAAAGTTATTACTCAGGAGACCATCAGTTCTGTTCAGGACATGGTGCAGCAGTTCCAATGTGTAACAACATGGGCAAGCCAGGCTCTGTCAGATGGTCAGAGAGAACCATCACTGTTCCAATAAAGTAAGGATAATTTTACATTTGTAAACAATAAGGAGTCTCCAGAAGCAGTCTTCTGTACTGAATGTCCAACAGCAGTTGAAGTGAACAAAATTAACTCCTACAGTTTGGTTAAAAGGACTCCAGTGTGTGCTCACCAGAATCACCTGTGCCATGACCTGCAGCAAAGTAGGTGGGATGACTAGGTGATTAATTTAAAAATGCAGTCTTGATCCAAACTGAGTATTAGGTCATTGCTTAGATTACATAAAGGATGTTGCTGATTCTATTCCTTTGCCCAAGAGATACTTTTCAGACAGGTGCTTCAACAAAATTGTGATTGCATTTTTATAAACTTTAGACACACTATTTTGTCTTTTCATAGAATACTTAGTGTCAGATCTTAAATGCCATATTAAGAAGTTATATAGTATATAGCTAAAGTAGGACTGTAATAGTGATAAGTCACACGATGAGATACTATATCCACAAATAAAGACAATATGATCTTCCAGTTTGTATACGCAGGATGACAGTCTTTGCTGTCAGCCATCGTGACATGGTTCATCCATTCCCATTGTAGTTTTCCAGAATACAAAGAACCTTATTCATACCAGATTTTTATAACCATGTGATTTTGACTGGATTAATGCTAAGCAGACATAAGGCACATTATTTGGTCTTGGAAGCCAGCTTATACAGGAAAATAAAGGGAAAGATAGCTAATGACTATAGGAAAACTGCCATTTACTTATCCAAATATTACTTCTTAATGAAAAGTGTCCCTTATTTCATATAATTATTTAAGTAATTTAAACTCGAAGTTTAACGTTTCCAAGTTATTTCTAGTCCAGGCCCTATTTATCTGCCTCTTCCCTAAAGAGCTTGAATTTTGAGTTAAATCTTCCAGTTTGAGGAAATCCTGTGAAAAAAAAAAAAAAAGAAAAAGAAAAAAGCCTTAATTATTACAGAGGAATAATTAATTCCTCTGTAATATAATTCTGTAATAATTAAATATTACAGAGGAAGATGAAATTCATTGAGGACCAGAGTATGAATGGAGCACTATTTCATTCAGTCTTCTGTTCTACAACTTTTATTTTCTAGCAGAGCTGGGAAATTACAGGTTTCATTAGTTTATTTGGAACAGGGATCACAGACATTAGTCTGGTGCAAAGACACCATTTATTTTATTTGTAACAAAGCTTTAGAATTCTATATTTACTGTTTACAGAGAGAAGTGTATTTTGGAATATTTCAGAATGCTGAGAACCATGAGAAAAAAGAATTCTGCTATTTCTCTCGCTGGGTTACTTCCTGATAAATATTCTTTAAGATACAGTGAAATTCTATATTATTCAATAAAAATACTTTGTATCACTCATTTTTTTTTTCCTAGGAAAAATGACCATGGCTATTTTTCTCCCTATAATCCACTAACTGTAGTTTCTTTCATCATTAATTACTACTGTTTGATATTTAAAATTATCTTTTAGCTTTCTGCTTAAACAATTAGATGGTAAACTGATAATCTGAATGGCACTTCCTGCTTTTGTGAAACAGATTTACAGAGTACAGTCTGGCAAATCTGCACAGCTTGTCTTCTCAGACACTGTTCCATAGCTATATAACATACGTATTTTACACTTTGTAATCACAAAGTGTATACATTACATTTGTAATCACACTTGTGTAATTTGAGTAAATTGGTTACATTGGTAACTTGAAGAAAATTCATTAAGACTGTCAGAACATATTTTGTAAATATTTGAAATAGATACTGCCAACAAATCCAATTAAAAATCTAAGGTTTCTTTATACTGAAATAAACCTGAGACTGTGCTGCTGGACAAGCAATGATTCCATTTATCTGTTGTAAAGATCTACTCCCTAACTCCATAATGACCTCACAAAGGTGTGGACACTAGGCTTGTGTGGGCACATGTTAAGTTTTGTGATGACAGATTTCTGTAAAGCTTGTTGAATGACAGAAGTCCTGAGCACTGATGCTTCAAGAGCTCATGACAGTGACTCACACAGCTTCACCCTCCACAATGAGTGAGCTGCAAGATGCTACCAAATAGCACCAGTAGTTATAATAAATGTTCTAAATAATTTCAGTTTTAATCAGAAATGTTACTGGTAACCCAAGTAATACGTGACATTCTGGAAGCATCTGTATATTAACACAATGGAAACATCAGTACAATGATAAGGAAACCATAACTAATTGAATAATTGAAATATTATTAAAGTAAGTATAGGGGTAAATGAGGAAAAAGGAGAATTTTACACTTAATTTATATTACAAACCTCTTCTGGGAACTGCAAGTTTTGCTGGTTTTGGCTGAGAAAGAGTTAATTGTCATCACTGTATCACCTGCAGTAGTCGGGGGCCTTTCCATCTTCCCACGCTCTGCCATGTGGCAGGAGGCCGGGAGGGGCGGGGCCACAGCCAAGGCAGCTGACCCCGACTGGCCAACGGGATGCTCCTCCCATGCCATGTGATGCTGTGGCCAGCGCATTAACGGGGGCAGTTGGTGCATGGAGGGTGGTTAACTGGGTGGCTTGGAAACTGGTGGCTTTGGGTTGGTGAGTGGTTGTGTCATGTGTGGTTGGTTTTGGTTCTTTGTTCCCCCTTCCCCCCACCCTGGGTTTTGCTGCTCTTGTTATTCTCCTTTTCATTGCATTGCTGTCGTTGTTGATATTAATGCATTATTTTAATTATTAAACTGTTCTTATCCCAACCCACGAGCTTTACCCTTCTGATTCTCTCCCCTGTCCTGCAGGTGGGGGAGTGAGCGAGCGGCTGTGTGGGGCTGAGTTGCTGGCTAAACCACAACAACGTAATCATACAGTAAGGTGAATCAAAGAAATACTATACAAAGTATCAATAACCAGCCTGAAACCTATGCGTGTGTTCCACTTAAGAATCACACCTACTTGCTTAAAGCAAGCCTCACTGTACATGGTCCCTTAATACCACACTGCTTCAAGTTACAATGATTTAGTGTTTCTAATTACATGGGTTCATTGAAAGATATATTTGAAACAAGCAACTGTTTACACCTTATATTTTTTCAGTTCCAATGGAGGAAAATAAGTTGAATTTCTTTTCACTCTTCACCCCAACTGCTGCCAATTCAGTTTGCCTTTACCAAGACATCAATTCCAAATACCACAAATGAATATAGAATGAAGTTGTCACTCACTATACACTTCTAAATAACTCTGTACTGTCCAATTTCTACTTTTAAAGGTTTCTTTTCTGCCTGCAAAGACATATAGGTCATGTTCAGATAGATGAAAATAAACACCATGTTTACTTCCCACTTAGTCACAGATGGAATTAATATTGATTTCTATGTTCCTTTACAAAGTGTCAAGGATTAGAAGAAAGCTTTTTGAAACAGAAGGCTGCCCCTGCTAAACAAATGACTAAGCATAACTCAAATGTGTGTTCTGTATACTTATCACAGTTATTGATAAGTACTTATTGTTTGAAGCTTCTTTATTATATATTTTTATAACTACCCTCATCATGCCATAATGATTTTGTCATTACTAAGTTGGATAAACTATAAACAAGAATTTTAATATTTATTTTACAATGAAAAATTCAGTAGAATTCCTTATTTCCTCAGTTCCAGAAGGAGCTGAGCAAAGCAAATGAATGGAAGGAAAGGATATAATGATAAAAAAGATTAGATATTAATCTGTTTCCTCCTTAATTATTGAGTTTTGATTTTTACAATAACTTACTACTGTATTGCTTTGTGTATGAAGGTTGTTGCAGGCCCAACTCCTAATGATTTTGTATAAGTATTTAAGGAAAATAAGTAGATTGCATTTTAATTAAAATAACTTTTTCAGTAGTCTTCACTTTACAATGATTTCATGATGATTTATGCCATAAAGAAGTGTTGAAGGTTTTTGTTTTGGCAGCCTACTTTGAACAGGTTTTTCTTTCAAACATTTGCAGATAGCACACCACCTTGAATAAGGTGTTTCATGCAATTCAAAAACCTGTGAGTAGGTGAAAACTACGAATCTTAAAATAAAACAAATACTATGTTTTTGTAGAGCAGAAGAGCAAGTACATATAACTATATCGGTCAAAAAAAGCTGAAAAGTCCACTGATTAATTTCTCTACTTGATTTTGTAGGTAGGCCTGGCAATTTCACCATCACACCCTGTGAAATTAAATGTCTGAATAGATGGAAACAGAAAAGAAAAGATAAAAAAAAAAATAAAAATAAATCATTTGGGTCAGTGTTTGCTCTACCTAATAGCAATCTGGCTGTTATGTAGAGCCAGTTTGCTATGATGCCTGACAGTGCCAGTTAGTGAGAAAAAAGAGACGTAATCCTCAGTGGACTCTGCATTTCAGTTGAAATGGCTTCAAGTTAGCTTGGCAATTATTTTGTCATGAATCACAACAAGTAGTACATGTCAAGTCATGCTAAAAATTCTTCCATATTTAGCCTCTGATTTTTATCTTTATTTTCAATTACTAAATATTTAGGTTGGAAGACTCATGAGTCATGTTAATGAAAAACTAGGTTTTTTAGTTTGTGTGAAGACAAGTGTGCTGTTGTTGACTGTGACATCTGCTAAAAAGTAGTCAGATGTAATATGACTGTATATAATAGGACCAAACATTACTTTTTGGTGACAATGTATGAGGCATCAGAAGATCTTGTTCTGTAGTGAAATCACTGGCTTTTCTCAGAGCAGCTAAACATGTAGTATTGGTTCTGCTGGCAGAACTACTGCAGCTGCCAAAAATAGGTAGGTTTATCCAGAGACTCCACATAAGGATGAGATAGGGTACTCTCTCCTTCATCACACGATCACTACTTTTCCAGCACAGAAAATAACATGGTTGTGCTTCAAATAATTATTGGCAGTGATTTTGTATATCCAGTGAATTAAGAAGTGAAAGTGTTGGACTACTGGATAAATATTTCATATTCATGCTATTTACCTTATTAAAAGTGACTGGATGTTACAAGGCAGCCTTCACAGGGTTTACTTAGAGCAAAGAATACTGGAGAATGGTTTCAGAAAACCTGGGCCATGACAAATTCTCCTACAACACTACTGCCAGTCTACCCTTACACTACTGATGTTTTGTGTGCTTTATTTTTAGACACTGTGGAAGTACCATACATAATACTGTATTCTTACTGGTATGCCCTCTCATCAGACAGCAATAGAAGAAATAGGATGCAGTCCGTGAAACTATCAATTAGAGAAAACACTAAGTATGTTTTCTCATAATGCATAAATACACTGCAAAACTAGTTGTCATACAATCTCATGGAAACTAAAAGTAGGTAAAGATTTCAGAAAAGAGATTAGGTAAGTTCATGAAGGATAGATTCATTAAACACAACAGCCTGGATGAAGTTGGAGGGAGAGAGTCACTGAACCTTAGGTTGCCTAAAACAGGTAGAGTAGCAAAGACAAAATCACTTCATACGCACCCAAGCTTTTATTATTTTTCTTTAAATTTTCACTACTATCTCCTATCAGAAACAAAGCAGATGAATATATTATCTCATTCTGTATGGTTTATATTTACACTTTTTCTCAGGAGTAATCCTACTGCATCACAGCTCACTGATGATCCCCATCTCCAAACATCCCTGAAAAGAAGCCTTTTGTTAACCTTTCCAAGCATCTTTCTACAAAAATATTTGGTAGCTTTCTGTTTCTGCCTGAACTGCAAAACCAAACACAAAACCTATTATCTCTATAGAGATGATTACACTTGTTTCTGTCACTGAGATAAATGCTAGGTAATAACAGCAAAGTTACCATGAAATACTGGATCATTACTCCTTGCATTTCTATGGTCTTGATGAGTGTCATTTTCTCTTTCCAATGCTATCATACAGAAAGGTTAATGATCAGAGGCACCACTTAAGACCAGGAAGATAATCCTACTAATGCTGACCATGAAAAACAGTAGAACTGTTCAAAAGTTCTAGTCGCGCACATATAGATGATGGAAAATTAGCAGGAAATAGAACACACTGGAAAGCAGAGATACCAGTTGTGAAAATACAGTGAAGTGAGAAGTAGTCAGAAAGTATTTCCTTTATCAATATTTAATGAATATATACATTTTGCCATACTTTCTTTAGAGTTTATCTGTAAAGTAATGCCTAAGTACAGTGTATATTTTTAAACTGTTGTATTTCACCTGAGACATGAATTACTCTTCTAGGATGCTCAAGAAATCTCATATTATATTGTTATAAATAGTTTCCAAACTTAACTTTGCCTTAAAGAACAAGCTTGTTCACATAATATTTCATGACTTGCAGAAGAAAAAGTGTACATGTCAGGTAAATACTTAACAAATTTTGTTTATGTTGCAACCTTGGATTTAAACAGCTGTGTCCAGTAATACTTAGTGCAGGAGATATAGCCGCTTGTAATAGATTTCTCATCTTGTGTTGAAAAGCCAGGTATTTCAAAGATTCGCAAGCACATTGCTTGCAAAGTCTGGAATACTGACCATAGCCCAAAAAGTTGTGAAAATTCTTCTTTTATCATGCTGTTTTTATGCACAGAAAAACTATTTATCTGCTTTGGAAAATAGCAGCTGTTGCTGGAAATTCTTGTGCTAGAGAGATGTAGCTGGCTGGTTCCTATGGGAACAAACTGTGTTGCTCTCCTAGATAAGCAACTGCAAAAAGTCAAAAAAGGAGGAGCAGGGGAGGAACAGGGAAAGATGAATGGTGATCAAAGCTTTCATTCCTTTGTGTGAATCTCTTTTGAGAATCAGAGACAAATGAACAGAAAATTACTTAGGAAGTAAATATCTGTGTCACAGTTCAGTTAATAATTTCTTTTCATTTTTAAAAAAATTTTCTTATTTCTACAAGAAACACAGCGAGGGAGGGCATAGAACAACATCAATAGTGAGACCACATGTGTCCAAAAGGGAAGTAAGAGACTTTTTCCACATGATGCATTTTTAAGATATTTTGAAAAATGCATAAAATACATCCATAATAAAAGCAAAAATTGTTTGATTAGATTGTCAATTTCCTTGAAATATGAACCTATACATGTAAAAATACATAAGAATGACTTTCCTTTGCAAATGGCATTTATAACATTCTTAGATTAATTCCTTTGGAGAGCACGAGTCAAAATGCTCCACAAAAATCACACCTGTTCTTTAAAAAAGGTATTTTTATTATGGCTTTAATTGCTAAGGGGTAGGAGAAAACAAATTCAAGTACTGTATCCTGTGGTGTTCTCAAACTATGTGCCTTCTTGACGCATGTTTGTGACAAGTAAAATAGAGTGAACCAAAGTCATGATTTTGTAAAACCATTAATTCCTCATGAGGTACTGCCATCCTTTCCCTCACAGTCACTTGTTCATGCTCATTCACCTCCACTAAGTATTTACGTGGCTGAATAATGAAACAAGTCAAGGAAATGAAGTCAAGTAAAAGTAACTTAGGAATAAAAGCTTAATGTTAAACCATATTTTCTCCCCAAATATTTGTTAAACCATATTTGCTCTTTTATTATGCACTAACACCTTTTCCAATAGAATAAAGAAGATTTAAGGAATGGAGAGTTGAAGGAAATCAGTGGGGAATTAAGGGAGAGTAATGTTAACTGAAAGATTTCACAGCTTCTGTTCTGGGAGCCCAAGGAGGTAAATCAAATTGGTCTGCCTGGAGAATAGAGTATCATCATTCTAAAAATGCTAGGTTAGTGAAAAATAGTGCAGTACACACAATGCTCTCAAAATTTGTTGACTTCCAGTGGTTCTTCTTTCATACTGATCTGAGACAGACTGAAATAAGTTCGTCATATGCAATTCAAATTTCGGCAATAAGATTTGTTTAGCAAGTATTTTCAGAATCCCAATGAAAAATAAACTCTGAAAGCTGGGAATGCCTTTCTTATTGTCTAAGAAAAAAGAATGGAATAAAACATATGCTGTCTGACCACAGTATTTCACCTTTTGTAATCAACAGTAGCTTGAAAATCCAACTTTAAGCTCTCCTTGAATGAATTTTGAAAAGTGAACTGTAGTAGCATCTTGGCTGAGGTTTCAACCTATATTTGAGCAATTAGAGGTCATGAGTTTCATAGCTAGAAGTAAGAAATTGATCCCCTCTCTCTACCAAGAACTGTGTATTTACCAAGATACTTGTTCACATAGCTTGCAGAAGTAATTAATGAAAATTGTCACTGGACTGTCACACCATCTTTTTAACTGGCGTGAAGCTTACTGGTACAGGCAAACAGTGGTAGAGGCCACAGTGTTTTTCAACAGCAAAACTGATTTTCTCAAGTTTGTATGAACATACAGCATTTTAGAATATTGAGATCTGTACTTGTGAAGTTTCAGAGCCTTTCAGTATTTGATATCTTTAAGGTTGTAATATATTTTAAGATAACATGAAGGAGGATCTAGACTACATGTATCACCTTTCCTAAATCATAATTATATCCTCCTGTATTTTCCTGTAGGACATCTAATAGGATCATAAGAAACTCCCTCAAACAATTCTTGCTATTTTTTTTCAATGTATCTTTAAAATTAACTCACAGTGTAAAGGCTTTACCATTGGATTTACCACTGAGTACCTAGGCAATGGGACCTTTTTGAAATTCATGTTAGGGTTCTGTCCTCAGGCTCATTGAGGCCCAAGTTAGTGACTACCTCCACAGAGCTTGGCACACAGGTTCATCTCCACAGTCCTTGGTTCCACACCCATGTCTATAAAACATGACTATAAAACAGTGACAAAGAAAATGGAGCTAAAATGTTCTATCTAGTTTTAGACAACTCAACAGGAAACATGAGCAAAAAAGTTGCATCTTGGGAATTTCAGGTTGAACGTTAGAAAAGATGTTTTCATAATAAGGGTTGTACAGTACAATGGGATTATGAAAGAGGTTATGACACCTTTAGGAACTTTTCAAGTGTCAGTTGTACAGATTCGTGGCTGACTTAAAACAGTATTGGCAATTGGACTGGAGGGCTGGGCTGGATGACCTCCCAGAGTCCTTTCAACCAACGTTCCTATGATTCATAGATTCTGTGTCTAAGTTAATTTTTTCCACAAATTTTACTCGGTACATCTTAGCCTTTTGCACAGAGCTGGTGTGGAAATTCAATGATTAAAAAACCCTCACTTTTTTAGAAAATGATAGTATATTGCCCAGCTCCTGAAAATCACTTCTGCAGCCAATTTTTTTGGCATAAAATATTACATTTATATGTACATTAATATAACATCAATGGTAAGGATCATAATATGAAGGGCATTACTTCAAAGACCAGTAACCTTAACCCTATGTTTAGAATACCATTACAACAAAAATCACTTAGAAATTTACAGAACAGAGAACTGTAACACAGGCAATTAAATTGCTACAATGAAAATAAGAATAAACTCATCATTACATTCACAAAGTCCTAATTTGACTTCTACAGGACAAGCATCATCATCTGGTGTCTTGATTATTTTGGTTTTCAATTGTTTTTTCTTTAACATTTAATTGTAATTCAGACAACAAATGTACAGAATTTGTACATAATTCCTGAATTGTCTAGTATTTCTCCTCTGATCTCAAAGTTAAAAATATTGTTTCCCCCAGTTTTTTTTTCCAAACTTTGTACAGTCTCCATATAAAAAGAGTATGACTGCTATGGAGGTAGATTATACATAAGCAAGGGACTGCACTGCAAAAATCTTTCAGTCTAAAGCTTAATTGCATAGCTACACTATGCTGTGTTTGATTTTTTATTGCTCTTCCCTGCTGCTGCCTGGTCTTTCCTGACAGCTTCTTCAGTTTTCTTTATGGGTCCCTTTACCTAACACTCGATGTAATGATTTAAACATAAGTAATTTCAAAATGAAACTTTAGTTCTTTTATCATTTAAAAGTAATCTCAGTAGAGACATATGGTAAACTATGTTAAATTAAATAGGATAACATGATTTGAACCTTTCAGAAAGATGTTTGTCTTTTCTATGCACATACATGCCCTCTCTAGCTGCCCCTGGAAGAAAGAAAAAGAATACTCTAACTTTCCTGAAAGACAATTAATAACAGGTTTGAAAACTGAGAATATAGATTGTTTTTAAAAAAGGAAAAGAGAAAGCCAGTTACTACCAGCTGGAACACCTCATCTCTTGGGGGAAAAAAAAATGTTTACCTGCATTCTTTAAAGAATAAAATGACTATTCAATGAAGGGAAAAGTTTAAACTGGAAGATGTTGTTTCTCATGGTTTGTAAACCTGTAGTCACCTCAATGTGAACTTACAATCACCTGAATCACATAAACAAGTTGCCCCAATAATGTCCCAGAGTTTCAATACAATTAAAAATAGCAGATATGGAAGTAGCTGACAAGGTTTCTTTAAGGTCACCCAGATAAAATATTTCTAATTTCACGTAAAATTGACAGTGATAGTAAAATGAAATTTTAGTAAGTAATGTATGTGAAAAAGCTTCTTCATTTAAACAGAATTTAGAATTTGGATGATTATCAAGTTTCTCAGTCAATTTTCTTCTACATTTTATCATTGGATGTATTACTGTGACATAATGCAGGTAGTTCAGTAGTTACCACAGGTCTGAAAGCAAATCCTATGCCTCTTTATTCACACAGAAGAGCTTTTGTGAGTTCTGTCTTCTAAATTTTTGTACAATTTTTGATTGATCTCCTAATCATTATCACCAGGGTACAGAAAGTGGGTTTTGTTACTCTTCAAAATGTTCTAAATATGTATGTAAAAATAACATGAGACAAATACAGAAGGAAAACTACAAAGCCAAATGAATGAGAAGGAACACAATGTACATGCCTAACAAAGACTTTAAAGGACCATAATTATAATTTTAATATGTGGTCACTTACCCCCATAGGTGTTATGTTGATTTTAATACTTTAGAATAAGGTTCCTAATTTACTATAGCTGTCATTACCAATTATCAGTTTCATAGTAAGTATTATTCCTAGTCAACAGTATTTACACATTATTAGTTATCATTTACCTGACTAGCTGCAAACCTCTTCAAAAGCCCAGTGCAGCTGAATCAGATTCGAAGGGACTTGAACACAGACACACTTAAATTCAACTTTTTTTTCATGTTAGTGCTTTGTCTTCAAAACCTAATGTAACTGCTATTAAATGTATTTGCAGGGACAAAGGCAGAGTATCACTGCAATTTCCAGTAGAAGTAAGTGGCTTAGATGAAAATTATCCAAAAAACAATTTCTGCAAAGCAGTTCTGAAAGGCACTTGGGAATAACACTGCACAAAGACTCTTAACACTTCACTTTGGTCTTCATAGTTGGAAAGTATATAAACCTTGCCTCTCATTTTATGCTTTCTCACTCTGCTCCTAATACCATGTGCAAGTCAGACACAAAAGAAACACTCCTTCAGAAACAAGACAGCAGTTCAAGTACATCTTTTATAGGGGAGATGGTATGTGAACATGTGGGCTACCAATTGATTTTCCAAATGCAATAACAAAATATGAGCTTACATCAGAGTATCCACTGAGTAATTTGGTCAATAAGTGTAATACAAAGAAAAGCATGAGTTCACTGACCAGACAAGAACCTCTTGTTTTCCAAGAATAATCCAACTTGTCTGCACTTGGCTTCAGAATTACCTGATTAAGATGTAGCATCAGCAGTATAACAGGGAGAGGGAAAAGTAAAGGGAAAAACAAGCAAACAAAACATGCAATGGATAATTAAGGAAGGGAAAAAAAAATCATCCACTAAACACCAGAAATATAGTTACTATTCAATTTTCTGGATATACCTGTACAAAACACTGCTAACACACCCTGCAGGTTGTGACTTTTTTGTATCATGAGTGCTACCAGTTCGTGTGCAGAAACATGATAGTTGGTGACAAAACTGACAACAGTAGACTAATACTCTTCTGATATTCTGTATTGCCTGATGGCCATAAAAGCATGAGCAAATAACCTCTAGCAAACATAAATGGGTGATATGCATACAGGATTGTTTAATCTATATTAAGGTTATAGGTCCAGGCAGCTCATTAGCATTCATCTGTCCGAATATTTGCTTACTCTCCTAAAGTCTTTTGCAGCACAGGGTGAGTTTAATTCACTTTCAAAGAATATTTTAAATATGGTCCGGTTGCTACAAAATGACATGTTGAGGCAAGATAGTTAATGCCTCATGGGCTTTTGCAAGCTCTTCTGGTTAAGAAACTTTTGCAGCTAATGGTGTAACCAGTTAGCATGATTTAATTAATAAATAAATGTATAATTATGGAGAAAGGAATGGAGTCTGTAGCCTCCTTATCTGAAGGATTTGAAGCCCTGTTATTATTTACCATATCTTGCTTATCTAATGGGGTTTGGTGAAGAACAGATTGTGGACCTTAAATGTATATAAACCCTGTAATTGTCCCATTTGGGCAGAGCTCACATCAGCAGAGGCTGTTGTGCTGCTGCTTTGTGATCTCTTCCCTAGCTATTGGGATAAACATTTCCTGTTCTCACCTGATCTAAGTTATATTCTGGTTACTTCCATGACAGACACAATAGAACAGACTGTTTTCTGTATTTCCACACGAAAAGCAAGAATTCAGAGCTTCAGAGTACAATCAAACAAAAGAGAAAAGTAACCCACAAACAGATTTGCAAAAATAGATCATTATAACCACGAGGTTTTTGGAGTTGGAGAGAAATGCACCCTGAAACCTTATCTTTATTTGTCTTATATTTTCATTTGATTTTATAGTTTCTTTTGGTGATCCAGAATTTGTCCTTTGGCTGGTCAAAGCTTTCCATTTTAAGGTTTTGTATTAGTCATACCTAAACACTTTGAAAATTAGCTTTTTCTACATACACTGAGAATCAAGTGAAGAGAAATAACATTGTTGCAACTCCCTTATTTCCAAAGAGTTTTCTTCCTTTGTACCTGCAAAATTTACCTTAATGTCACCAGCTTCCTGAGGGATCATCCACATTCTTTACAAAAGCACGATCTGAAACAGTCTGTGAAGGAAATATATGAAGGCTTACTGTAGTTGGCTTGCAGCTTGGCGTTCTACACTTACTTTCCTTTTTATTCAACAATTAATAGAACTTTACAAGATTCCACAAAACCTCAGCTTTTCCTGTAGACTAACTAGCATGCCAATATTACTAAGATCTCCCTGCCAGATGCTGGCGTAGAGCCCCTGGTGCAGGAGGCAAACATAAACCCCATGCAACTTCCTTCCCAAGAGCTAAAATCCATGCAAAAGTCTCATGAAATGTCCACAGATTTTGAAAGACACAGATGTCATTGCTCTTGGGAAGGATGTGAAATAACAAAATAGTTTTCTTGGGAGTCAGATGGTCTATGGAGACATCAGTCTAGTGTTATATCAAGCTTACCAGGACCTATTTGACATAGGCTGGTGCTCTATGTAGCATGTGGATGAATGAATTCAGGTTGGTTTGTATCAATAATCTGCCTGGTGCTCCACAACGCAGCAAATATACTCCCTAAGTAATCTGACTGGAACACAAAGCAGATTTATGCACCCTTGTATGGGTCTTGGGTTGGCTTTCCTATATAGACTGGGGTTGAGACACCCAGTTTATGCAGCATAAATTAATTTATGAATAATTTAATTAATAAATTAATTAAATAACTGAAATAATTTAAAGTCACTTAAGTAATTTAAGTAATACAGAGTTGACATTGCAGGGGAAAGAAAATTCATACATATTATTGGCAGACAAGGGTAAGTGATCCCAGCACACACAGCTTAGGTCTCATCATCTTCATATCAGAGTTCTGATCCTGAAAACTGCAGCTGCCTTATTATCACAGTCATGACTGACACATTCCCTACTGCTACCAGGTACATTTACGCCTGGATCAGTTAACCACCATCTTACTGATGCTAACAAAGAACATTTTCAAGGAATGCATGTGTCATGCTCACAGTAACATTTTACTCACTCTTTGCAGGTATTCAGATGATCACAGAAAATAAAAGGCGGGGGGGGGGAAGAAAGGAGGCTAGATTTTTTTGTTGTGACTTTGCTAACAAACAGTCTAGAGGAATAAGTGACTTTCCCTCTCCACAGTGTATTAGAAACTGAAATTACTGTTTTCTGAGCATGGAAATACCTAATCTATTTGTTAAGTACAGTTGTATATAATTTTAATCAACCGAAAAACCTTAAGTTTATACAGTCAACAAAATATCAGATGTTCTAGCCAAAGGGAATTTTATAGGCTATACAATAGACAGATTGATATAATACATTCTTTTTAAATAATTTCATATACCCAGATCTTACAGAACAATTTTATTAAGGTAAAACATTCTAAAAATTATTAACCAAACAAAAAAGTATTTTTTCCTTACTGTTCCGTTTGTTCCACTCAAAGAATATATTTTTATGCACAGAGATTCTGAACTGTGCATTCTCTCCTACTACATCTTCCTAAGACACTTTCCATTATTCACACTAAAATACAACTTAATTAGAAATTTTTAATAATTGTAACAGTGCAAGTACTCATAAAACTAAGGATACCATTAAAGTGTGTCCTCAGGATTACACGCTGTGTTATGCAGTCATGAACTACCGTATTAATGTATCTTAACCCATGGCAATATTATTCTAGAAAGGAATGTTAACATTTCACCTGAGGGTTAGTACACTGACTTTTAGAAAAGATAGACTGTGATATTTGTTATCATTTCTGCTGTAGATGGCCTTAGCTCAGCTACAGACCATTCTTTTCTACATCTGTAAGCCTTTCCAAGATGTACTGTAGCCGAAGTTTACAAGTGCTTTTATATTACAGGTATCTCCCTAAGAGGGATTTCCTTTCAAGAGCTATCATTTCACCTTCACAGTTCTCTGACGTACAGTTCTGACTTCAGCTTTGCTAACTATAGGAATAGGTTTCAAATAATTTTCACTGAAAATATTCTTTTAAGTCTTGAAAGAAAGAAGGCATTAAGTAATTTTCAAGAAGCAGTCTAGAAAAGTAGGAAAAGAAGATTAAACGAGTGGAAGATACCATTGTAACAAAAAAATGCATCCCTCACCCTCTTATTTTCAAACATATGCATACACCGGCATGTGCACATAAACAAGATGTGGTGAAAAACATGGAACAGATATTTTGAGGGACACAGTTTATCCTATCTGTGCTTGGAGTTCCCTTTGAAATCACCTGTATATTCTTGTGGGCTAATCTTAAAACTGAAAAATGTACTATATTAAAACTGTACTCACTTGCCAGTGTCCTGAGTCGAAGATTTTTAAATATGTAAATGTTTTTGGTTTGAGTAAGAAACCTTGAAAAAAAAGCCTAACTTTTCATGTTGTAAGTTAACATAAACCCCACAGCAATGTGGTACCCAGAGAGAGTTTCATAATAAATTTACACTTAGTTGCAGTCTCAGAGCAATTCAAACTAATTTTCTTAGTATATTTAGAGTCCTTTTACTTTTCCTCTAGTCATAAGAACATTCTAACTTCTGCTTGTAACAGAACATGACTCATGCTATCAAGAAATACCTGAAAAGGTTATATTTGTTTTCCTTATTTCTTCCAGGAAGACACAAAGCAAATTCAAGCTGAATTTATATCTTCCTGGAAAAATAAATTAAGCACAATATTTGGTGGATAGAAAAATCTTTTCTGCAACAAGTCAAATGATCAGTATTTCCACCTGAACATGTGAGATTTAAAATATAGATGCTCCAAAAAGAACACACTGTAAAGGCCTATAGAAATAATGGAAAAATATTTTCTCAATTTCCACAGGTGTATTTTTCTGTAGTTCATTTCTTCCCGTAGTGTCTTTCACCCTCCGAATCAAGATTTCAGTACCACAATAATGAAAAATAATTCAAGCAAATTTCATGAAAATACAGACTATGGATGTGTTACAAATTTACGGAAAACACACAAGTATAACACTGTGTAAAATTTCTCAGGTACATGAGAGCACCGATGTTTCTATGCAATCCTGGCATGAAAGTTTATAGAGGGCACCTGTCCAGTCTCATTGCCTGGGACCAGTACGGTTTAATATCTTCATCAATGACATAGACACGTGGGAGTGTGTACACCCTCAGCAGATTTGCAGATGATACCAAGCTGAGTGGTGCCATTGACAGTCCTGAGGGATGGATGCTGTCCAGAGGGACCTGGACAAATTTGAGAAGTGGGCCCATGTCAAACTCATGAGGTTCAACAAGGCCAAGAGCAAGGTCCTGAGCCTGGGTCAGGGCAACCCTTGGTATCTATACAGGCTGGGGGATGAAGGGATTGAGAGTCACCCTGAGGATGTTTTGGGGCTACCAGTGGATGAAAAACTGGATGTGAGCCAAAAATGTTCACTCACAGACCAGAAAGCCAACCATATCCTGGGCTGCATCAAAAGGAGCATGGCCAGCAGGTCCAGGGAAGTGATTCTGCCCCTCTACTCCACTCTGGTGAGACCCCACCTGGAGTCCTGTGTCCAGCACAATCCTGGAGCCCTCAGTACAGGAAGGACATGGACCTGTTGGAGCGGGTCCAGAGGACGGCCACAAAAATTATCTGAGGGCTGGAGCACCTCTCCTATGGGGAATGGCTGAGAGAGTTGAGGTTGATCGATCTGGAGAAAAGGTCTCCAGGGAGACCTTATTGCAGCCTTTCAGAACTTAAACAGGACTTGTAAGAAAGATGGGAACAAATGTTTTAGTAAGGCCTGTTGCAATAGGACAAGGGATAATGGTTTTAAACTGAAAGAGGGTAGATTCCAACTAGATATAAGGAAGAAATTTTACAAAGAGGGTGGTGAAATGCTGGAACAGGTTTTCCAGAGAGGTGGTAGATGCCCCATCCCTGGAAACATTTAAGGTCATGTTGGATGGGGCTTTGAGAATCTGATCTAGTTGAAGATGTCCCTGCTCACTCCAGCGGGGTTGGACCACATGACCTCTAAAGGTGCCTTCCAGTCCATACTACTCTACCACTGTACAGTGATTAATTTTACATATATGAAAAATTCCCTCAAGTCTAGCACCAGATTTGGCTTTTGGGGAGGACATTGTTTTTTCTGCTACATAATGACTGGTCAAGAACTCACAGTATTGAAAGAGAAAAATGAGAACGTCTCTTCAGCCCTATCTTCAGATTCATTACTGATGTTTGGGAAAACAGAAGTTTCTTGTTATCAGCCTGTGAGCACCTTGTCTTGCTTGGACTGTGGACCTCATTTGGAAACTGTGGTTCTAAGAATAATGTCATTGTTTCCGACTTCTTTAATGTTTGTCTAAGTGTACTGCAGCGTTAAACTAGTATCTTCCTGTGAAGGACTGTGTTTATTTGTATAACAGTTACTGTGACTTTTAAAAATTGTCAAGACTCATGTCTGTATTTTATATATAGACAGGCAGATATGTATTTGTGTTCAGATTATATAGATCTTCCATTTCTAGCAGCATTTTACAGAAGTTCAATGGATAATTTAACAAATATTTGAAAACCCTGGAAAAGCATTGTCCTCCAGGCTAGAGGAGAAAATCATGCATGCAGATTCACTGTTATTAAAAATAGGATTAGCAAGGGAAAGCCTGTGGGCAGCAAGGAACTCTACCAACTCACCAGCATTGATGAATTCTGGAAATTAAATTGCTGTGATAGAAAAAACAATCATATTACAGAATCATAGAATATTCTAGGTTGGCAGGAACCTCCGGAGGTCATCTAATCCAATCCTACGCTCCAACTGCCTACCTCAGTTTAGCCGAAATTGTGCAGGGCCTTGTCCACTGAGGTTTGAATGTCACCATAGATGAATATTCCACCATGTCTTTCGACAAACACTTCTAGTGTTTGACTACCTTCACTGTGGGAAAGAATTCCCGATACCTACTCATAAGTGGTGGACCCTTATTGTAGACACTCATTGCAACTTCAGTTTGCTGCTTCTTGTCCTTCCACAACACACCTTCAAGTGGAGTATGTCTGGCTTCTCCCATTACATCTGGTCATTTTAGGCAGCAAAACAAATCTCCCCTTTCCCCTATCTGACAGCTGAAAAAGCCCATCTTTCCCAGCTTCTCTTTGTATATCTTATGCTCCAGCCCTCAGCCATCTTGGTCCTGATAGATGCACTCCAGCATGTCAGTGTATTTCTTATGCTCATGAGCTTGGGCACATTAATGAACACATTCCTTCAGGTGTGATCTCACAAACACTAAACACAGGTAAAGAAATAATATTTTTGACCTGCTGACTATGTCTTTCCTAACGTAGCACAGTATGTACTTGGCTTTCTTTGCTGCAATGGGACACTGCTGATAAATCTAGTCATCTAGCAGGTCATCTAGCAGGACCCCAGGCTTTTTTCTTCAAAGCTGCTTTCTAATCAGTTGAGCCTCACCCCACATTGGAGTGTAGAGATATTCTGTGCTGGTCATGATGATAGTTTACCTTTGCTGAGATTCAAGTCAACCTGTTTTTTTAGCCTTTTAATTCCTTTAGAATAGAATCCCTTAGAATGAATTACACTCTGTCCTTGCTCAAGGTTCAAGTTAGCAATAAAACCTTTAAGCAGCTTTGGCCCTAATATCAACTGTGTGGGACACCATTATTAAGCAGAAATCGCCATACTCTGCACTAGCCTTTGACTCTGGTTGTTCAGCCAGTTTTCCAGCCATCTTACCATCCACTTATTCATTCTCTATCTCCCAATTCCATAGAATTCTGAATTCATTCAGAATTCTTTTTGCCCATGCCCCATACATACATACATTATGACTAATAACTCATTGCTTTGAATTAGAATTGAAATAGAAGATTGATTAGATAGAATATGTTATTTGAGAAGCAAAAGAGAATTTTAAACAGTGGATTTATTGAAATGATAATTCTTAATTGATGGTTTTCTAACTATATATTTTACTTTTTTACTTTTTTCTTTTTTTTTTTTTTAATAATGTTGAAATAAAGCACAATTTTTCCAGATTCTTTTTTTTTCCTAAAAAGAAGGCCAGTTCAGGACTAACCATAAAAAATATCTACTCTGCTTATTAATACTTTTATATTTTAACTGATACTAATGTGACTGAATGGATTATTTCTCTTTGGGTAATGTTTCGGTTTTTGGTTGGTTTTTTCTTTTTTCATTTTTGTATAATTTCACACATTGGTCCAGTATGACTACAAGAAGGAAAAAAATAGAAGAAAAGAACACCAAAAATCCCTAAACCAAACTAGCAAAAGATTTGTTTTGTCTGAGAACATGGTATGGTGTGAATAAATAGAAAATATTCTGTGCATTATTTTAGTAAGGTCTAAGATGATATAATCAAGAACGCATCAGAGAGTAGTCAGATGGTAATGAGGATGCATTTATTGACTCATTTCATAAATGTATAGAACATAAGCCATGTCCAAAACCAAGAGAAAATCAAAATAACAGCTTCCTTTCACAGCCTGTCTGTTTGAATATCTGTTTATTTATAATCAACTCATGTTCTTATTACAAACCCAGCTATCATCTAGACAGCTGCTAGGAAAAATGCCACCAAAGTGAAACTTCAACCATAGATATGTATTTCTGAAAGTTTTGACTGGAAAAGATTTTCCTTTTCACCAGCAAATTTGCAGCAGATTAGAATCTGAGTACAGCTGCAATTTTCACACAAAAACCCGAGGAAAATCATGGAAGTCCTCTCCCTGCCACTTACTTGACCTTTTTTATCCAAAGATTGGTGAACGGAAGTGTATCTTAAATGGTGTTTTAGTCTCAAATAGTGTTTGAGTGATATGGATCACACATACCAGGAAGGAACCTGGAACAGGCTGTTTGGGAAGGACGGCATTGTTTTGTCTTTCAAGTAAACAGTGGCAATAGCAGAAAAATAGCAGTAATTTTTAGACAGACTTTCTGTCCTTATATGTAACCATAACTTTCAGCTGCCCTTTAGAATTTCAGTCTGTACTATGGCACCCAAAGGGCCACACATACAGATTTCACTTCATACTGAGGATGATTGTTTCCTTAATGCAGCTTTATTTCATGCACATATTTAGGACATTTATAATTCAGAATGTCTGGAAAATATTTTTATTGATAGAAAATGGTTATGAATCAAAATTTTACAGAATTAACAGCTCTTTAAACATCTGTGGAAACAAACATGTTCAATGCTCTCTTATAATTGCTCCCAAAGTAAAAGTGAGTCAAAGTAAAGCTCCCATTGACTAAAATGAGATAAAATAACTCATTCTTAGCTCTCTTTTCTTTTGTGAAAATGTAGAAATACCCATATCATTTAATGATATTTATTTTAAAAATATCAATTTCTCTTCCAAACCAAAAAGATGTTTGTCTCTGAAATAACTTATGTTTAAGCAATGTGGCTGTTCCTGTGCAGTGAATAAGTTATATAAAGGTTTAACTGCTTGTTAGTATTATATTTCTTGCATCATCCATCTGAGCTGGTAGAAAGGTACTCGCACTTTTACAACTGAGTTCCCAAATTACAGTGGTCTGCTTTTTTGCAGCTATCCATGATATATTTGACCATCGTTCTTAAGTAAGCTCAGTGTTTAACTTGCAGTGTTTCCTCTGGATCCCTTGAAATTATTTAGCATCTTTCTTAAATTGCAAAGCCCAAAACTTCCTGTAGCACTTTAGCTTAAACCACAGCAATAGTAAAATGTGAAAAAATAGCTTGCTATGTCTTAGAGACAGTATTAATTTCTATAAATCCTTAAGTGCAACCAGGAGCTCTGAAACAGAATAACACCTCTGATTCAGGTTGAGGCTATGTTTTGTTTAAATAGCTCAGATATCCTCTCTGAAATGGCTATTACCAACTTGTTCCCCATCCTATGTCTGTTTTCAGCTAAGTAACCAACAGCTTGTAATTTGGTAATGGCTGGAGCCTGAAACTTTGCCTAGGCTTGTAAGCTCCTCCATGGTAGCTTGATCTGTGAATTTAATAAACAGTTTGCATTCCATCTTCCAGAGTACTAATGAAAAATATCGAACATCAGTACTCACTACACACTTCTGTTTTGATTATGAACCACTGATAATTAATCTCTGCAAACAGGTTTCTAGCCAGTGTTATCCATAATGTATTCTGTACTGTGCTTTCCAAGGTCATCTGTCAGAATGTAAAGTTTGAATCAATTAAAACCCTGACGCAAGTCAAGATATCACACTACCACTTCTCCCCTATCCACAAAGCATGTTACCTCATCAGAGAAAAAAATCAGACTCACCTCATGCAACATGTTCTTTGCAGCACCCTGTTACCTGTCACTCTTCACTTTCCCACCCTTATTGGATGCATTTCAGCATATTTTTGTTTGTAGGTGTTAGTACATAAGTTCCAGCATCGTTCTGGGAACTGGAATTAGGAAGACAGGTCTACAGTTTCCCACTTCCTTGTTTTCAGAGACGCCTTTACTTTCACTATTTTTTGATGTTTACTTTTCTAACCGTGGCCCTCAATAATGACCACTGAAGTTTTGAAGCTTATGTTTAGCTGGTTACATAAGAGTTATGACAACCCAGGTACAGATTCATCAGTGATAAAGGGAAAGACAGATATTGTCTGTAGCCATGTAACTCTTCCTCTCATCAGAATCAGACTAGCACTGTAGAGGGGCTGCCTTCCCTCTATTTTTTTCCATTATTGGAGAATGGAGGTGGTGAATTCAAAAAAGGAGCTGATAGAAAGCCTTCAGAGAAAAGAAAAAAAAATTGTACATTTTCTCTGCAAACCCACTGAGAATTTCTACAACAGTATTTTATGAAAATATTTCTCTGAACTGAAAAGCCATTTTTATCTTGATAAAATCATTGAATGAAAATGCCAACCAAAAATAGACACAGAAAAAATAAGTAAAATGAAACATAATCAAGCATCTGTCTTTGTTTTTTATTCTTACAGTGACCTGAAAAAGAGAGAAGTCCAGTGACTTGACAAAGGTTGCTTCACATCATCAACAGACTTTACTGCTGCTGGATCATTCTGCCTCATAGAGAGGTGGATATGATGCAAAGTGCATCAACTGAAAACAAAAAATATTTACACCCAAGCATAATTCCTTATAAAGTTTTCCTATGTAAGGTCTATTTTAAAACTTTGAAAAGAGGAGTTAAAAAGTAAATCTCCTGAACAGCTCCAGCAATTTACTTTCAAGTAGCAGGAACCCAAATTCTTTTTCTTCCAACTGTTCCTGAGTAGTTAATAAAAAAATCTTTAGAAGATTTCTCCAATGCTGCTGCTATGAAATTGTGCAATTGTCTTCATTCACTCTCACCAGAGCAGCAGAAAATGAATGACCTGCTTTTCTTGTCATCTCAAGGCATGAAATGAAGTTTAAACAATGAAAAAAAGAACTCTTTCTTGATAAAGAATACTTAGAGAAAACATTTGTCATGATTCATTTTTAATATCCTGTCTAGTTTCAGCAGGTACTGCAATTAAAAGTGCATTAATGGCAATGATTTCTAATTCATGGTATGAGCCTAACAGAGCATAGCAACTGTTAGAATTTATAGACAATTGTTAACTGTCAGAAGATAACATTCTCTTCAATGAGATAAGTTTTGCAATATTAAAACCAAAGTTAGATGAATGTAAAACAGCTTCCAACTATTACTGAAGCAAGTGAACTTTTATGACTTTAATTCTGGGGTGTTTAATTGTAAAGTTACACAGAGAAAAGCCCAGGAGTTAGACATGACATGCAAAATTTTTGGCACTTGTGGGTTACCCATTGCAATGGCAAATGGATAAACGAAGATTTGAAATATTTTGAATAATGGATATATAGAGATATATAGAGATCTCCCTTCCTGAAATATACCAGCCATTGTGTAACAAAAAACAATAAACCAAAAAACAGAGTAAAAAAATGAAAGTGAACTGCCCTAAATTGGTGGAAGTTGCAATGAATAAGGCAGGCAAATATTGACCCTGGGAACACCCCTATAGAGCGTCCTATGGAAGGAGACATTCAGATGACACAATGGACTTGTATAGGAGAAAAGTCAGGATGAGTAGCAAAAATATTTAAGCTGAAAGAGTATGGTAACAGAAGAGAAAGGTAGATGTCTAACTTCCATGAATTTATTTTTTTTCCCCAAAAGGGAAAAATAGCAGCACAGGAGTCTTCTGAACAGAAGTTACAAGGGAAGAGCAATCAAAATTTTGTAAGATTACTATAAACTGTTTTAAACTGACAAAAATGCAAAATATCACATTTCTTTTTATATATAGACCTTCCTACTCCTATACTAAAACTCTTGAAGAGAAACTCTGGAAAAAGACAATGACCACCCTACAGCCTCAGATAAAGATACACAACTCTTCAAACTAGCTGTAAACAAGGATATCATTATTATTTTTACTCTGTGTTCATGAAGAGCACCTGAACCTGAGGTCCAAGACAGAAAGTGAAAGGAGAAAGCAAAGGAGGTGAGGTAGACTGGATGGACAAACTTGGCTTCATGTTATGCTTCATTCCAAAGAGAGCAATATACGACAATTCACATGTGGCCTGTGAGAGAGATAGATAGCAATAGGAAAGCAAATGTTTCATACTTTCCAGAACAGAAGGATTGATTCAACAGAGAGTTTAAAAGGAATCCACATTATAAAGATTCTATTGCAGGTCTCAGAAATAATAGGTCAAGTTGCTAATTATAATGAAATTTATTTGGAAGGAAAGGGGTTCCAGGATAATACAAGCGTTGTTGTGAGTTATAGGTTTAAACCATGAGATGTGATGCAAACCATGGTCCTCAAAGGAGTCATCCACAGGGTAAGTGATCCCCTCCACCAGTACTGAGTTCATAAGAGCAGGGATACTGATGTTATATAACGACTCTTCAAGGTACTCTCCAAATCCTTGTCTGCACTAGAGAGAAACAAATTGATAGTTGTAAGAATGACACTCAGTTTCACAGTCAAAGCTTGGTGTTGGAAGAGTTTGTGGACAAACCAACAGTCTGACTAGAATATCTGAGCTTACAGTTAAGCTACTCATCTGCCCTCATTGACAGTATTCATAAACAATTTTGAATGGCAATTACACAGGAGTTTAAAAATAAGCACCCTCACAATATTTCATTAATATTTATGTTAACATTTAAAAAAAAAGGTCTGCATTTAGCTAACAACTAAAAAGCTGCTTGTGAACTTCTGGATCTTATTGATACAGCATCCATTTAAACAGTTATAGAAGAAAGGTAGCTAGGAAAATTATGAAAATAGTCACTGCACGGGACATTTTGAGATGCTATTCCTTCCTTGCTTCTATATGTTTGTTTTTTTCGCTTTTCTCTTTCCCCTCCATTTGCACATACAAATATTTTCCCCCACTACTTAATTAAGCAAGGTAGTAACTACAGCTTATGCTGCTGCCAATAATTGGTAAAGAAAGCAGTAACTGGCCAGTATTTTTGGGTGTAACAAGAAAGAATGTTTTTGGTTTTTTTATGTTGTTGTATTTTTTTGGGTTTGGTGTTGTTTTTTTTTTAATACACTAACATTACTACAACTTGTAAAAAGGAATAGCAA
This sequence comes from Phalacrocorax carbo, assembly GCF_963921805.1. Taxonomy (NCBI): domain Eukaryota; kingdom Metazoa; phylum Chordata; class Aves; order Suliformes; family Phalacrocoracidae; genus Phalacrocorax; species Phalacrocorax carbo. Next base: position 70,639,931 of record NC_087548.1, on the reverse strand, counting down.
AAAGGAGAAGGTAAACCAAACAAACCAGCCTGTAAAATGAAATCACAGATGTCCTCATTACAGTTGTTTGATCAAAGCTGCTGTCTAGCAATGCTCAAAGTCAAACTAGAATAAGATCCTGACTGCTGTGAAAAAGGCAACTTCAGCAAAAGACTGTGCAGCTTGTTCTCCCAGCAAGTCCTGCTAGGCAAAGGAGAACATTTGCTGAGAGTGGATTAAGAGTTCACAAAATTGTATCATTTACATTCAGGAATGTTCCTGATCTCATGCCTCTTCTGCCACTTTACCTGGGCTTTGGCTCAGAGGGAGGACCCATAGTGAGGTAAAAACATGCTGTTCCACAGGGGGCAAATTGCTACAGAAATACAACAGAAATCTCCTCTTGAGTTGCAAAAGCCATTCCTGTCTATCCCTCATAGAAAAATGAAATACAGATAAAGAAATGCATAGCAGAAAGCGTATTTTAGATCCCAGTATGATAGTTTAAAAAGCCATACTTACACTATATCCCTAAAATGGAAGGATTTATACAAGCTTTAACCTTTAGTCAATGGTCTGATTAAATGTACCATTACTTAAAGCTGCTGTGCCAATAAAAATTAGCATTGTATTTGCCTGCTCTGTTGATATACAGATGAAAGCTGGGCATGATTTGGATAACAGATTAGTATGGAGTTATCTTGCAAAGGATACTCTTAATTTGGAAAATCATCAAGATATCAAAAAAAGCATATCCTTCTGCCTAAATGAAGAAGATGATTCTGAAACTTAGCTCACACGTATAAGCAAGCATCCTGTGGACAGTGACTCAGACTTTGTGATTTAAAAATCAGATGCAGTAATGAAGAAGAATCACATTACCAGCATTTCATAATCAGTACCATGTCTCTATTACTGACTTGGTGTACTGCAAATAAGCATATTCTACAGAGACAATATTGACAATGCAGAGATATAACAGTTAATGACTTTCATGTATAGCCTGAAATCAGTAAGTAATAAGCAACACACTGTAAGCAAGAGGCCTTATTTTTTAAATATTGTGGCACTAACCCATGAAAAATCAAAAATTAATTATATTGTTAATAAGTAAAGACAAGGAGTTTATTCTCTTCCAGTGGGTAGTAGATCCGTGCGTCTTCTTAATGGAGTATGTTGAAGATGCAAAATGTCCATGCATTCAAAAGGAGACTGAAAAAATTCTTAGAAATTACTGTTAAGCCATTAAGAGTTACTAAACTGAGATAGGAATAGTTGAACTTGGAGGAAGTGTCATATATACTTATACTGTTTTTACTCTTCTGTAGATGCCTGACTATGTGTATTATTTCACATCTTCAACAGCAGCCCCCAGAAATGCAAATATTCCCTCCTTCCACAAATCCTGCAGTTGAGATTTAGCCTGGTAAAACCACCTTCCTGAACGTGACGTATCTATCCTACCAGGTAAGTACAGAATTTCCCTGTAAAATAAAGCCACAATTTCAAGACAGGATTTAGGCATAAGTTGGAGGAGTGAAGACAACCTCATACTTGTGAGACAGGACTTCTGACAACCATGACAGAGAAGACCGTGAACACGGTCCTGCACAAATGATGTAACCAAGATTCCTGTATTTAAGGAAATTCCAGAGATCAGAGTACTTAGAAAGTGAGGATTGAATTTTACCAGGAAAACTACAATCCTGATCTTGGAGTGTCTTTTCATAGGTGAAGACAGGACACAGGGCAAGGGAGATGCTTTGTCTGACCTCACTCAGAGGTCCCATTCTGTAACAGCACACTATTACACCAGGCACAGAAGTGTGAAGATGCAAGTTTATAGGTACATAAACAAGTATATAAGAAAGGACATTACACAAAACAGTGAGCTTGGATTTTCCAAATGTAAGGTCTTTGTTTCAAAACAATAATACACCTTAACTGGAGACAGTAGCAGCTTCTTCCATTAATCCATGTTCTCTGTTACTACAGCTATTAACTGTAAGGTATTAGCAACTTCTTCCATTATTTTCAGTACTCTTTTATAAGGACTACCAATTACTATCCTTGTTTGTGTGGGAAAAGCAGGGCTCATGGAAGGGGCAGAAAGACTTAGTCGTCTTTTTACCTTGATACTTCTGAAAACATACAGTCTTTTCAATGCAAAGAGGTTCAACAGTTCCTTCAAAGAAAAGGAATCAGCATTAGAAAGCTGTCCAACATCCACAGTGGTCCATGGACTGCAGTATCAGAAATGTAGCCCTGCAGTATTTTAGGGGGGATCTTACTACAGGCCTTTCTCAAGGAGGGTCTGAAATTTAAGACTTCTAGCTGCAGATAGACCCAAGAAACAAAGGTGAAAACTTCCCCATACAGACTCATGTAATGTATAAAAACTGAACTAATATTGTTTAATAGAAATGGAAGAAATACTATTTATCTGCCTTCTCATCCTGTGTAATAGACAAAAGAATGTGTTAGAAGTATATGGCTTAATAACTAAAGTTTTTAAAACTCAACCAGTCTTCCCCAGTGGAACTGTATTTAACACTACAGCATACAGTAACTACTCTTAACTCTACTTAAACTTACACTACAACACACAGTACAATCTTTGACTGATCATCTATTATCCTAAATCACAGTACTGCAGCATGCAAAAAATCCACATCAGATGTGAAATGATCTGTCAGAAAGCTCTTTCTATTAAAAATTTATTTCTTTCTGATATTAGCTTTACATTTAAACATCGGCCTTCTCCTCTATTTGACTCTTTGCAAATATTAAATTTCATTATTGTATTTCTGTCATCCTGATGAAAAGACAGCTGAAAAGTAGGGTCAGTTCAAATCTTATAAAAAATTTCCGTAAAAAGCAATTTTTGTCAAAAAAAGAAACATTAGAAATTTACCTAGAAGAAGTAACTGATCATCTGAGTTGATCACAGAATAATTTTAAACAGGCAAACAAATCCTTCTATTTTGGCAGAGAAAATAATGTAACCAGTATTGAAACAACATATGAAGTATTCTTTGATGCTTTTCATATGAATACAAGGGCTTTTACTTTCACTTTGGAAAGCTTGAACTAGATCTGTGGTATGAAAAAAGAGGGCACGAGAGAGATGTGGCTACAAAGGCACAAGCAGACAGCTATACTGAAATTACTGCAACAACAATAGCTCTGCAGCAGGAAGAAATACTGCAATACATTTGCAGGTAATTATTCTTTAAATGTGTATACATCAAAGGGAACAAGAGCAATTTGTTTGCAAAGACAAGGTACTGAAGCATAAGTAAAAATTCTTAGAATTGGCTTTGATAGATCTTTTTACAGACTTCCATCAGAACGTAAAAAGCACAGGACAGGGACATCGTTCCAAAGCCATAAAGAATTTTCTTGTTGCTTATGCCTACAGTTAACTGAGAAGTACCAGGATTCTGTAACAGCCTCCGGCAACCTTCCTGGCCTCTTTCTGTTGTGGAAGATTTATTTCACCATAAGATAATTAATCAGGTCTCTAAGAGCAAACAAAATTTTACTGTCCCTGTAAATTTTTAAACTATGCATCTATCTACTGAATCCTAAAAGTCTTAATCTTTTTACTCGCCAGTTTCTTGCTGATACAAATTAAAATAAAAAGAAATCCAATCTCCTTGTAAGCTCCCTGCTTTGAGCTTCCTTAGCAACACGCTGACATTGAAGGGGATCAGCAGAACATTCCCTGAGCATGGAAAAGTTTCACTCCTGTCTTGGTTTAAGCAGGCAGGAGAATTCCCAAGTTTCCAGTACTCCACAGCTAGCACGTATGCTTTGGAGGAAAACTGCTAATTAGCAGAGATCCCCAGGAGACAGTAGTCTATGCCAGGGAATGGTGGAGGTGTGAGGAGCTCCCTTACGGGTCACATTTCTCCCTTTTTTCTGTCCATAGGCTGAGTCTTGCCAAAACACAGTTTAGGCAATGAGGTTTCACAAAAAGCTGTGTATTTTAAGCGGTTCCTCAGTTTTAGCAACCAATGCCAGCAAGCAAAGAAAATTAGTAAATTAGGATGCAACTAGCTCTAGATAATACACTAAACACAGAGTACCTGGGAGTGTTTGCTTCTGACTCAGAACAGTCCTTTTCAACCTTTTCATAGCCTTTATACATGTGAATTTAGGATGGTGTCTCTTTGCAAGTCAACTTTCTTTAGTAAAAGGACCATGACCTTTGCTCATGGAAGTCTTTATTATCACATTTGCTGCTGTAACAGGGGTCATACAGTACAGTATGAAGGTTAAAATAAAATTAAAAGTAAGCTAGAATTTCACAAGTAACAGAAGCTTTACAGTGAAATACTGCTGGGAACTAAGCAAACACCAGCACAAAGACAATAAAAACACTTGTTTCAGTAAACATGATCAAGTTGTAATTATTTACTACACCACTGAATTTTAACTTTTTGTGCTTAAGAGAATCTTAGTCAGCTTGAGGTTAAATCAGATTTTCACAAATATGTCTATAGCACAGAAGATATTTTGTACTTTAAATATATTCCTTAACTTAGTCTACAGTAACCTCCTTAGTGTAACAAACCCTTAACATTTTCTAATTTACTCACTGCAGTACTCAACTTCGTGTCATATAGAACAGGGTAAAAAAAGCATGTTATTAAGGTATTAAGAGAAGAATGAAATAGCTTTAAAAAGGAAGTGGCAGTATGTTTCCTACTAGAAAAAGGTGATTTACCAGAGGTCGTTAGTTCAGTTTATAATGCATTATTGGAATTAACAGTCTCTTTAGCAATAATAAATGTAAGACATGGCTAACTAAGTGTTTGCCAGATACATAGGAAAAATTCAGCATCCATTTCTCCTTGTAAAAATACCTCTATTAGAGAAGTACCTAAGTGGCTTTTTGAAACTTGAAGAGTTGGTTCCCTAAAATGTGGTAAATGAGATATGCCTGTCCTTGTTGAATGTGTGAGGATTACTTATTAACTCTAAGGCAAACACAACTATTTCACAGGCAAATGCAGTTACTGGAGTTGTGAATAAGACAGTCATTAAAGTAAAAAAAAATGGTCTTTCCTTGTAGTTGATTAGATTTTGTGCAGTTTTGTGAAAAGAAGGCAATAAGAGAGTTGGACAATTAAATTTCTTCTGATTTGCCCACTTACTGATGTCCTTTTTTAGACATTTATGGTCATATGTTCTGACTATTTGTATAATAATACATGTGCTTAAGTGTCAATGTAATGAACAGAATGAGCAACGACACATACAAAACTAGTATCAAACTATAATGGCATTCTGACATTTTGTCAAGGATTCAAGTGATTGTAAACAGGTTTTTCTTGTTCAATAAGGCAATATTCAATCCCCTTAGCCATTATGAAAATCTTGCCATAATATGCCATAATACAACACATGACGACCGTCAAATCTCAGATAGCCTGTGATGTGTGTGCTTTCCTCAGAATACTTGTGAAATCAAACCTTCTCCCAGAATTTTGCCTTTTATTATAAGTTAACTGTGTGAGAGTAAACTTTCTTTTTTTCTCTCTGTTTCACTCAGGCAAGTACTTCTGCCATCTAAGACAATCAACTGGAGATATTGCTTAGTCACATGCTGTGTTTATAGTTATTATAATCTCCCAAGTAGTGGGAGAATGTGGGCATTTAACCTTCTCAGGCAGTCAAAGTATTGTCTCATGGGCAGTGTCCTTCTTGTCACAAAAGCTTCATTGTGGTTCAAAAGAAGGAAGCAAGCCATGTTCTGCTTACATGTGAAAAAGCCATATCTCTCTCCATTGGGAGGGCTCATTAATTTGAAATGTCCTGAGCTTCCTGTATCGGAGAGAGGCCCAGCATGCTGAAACAGAACAGCTGAAGGCACAGATTCATCCTCAGCATGGTTTTTTATTTGCTGGTGCAAGCAGCTGCCCACCAAGCTCACAAATTTTTTTAGGGTCTTGTCCCAAGGTACCTAATACTTTTCAAGCATTTTGTCCCCAATGTCAGATCCATTTGCATACAAATGTCTCCTATACAGAATGATGTTTCATAATTAGAGATAATTTTTACCTTCTACAAAAGTACAAACCTTTCTTCAGTGCAACAATGCAGCTCCTCATTAAAGGTCTTCTTTCCAATCCTATGGATATGTACGCATTAAGTCCACTGAAGAATGTAAATGATGCAGCCAAACATCAATATTCCTTGGTAGAAATGTGTTTTCTTTGGCTGTATTATTATTTGTGACCTTATAACAAGAACAAGAAAATACCTACAAACTAGTTGTCTCACTTCTTCCTCATCCAAATTTATGAAATATCATCATAGTTTATTTATTCACATTCTAAATATGGAAGAAGGTCATGGTACTAACACAGAAGCTCTTTAGCCTTTACTCATATATAAGAAAAATAACATATCCTTTCATATATTTGTATGAGTATGCAAAAAAAAGGGGTAGAGGGAGTATAATGCCTTATGATTTAACAATCACAATATAACTGCCAAACTGAATACACTTGTTTCCCCGAACAGCAAAACAAACACAAACCAGTGCAGTTGATCCCGAAATAGGCTTATGTTATTGAAGAACAATGGTGACTAAAATAACACTGATGACTAAAATAACACATTCAATTTGTGGCTGTACTTTTACGTTGAATGTCAAGAGATGCATTGCCATGTACTGTCTTAAAGAAGAAGCCATTCGTGTATGCATATGTTTTAAAAAAACAACAACAACAACAAAAAAAACCCAGTTCTTGAAAAATATAGGTCTATATGAATAAATACCAAGAGAAGAAGGCAGCCAGTGTCATGGAAATGGTGCTAAGACCCAAGCTAATGCATACATAGACCTAGCGTCTCACACAATGTTTGGATTTTTTTAAGCTTTCATGTTTTTTGTTTTTAGTTTGAATGATCAGTTGGTGAGGGGTTCAGCTCCTGTCTATCATCCCAGAGAATGACACTAAAGCTATTTAATAAATTTCTTTCCCAAAGGAGGATTTGTCTCAAGATTTTCCTTCTGAAAACATCTGCACAAATGTACTGAAGTCATTAGGACAGGACCTCTAAAAACCAATTTCAGGCTCTTTGAAGATTTCAGACCAGAATGGATGATTCAGATTTCACTTCTGACTACAGTAAGTTAGTGAAACTCATTGGAGTATCGTAAGTGTAAAACAACAGGAACAGAAGAAGTCCAACACTTCTTACCCAGGATATTAATGATTTAACTTTTTCTCATCTGTATTGACTCCCTTTTGTGACTGCTGTTCATTTGATAGGTGTCAGAAAACACCTGCTTATACAATTCATCACACATCTTGTCTTTGAGTCCAACACTGATAAAATCATTCTATGCCAAACTTCAACCTTACTGGCCATTTTTAATAAAATTCCAGTTATGTGTATCTGACTGCCTTTTTTTTTTTTTTTAAATAATTATTACAGACATTTTCACTCTACTACAAGGTTTATATCAGAAAGAGTTATTGATTTATTGTCAACATATCCAATCCCATGCTGATAGCTTCTGTAAACACTTTCTTCCCTTTCTAACATGCCAAATCTGGAAATAATGAGCAATCCACATCATCCTCAAGGCACTTTTGACCTGAAGTAGGGTACAATAATGTCTGGGTGGACAACTTACAATATCGAGCTCTCTTTATTGCTAGGGGTCTTCTTTTGAAATAAGCATTCTTTATGGTCTGTTCCTGAAGAGAACAACAAGCCATTTCATTACTCACAGATGAGAGGACAGCTCTGGATCCATTTCTTATATGGCTATCTTAAACAACATCATTAATATGACATGCTAAAATTACACTTTTTACTGCCTTAGGTTCCTTTCAATCTTCAATAAATAAAATCTCCTAAAAGTTCAAAACAAGAAAGAAATAAAAATATTGACATTTAGGCTGAAACTCCTGAAGTCCTCAAGTTATTCTAGAGGTCAAAAAATCACCAAATTAAATCAAGACTTATACACAGGGTCTTTTAGGAAGATTTTATTGTTACAGTTAAGTGAGCAAGATTATAGCTAAAAGCTTGTGCAAGAAGTTATTTTACCTAAATGGCTGATGCAACTTAAGAATTCCAGTGCCATATTTATTCAGTCTTTAATTGTATTCCACTGACAATTAAAAAGGAAAAAAATATCCCCCTTCCTTTTCTCTTCTTCTATCCTTTACTCTTATCAGTCCTTCTTCCTGTCCCACCTATGCTAGAAAATTTGCAAGAATATTTACAAAGGACATAAAAAAAATAACTCTCTATAAATTCCTAGAAAGCTTTAGCAAGTTCCTTATTATAGTCAAACCTTAAGAATGTTAAGTACCTGATTTACAAATATACTTAACATAAAATCTATGAATACCTAAACATTTCTGAGCAACTGTCATTAAGCTACCTTTGAAAACACATGTCCTAAAATAGTCTTAATAGGTCTTAAAAAGAAGTTATGCTTCACCTATTATTAGCCCATTAATTAGCAGTTTGTTATGATTGAGATGTCAGAAATTAAAAATACTTAATCTAACTGACAATTTTTATACCAATGGGAATTTTCATATATGCATAACTGTTATATGAAGTAACTTAGTGTATTAAAAATTCTTTAAAACATGGTAATATGTAGCTGCACAGATGTGTGCAACCATTTAATTTTGCTTACACAATGTAAACTAAAGCCTTTAAAAAATAATTAAGGAAGAGAGAATTAAGTGAGTTCCAGCTAATTACTTCAGGATGGGTCATTAATTCCCTGTCTTTCTTATATTAAAATAAAAAAAAATTATTTCTTTTTTCCCTTCCCTTCCCTTCCCTTCCCTTCCCTTCCCTTCCCTTCCCTTCCCTTCCCTTCCCTTTCCCTTCCCTTTCCCTTCCCTTTTTACCTTTCTTTTCCTTTTCTTCCCCTTCCCTTTTTACCTTTCTTTTCCTTTTCTTCCCCCCTTCCATTCTGTTGTCGGCAGAACTGTGAAAGCTTGAACATGTAGAGATTTTGCAGTTTTTTTACTAAACTAGCTTATGTGTCTGCAAAAATTCCTGATCACCTCTGAGTCCTGTGTCTATATAAGTCACCACTTAAATATAGTCAGAATAGCCAAAGTCCAGAAAAACCTTGTGAAACCTGTGGTAATTGTGTTTTCCTTTCAATAATCCTAAATGGGGATGAGGAAGTAGGAAGGACTGTACTAAAATTCTGAAATACGTCTGTTTTCTCATGTTAACTTTCAGAGCACTGTATGATCATAAAACATAAATCAGGAGAAAAAGAAAATCAGAAACATGGATTTCTCAGTGATTCAGATGGAGTTGTCAGGTTTAAATATTTTTAAAATTCAAATAATTTTCTGGAGTTAAGAATGAAAAAAAGAAATACCTTTGCTAAACAGGAAAATCTAGATGAATATATATGTTTGATGCTTCCATAGGACTCTCAGCAGAATTAATAGTTCTAGTCTTTTGTAGTGTTTCAGAGATACTGTCTCAAAATAAGAAACAGCAGCATAGGAGAAGCATCAGTTTCCTTTAACTCCTCTATCCAATAACGACATATTTTTAAACATTTATCCTTCCTGTTTAAGCCTAATGATTCTGACAGCTGAGAGTTCAAGGCAAGCATGTTTCAGAGACAACATCAAAAAGCAGCAGTTACAGCCTACCAAAGATACTCATTGTCATGCAGAGCCTAATTAGAAGATTAGACTTAGCAAAAGGCATCCAAGGTACAGGCACAAAAAGGCCAGCTCTGTGTGAAATTGCTTTTCTTGGCACAGGCTGTTGTCTAAGCATGGAGCTGGTGACACTCTGAAAACCAGCAGGTAGCTGTAGAGCGACTTTTTCCAATGGTAGAAGAAAAGATATGTTCTTTACCTGCAGTGTCTTTGCTTGGTAATTTTGCAAATTAATTCTCTCTTTAGAGTGATGTCTAAATTCAAACTCCCCAATTATAAGTAGGAAAACTTAGAGTAATGAAGAAGTTAGGCCCTGTAAGTTTTCCACAGTGACACTGGCTTCCTGAAAGAGAATACAAAGAAAAAAAAAAAACATCCGATTGCGGAGTCCTAGTATTAAAATTGAAGTTTACTTCTAAATAGCCAGAGGAAAGGTTATTTAAAGGGGAAAGGAGAAAGTTAGATCATCCGTTAGGTTTTTCAAAGCTCTAGACTTGAGTCATCCTGTGATTATATGAAAAACACATGGGGAAAATTTAGTGAGCATGGATGGGTCACAATATTTGCTATGCACTGTAACTAGAGATTATTTTCACTACAGAAATAAGCATGATTTTAAATAAAATAATTAAATTAATGTATACACTTAGTAATTTGGAGGATGTGCTTTGGAAAAATTGCTATTCATGCTTAGTGCATTCCCATTGCATTCTCTGATCATCAGCTTCTGCTGATGTTGTCCTGGTTTCAGCTGGGATAGAGCTATTTTTCTTCATAATAGCTAGTATGGGGTTATGTTTTAGATTTGTGCTAAAAACAGTGTTGATAATACAGGGATGTTTTCATTACTGCTGATCAGTGCTTACAATAGTCAAGGAGTTTTTCAACTTCCCATGCTCTGCCGGGTGCTCAGAAAGCTGGGAGGGGACACAGCTGGGACAGCTGACCTCAGCTGACCAAAGGGATATTCCACACCATATGACATCATGCTCAGCATATATAAAGCTGAGGGAAGAAAGAAGGAAAGGGACATTTGGAGTGATGGCGTTTGTTTTCCCAAGACACCGTTATGCATGATGGAGCCCTGCTTTCCTTGGGATGGATGAGCACCTGCCCGCCCATGGTAAGGAGTGAATAAATTCCTTGTTTTATTTTGCTTGCAGGTGTGGCTTTTGCTTTACCTATTAAACTCTCTTTATCTGAACCCATGAGTTTTCTCACTTTCACTTTTCTGATTCTCTCCCTCATCCCACTGGGGGTGGGGAGTGAGTGAGTAGCTCTGTGGCCCTCAGTTGCTGACTGAGGCTAAAACACAGTAGTTGTATGTCCTGTTACACCCTCTCAGGGGGTGTTCAATGGCTGTTTGAACAAGGACACAGCAGCATTTTAAAACAGAAAACAGCTAAACCAGAAGTATTTTGTATTTTCAGTAACTACTTTAGGAAACCAAAATGCATCAGTGTTTATTAAAATACAGTGATTTTTTCAGTAAGATATTAACTTTGATGTATCACAAGAACATTTTTTACTGAAAGTTTTTCATCCAGCAGTGGAGGCATGCCAGAGAAAACAAGTAGCTAACAATTTCCAGAACAGTGATAGGAGCATGTCAGATCCTAGTGCAGGCTGGAATATGGGCCCAAACAGGTATAAGCAAGTCTGTTTTCCCAGCAAATATGTGTAATGAAGCAGACAAAATGTGTTTGGTTTACTATAGAAAGCATTCTGTCACAGCAGCTCCAAGCAGACAACAGCTTCAGAGAGAGTGAAATGCATGTAAGAGAGTATCATGCAATGTATGAGGAGCAAAGAGGAAAAGCAGTGGTGAGAAAGTGGAGACAATAAGCTTTGGTGAAAGAGTAAGTAGATGATAATTGCTAAGAAATCTACAAGCAGTGCTGTACTTTGCTGGTTTGAAAGTGGTATAAACAAATCCAAAGCAACTATTCAGAATATGAAAGTTAACCATCAGAAATTCTCATTTTTGCTGCCAACTATCTGATATCACGTGAGACTAATCAAACAGGAACAGTTAACATTAGAATACCACTAGCACAAGTTAAGGACACAAAGAATTTTCACAGAGTTACATGTAAAAGGCTTCCTTACCAATAAAGAACCTGGTACTCAAGAATTAATGGTGGGAAATAGTTCTCACAAACTTTTGACAGTCATAGAAGTCCCAATAATACTGCTGTAAACACAGTTTAAAAGTTTTCAACATTGACTAGGAAAAAATATGGTCCCATCCCTGATTCAAAGGTGAGATTAAATTTATGCTTACTTTTAAATACAAGTATCTCACTCTGAACATTACCTGTGTCATGGAACTTTCATGTTTTTTCTATCAAAGTTAAACATATATTAATATGTCTTCTGTGATCCGTGTCATCATTTGACCTCACTAGAGTTAGAAATAACTTGAAATAAAGACATATATTCTCAATCAACAAGTATCACATGTAGAACCAATGCTTTGAAATGTGCATCTTCAAAATTAAACTATTTTTATTATAAAACAAGATATTTGCTTTTAATTGTAAGGATTCCTAATACCTGTAGGCATGTTATTACATATTAACCTAACACATAATTTTGTTCAAATTAAGAAAAAAAGATATGTACAAATATTTTGTTTAGAGTATTTAAATTTACTGTTTCTAGATACAAAGGCATATGATGGTGTCATACACGTTAGTACGATAGAATGAAAGATCTTCACACTTTGGAGTGCAGCACTAATATATGGTCAGTGAATCCATTACGAACTTCCTGATAAAATTATCTTAACAGACACGGGCTCATAAAACTATGTACTTTCATTGTTTAAACTTTAAAAGGTAGAAATATACCACAAAGGGACTATCATAGACACTTTCAGGGTTATATAAAATGAGATTCTGAAAAAACTTAGTGTGTATCCAAATTCTTTTACTGGTGTGTTCAAATGAGCCACAAGGTCATAAAGCTACTTTGTGAAGTACTTGTAAAAGGATCAGAGTCTTTGTGTTCAATCGTATGCTGTAACCATTAAAAATTAAAAAAATTAACCATTATAAATACTGGATTTCCAATATAGGTATCTTAGTTAAGGAAATTCAAGATGCTTTTTGTAATAAGTGAATGTCCCCTCCATGACAAAATGGTTTTAAAAAGTACAGTTAATTTACTTTTTCAAGTAGCTTGTATTGCATCATAACAGGAGAATAAAAGAGGGAAAAATATCAGAGTCAGCCTATCAGCCTAATCTTGTTGAACTAAAAAAACTAATTACATCCAGCTAATTATAGTGAACAGAACAAGCAGGACAAAAATGTTTACAAAAGGCTATTTTTGCAAAGACAAACTATAGAGAGACAGCTCCTAATTTTCATTCTTTCTTACCCTGAAGGTCTATGGGAGTCTCACATAGACTCAGTTATAACTGAGGAAAGGAAGTGAATTCTAGGAGAAATGTTTCACTTTCCTATAAAGCGCAAGGTGTATGTTTTATTTCTGAAACCTGGAGTTGAATTAGTCATTTAGGATTCTGCAATTTTTACATAATGAGCAATTAATTAGCATAATTACAAAGGCAGAGCTTGGGAAAATAAAATTTGCCATCTCATATCATATTGATGATACCTCTGATCCAGTATCATACCCCTGACAGTAGACAGTGTTTTGGATGTGATTGAAGGAAGTGCAGGACAGTGCTTATGGGATTACTGGTTACAGCTGCATGGATGCCCCAGCTCTGCTGGAAGTTATTGCCCTGAAGTAAAACAGCTTTGAACTTCTCTGATATCCTCTCTCAACCCTTCAAAGTAATGCAACTGCTGATGTTTTAATCTTTAAAGAGATTTGCAGTCCTTTATTTTGATCCCAATAAGCCCTTCGCCACAGTGATCACTAATGTTAATGAATTAGTTCCACAAGCTGATTTCATACTTAGGTAGGAAGATACTACCTCTTCCCTACTTTAAAGGTGTAGACTTTCACTTCCACAGTGTACCCCTTTCTTGACTTATAATGGCATTTAGAATAAGCAGCCAATTTAGTGCTTGTCTGAGCACCAGACTTAAATAATACAAGACAGATACTATCTTCATCATCCACGATCTCTTTCCCTATTTCCACAAGGAGTTCAAGGGGACACCCAAAAACAACCCCATCTGGATTGGCCACAAGTAATCCCTGGGCACATATACACTTGCCTCCTCTTGAAGGGGTCAAATGAACATTTACAGTTCTACACTTTAAACTGGTGGAAAAATTCTCTTCAACCAGAGAAGCAAGGTAGCTAAAGTGTCACCAGAGATGTTGGGGCAGATGTACATTTGATTCAGTTGCCAAACTGCTTCATGTTTATTTCAGAGAAGCAAGTCAGGTCACTATGGATGAGGTATAAGAATCTCTGCCTTGGGTAGCTTCTTCGGTGAAAAGAAGCTTGCAGAGACTTTAATGTATGACAAAAAAGGGAATCACAGCATAGGGCTTGGAACCTACAGCTTGTTCAGGGAAGAGAAACTTCTGGAAAAGAAATAGAGCCAGGTATCACATTGGTAGAAAGGGTAGCTTCTGAAGAAATCAGAATTTGTTATAACTCAATATTGACTAAGTTTATTGGAGACCAAACAAAAACAAAGATGGGACTTAACAGGTAGCAGTTACATATAAATGTTCATGCTATACCTTTCCTGAGCAATTAGATTTTTCACCATTTAAAAGTTGGTGGTACTAATGTAGAATTTTGTTTAAATGTAGCACTTTTTTTTCATTTAAAAACTTCTAAGCCCATTGAGTGAATGTCATTGTATGTGATAACAGAAGATGTAGGAACATCTATTTGAAAGTTTTGAGTAGATTGACATCCCACCCACAGGTGCAAAAACCAAACAAAACTACATTCTTTTTTTCTTACATCCAACAGGTTTACTGGATGACCTTACAAAGCAATACAATCATAACTCCATTTCTCCATCTTCTAAAACAGCTGTTGTACCCTGTCTTCTTGTCATGGGTGAGGTTCCATGCCTTTGAACAAAGAAACAATGTGAGTGAAAAATTTGAACTTTACTTTTCTTTCTGGTTTTGCCCTCAGAGTCAGAATGGAAGTGGACACACATCCCAAGAATGGTCTTCTCTTCTGCTGACAGATGATGATTCACATAGCACTTCAGTGATATGTACAAAAAGCTCACTTAACTACTTATCTTGACAGAGTATCTTAATTGCTTTCTTCTTGTAAATGGTAGTGTTTTCAAACCACTTTTTAATCTACCAAACAGCTGAAAGAGGTTATTTTTTTTTAACATTGTTACAGCAAATCACCCCAAGCAATGATGAAGGAGGAACATTTGAAAAGCAAGCCAAGCCTTTATGATTGTTGTCTAGCACCTACTGAATTAAAAGTAACGTAGTCTAAGTCACTTGAGTGGGACAGAATTAGAGTTCAGATGTTCAATATGAGAACAAAAGCTGAAATTAAGTAATCTGTATTTTGAAAACTGTAAAGTTCAGGGTTTTGTTTTTTTTTTCTTAGTAATAAACATTAACATTACTTCTTTGTAGTACATGCATCTGAAAAGACAGGAATAATTTTAAGAGGATTTAATTCCATTCCCCTTCACTTAATCTCTGAATTAATTTGAAAAAGAAGCTACTTATCAAAACTAAGACTACTGATCAGGTCTAATCATCTGTTATTTCTAAAGTTTTTAAAAGGCAGAGTGGTATCAAAAACAGACTAGAGAAAGTGTATAAATAGTGGACCATTTACATGTTTTGTGGTTGTTTTTTTTATTAAATTCGGGGTTTTTTTGCAACCTACAGTCTGATCTATAATAAATATACAAACATTTGTTTTCAGAACAGTAATTTACTCTTAGCTATCTTCTTACCAATTCTTACAGACATAAATCCTAGAAACAGGTAAGCAAAAATGCACTGTAGAAACCTTCCAGGTGTTTTCAGCATTCCTGAAAACAAAACATTGCAACTTCAAATTATTGTGAATTTCTTCACTTTGGCTGAAAGAGAAGTGAAAAAAACCCCAAACCTCTGTTGAAACTTCTTTTATACACATGTGAGGTATTTGTAAACCAAGCAAAATAAATGTTGCACCATAATGACCCAATGAAAAATGCAACAGAAAGTTTAGCCATGGATATTTATTTTTCTAAAGACAAAACAATCATTACTCACAGTAGGTTTCCTTTTGTGCTTATTTTGTGTGTTTTCTTTTGAGAGTGTGACACATACTGAAGATTGCCTGCAGTCTTGTTAACACACTATATTCCTCTTACACATTTAGTTTCGTAGCATTACTGACATGTCTTGATCAGAGCTTGCAAGCCACACCACATTTTATGTCCCAAAGCACACATATTCTTTCTTAAACTATTTATCATCTAGGTAGCTCTTCATATTTTGCCTCATATATTGAATGCCTTTCAGAGTTTTCACATTTAGTCTGAGAACAGCATTTTAAATGCAATTGAATAAATAAACAAACAGATTTCTGAAGAGAATTACTTTCTTAAAAATCACTCATGGATAGAGCATTAGAGTTGGGCTTGAAATCCAGAATGGCTAAGTTCCAGGCTGATACATTAACTGTAAGACATTCCTGTAAGAAAAAGAAAATTTGCTTAGGAATATTAGCTCTATTATAATACTCTTAAATAATTTCAATTGAGATTACATCATCACAGGTTAGAGGGAAATGCATATATTTTATAAAATAAAATAATGCAAGTATTAGTACTCAGAAGTAATAGAATCTACCAGGTTTTAAAACCCAGTAGCTCAAACTTGGGAATCAAGCCAAAGAACATGAAAAAAGAAAAGTCAGGAAAGAAAAGCATGCTTTAATACATAGTTCCCATATAAACAATTCCTGAGACAACTGAGAAGAAAACTAATAAAAACCACAGATTTGTATGTGTGGCACAAATCCAACAATGGCTGGATAGTTTTCAGGTTTGTTTCTTGCTATGTATAAAAATTAAACAAGTGTCAAACTTAAAAAGGAACAGAAAACTCATCATGCTTTAAAGGTACCAGTCCATCAGGGCTGGTGTCCTGTATTTGAAATCATCCAGCAGAAGAGTGCTGTGGAAAACAGAGCTGAGGAAAATTTCCTCAGAAAATTCACCCACCCTCCAGCACCCTGAGTTTCAAGAACTTCTCTGACATTGAATAGTTATCAGCACTAGATTTTCTGTTCTTGCCATAAGAATAGACCTGCTACCATATACACGTGAGGTAGTTCTGACACAATGGCTCTTGAATAATAGTCTCCTGATATTTTCTCCACTTCCAAAAGAAGTACTTTTAAAACTGGATAGAAATCCACACAAATAACCTTGTCAGTATTTTCATCACATGAAAGAAACTAGGATTAATGTAGAAAACTGCTTATCATTTTCCTATTCACATGTTTTGGATGTGATAGCTACTATAAACAGATGTCCAATGAGGAAACAGAAACCTTTAAATAGGAAGATTGCAGGACCAACCCTTGTTTCAGTGTCAGACTTGAAACATAGGATCAAATCCACTGGTATTTCAGTGGAATTATGTCAATTTATGCTACAGAAGAATCTGACCTCTAGATAGCAAAACCTTCTACAATATTATATGCTATTGTGAACAGAACTTTAAAGCTGATATCCTGAAAAGCCTTCTTAACTTGAAGTTTTGGGGGGTTCAAAACATTTTAACAAGAAAAATTTGTTCATTTATATCCTGTGGACTTTTCCTCAGCAAACTGAACATTTTCACAAGAATACATGAGTCAGCTTCTCTGGAATTTATGCGGTTCCCCCATCCCAGCTCTCTCCTTTTGTTAGAAGGCCTGACTTTTCTCTGTCCTATAATGGCTTACTTAACACAACAAAAAGAAGTAGATTTCTAACTTCTTTTTCTTAACAACATTTGATACTTTTGAAGGTATGATCCTTAACTAAACACCTTTTTTTTTTTACTCTCTGTGTCGTTAGAATTTCTAAGAATAACTAAGGACTAGTATGTTGCCAATAAACTCTGAAGTACCGAACCATTTCAGCAAACATAAGTTTTGACTTATCTCTGTAGCACTGTAGTCCTTGAGCAAAAGGAAGCAAAGAGAGAAACAGAATGGTTTCAGCAATAAATTATGTTTTCTAAGTTTCGTGTTCTTTGATAGAAAAACACAGTTTTGGATTACTGATCACTGCCATGCAGCATGCTGCATCCATTCCATCATTCTCTGCACTGTCACTATTGAAGAAATCTGTGCTAGACTTCCCCAAGAACAAGACATGAAACAGGCAAGAAGCTCAAGTTAATGTGTTCATTTAATGAATTGAACTAGTGTGAAGAAAGCTCTGGTCATAATGATGATCATGGGCTTGACCAAGAGACATGCTACAAAGTATATGTGTGAAGAGGAAATGGGGAGAAAGATCCAGTTAGTCTGCAGAAAACTCAGACAGATATGCTCTAGACAGACAGTTAGTCACTCATTACGCACATATGATGCCACCTTAAAAAATCTAGCAGTTTTAAAAACCCTCTTCATCCTGCTCCACGTATTATCCATTTTAAAGATGAGATTTTAACTAAGTTACTGATTTTTGTCTATACTACCTCACAATGAAATGTGATGGGATCCCAGGGAACATAAAATTTTGTTGGTAAAGAAAAGTTGATTGAAAAATACTTAAAAGTATGCCTCGGCACCTCATTTTTTTCTCATTTCCCTTTTATTTTCTTAATTAAAAATATATTTGCATAATTTTTCCTGATTTTAACAATACTTACCATGGGAATAATTATTAATTAATTATATCTGGAAACATAATAAATGGTCAACTATTTTGCTCTATTGTACTGGTAGTGCTAAATCTCACAGAGAAGCAGAATAAAAGGTCTCTATTTACAGGAGACTTCTGTCACAAGGAACTCCAATGGTATGGGATGATCACTTCTGCACTCTCACATTTTTAATTTTCAAATGTTTTGATTTTCTTCCCAGTATAACTCAGGTCTAGAAGAGCTAGACAAAAAAAAAAGTGAAAAGAGTTCTCCCCCATACCAGAAATAAATAATTCTTATTTACTGCATTTATTATTAGTCTCTCTAACTCCCAGACTTGGTGGGAACAAAGATTGCCAAGAAATTGGGTGACTGCAGAAAAGACAGTTCCAGAGCTAGGATCCTTTTACAGCTGTAACAGTTATATGTATATATGCATTTATACTTATCAAAGGTATTTAGAAATTTTTGACATTCTCCTTCTTGAAATAATCTCTTTCCAAAAAGGTAAACTACTCTCTCCAACAATTTTTTTTCTCTTCTTAACCTGTTTAGGACAAGGAGATTCAGTCAGATTTTCATGATACTGTATGTGTAAACCATACAAGCCCATGTACATAATTTATTCAGCAGTCCCTCCATGAAGGTGTACTGTTAACCTGGTATGAATCAAGGATCAAAGAAAAGTGAACATCCTGGCAGGGTACTGATCACAACAGCAAAACAAATCATGCCTGAATAGTTGTAGAAAAACATTGTGAGATGTTGAAGTAACACTACCAAGTTTCTTCCTTTGTTTTGTAGGGAGACAGGGTGACAGGTTAAGGCAATCTAAACAACACATCACTATGTATTGAGTCAGAAAGGCTGAGGGAAGTATAGAAATGGTGGTAAAGCACAACAAAAAGAGTAAATGAAGGCAGAAGCAGAGAAAATGCAACACCCACTGACACTTAACACAATATTACTACTTCTGTATACAAGCATGTATGCATGCATACTTCTGTTATGGTATGCTATGATTTTTTATTAAATCATCAAAAAGCAAATCCTACTTTGAGTGACAGCCTACCATACTATAACTATTTTATGGTTTGCTGTAAGTTCATTTTGCAACACAAAAGGCTCTGAAAGCTCCAAATGTGAGTACAACTGACTGAGCCTGACAGTACCAACAAGAAAGCCTTATCCCACATCTGCAAGGGTGATATCGAGTTCATTTCTTAAATGTCAACAAACCTGGTAAGAAGTATTAAAAGAAGACAAAAAAATTTGAAAAAAATTGTTTGAAAAAGTTATGTGATTTTTTTAATATTAAAAAATGGTTAAATGATTGTAGAAAGAATCGTGCACAAGAAATTCCAGCAATGGTGGAGCTGAATTGTTTTAAACTTCAGTTCCTTCTGTAAGAAAGCATTAGCTGAATGTGGCTTGTCCCCAGGACAAGTGTCATGGTCAGGAAGTCCACAAAATACCCTGCATCTGGCAGAATTGTGAAACTAAACTGGCAATTTAGTGTGGGCTTAAGGTAACTTTATCAGTAAAAATAAATCATGAGAAGACATGGAAGCAGGTGTAAGAAAAAAACCCACTGTAGCACCCTGTTGAAAAAAACACTTGAATAAAAACTTGTACATTGACCTTGGACAATGATTGCCAAAGAAAACAATATTGTAACCAGAGCTGTGACAATGGTACATGTTGCAATCCAGAAATCCCTTAGGAAACTGGCAGTAAAGCAATTTATCCATGGTCCTGGGATGTTAAATGTCATCACTGGATTGAGTTGGTAGGACCACCAAAACACATAGTGATTAGGATAGAATTCATGAGAGGCTGAGTTGTCTACTGAAAGGCTAGAACAAATTGCAGGTCTGGTACGGTTTTCATAGCTTACGACTGTAACCAGTAATTGCTGTAATCAGTAATTGCAAGGAATTTTTTTCAAAGAAAGTTAGTCAAGGTTCTGTAGTGGAATAAAAATATTTACAGAATTTATATACGTGAAAGAAAAAATTATGAAAGAAGTGGTAGCATAAGTCAGTTCTGGAAAAGTGATGACTTGGTCTACCTGAAATGAAATTGAACGTGAGGTACTGAACATGAAGTACCGCTGGCTGAAAATATGAAATCTTTTCATAAAAGTGGAGAAACCCAAAAATTATCAGCCCCATCACCCTCAATCCCTTTGATATTCCTAATTCAGTCTAAACTCCTTTAATCCAGTTACCTTTATTTGCTGATCATTGCCATTCCTGGGGTAGATCATGGTAGTTAATCAATGCATGACACAAAAATAGCATTTATAAAGCTTGATTTTTAAAGTTCTGCTGCTTGTGTATACATACAAGCTGGATTTCAATACCTGAAGAAATTTTATATGAATCTTTTGTTCTATGACATAATTTTCTTTAAGTAGAAATGCTTATCTCAGGAGTGTAACTTGTTTCATTCTTTAGATTTCCAGTATAAACATACATAGGACAGAAAATATTTCTATAAGCCAGACATAGATAGGTGGGCTAAGATTTGGGAGTAGAGAATTTTCTCATGGCATTTGTGGTTGCTTCAGTAGTATGGCTTATACAGCAACAGAAAAACAGCAAATTACACATATCCAGGGGATATTTAGTCTCTGTGTCAACCACCTGCTGGAGGTTGAATTGTAAAATCCTGTTCTGTTAACATTTAGTGTACAGTCAGGGATAACATCTATTGTATGTAGAGTCATTTCTCATATTCTAGGCAAAGTATTGTTATGTAAATGAAGTTATGCTAAATCAAAGGGAAGTGTCCTATGGGACTCTTTTATGCAGCAAAATTAGAGACTTGGAAGGTCTGGAGAACACCTGATGAAGATATTATGTATTCTAGTCATTTGAAAACAGTGCAACATATACAGTCCCAAAAGCAATCTGTCAATACAGAATAGAAAGCAGTAAGATCTGAACGGAGTCATCCATTTTAATCAACACCATTCTGGATCACACGTGTCATTTCTCCAAGTGTTATTCTGCCTTATCAGTTGAATACTTAATGCATCTATGATCCTCAATTAGACAAAAATAGCTGTGGCTTACAGGCAAGGCATAAACACAGAAATTAAAGGCATGAACTTTAGTTAGTTTGTTTAAATGTAAATAAATCTATAGAATGTAATTAAACCAAACATTTTTCACTTAGTTTTACTTATTCACCAGTTTTTATTTAAAGGAAAGGAAAGGGTGCCTCACAGTATACCAAGCCTCAGGACTCTAAGTTTTAAGGCCTTTTCATGAACTGTAGTACAGAATTCTTTATCAAAATGAATGAACAGGTATGTGTTGCATGAATACAATATCACCAGCTTGCTGTATGGTTTAGCTCTTGTTTTGACAAGATATGTGTTAAATGAACCTACTATGTACTTCTGATTGAAGGAGAGCAGGTGAGGCAAACAATCTAATTGAATATACTTCTTCAGAGCTAAAACAACCTCAGCAACTTCAAGTAGTTGTTTTATCCAAAGATAATCCTTCAGATAAAAATAAATTTGCAGACATTATTCATAAAAGCACAAAATCACAGAATTGCTGGGAGTGGAAGGTACCTCTGGAGGTCATTTAGTCCAACTACCCTGCTCAACCAAAAACATCTAGACCAGATTGCTCAGGGCTGTGTCCAGTCAGTTTTTGAATATCTTGAAAGATGAAGACTTTACAACTTCTTTGGGCAACCTCTTTCAGCAGTCAAACACCTCACAGTAAAAAAAATTATTTTTTGTATGCTTCCGTGGAATTTCTTCTATTTCAGTTTGTGCTTATTACCTCTTGTCCAGTTGCTGAGCATCACTCAGAAAAGCCTGTCTCCACCTTCTTTGCACCCTTCCATCAAGTATTTACACAAATGGTAAGACCCCCGAACCTTCCCTTCTCCAGGCTGGACAATGTCAGCTACCAGCTTTTCCTCATAAGAGAGGTGTTCTAGTCCCTTCACCATCTTTGTGAGTCTTCACTGGACTTGATTCTGTAAGTTCATGTCTGTCTTGTACAGGGGAGCCCAGAACTGTGCCCAACAATCCAGATGTGTCCCAGTAGGGTAGAGTAAGGAGGCATTGCCTCACTCAAACTTCTGGTAACACTCCTCCTGAAATAGACCAAATGACTCTTGACCTTCTCTATTGCAAGGATGCCTTGCTGTCCACCAGGGCACCCAGGTCCTTCTCTGCAGAGCTGTTTTCATGTGCTGGTGCCTGGAGCCTTTCCTCTGCTATGGCAGGACTTTTTACTTCATGGCACTGAATTTTATGAGATTCCTCTCAGTCTGTTGTGTCTGTGGTGGTTTTGGCTAGGGTAGGGTTAATTTTCCTCATAATGGCTGGTATGAGGCTATATTTTGCATTTGTGCTGAAAACAGTGTGGATAATACAACAATGTTTTCGTTACTGCTGACCAGTGCTTACACAGAGTCAAGGCCTCTTCTCTCCTCACCCCACCCCACCAGCGAGCGGGCTGGGGGTTCATAAGGAGTTGGGAGCGGACACGGCTGGGACAGCTGACCCCAACTGACCAAAGGGGTATCCCACACCATATGACATCATGCTCAGCATATCAAGCTGAGGGAAGAAGGAAGAGGGTGGGATGTTTGGAGTGATGGCATTTCTCTTCCCAAGTAACCGTTAAACGTGATGGAGCCCTATTTTCCTGAGGATGGCTGAACACCTGCCATGGGAAGCAGTGAATAAATATTTTGTTTTGCTTTGTTTGCAGGTGTGGATTTTGCTTTACCTATTAAACTGTCCTTATCTGAACACATGAGTTTTCTCACTTTGACTCTTCTGATTCTCTTCGCATCCCACCAGTGGCAAGTGAGTGACTGGCTGTGTCATCCTTAATTGCCAGCTGGGGTTAAACCACAACACTGTCATACACAAACTTGTTGAGGGTACACTCTGCCCCATCATCCAGATCATTAATAAAAATGTTAAGCAGCACCGACCCCAGTACCCACCATTGGGGCACAACAGTGAATCGCCTGCATGGACTTCATGCCACTCATCACAACCATTTGACCCCATTAGTTCTGTCAGTTTCCAGGCCGCCTTACTGTCCACTTGTCTGTCACATATTTGAGTGATTTGTCTTTGGGGATGTTTGGGATACAGCTTTGAAAACATTGAAAATACAAGGTAAATAACATCCACTGTTCTCTGCTCATCCATGAAGCCAGTATCTTATCATAAAAAGCTATCAGGTATGGTTTAATCTTCATAAATCCATGTTGACTACTCCAAATCACTGTTTCGTCCTTAATGTGTTTGGAAATGGCTTCCAGGATTATTTGCTCCATTACCTGCACCACAGTTGAGGTGAGTATGATGGGCTTGTAATTTCCCAGGTACCTCTTGACCTTCTTGATGATAAAGGTGATATTTGTGCTCTTTCAATCTCATGTAACCTCTCCCAGTCCCCATGAACTTTCACAGATAATTAGGAGTGGCCTCTTGAAGACATCAACCAGCTCTTTCAGCACTCTTGGGTGCAACCTGTCAACTCCATGGGCTTGTCTATCTCCAGTTTGTTTAAGTGTTCCCTAACTTGATCCTTTTCCACAGCTTAAACTGCACATGGCCTTTGACTTTTCTAATACTGTCTGCACAAATGCGAACAGGCCCTGAATATCTTTCAGAAGATTACTTAGTGGGGGGAAGTTGTAAAATATGGCAGAGCTGTCAGGTCTAGGTATATGAATCTGTAGTAAAAAGAAAATCATACAAAATAACATTTTTGCATTACTCAGTTAACATGATAATACTACTCACACATAACCTCACCACTGGTGAATAAAATGTGTCTTTCAGAAACAAGAAATCTTATGAGTAAGATTACAAAATATTTCAGTGTTATTTTAATGTCTTTCCCTGAAGTCTATGACACAGCTAATGTCAATGATGACATAATTAGAACAAAGAACTTTTGAAATATTCTTGCTTCTTACCATCATGTTTTCTGTTTCTCTTGCATACCTTAAAACAAATAAATGATGTAGCCACAAAATTAGACTATTTTATTCTTGTTTATCTTCTGTGTCCTCACTCTTTTAAAAATGGTAAACACGTCTGCAAAGTAAGAAATAGAATTCTCATTAAGATTGTTCCAATGCCAATGGAACATCAGTTAAACCAACAGACTGACAAATAAAAATGAAATTTCTTCCAAAGATATGATATTTAAAAAACCCAGGCTATGTATTGGGTGGACTTTACTCTCCTTATGAGCTCCGTAATCTTTTATTTCCTAATGTTTCAGTGATTACACAAAATTAATATAATTTTCCTGAAGCCACAAATCCCTCACGATAACTTACTTAATAAAGGACTAATGAATTCTTTTATTGTGGTTCTGCTGTTACTTCATTTTTTGCAGAAGAGCACAGTCTCTGTAGTGCTCTGTAAATCAACCGTTACTTTCAATACCTACAGTCAGATTCCTACAAGCCGTAAACAGCCTTTGAATTTGCCCCCTCACCACACCACTACACGCTTTGGCTTTTTTTAGTGTGTGATGTCATAATATGTGTAAATGTAGTGGAGGTAAACTGATATATAAAATCAAGGCTGAAGTGCAAGTGTTCAGTAAATGCAGCCTTTCTCCTCTGGAGACTGAAACAGGCATTACCAGATTGAATTGCTGAATTTGTTTCCCAGTCACAGGGCTTCCTCATTAGCAGTGAGGGCAGCACCAGCATTTGTTAGGGAAAGGATGTGCACAGCCTGGCAATAATTGGTTGGTTTCAAAAGCCTGGTGTGCTAAGGGTTGTCTACCTCTCTACTGGAAGCATATTTCTTACCATTTGAGGGAACAGAAACTTCACAGGTCCTGTACAAGAAAACATTAGATAACTGTCACTATTCAGTAGTCACTTTCAGTGATGGAGCAAGACCAAAATGACTTAGGTGAACTGCACAATATTCTCCTACAATGTTTCAGACACAAATTTGTCTACTAACTGTTCAGGAACACAGACTCCTGTCAAACACTCTGTTTTCTATTCATGTCTCCATTCTGGACCCTGCATTGTCCCATCACAAAATGTTATTCAGCATCATATTTCACATGAAAGCATTCAGTGCTTAAAGTCTGTAACACCCAAATTGTGTTGCTCTGAGAGCTCTGTCTATTTTGTTTTAAAGAAGAAACAACATGCTTGCAGGTTTCAGTGCTATTTCCTCTCTGCCTGCACAAATGAAGATGCCAACAGATACAGATATATTAGTTTGTAAAGTATATCTTGGATGATTTCTAAATAATTAATTATATCTACTTAATAAATTCTCCAGCTTTGCCTCTAGCAGGTTGATTCCATGGGCTGGTTCACATGGTAAAAATCCATTATTTCAAACCATAACTTTAGCCCCTCAGTCATTTAATTTAAGGTTTTTGGATTAAGCTTCTACATTTTCTCTTTTAGACATCCTGATCAACAATGTGCACAAAATCAGCAGTAGTTATACACAAACTTCTGCTTTACAAATTTTCTTTTATACAAACAAAACACATTTGGTACCAGAATTTTCAGAGATGTATATTCAAGTGGTATTAAATAATTGTAATTCCACCACAGTAAATGCAGCTACAGTGATTACAGGAGTTGAAGCTCTGGGTGTAAATAACAGTCCTCAGATCTAGCGTTACATTCTGTTCTTCCTTTGAAATAAGACATTATAATAGCTTAAAATATACATGTTAAAAGATGATCAAGTCCCTTAATTTACACCATTACTGATCAGTGTTCTCTTGCACCTTCCTGGAAGGGGGAAAGAGAGGATCATGATCTCTCTCGCTCAAACTTAATTTGTTCTACTTTACAGAAAGTAATTAAATAGTCACTGCTTGGGCTGCATTCAGTTAACTGTGGTGGAAGACATCTCTATGTATAGTCTTTTACTGACAAAAATAAAAGTAGTAGAAGGAGATCATTATCCACAGAAGAACCAACAAGTTGTTGATGAATACACTAAGTTCAGATAATTAGTGAGGGGACTTAAATTTTAGTCTCCATGTCACAGGTGCTTTCCTGGGGGAATTTACTCTAGCTTCTTACACAACTGAGAATGATCAGCTCCATCAAAGCAGACATAATTAGTGTAAAAAAGACTAGGCCTCTAATAATTAGTTGTGGAAACACAATGGTAAATTTGAGAACATAATGACCATTTATTTCAATGAACAATAAAATCTACAGTATCGGCCTGAAATTCTAAACTCAGAAGATATATGAGTTTACACCCACCTCTATGTGGCATAACACTAAAGGACATGCAGAGTGTTTCATTGTAGTTCACAGAACATGTACTTCCCTAAATCTGAGACTGCAGAGTCAGGTTTTCCAAGTTGTCTTTTTATAACTGAAAAATTAAATAAAATATTTTATAAGAATCTATAAAGAAGTAATTTTAGATCAAATGAAATGTGAAATCAAGACTCTCTTTCTGGTCCATCATGGTATTTATGATCTGAATAATTCGTGTTTTTTCAGTGCAGAAAGAGCAATAGATGTTGTATATTTATTTCTGACTACAGAAATGAGGCAAAATTGAAATGGAAGACGAAAACTCATCCTTGAAATAGATGGAGAAAAGAAATTCTTCTGTAACTTGTTCCCTCTACTGTCTGACAAAATTGCCTCTGCTTCTGCAATCAGACCCCAGACACCTCAAAAAACAGTGGCACACAGGTATTTTTATATCACAGAGCTGTTTTGTTAGACTCTTCCTGTTACATTCTAGATTTCAAAATTTTTACGATCATTGGCAAAACACTTTCTGCGGAGAGGACAAATAGCTAATATCTGCTGGTTTTAGCATAATGTCAGATTGGCAATCATCAGGAAACAACAAAAGATTTGTTTTAGGATTGCTCCTGAAACAGGTGAAGAGAAAATTTTAATTATTGTATATTCCCCCCCACTTTTTTTTTTTTTTTAAACAGAAACTGAGGCTCAATTGCCCACTGTATTTATACGGTATTTCTAAATCCTTAAATAAAATAACATATTTATTTCATTAATTTTTAACCTATATTGCTTAGACTTATCTACAAGCCCTTTAAGCTGAATTCTGAGTCTTAACTCTGCAAAACTATCTTCCTTCAACACCTTCATTCTCCACATAAGGGACTTTGGGTAGAAGTACCAGCAGATCGGGATTCAAAGTCATGTGTCTGGGAGATAAGAATTGCTCATCTCAGAGGTCCTGAGATATTTCCAGGAAAAACTCACACTATTCCTGGCTGCCTCTCATATGTTAGTATGTATTGAAAGTATTACCAACAACTAAACTAAGCCAAAGACACTGCACTTCCTTGGCAAACATACTAGAATTAAGTGTTTCTTACTAAAACTATTTTTATGCTATCCTTTCATTAAAATGAGTCTTTAAAGCCCTACCTCAGAAGAATATATATTTTAGTCTTCAAATCCTTAATACCATTTGGCTAGGTACTACATCATGTATCTGATTTTACAAGAGAAAGACCTAATTTTTTTAGCCATGTATTAGCAAACTAGAGAGCATTGGTCTCTCCTTGTCCTGCTCTTTATTTTAGTTGTCCCCATGTCTAGAGTGTGATCTACCAGAAAAAAAAAAAAAGTTATTGATGTTTAAAGTTGAGCAAAAATGAAGAGCAATTTTATAAGATTTATACTAGGTATACTAGATTTTTCTCTCATACTGCTATTTTTAAGGGCAAAACACTTTCTCTATCCAGTAGTTGTGCAGACAAGGCTTTAAAAAAGATTTCCAGAAGACAAACCATATGTATACTCTTATTAAATGGTTTCTTAGAAAGTTCAAACAATTCCTGCTTTGATGTATGTTTCCAATTAAGCTTGGAAAATATACAGATTTATTTCAAGCAGTTCTACCTTTCATTGAAAGCAAGGAAAAAAAAAAAAACACAACACAAGAGAAAAAGAAAAAACAAGGATAACTCAGGTCTCCCTTCCTTAGGTGACAAACGATCACAGTCTGTCATTTGGATACAAAGCACAACATGCGAGCACAGTAACTAGAAGGCATTTTTCAAATTGTGCAATTATGAACTCACATTATAGAGGATATACTATCAGTACAATTGGAAAAGTATCAAAGTATGTTTGTTATCTCCCTGAAATTAAATTGCACCAGTTGGAAGCTGAGCTGCATATTACATAATGAAGATAAAGACTACAACTGAAGAGTGATTTTTTGAATTACAGCAATCTTATAATAGATTTTTAATGAATGTTTACAAATTGACCAAATAAAAAATTATTGAACAGGTGTTTATAGGAGCCAATTAATAAATTTTTTCTTACCTTAGTTTCTTTTGTACTTTTCTAGACATCCATTTTTTTGAAAAGAATGTTAACACTTTCGTAACCTGAGCTTCCTCTTAAAATTGAATACATTAAATACCACTGAAATTAGAGAGGATTACCATTGAGAGAAACATGGAGTGATTTGTAAAACAGAAGCTAACATGCCAAGTTAATGAATTAGAAGATATTATTTTTCTGTCTGTCTGTCTTCTGAAAAACATTCCTTGAACTTAATTTTATCTTACTTTATCTGATTCAGGAAATTAATCTTCAGCAGTAGAAGTCTTATTGACCCTGTTGGAAAGAAAAATAAATCTTCTGCACTGTAGAGGACCATCATAATCCTCACTGATTTCTGTGTGATCAGATGCTTTACTTCAAATTTGCAAATACCATTAAAAAACACTGCAGCATTTTTTAGCTAATATTTCAAACGCCTGAATCTCAGAATTGTCTACCCACCACTGAGGACCTACTACTGATAATACCCTAAAAAAATATTTTGTTTCAAATGTAAACATTAAAAAACATTACTGTGATTTTCATGAAACCCAGCCTACGAAGAAACTTTCAAAACAAGTAACTTCCCTTCAAAACCCTTTTTTTTCTCAAATGGTTTTTGCCAGATGGACATAGTTTCATTACTACATTGAAATACTAGTAATAAAAAGCTAAATTAATGTTTTAGTAGGTGCTAAGTGTCATCTGCCTTTTATAACTTTTAGAGTAAAATATAAACCAGGTATTTCAGCATCCATCATAACATGTTGGAGTTAGCACTGTGAGATGTACCAGAAAATATTATGAAATAAAATGCTTTTCCAAAATATTATTTTTCTCTAGAACTTTTGAATTTTTTTGTAGAAAATAAAATATTTAGATATAATTTAAATTATATGAAATGTGGGCTTTCACCTACGACTTTAAAAAAATACATGTTTTTAAACTGATGAAAAAACACTCTCATTTGTGATTTCAATTTATATAGCATAGGTCAAATCAATAGAAATTCTACTATAACAGTGTAAAACTAAAGCAGAAATCAAACATCTGAAGTTTTAATACATAAGGGAATTTTCAATGCAGCATATTTTTTCTTGGTGAATTTTCTTTTTTACAGATGAAGCTGGCAGAGTTTTGCTTCATTTGCTTCAATGTCCTTGAAATCCAGAAGAGAGGGTGAAAACTAAATAAATCATTTTGAAGCAAAAAACCCCCAACTTCAAATAAATTTTTGCTCCAATAATATTTTTTCTTTTTTTTTCTCAACAGAAAAGCACATTTTCCAAATGTTCTGCTACCTTTAGTGTATGTGCATTACCTTTAGAAAGACAGTAATGTGCTTAATGTGGCATAAAACAGAATCACATAGTGATTCATGTAAGAAAGCATAGTGAGAAATCATATAAACAGAAAATAGCTAAAAGTTTTTAATCTTTCAACTAATGGCACAAAGTCAGTGCTCTGACACTTCGCAAAATCCACTTTTTTTCACTAAATCTCCCTTTTACAATAATATATACTTCAGAGTACATGTTGTTCATATAATATAGCAATTTCTCCCTGATTTAATATCTTTTCAGTTGCAGAGTTCAGTCTTAATTGTGTCCTGCATTGTCAGAGCATGATAATGCACAGCTATGTCTGTAAAACTTGCATTCAGGCAATGGGTAATTCAGGTATGCATTCCACAACATTACAGAGGCTTTCTCACTTATTTTTCCCTGGTCTTGAACATGTAAAATGAAGTAGAACTGAAGGATAAACATATAGGTCTTGCAAGAGAATCAGCATTTGCTTTTTTACATTAATTATGATAGGATTTCTATATGCATTTTCAAAGGCACTCGTTAAATCTAAGTAATTTTTTAAGAATTCTACATTCTCCAAAGCATTTGATCTATTTTCCTTCCAAAGTGTTATGGTGGGTTGACCTTGGCTCAATTCCAGGTGCCCACCAAGCCACTCTATCATTCCCTCTCCTCAACTGGGCAAGAGGAGAAAAAACATAACAAAAGGCTCATGAGTTGAGATAGGGACAGAGAGATCACTCAGTAGTTACCATCATGGGCAAAACAGACTTGACTTGGGGAAGTTAATTTATTAACACTCAAATCAGTAAGAGAATGAGAAATAACATCAGATCTTAAAACACTTTTCCCCAACCTTCCCTTCTTCCCAGGCTCAACTTCACTCCCAATTTTCTCTACCTCCTCCTCTCCAGCAGCACAGGGGAAGAGGGAATGTGGTCAGTTCATCACACATTTACTCTGCTGCTCCTTCATCCTCACACTCTTGCCCTGCTCCAGTGTGGGATGCCTCCCACAAGAGAGAGTCCTCAAACTTCTCCAATGTGAGTCCTTCCCACGGGATACAGTTCTTTAGAAACTGCTCCAATGTTTCCATGGGGTGCAGTCCTTCAGGAACAGGCTGCTCCAGCATGGGCCCACCACAGGGTCATAAGTCCTGCCAGCAAACCTGCTCCACCATGGGCTTCTCTCTCCATGGGTCCACAGGTCCTGCCAGAGCCTGCTCCAGCATGGGCTTCCCATGGGGTCACAGCCTCCTTTGTGCATCCTCCTGCTTTAGTGTGGGGTCCCCCACGGGTTGCAGTGGATATCTATTCCACTCTGGACCGCCACAGGCTGCAGGGGAATCTCTGCTCTGGCACCTGGACCACCTCCTCCCCCTCCTTCTTCTCTGGACTTAGTGTCTGCAGAGTTATTCCTCTCACATATTCTCACATATTCTCACTCCTCTCTCCAGCTGATGTTCCAACACAGGGCTTTTGTTCCCTATTCTTAAATATGTTATCACAGAAGTTCTACCACTCTCACTGATTGACTCAGCTCTGGCCAGTGGCGAGTCCATCTCAGGGCTGGTTGACACTGACTCTATTGAACATGGGGGCATTTTCTGGCATTTTGTCACAGAATCCACCTCAGCAGCCCCACTGCTATCAAAACCTTGCCACGCAAACCCAATACAGCCAATTTAGCTTAGGCCAGGTGTCATCAAAATTTACAACCATACCATACCAATTGCAGTTATCTTCTGCTTGACAGTCCAAAGTTCAATTTTGGACACTCACCACCACAAACTTCCAATTATCTGTTAACTTTCACCATTCAAGCCATTTTTCTCCTACACAGTACTTTTCCTATTACTCCAATGGAGTACATTGTGGGTTTTTTAAATAATATCAAAGGTAGTATTTTCACTCTACAGACACCTAACTGTATCTCATTTCTTTGTTCACAAGGTGCAGGGATAATTGAATTTTTCATCCACATGCTTTCTTCGTGACTGGGCACTCAGCTTACAGTATCACAGGAGCTGGACTGAATGACTTTCTTAGCCTGGATCTCATTATGAATAGTGGTTGCCAGAAGATTTTAATCTTTGCCCCCAGACCTAATGAACCACACCATCTGACTGTACCATCTGGACTCGGGAAAATTCTGATGAGTTCAGCAAGTGTTTGAGACAGGAGAGACCTTCCTCCACACCCAGTCTCACAGAACTGATGAATCTAACAGGCTTGATACATTAATACCATTGCATATGGGCAATAACACCCAGAAAAAACATGCCAGTAGTGTTTACTTTACTGCCTCAGAGGATTAAAACCTTGCAATCCAGAGAAATTAGCTCTGTCTTGCAGGAGAGAAAGAAGAAAGCAAAAGGAATAAGTGGTGAAATACGGAGAAGTATTTTTTCTCTCACTGGTTTCCTCACAGAATTTCTGAATCTCAAGTTGGGCTTACAGCCTTGGCTGTTGAAGAGACGGGAAGGAGAGAAAGAGGAAAATAACCATTTTATTTGTCAAACTGAACAAGTCTGATAAAAAGATTGACAGAAAAACAACTGTTCAATCTGAAAATGACATTGTTAGGTGTCACTCATCAGCATGAACTAGTTCCTCCTTAAAATATATAAGCATCCAAAAGCATTTCGCTAAAATGACAGATCCCTATTTCTTACTATTATTGTTTTTAAGATTAAATATTAACAGTAAAAAAAAAGGAGCTGTAAGTACACTAAGCAGCTTGACAAATTACACTAGCTTTTAAAATAATATAAACTGCAAAGGCAGCTGCATGATATTCTGATTCCATTAAGGTAAGAAATTAATTTTACACATAACTTCCCAGATGCAGCTCATGACAAACATGATGTAATTGCAGATTAAGTCTATGGAGTTGTTCTGAGAAATCTAGAAAATAAATTATCACCAAAATACCTGTCTCCTGTTTTTGGTCGGGTCTTTCTTAGTGTGTTCTCTGTATCAGTTCTCAGTCATGAAAGAGTAAACAGTCCAGACTGCACCAGCCAGGAAACCTGAAGCAACTGAACACAGAAACTTGGTTTGCAGAAAGTCAGAAACCAGAAAACAAAATAAAACAAGAGAATGAATAATTAATCACACCCCACAAACAACTTCTGGAGTAGGGGAAAAATCAAAATCTATCACCCTTACCCCCTCTAAAATACCCCCTCTAAACCTGCCTAAGGAAATATATGCATAAACACAAACATACAAAACCAAAAGCAAAACCAGTACAACAGCACCAACAGAAAGCTCCCAAAGACAAAAACAACTCCCTCAAACACCGGCTAGAAGAAAAATACCCCACAGAAAATTGTCATCAATAAATGAAAACATGAGAAAACACAAAAAAATGTGGAAAAAGCCCTACAAACTACTAAGAAATTGAAGGTAAAAGAGAAAAAAAATCCAAATAAAACACTGGAATGAAGAGAAAAAGATGTTTCCAAAAGAACTGCTGAAAATTGGGGAATAATCCATATTTATTTACCAAAAATTCTATCATGATGGAAAACCTCAGCCAGAAAAGAAAGAAAAGAAAGAAAACCATGAAAGCAAACTGGTGTTCTTCTAACTACCAAAGTCCCTGCAAGTTGCCTTATTCGTTGCAGTGCCGCTTACCAGATGGGTAAATAGGTGCTCCCACAGCAGCTGAATGGGAGCCATCTGCAGAACATCTGCAATTACAAACCTTTACAAGTTGAAGAAACATAGCTGCTGTTTCATGTTTCCATTGCAAATACAGGACTAAAGAAAGAAATATGAGTTTCATCAAGCAGCTTAATGCTTCAGGGTGTACCATTTGCAAAAGAACCAGGAAATAGTGGCTTTTTCCATTTTGTCATTTTACTACTAGCCTCAAGTCCAACTAGGCTACTGAAATTTTCAGAACAAGCATGTTTTTCCTCAGTAGAGAATATTCTGATAATCACAATTCTCCTCTGTCATATAGCTCTGATACAAAATCAGATACTGGGTTTTCATTTCCCTGGGTGTCAGATTGCCTATTATCTCTACAGGAGTTTGACTCATATGCCAGCTAATTCACTGACACCAAATCACAAAAATATCTGAAGACAGAGCAAACTGGATGGAAGAGCTGAAGCAACAGTGGAATTAAACTGTCTTAGTAAATATATACGTTGCAGCAGTTGCACTCTAGCTTAGAATCAATGGGCCTTCTTTTCTGCGTTGATTACAATCATTTCTCATTGCTTGTTTCTAAGCTTTACTTTCAGACATGGGGGCATCTTGGCATTGCTTTGCTGGACAAATTTCTGTGGCATCCTCTCCTTGGTGTCTATAGGAAAGCACATTTGACACCAGCTCTCTTCTCCTTCACTCCATGGTACTCTCCAGAGATCACAGACTGCTGCAGGTCAAGCTACATGGATCCAAGTCACAGTTTGTTCCCTCCTTTTTCTGAGAAGGAATTTAGCCCTACATTTTCCATACAGACCCTCGATCTAATAATGGAGTAAGGAAAGGCACATCTTTGACCTATCACAACATGAAGAAACTGGAGATCAGACCTTTTTCTCCTCTTTTTTTTTTTTTTTTTTTCTTCCCTAACCTGGAAATCACAGCACTAATAAACAGGTCCTTCATTAAGTTTTGAAGACTTTTGGCAGGAAAGAATTTGAGCTGCAATATTTAATATAACAAAAATTAACCTAACCTTTATGCATTCTAAATATGATGTTAACAGTATTCACACAGTTCAATTTTGAGCAGGGTATGCAGTGAGGAATATCTAATCAGTTATTTAATTTTGGAAAAACCTTTTTGTACCTATTGACATTCCCATTAAAAGACCTGCTAAAATGGCTCTTCAAATGTTCACACTGTACTGACATTTTCACACCTTTTTTTCTTTCAGAACAGGTAATGACCCCGGGTTTTGGACATCACATATCTGAATTTTCAGCAAAAGCACCATCACTTCTTAAAAGCCTACTTTCATTATATTACTTGCCAGTTTCTCTCTTACATCTAAATACACTTGTGGTCCAATGTACAAGTCTTCCCATGGTTCGTCTGTTATCAGCCACAGATACAGCACAGACATTACCTGCAAATGGAATGGGCAGGAAAAAAAACCCCAAACTAAAAAATATCTGCCATTGCTGTTCTGGAGTATTGGTGCAAAGAAATAAAATTATGTTTCTGATTAGCTAGGACAGTCTTAGAGAAGATGGGAGATAAGAATACTTAGATAGAAAAGGTAGAATTTTGTACTTGTTTTGATCTTCATTTATGTTATTGCAGGAAATATTTTTTTTTTCCAGTTTGCATCAAAGTACTTACCCCAATAATCTGGCCTTGCTCAGCCAGTATTTAATTTTAAAGCATCATTTTCACAGCTTAAAGAGCTACTAAAAACCAGCTTGTAATGCCCACAGTACTTCTGAATAATTGTATGTCATGAGTGATTAAGATAGTTATGGGAAAAATACTGTCTTAATATATTTGTATTTCCAGATAAAGTAGATGGTCACTCATTCTATTATCCATCATTTTCTGCACATGGAAATAGGAATGTATGTACTGAACTAGTAGTTAGGGAGGAGCAGGATACAGCGGATATCTTGATTTCTGGGATTTTATTAAAAATACCTTGGGAAACACAATAATATTAACTAAGAACTGTAAATGATTTTCTAGCTAGTGCAGTGTCACAAGTAAAGAAAAATATTTTAGTGTTAATATGATTCTTCATTCAAGAAGACAGACCGCAGTCTTTTTTGTGCTCTTTACAAAGAACTGAACTGAAAATGCTTGATGCACAGATAATATCGGTAACAGAAGATAAGAAATATAAGTACTTATCTTTAAGTGCAGTCTTTCTTATTTAGAATCATGTTCTTGTAATACAATGCCACCAGCAAGAACCATTAAAATTTATATGACAAGATGAAGATGAAGTGCTGTATATCAGAATTATGATTATATGCAGACATTTATTGTATTTGTTTAAATCATGCTTAACTATATGTATATACGACAAACTGATGAAAAAGGTACCATCAAGCTGTAGGAGCTGGAATGTTATGAAATGTATGCACAGTAATGTTAATACATCTGCTAAGAAACTGTTATCTTAATAACATAACATATACCATATATATCATCATATAATAATAATGTGCCTAAAGCTGCATATACACAATTCCTCAGCTTATGTTGTTTTTTCTGTTGATTTTTGTCAATGTAATTCCCTAGTGTAATTTTCCCACTCAAAAGGGAAAAATACTGGGTTGTTTCCTCTGTTGGTAGATTTGCATTTTCTGTATGTTTTTACTTGCGTGTTATCCTAATGCATAAGTACAACTTACAGGCTCTCACCAGTGGAGCAGGTAGGAAATTTTCAGTGAAAGAAAGTCAACACTTCTAACTGATCTAGACAACTCTAACAAATAGGGTTCAGTAGCGCTGAAAATATGGATATCCACTTCAAGCACAGCGTTGAAACAAAGTTATTTTACTTATTCAACAAATAAGTAAACTAAAGCTTAGTTAGCTTTGTTAAAACAATTTTGGGAACAAGCAAGTGATCATTTGTATATTATTGAATATATCAGTATAATCAATATTAGGTTGAAGATTAAATCAATAAATTCATATTTAAGATGCATATTTTCAGAGCACGTTTTCCTCCACAGAAGAGGGAGCAACTTTTATGCAGTTGTGAGGAAACTTGTGGTGAAGATGCAAAGTGATAAAGTAATAGGATCAACGTTTTATTAGAATAGTGAAAACAACAACAGAAAAAACTGTAAAAGCTGTAACAGTTTCAGGAATAAGCACCAACCGCAAACAAATATTGGCAAGTTAGACGAAAGAATAGAATATCCTTGCTGGCACAGAAAAATCCAAACTAGTTTTTCAGCTACTAGCCCAACAACTCTCAGGTAATTCTTGCATGTATTGATTTTGTATACAAACACCCCCAAGACATTCTTACAAATACTCACACAGCCTATTTAAATAAACATATAAAAATATTTTTGATTATATTTCTTTAATGGTCTTTAGCAGAAAAAGACCAACAGTGCAAAAATTTCATAGCATTTATAGCAAAACATACTCATTCATGTTTAATTAAAGTTTTGATATTCGCTGTTGACAATAATATGCATCACCTCTAGATCTCATTGTCACCATCAATTAATGACCTGGTAAAAAGCACAGCATGTCCAGTTGTTAGCAAGTAACTTTGCCAATTACCTTAGCTGTTGCTTCTTGTTATTTTTGTTTCTTAATTCATTAAATACCTACAAAACCATTGTGATGTGCAGACCATATAAGTCATTCTAATTTTACTGTTGTGTAATGTAACAGTAAAATTAGAATGCCAAGACTGCCCCACATCTCATAAAATCAACTTATTATCAGTACCACATCCTTTGGTGGGATTTAGATTTTGCTGACTTAAATCATTAAAAATCCAGTCTCACTGCTAGCAGACTGGAAAATTGGGCAATTTGAACAACTGTTGGTTATTTGAGGGGTTAATTCTTCTACCTCAGATGCTGAGCTTCCACTAAATGTTTCCAGACTTCCAAGGTGAATCTCTGCCCAGACTAGCAGGTGACAAATGAGAGGAGGAGAGCAGCAGAGATTGTCCTGTGGTCCCTGGGGTCCTGTGGTCCCACTCACATAGTTTTGCCTCCTACAGGGCAGCTCTCTGGAGGCTGGAAGATGTCTCATCTTCCTGCTGTCCTGCAGACTGCCCAATATGCCCAGCTGGCATCAGATGTGAGGGCTCCACGGTTCACCCACTTCCTAACCCATCCTTTCTCATGGGAAATTTACTGTCTTCGTGCAAAGGTTGTCTGGAAGCTCATTGAGTATAAGGGCGTTCATACACCAGCAGCAGATTTTTCCAAAAAACAGATTCTAGATCAGGCCTGGGGCATGTTGTTTAAGGGCCTCATTATAACCTTTACAGTACAGCTCAGGTCCTTCCTGAAGGACCATGGAATTGTGCTGTACCATATATGTGACTTTTAAAATTTAAGGCAGGACCCTGATTAATTTCTCTTTGGTATTCATGGGCTGCAGGACCAATTCAATCTGAAGCAGCAGCAGAAGAATTCCCTCAAGATAAAAACTCACAACTAATAATTGCCTCAAATCAGGCAAAATTAGAACATCCTTTTCCTCATAAATGAACCGTACTTCCTACACAGCTGGTTCTCTTGTTCAATAAAACCAATTTTCATTGTATGTCCTACAAATGAAAGTGAAAGGCTGGTCCCCCTTTCCTCCTTGCTTGACCCTCTTCCAGGGTAACCCTGCATGGGATTGGAGGCCTGGGCTTTGCAGTGCTGTTCTCTGAGACACATAAACAATTTCATTGCACCTATTTTTTCCATTTACAACTTCTATGGTGTGCATCTATTTACAGCCTCAAGTTAATTTATCCTATATGTGATTGCATATTCTGACAATATAATTAATATTCCAGAGATGTATGATAATTTTTTAATAAAAATCCAATGCTCAGAGTACGCTTTTCCAGGTTTACTATAAAATCTGAGGGTGACAGAGAAAGTTTTTCATAAGGCATATTTATTTAGAGCATTCATTTTCATCTTAATTTTCCCTACTCAGCTACACCACTGAACTCTCTAGCATGATAAGAACAGATACTCCCAAACGATGTTGAAAATAAGCACAAAAGGTCTTTTGGATGGGTAAAAATTTAGAAACACAATTTTTTTTGGAGGAGAAGAATTAGATGGAAGGAATATTTCTGTGTCAAGCACTGATAATATTTTTTTTTGAGGAAAATAGATACTGTGTGGTTTAGAGATGAAAGGAAAAGATGATTCTGGGCTTTTTGAAGACTGCACTCTGCCTTAAAAATAAACATAGCAGGTAAAGATGTTTGACACAAACAATGAATGGTAAGACAAAAACCTGTGCACTGAGTAGTTATGAAAGCCTTGATTCCTATGTCATGATGCGCAAGAATTATTTGGCAGAAAAAGTTGCTATGGGAATATAACACAATCTTATTTTAGGTAATACCTGACACCAATCCGCCAAGACACTCTGCTTCTTTTTCCTAGTCTCTAGGGAGTTTTGCAGGCAGCTCTTACAGGAAAGTGGTGGGTGACTCTCTGTTGAAGGATACCGAGGCACCCATCTGGCGACCTGATAGGGAGTCATGAGAAGTATGCTGCCTTCCAGGAACCAAGGTCCGAGATGTGGCCGAGTGTATGCCACAACTCATTGGGAAACCGACTACTATCCACTGCTGCTATTTCATGTAGGCCTGAATGACACTGAGAGCCATAACCTGGGTAAAATCAAGGAAGGCTTTTGAGCCCCGGGAGAGCAAGTGAAAAACATTGGTGCCCAAGTTATCTTCCATTTTGCCAGTTCGAGGGAAGGGAGCAGCCAGAAACAGGCACATAACGTATATCAACTCCTGGCTACGTGGCTGGTGCCACCATGATGGGTTTGGTTTTTATGACAATGGGGTGCTCTTCAATGATGACAACATGATA
This sequence comes from Phalacrocorax carbo, assembly GCF_963921805.1. Classification (NCBI taxonomy): domain Eukaryota; kingdom Metazoa; phylum Chordata; class Aves; order Suliformes; family Phalacrocoracidae; genus Phalacrocorax; species Phalacrocorax carbo. Next base: position 70,600,302 of record NC_087548.1, on the reverse strand, counting down.
GGGAGGGATGGAATCCATCTGTCTAAAAGGGGCAAGGGAATCTTCAGCAGTAGGCTGGCTGACTTGGTGAGGTGGGCTTTAAACTGAAGGACTTGGGGGGTGGGATCCATTATGGAAATGCTCATACCAGCATGTCCAACAGGGGAGTAAGTCAGGCCAAGCAGTGTGGTGATAAAGGTCCCTTAGCTGTCTCCCAAGAGGTGAAACAGAAGAGTAATCACCTCAAGTGTATGTATACAAATGTACGCAGTCTAGGTAACAAACAGGAGGAACTGGAGCTCCGTGCCCACTCAGAAGGTTATGACATCATAGGAGTAGCTGAAACATGGTTGGACAACTCAGATGACTGGGGGATCACAATGGATGGTTACAGGCTCTTTCATAAGGACAGGCAAGGTAGAAGAAGTGGAGGAGTTACACCCTACATTAAGGAACACCTTGAATGTATCAAAGTAAACTATGGTGATTGCGACTGGTCTATCGAATGCCTCTGGGTTAAAGTCTATGGGGTCGTCTCCAAGCAGGACCTCTGTCAGGGACTAGAAACTTGTCTCAACGTTGTTGGCAGGCAAGATTATCTACCAAAGCCTGATCACTACAGCAGCAGAGCAGAACAATTTAATCACCAAGGTCGACCCAACAGGAATGTGTTCCCTGTTATCTCGGAGTACATGCCCTCCGCGCGTACGCCCGAAGTCAAGGCCAGCTGGCAACATATGGGGGGGGGGTGTGTTCAGACCCTCTAGAACTTTCAAGCACCCTCTAGTTATGGTACTGGGCATGTGCTCCAGCACTGAGTGGGAGGTGCGGGTATGCAGAATAGTTATTGACTATGCAAGAGAGCAACCTTATAAAGGGGGAAACCGGAGGAGATGACAGGGGCATGTTCTGGAACATGTCCCCCCTCCACTGGCTTCAAAGATGCATCGGACACATGGACTCCACCCACACCCAGATTGCCCAGATTCCCCCCTGCCCAGACCGGACAGACCGCCACAGATCTGGGGTGATAGCTATCGCAACAGTCCCACTCTCTCCCTCCCTCTCTCCTTCTTGTTCCCTTTTTCACCTTTTCTTTCTCTCTTTCTTTTCTTTTCTTTCACATATCTATTTTTGACCAAATAAAGTGACTTGGCATTTGACTCCTTTTTGAGTCTTATTTCTGTTTCCAAGAATGTAAAAGGAACCTAGTCATGATAACACATTGAGGTTTATCAGAAGTTAAGCCCAGCCACCCCCAACCTCCCAGAATTATCTGAGGTCGGTTGGAAAGCAAGGGGTTTTACCTCTGCCAAATTGTTCAACCCAACAGCAGATTGTGACAACGTCACAGTGGACATCTGCTACCGACCTCCAAATCAAGATAATAATTCCGATGAAGAGATACTTGGGGCACTAAAGCAAGCTTCTGACCAGCAGGACCTGGTCCTTATGGGTGACTTCAACTACCCAGACATCTGCTGGAAGAACCATACAGCAATTTATATGTCATTCACCAAGTTCCTGGAATGTATAGAGGACTCCTTGCTCATACAAATGCTAGATGTGCCAACCAGGAAGGAGGCACTGCTGGACCTGCTACTCACAAACCAAGAAAACCTGATTTGTAATATCTCGATTACTGATAGCCTTGGCTGCAGTGATCATAATATTGTGGAGTTCAGGATCCTGCTGAGCATGCTGAAGGCTGGTACTAAGACAAGGGTTCTGGATTTTAGAAGAGCAAACTTCAGTTCACTCAGGGATCAATTGGGAGGGATTCCATGGGAAGCTTCCATGGAAGACAAAGGAGCTAGCGACTGCTGGGAATTCTTCAAGAACTCTCTATTGGAAGCACAAAACCAGTTCATCCCCTATAAAGGAGAGGCAAGTAAGTGGAGCAAGAGGACCCCTTGGCTTAACCATGACCTCTGGGGTCTACTCAAATCCAAAAAGGAAGCATGCCAGAGATGGAGGAGTGGAGGATTATCTATCGAGAGCTGCAAGGGCATTGCCAGACTGTGCAGAGATTCAGTTAGAAAAGCAAAAGCCCAGCTCGAATTGAAACTGGCTGTAGATGTCAAAAAAAACAAGAAAGGGTTCTTCAAGTATGTCAACCATAAGCAGAAACAGAAGGAAAACACAGGCCCACTGTTAAACAGAAGAGGAGAGTCAGTCACCAACAATGCTGAAAAAGCAGAGGCCCTCAACACTTTTTTCACCTCTGTCTTTACCAGCACTGTCAGGTCCCAGGCTTTGGGAACAAAACTGCTGGTTGATCCAAACATAGACCCACCATCAGTGAAGGAAGAGTTAGTATGTGAATTACTACAGGAGCTTGACCCCTACAAATCAATGGGCCCTGACGCCATTCACCCGAGGGTGTTGAGAGCACTGGTTGACATCATTGCAATGCCACTCTCCACGATCTTTGAGAAGTTGTGGAGAACAGGGGATGTCCCAGAGGACTGGAGGAAGGCAAATTTTACCCTTATCTACAAGAAAGGCTCGAGGGAGGATCCAGGTAACTATAGGCCCATCAGCCTTACTTCAATCCCTGGGAAAGTTATGGAATGAATCCTCCTGGGGGCTGTCACAAGTCAAATGAAGCATATGATTGGGAAAAGCCAACATGGCTTCACTAAAGGCAAAGCGTTCTTGACAAATCTGATGGCCTCCTATGACAAAGTGACTTGCCTGGTTGACATGGGGCGGGCGGTGGACATTGTCTTCCTGGAGGTCTCCAAGGCCTTTGATATGGTCCCCTACAGTATTCTCCTGGAGAAATTGATGCGTTATGGCCTAGACAAGTGGTCTGTGCGGTGGGTGGGGAACTGGCTAACGGATCACAACCAAAGGGTGGTGGTAAATAGTTCTTTTTCAAAGTGGCAACCTGTCACATGTTGGGTCCCCCAGGGATCGATACTGGGCCCAATGTTATTCGACATCTTCATAAGTGATCTGGACAATGGCATCAAGTGTAGCCTGATGAAGTTTGCTGATGACACCAAATTGAGCAGGGAAGTAGACACTCCAGAAGGGAGAGCTGCTCTGCAGGAAGGTCTGGATAGGCTGGAAGAGTAGGCCAGCAAGAACCTCATGAAGTTCAACAAGGAGAAGTGTAAGATCATGCACCTGGGAAAACATAATCCAGGACTGCAGTACAGACTGGGATTCACCTGGCTGGAGAGCAGCTCTGTGGAAAGGGACCTGGGGGTCCTGGTGGACACACAGCTCAACATGAGCAAACAGTGTGCTGCTGCAGCCAAGAAGGCCAACAGGGTGCTGGGTTGCATCAAAAAGGGCATCGCCAGCAGAGAGATAGAAGTCATCATCCCACTCTACTTGGCACTTGTCAGGCCACACCTGGAGTCCTGTGTACAGTTCTGGTCCCCGCTATACAAAAAGGATGTGGACAGGCTGGAAGGGGTCCAGAGAAGGGCCACCAAGGTCATCAAAGGACTGGGAAGGATGCCATACGAGGACAGGCTGGGAGAGCTGGGTTTGTTCAGCCTTGAGAAAAGGAGGCTCAGAGGGGATCTCATCACCATGTACCAGTACTTAAGGGGCAGCTACAAAGAAGGTGGAGACTGCCTTTTTACACGGAGTCCCATGGAGAGGACAAGGGGGAATGGACACAAGTTGCTCTTGGGGAGATTCCGATTGGACATGAGAGGGAAATTTTTCACAGTGAGGACAGTCACCATTGGAATAATCTCCCCAGGGAAATAGTTGACCTATCCACGTTGGTCACCTTCAAGAGTCGTCTGGACGGGATGCTGGGCCATCTTGTCTATACTGTGCTCTTCCCAGAAAGTTTGGACTAGATGATCCCTGAGTTTCCTTCCAACCTGAGATTCTTTGATTCTGTGATTCTGTGATTCTGTGAAAGTTAAGTAAGAAAGCAGGTATCAACTGAACTTCCAAAGCTCCTGTTGTCATTTAAACCCAGCTGCTAACTGAGCCCCACACAGCCACTTGCTCACTCCCCCCTGCTGGGATGGGGGAGAGAAACAGAAGAGTAAAAATGAGAAAACTCATGAGTTGAGATAAAGATGATTTAATAGGTAGAGCAAAAGCCACACACACAAGCAAAACAAAGCAAGGAATTAATTTACTACTTCCCAGTGGCAGGTAGTTGTTCAGCCATCTGCAGGAAAGTAGGGATCCATCACACATAGCAGTTCCTTGGGAATAGAAAAGCCATCACGCTGAACATCCTCCCCTTTTTTCTTCTCCTAGTTTTATATATGCTGACCATGACGCCATATGGTATGGAATATGCCTTTGGTCAGTTGGGGTCAGCTGTCGTATCTTTGTCCCCTCCCAGCTTCTTGTGCCCCTGGCAGAACATGGGGAGCTGAAAAAGTCCCTGACTAGTGTACTAGTAACAACTAAAACAGCAGTGTGTTGTCAACATTATTCTCATAAATCCAAAACACAGCACTATACCTTCTACTAAGAGGAAAATTAACTCTATCCCAGCTGAAACAAGGACACCTCTCTTTTAAGTCTTAAAATAATAATGGGACAGTTATTCAATGAATGGTCAAAAACTTACTAATTAGTACATTGGTTAATTATAGATTATGTGTTTATAATACAAACATTGCTAAATTATTTCAATTTTTTTTATCTGATTTAGATTTTTTTTAGAAACAGCTAATTACATTATTATAATGATTAAGAATAATAATTTCAGAAGTAAAAAGTTTCTCCTCATACCCTTTTAAAGCTCTCCACTTGGGAGATTAGTTTAGGTATTTCAGAAGACCACTTTTTTGGTGATAAATCACAATAATCAGTCTGCTAAGATTCCAAGATCTCAGAAGTGTAAGGAAAAGCAATGGCATCCTGCACTTACTTGCCAGCCAATGACCAGCCTTTGAGCCAGCTTCACTTGCAGCTCTTTTCAGTAGTGGAAAGGTCTTAATTAAGGATAGCAGCCCAGTGATTTCTGTCTGTTCCCTAAAAAAACTGCCAAGGTGAACTCTGTGCAGAACTCAGTATTTTCATTATAGAAGTTGGTCAGAAATTCCAACAGTCTCTTTTACATTTTCAAATATCACCTGCCCTAACTTATATATGAGATCATGCCCCATGGCTTTCATCTTCACTCCAAGGAGTGCAGGAATGGTAGATGAAAATGAACTTAAACTGGCTACCACTGTTAAATATTACTAAAAATATTTTTATAAATATATCATTGACAAAAGGAGGGCCAGGGAGAACCTCCCTCCTTTGTTGGATGCAGAAGGTAAACTTGCCACGAAAGATGAGGAGGCAGCTGAGGTACTTAGTGCTTTCTTTGCCTCAGTCTTTAATAGTCAGACTGGTCATCCTCAGGGTTGTCAGGGCCCTGTGCTGGGAGGTGGAGATAGTATGCAGAATGAAGTCCCAGTTGTTGAAGAGGTGGCAGTCACCGACCTGCTCCTCCACCTGGATGTTCACAAGTCCATGGGGCCGGATGGGATCCACCCAAGGATACTGAGGGAGCTGGCAGAGGAGCTCGCCAAGACACTCTCCATCATTTATCAGCAGTCCTGGTCAACCGGGGAGGTGCCAGATGCCTGGAAGCTAGCGAATGTGATGCCCCTCTACAGGAAGGGTCAGAAGAAGGATCTGGGGAACTATGGGCCTGTCAGCCTGACCTCGGTGCCGGGAAAGGTCATGGAGCAGGTCATCTTGAATGTCATTACACAATCCCCTGGGACAACCAGGGGATCGGGCTCAGCCAGCATGGGTTTATGAAAAGGAAGTCCTGCCTCACTAACATGATATCATTCTACGATAAGGTGACCCACTCAGAGGATGAAAGGAAGGCTATGGACGTTGTCTACTTGGACTTTAGTAAAGGCTTTGACACTGTCTCCCACAGCATTCTCCTAGAGAAGCTGGCTGCTCGCGGCTTGGACACGTGCACTCTGCGCTGGGTTAAAAACCAGCTGGGTGGCTGAGCCCAGAGAGTGGTGGTGAACAGAGTCAAATCCAGCTGGGGGCCGGTCACGAGTGGTGTTCCCCAGGGCTCAGTGTTGGGCCGGTCCTGTTTAATGTCTTTATCAATGATCTGGATGCAGGGATCAAGTGCACCCTCAGTAAGTTTGCAGATGACACCAAGCTGGGTGGAAGTGTTGATCTGCTGGAGGGCAGGAAGGCCCTACAGAGGGACCTGGACAGGCTGGATCATTGGGCCGGAGCCAACAGTATGAGATTCAACAAGGCCAAGTGCTGGGTCCTGCACTTGGGCCACAACAACCCCATGCAACGCTACAGGCTTGGGGAGGAGTGGCTGGAGAGCTGCCTGGTGGAGAAGGACCTGGAGGTGTTGGTTGACAGCCGGCTGAACATGAGCCAGCAGTGTGCTCAGGTGGCCAAGAAGGCCAATGGCATCCTGGCTTGTATCAGGATTAGTGTGGCCAGCAGGAGCAGGGCAGTGATTGTGCCTCTGTACTCGGCACTGGGGAGGCTGCACCTCAAGTACTGTGTTCAGTTTGGGGTGCCTCGCTACAAGAAGGACGTTGAGGTGCTGGAGCATGTCCAAAGAAGGGCAATAAATTTGGTGAAGGGTCTAGAGAGCAGGTCTTATGAGGAGAGGTTGAGGGAGCTGGGGTTGTTTAGTTTGGAGGAGTCTGAGACCTTATTGCTCTCTACAACTACCTGAAAGGAGGTTGTAGCGAGGTGGGGGTGGTTCTTTTCTCCCTAGTAACAAGCAAGAGGATGAAATGAAATGTCCTCAAGCTGCGTCAGGGGAAGTTTACATTGGATATTAGGATAAACTTCTTCACCAAACGGGTTTTCAAATATTGGAACAGGCTGCCCAGGGAAGTGGTTGAGTTTCCATCCCTGTAGGTATTAAAAGAAGGGTAGACGTGGTGCTTGAAGATACGGTTTAGTGGTGAACTTGTCATGATAGGTTAGCGGTTGGACTCAATGATCTTAAGGGTCTTTTCCAACCTTAACGATTCTATGATTCTAGGAAGCAATGCTAGTAAACAGTAACGGATAACTAGAGTTTCATCACTCTTGCTAGAAGGGGAGCTGGTTTTTCAATTACTAGAAAAAAAGTATTTTTAAAACATAGTTAGAATTCAAAAAATCATTATTTGGTAACCTCTTTATAAATGATACAGTGCATGTGTTTCCTGTATGAACAGTCTTATGAAAGATTTATCTTTCTGGACTTCAGAATTCTTGCTGCATTGACTGGCTATACAAATGTAGACCTTACTACCTGTGCTGATTTTGGATAGAGTTAATTTTCTTCACTGGAGCTGGTATAGTGTGTTTTAGATTTGGTATGAGAATAATGCTGATAGCACATGGAGGTTTTAGTTGTTGTTAAGTAGCGGCTAAATGTTTCTAAGTAGTGTCCATAATAGTCAAGGATTTTTCCAGCTTCCCAAGCTCTGCCAGGGGAACAAGAAGCCAGGAAGGGAGGGGACACAGCCAAGGCAGCTGATCCTAAACTGACCAAAGGCATATTCCATACCATATTATGTCATACTCAGTATATAAAGCTGGGCGAAGAAGAAGGTGGGGGGGACACTTGGAGTGATGGTGTTTGTCTTCTAAGTAACTGTACACATGATAGAGCCCTGCTTTCCTGGAGATGGTTGAAAAACTGCCTGCCCATGGGAAGCAGTGAATGAATTCCTTGTTTTGTTTTCCTTTCACGCACAGCTTTTGCTCCTCCTTTTCATTATACTATTATTGTTGTTATTATTATTACTATTACTGTTTGCTTTACCTATTAAACTGTGATTGTCTCAGCCCATGAGTTTTCTCACTTTTATCCTTCCAATCCTGTCCCCTATCCCGTGGGGGCAGGGGCAGGAGGGATTGAGCAAGTGGTTGTGTGGGGCTTAGAGCTGGCTGGGGCTAAACCAGGACACTGTTAACTCAAACATACATATACATATATTCTTCTTGGATGAAATGGAATAGCACAGGCGTTATTAGTAATTAAGAAAGGATCACAGTTAGGAGTGGAAACTATCACCTGAGAATTTTAATAATGCTTGGGCCAGATAAGAGCGTATTAGCAATGAACGTCTCATTGACAAGAAACTCCTAAAAGAATACAAATCAGTAGAACTTCAAGGACTAACAGTGGAAACGTCCTGCTACAAAGAAGGGTGTGAAGATAAGGGAAGGCCACAAACCAGTTAGCCGTGATAAAAGGCAAAATCTTGGCCCAGAAGGTGATGAAGCACAGTAACTGGGGGGAAGGTAATTGTGCCAGGGGGAGATTTCAACCACCGACTCAGCTGAGGGACAAAAAGAGTATCCCACCCCCCTTGAACATGCACAGTGAATTAAAATCACACTGTAGATTTAAATTGAAGCAGAGAAGATACAGACCACTGGAAGAAGGGGATGCCTAGTTGAATCAAGGGTTATGTATTAGACAGGCACAGTGTGTTGACTTATATCTACATGTCAAAAAAAATAGGGGTGCACGCTAGGTGGAAAGGTTCCCATTGCACCCATTGCCAAATAAAGTCATACATCCTTTTTAATACACCCAGTGTTAAGGAGTTTATTCCCAGTTTTTAGTGACAAGACTACCTTTTTTCTCACTGGTATATGCATTTGGACACAGCTTAAACTGGAGTCCGCTAAGGTAGTCATATATATTAAAAAAAAATTCAAAGGCTTTACAACCTGTCTATGCAAGACGACATATCAATAGGAAAAGAGAGCACAATAAAATCAAACATGTTAATGATTAAAAAAATTTTAGACCCCCCATTCTGGCACCTTTTTAATGTAATATATTGCTTCTTTATTCTTATAATACTGATGTATTACTAAGATTTTTCTTCCATCTCTTTTTATCTTTTTTCAATTGAATATTAATGAATATTGCAACAAAAATTTTTCTTGCTTTTAAGAAAACAGACATAGACCAATATTTGATTTGGTTAAATTTAAGCTTCATTATGACTTGGACAGACTAATCAAAAGTACTTATCACTGATTTTCCACAAAGACGTATTGGGTAGGGAGAGCCAGATCTGGAATATATATAATGGACATCATAATGTTGATATGTATCTATTGAAAAGTTGATCCAATGTCTTTAAAGTTGGAACGAGAGGCAAAACTATGTAAGTTACAGGGTAGCATTAGAACATCTCTCTGAATCAACAGTAGCTGTGTTCTCTAATGCCCCCAATATTTCTGTTTCCCAAAACAGCAAAGCTAAAGACTTCTTAGACCACACATCATCTGCTCCATCATTCTTCCTTGCTTTCCTCCACAAGGACATCAGGGCACAGCAGGATCAAATTGATCATGTATATTCAGGAGCAAGCCTACCTCCGCAGTATGTAGCCACTCACAGAATCATAGACTCATTGAGGTTGGAAAAGACCTCTAGGATCATCAAGTCCAACTGTCAGCCCAACACTACCATGACTCCTGAATGATGCCCTGAAGTGCCACATCTACATGTCCTTTAAATACCTCCAGGGATGGAAATTCTACCACCTCCCTGGGCAGCCTGTTCCAATGCCTGACCACTCTGTCAGTAAAGAAGTTTGTCCTAATATCCAATCTAAACCTCCCCTGATGCAGCTTGAGGGCATTTCCTCTCATTCTGTTGCTAGTAACTTGGGAGAAGAGACCAACACCCAATTCACTACAACTTCCTTTCAAGTAGTTGTAGAGAGCAATAAGGTCTCAGACTCCTCCAAACTAAACAACCCCAGCTCCCTCAGCTGCTCCTCATATGACCTGCTCTCCAGACCCTTCACCAAATTTATTGCCCTTCTTTGGACATGCTCCAGCACCTCAACGTCCTTCTTGTAGCGAGGCACCCCAAACTGAACACAGTACTTGAGGTGCAGCCTCCCCAGTGCCGAGTACAGAGGCACAATCACTGCCCTGCTCCTGCTGGCCACACTAATCCTGATACAAGCCAGGATGCCATTGGCCTTCTTGGCCACCTGAGCACACTGCTGGCTCATGTTCAGCCGGCTGTCAACCAACACCTCCAGGTCCTTCTCCACCAGGCAGCTCTCCAGCCACTCCTCCCCAAGCCTGTAGCGTTGCATGGGGTTGTTGTGGCCCAAGTGCAGGACCCAGCACTTGGCCTTGTTGAATCTCATACTGTTGGCTCCGGCCCAATGATCCAGCCTGTCCAGGTCCCTCTGTAGGGCCTTCCTGCCCTCCAGCAGATCAACACTTCCACCCAGCTTGGTGTCATCTGCAAACTTACTGAGGGTGCACTTGATCCCTGCATCCAGATCATTGATAAAGACATTAAACAGGACTGGCCCCAATGCTGAGCCCTGGCAACACCGCTTGTGACCAGCCACTAACTGGATTTAGCTCCATTCACCACCACTCTCTGGGCTCAGCCACCCAGACAGATTTTTACTCAGCGCAGAGTGCACGTGTCCAAGCCGCGAGCAGCCAGCTTCTCTAGGAGATACTGTGGGAGACAGTGTCAAAGCCTTTACTAAAGTCCAAATTGACAAGGTCCACAGCCTTTCCCTCCTCCACTAAATGGGTCACCCTGTCATAGAAGGAGATGAGGTTGGTAAGGCAGGACCTGCCCTTCATGAAGCCATGCTGGCTGGGCCTGATCCCCTGTTTTTCCTACACTTGCCTGGTGATCTCGCTGAAGAATAAGAGTTCCATAATCTTCCCCAGCACCGAGGTCAGGCTGACTGACCTGTAGTTCCCCGGATTCTCCTTCCAGCCCTTCTTGTAAATGGGCATCACACTGGCAACCTTCCAGTCATCTTGGGACCTTCCCTGTTAACTAGGACTGCTGCTAAATGATGGCGAGTGGCTTGGTTACCTCTTCCACCAGCTCCCTCAGTATCCTCGGGTGGATCCCATCCAGCCCCTGCCATTATCCACTGTTGGGTTGAACAACTTGGCAGAGGTTAAACCCCCTTTCTTTCCCACTGGCCTCAGACAACTCTGGGAGGTTGGGGGTGGCTGCGTTTAACTTTTGATAAACTCCAATGTGTTATCGTGACTAGGTTCCTTTTACCTTCTTGGAAACAGAAATAAGACTCAAAAAGGAGTCAAATGCCAAGTCACTTTATTTGACCAACAATAAATATGTGAGAGAAAAGCAGAGAGAGAAAAAGTGAAAAAGGGAACTAGAAGGAGAGAGAGATCGAGCGCAAGAGTGTTGCAATAGCTACCACCATGGATCTGCGGTGGTCAGTGTGTCTGTGTGGTCAGTCAGTCAGTCCGTCCATGTGGTCGATCTGTGTGGTCGGTCGGCCCATCCGTCCATGTGGTCGATCTGTATGGTCAGTCAGTCTGTCTGTCCCTGTGGTCAGTCAGTCTGTGCAGTCCACGTGTCCGACGCATCTTTGAATCCAGTGGAAGGGAAATGTTCCAGAACACTCCGCATGGTCTCCGCTGGTTTCCCCTTTGTACAGGGTTGCTCTCTTGTATAGTCAATAACTGTTTTCCATACCCACGCCTTGGCAATTAAACTGTCCCACTCAGTAGCTGTGCTGATCAGGCTTCTGTAGTTAAACTTGCCTGCCAACAATGTTGAGACAAGTTTCTAGTCCCTTACAACCGCATAGACTTATAAGTCTCCAGGTGGCTCAGCAGGTCATGAACTACTTGCTTCTGGATTACGAGGGGTTTATTCTGCTCCCCATCCCTGCCTTCCAGCTCAGGGGACTGAATACCTTGGGGATAACTGGTCTGATGGTTAAAGACTGATGCGAAGAAGGTATTAAGTATGTCAGCCTTTTCCTCATCCTTGGTGGCAATGTTCCCCCCTCCACATCCAGTAGAACATGGAGATGATCTTTGGTTCTCTTTTTGTTATTAATGTTTTTGCAAAATCATTGTTTTGTTTTCCCTACAGCAGTGGCCAGGTTGAGTTCTAGCTTGGCTTTTGCTTGCTTAATTTTCTCTCTGCAAGACTTAATAAGATCTTTGTACTCTTCTTGAGTTGCCAAGCTTTTGCCTCCAAGATTGTCTTGAGCAGCTAGGAATATTACTGCATGAAAAAGAATCACAATTGGCCTCTAAATCCTGAAATAATACATGAAGGGTCTACATATTTTTCATCTTTTGCTTCCTTCATGTTCATCAAGCATACACCTTCTATCTTTGTTCTTATTTAGGAACAGCCTGAACAAAGGGAAACCAACAGAGGAAAAATTGTTGGGTATTAGCAATTTTTTCCCAGGATTTACAGTTTCTTTATTTTGTACTGAACCAAACTGTTCTTAAAATTTTTCTGTAAGTTATCAGGTAGCAATGATAGATGGCATATCCACCTGCTTCTTGTTCCCTTAGTAACATCAATAATGTTATACAACTCTATATAACAGCTTACGCTAAGGGGTTGTTGTCATCAGCCATCAACATTTACAGGCCCAGAATACTAATGAGGTCTTACTATGGTCACTAAAACACTCACTAGATGCTTTCAGTAATGGAGAAATCCCACTTAGAAAAGAAGGTTGTAAGGTAAAAGGAGCACTTTACCCAGCTCTAATTTTCAGTGTCCAGTAAGTAGAACGACAATACGTATGATGTGTTCCAGCAACAAGGCCTATTTCATTTTAATTGCAAACCAGAGACTTTGCACAATAATGTATTCTCTTTCTGCTTGTCTTTCTTGCTAGATTTTCATCTTAAATGCCTTCATGTTTATTTATTCTGATTACCAACACAGATTTACGTACAGAGGTTGTCACGTGGGGATTATGCGACTGGCCAGCTAAACATGAAAAAATCAGTTTAACCATTCTGAAACATTATCTTCCCTGAGTCATTCTAGTCTGGCTCTTGATGAACTGTCTAGGGTGCAGCACAGGTCAGTACATCGTACGGTAACATCCTTCTGGCTTTCTCTACGTCTGGTTTTCAAAACTGCAGTAGATTTTTAGGGTAAGATTTATAACAGGTTCCTTCTGCTTAAGTAGGTGAGTGTCTCTGTCATTGCACAACCTCTGCCGTGGTGCTCCTGCACCCCAGTCCCTGCCCTCCTGTAAGATAAGGGTGTTTCCCCACAGCTCTGTCACAGTGGCCAGCCTGTGCATCACCACCGCCATACTATCATGTACCTCCTACCACCACCTCCTCTTTTTTGTCTTCCCCGCATGCAGATTCATAAACCACCGGGTTTATGCAGCACTCCTGCTGCAGACGGTACCTTCCTCTTTCCTTTTAGAGTATTCATTCTGACCCCCTGGCCTCAACCTGCAGTGTTTATCTCACAGTCCTTTTCGACTGACGTTGAGAGTTTTTCTTTTGCAATCTGATGGTAGAGAGAACAAACATACCTTTCCCCTCAAAAAAGCAGAACCAAAAAAACCTAAACCCCAAACTCTCATATATGCAACAAGAAAATCACCCTGCAGTGTGTCTGGAACAACAATCAGAAAACTGATTGTGCTCACTGTAATTATTTAATTAGAAGATCTCTATGATCAGCTGGACCCCTTTGCAGTTCAGTATGTACACCACCACCAATGGTTGTCTCTACTTCTGGCATTTGTGCATAGAATATTAAAGGAACCTAATAATAAAAAGACAATTATCTGACTTCCCTCTATCTACTTCAAAACTTAAGTGGCTACAACTTTTACCAGTAAATTAATTACACTATAACATGACAACACATCTGGAATACTACTGGTAAAACAAATACTGTGGACTAAATCGTAACTGATTCAAATTTTATAGGAAGAGTTTAGGTGTGGGAGGCTGTTTTCCTAAGACCATACTAACTGATACAGTTGGAGGAAAGAAGATGCTAAAGTTGGAGGAAAAACTGTTTTGAAAAAGACGTTCTGTGCCCAAGCATACTTGTTAGCTCTAGAATAAAAGTTTTAAAAAATTATATGTTTTTTTTAATCAATGGCAAAAAAAGTTCTCTACTTTGAAGAGGGATCCCTAGGTAGAAAACCATGTGATTATACATTTTGCAGAATAGTTTTGTTCTAGGCAAATTTATCTTTAGGCAGGTAACTTGCCTGAAATGACCTCCAGAGTTCATATGCTTTCCTATTAAGTTAGCAGGGAGGTATGAGTTTCTTGAAGAAAACATAGGAAAATTACCTAATTTAGAGACACATCTTTTTTTATCAGTCATTTAAAGAGACTATGTAAACACCAAAGATAAGGAATTAAACCTAGGTGTCATAAGAAACTGATGACTGTGTCTGCCCTTGGGAACTGCAGATTTTTATGCAAAAGGAAAGGAATGCAACAACATGGAAAAAACTATCCATTAAAGGTATTCTTTAGAAATAAAATTATTGAATATCTTTTTTTTGAGAGAGGTTTTTGTCACATTTTCAAATGGGAAAATTTGGGTTTATCAGTTACTTTCAATCATCACAAGGACTCTTATGAAGTGTCAGGGATAAAGATAAAAGATTTCTTTTATTATTTCAAGCATCTGTAAGGAAAGGTTTATATACCATGTTGTCTCAAAAGTACACTTATTTTTGTTTCTCTAAAGGTTATTTGAAGAATAACTTTTTAAAAAAATATTTTAGTTATCAAAAATAACAAAAAAGTCTTTACTACTCAGAGATTGCAAGATATTTTCATAAAGTTAAATACAATTTTCTTTCATTAATATGTTTACAGGTCTGACTGAAGCTTAGTTATCATCACGATGAGAAGGCAACAGAGATTATATGATTTACTAGAAAGATTTTTTTTATCCTTTTGTATCTAATTTTTTTTTTATTTTGGCAAAAGAAGTCATGACAGAGTGGCAGGAACAAAGAAATCATAGCAGGATTTGATCTTGATACCCATCTTTACTCATGAAAAGAAGATTCACTTTATATACATACATACATATATATATATATATTTGCTTTAATGAAACTTACCTGTCAGCTCCTGATAGAAACATCAGTACCACTACTTCTTCATGACAATCTGTCACAACGCATTACAAGCTTACAGTATTTTTATTTTAAATGACATATTGATTACAAAGAGTCAGAATTTCATGGCCCCGAAGAAAGCGTTAAATTTTGTCCCCTTCCTCTACAGAAAAAAGTTCAGTTTCTAATACTCAAAAATATTCCAGTTTTATTTAAACTATTTTTTCTTTCAAAATACCTCACAACTGAGTGAAGATGAAGGTGTGTTTGGAACTTTATTACACAAACAAATTTTCTATTGTTAGAAAATAAAGCTGACAAAAAGTTGATCTGTACTCTTGCACTGAATGTTAACTATATTCTTTATTTAGTATACTCTGTCCATATATAAGCCTGTCTTCTTGTGCTTTGAGCAACTCACAGTCCATGTGAGCATACCATCATGGTGCTAAACTGAACTAATGATGCTTTTGCAGGCACATATTCTTGAGCTGAGATCCTGACTGTCTTGACTACAGGGCTTTTAGTTATCTCAGAGCAGAGACAGAACAATCCATATATGTTGAGAATATCTATGAAGAGATCATTACTTCTGCAAGACAGCAAGGACAGTAAAATCCGTTGAAAAGAGAATTTTTATCCTTATCAGCTAACATGCTTAAGGATAGAGGAAGCCATGATAGGAATAAAGAAAAGTCAAATATTTGATCTCACATAGCTGAAAAACTGGCAATGGCACTTGATTGCATATAGTGTTGTCATCTACCTAGAGAGCTCATGAAAAATCTGGTCAGTGGCATAGCATGGCTCACAGGAGATGACCAAAGGAAGACGATTCACTTTCCTTTTCTTTTCCAAAAGAATTAAATATTTCCACTCTTGCCTGGCTCAGTGTAGTTTCAGATCCTTCCCTCAAACCACAATATTTCAATAACTATTCAGAATAGAAAGTAGGAGCTAAAGGTCAAATAATAAATTATGCTTGCAATTAAGTGACCCAGATTAAATGTTCCCCATGCATTGCCTTACATTTCAGAATGTTAAGAAAATGCCATGAGCCTTTTCTCAAAATCCTTCCAATTAGATGATTAACTTCATATTTTTGTAAGCCAATGAACAGTGGACAGTTTTTCAAGATTATCAAGTTTCTTGAAGATTATTGAAATGATAGTGAAAGTGTTTTGTTTCAAAAAAACTAAGTAATAGTTAAATTCATTTGGAAGAAAGAATATTTTTGGCACAGTTCAGAACACAGCTGAAAAAACTGTGCAAATGGGGCTTGCCTGATCCTGCGTCATTTGCTACTACAGCTGAAGAGAAGAAAAAAAAATATAGAGAGAGAGGAAAAAAAATTGGTTATGGTAAACAATTTCTGTAACACTACAGTGGGGGGGAAAGCACATTTAACACAGTCTATTAAATTTTCCTTGTACTTTTGCAGCAGTTTTGCTTTTGGCTCCAATATTCCAACCTTTTCTATTTGATATAGATTTTCATTCTTCATGCCTCACGTATCCTAGTCTTAATTCCCTTTTAGCTAACCCCAAGAGCTTCTTGCTAGAAAAGAACAAACATTAATGTTCCATTTATTGTGCTGTACAGAAAACAGTTCACATCCCTTGTCCCCTTTACAAAATATCATTATTTCTACAGCATGTCTCTTTTTTCCAGCTTTTTTCACAGGGAAATACAAGTTCCTGAATAACAAAACAACAGAAGTCATATGGGGTTCCCTTGAGAATGACTCCACCACTCTGGCCAGGACCCCCTGCTGTGCAGATATGCCAAGGCGGCCACTGGCCCACAGTGGTGGTGTGGGGACTTCCTCTCTGCCCTGTTCCTGCTGGAAGACTTCTGTTTTGCTCCACCAGCTGCTGGGATCAGAGTGTGATCCACAACAATTTAAACTGTATTTCTCACTCCATAGTTTCATAGAAAGGTTGGTATAAATAGTCCAGTGTATCTGAGCAGACAATGCATAAAAACTTAAAAAATCATTCTTCAGGACCTGACATTTTCATGAGCAGGACTCCCAGACTGGCAATATTCTAATAAGTGTATGTCCTCAGAAGAGTCTCCATAGTTAAAGTGGAACATAGTACACAACAGAGAAGAAAAACAATGAGCATTAACGCTCTGGTTTTACTGCACTTGAAAGTTTCTTCCTGTGTTAACTTCATATGATACTTCCCAGTAGAATAAGTATATATATGTGCTAGTCAGTATAATATTTAAGATATATATAATCAGGTGTATTTAATATTTGGATTAACTTGCAAATTCAAAGACACATTCCATTTATATTATTTCTTTAGGTAACATATTTTCGTTTCAAAATGACTGCTCTCCTGCATTTAAATAATCCAGCTGTGTCCCATAAAACTCAAAAAGCAAGACCTGTATACCTAGTGACTCTGTCAAGCAACACAGCCCTCTTCCTAGGCTTAGTCTGTACTATTGCCCTCCAGCTCAATCTCTACAGGCAGAAAAACACTGTCATGTACAGCAAAGAAGAAGAGAAAAGGTTTTGCAGTTTGCTATAGTAATCTCTTAGACCATTACTCTAAGCATGGTCTGTTCCACACACTTGGCTGGTTAGACAGCAAGGCTTGTCTCCTGGACCAGCTCACAACCTTCGTTGATTCTGCAATTCATTTTAATCATGAAATTTCCTATTACTTAGTATAAACCACAGTTTATACTGCTAAGTTCCCAGTCTGTTCAATAAGAATAATATTTCATTAAGTAACAGGATTTTTTGTCAAAAAAGGCACTTCTTATTTGCAGGGGCCTCGAGAGTTACAAATACAGTTGCTAATTGGGAAACCAGGTAACACAGAATGCTGCCCCACCCACGTGCATATGAAATACTGCCTCAGTTTTTTACTTAAAATTCTTTTTAAACAACAAAATAAGAAATGGCAAGTACAAAAATCTGTGGCTTAACTGAACTGTGCTATATAGATTTTTGTTGATGTTAAGGTCTGTATTATCTCCTCAGTTGAGGTCAGACAGACTGAATTAAGAGGACTACAGCAATATAAACTTCCACTAGTTTTCAAAGGAAAGTCAATACAAGCCCAAACCATGCTGGCAGTGCTTTACCTGCTTAAACTTCTGTAATAGCTACCTTTAGTATTTTCCCAACATAAAATGACTGCAGGATGGATACAGAGTATTATTGGATAAGTCTGTCTCCAGTACAAAGCTTTGCTAAATTAAATATTCCATTCTCCTGTCTGAAAGATTGGTGTAAAATAGAACAGCTATTTGGCCAGCTATACATTTTTTTCTAATATAAAATATGAGTGGAATAAATGGCAAGATAGGAAGATTGATGGACATGTGCGTGTACTGAAGACAGATCATTTACAGAGGAAAGCAAAAGTCTTCAGAAACCATAAAAGTACAGAAATGATTGCTACGTAGTATCACATTTTTGTTTCATAAAATTTTTGCAGCATTCATTGCTTGGTCATTGCAATAGAAGCAGATGAATGGTTATTTTGAGGGTCTCTGGCAGCGTAAGAGATGTGTCATGAACCACATTTTTCAGAAGCAATTTAGAACTTTAAGTCAAAACCAGAAAAAGGCACAACTATATATGTGAGTGCTGGCACAAGCTTCAGGGGAAAATATTTTTGGGGTTTAGAAAGGTAATGGAAAAAGATTTCAATATGTTTTCTATGTAGCAGCAACAACTGAGTAAATTTCAGCTCAAGTAAAAGAGAGTTTTTTGTGCCAAATAAGAATTACTTTTTCCTTTCTTCTCTCCGTGTCCTTCTTTTGAAAATCGTACCTATTGTATGTGTCAGTTTTATTCTGCAAAGTACTGAAAGCCTCTGCTACCACTTAACACCAGTAGATGAAAGGTTTATGACAGCCTTGAAAGACATACATTCCTATACTCCTCTGAGATGTGGCACCTTGTAGTATGAAGCCCAGTGCTTCCTTTGCTTCTCAGCATCTCTAAAAAGTAAAATGCTTCTCAAGGTGAGAGTTATGTTTGTTCATGTTGAGGCTGGGTTGGGGGGCAAAATACAGATCTGGTTCCTGGTGTCTTGGCACTGCATGTCAGAAGGAACCTATAGCTCAAATAAACATTTTAAAGTTGGAAGAAAGAGAAAGGGAGGGAAAAGAAAAGCAACACATTCACAGTCAGACGAGACATGTTTGGTGGTCTGGGTGCAGAAGCAGATCTCAAGATTTAATTTAGTGCACAAGCAATTAAACTAAGGTCTTAGGCAGTGCATGACATAGACTTCATCCTCTAGGAATAATTAAATATCTCCAGTTACCAGGACTTAATAATCAGTGGAGCAGACTTGTTCATAACAGCATGTGAAGGCAAGAAATGGGAAGAAACAGATGTGCAGCCATTCTTACCAATTGTGCCACAATGCTTTGTACCCCAGGTTCCCAGGTGTTTTATGGCATGTACTGCCCACGCTTACCTGGTGAAAATCTCCTCTCAAATCATCCTAGCAAGATAAATCTGCCAAGGTTGAAGAGGCTTGTTAAAAACCTAGCAGCTGTGCCTCTCTTACACTCAACCATAGATGCAGATGTGTATATGAAATGGCTTTTGAGTATTCAGGCTCCATGTTCCCCTGCATCACTAAGGTTCAAACTTGCCTAGGCAGGAATACAAATTCTTGGAAAGCTCAAAAGAGAGAAAGGTCTCTGCATCCTCTGTATTGAAAGTATTCCTTTACCAAGATCTTTGAGTAGATAGTACACCTCCTCTATTTGCTGTCTCTTCCCTGGATTGACCTCATTGAACCACAGAGCCATTCTGTAGGATTGATGGAAGGTGAGCTGGAGGTTGACCAAGTTAAATTGCAAACAAGCACAGAAAGCATCCTTAGGTGGGCAGAAATCCAGCCCATAAACACTCTGGCTACATTTATTTTCATTGCAGAGAAGCTGCTAAAGAATTGTTTATTTGTTTGTCGTTTTGTTTTTAAACAAAAGCAGCAGAAACAAAGGCTGTAACAGAAGATATTGATTTTGTCTCATTACTTTCAGTAACAAAGATACTATATACTCCTACTATCAAACACACACCTGACTCGCAAAACAATGTTTTCAGGTATGATTTAACAAATCAGTAAAATCCCTCAGATAGTACTGTCCCTGACAAGAGATTATTTTTTTTTTTAACACTTCTTTGGGAGAATAAAGGTGAACTTATTTAAAAGCTATAATCACAGGAGTGAACAAAACAGGTAAGAAAATGAGAGAAAAGGAGAACATAAAGCAAATTATTTATTTAGCCTGTAGGAAAATGCAGACTCAATTCCTGAGACACCTTTCACAGGCGGAAATGAAGTCCTTGTTTTGCCCTTCAAGTGTGGGTAGAAGCTGAGAAGCTACATCTTGATTTAGATTTGTCATTTGAATTCTGTCTGAAATCCACAAAGGTTTCAGAAAGTACTTCAGATTTACTGTCTTTCTTCTTCGAGATAGCAACTGGTTTTTATTAATCAGCTTTCATGTCTGGAAGTAGGAATTAAATATATTACCCATAGTTGGAGCTCTAGGCAGTAGGTGAATTAGTTATCTAACAAATTAAGAAATAAAAGAATACCATGTTAACTATTAAATAAAGAGAGAAATTTCTTATGACATTTTCACTTGGTTTTAGCTATTAAAAAATAAAATTATCTAGTCTTCAAGTTTCTTTTTGCTGTCTTTCCTTAAAATTACTGCAACATTGTATACTACAATAAGAAATATCTATTAAAACAACAGTCACAAAATCCTAACTTACCATCTCACACCGTAATATATTCAAGAACTTGAAAGTAGGAGACATATGTTATTATGTTCCAAAAGCAGACTGGGATTAGCAAGCAGTATTCTGGAATCACACAAGAGTAGCAGTGCCACCTGAGCACTTTTTTAGCTAACACTAAAAATTCTTTAAAATGTAGTTGCAACAGTCCAGAAGTGGAAAATGTTAGCAAAGCCATGAGATTAGCCATTAGCTTTTTCTAGATAATTTTGTTTTCTGAATTTATTGCAGATCATATATGTGGAGTAATGCAAAAAAAAAAAAAAAAACCAAACCACAACAAAAAAAGAAAGCCAATAGCAAGAAAAAAATTCAAAGGAACATAGAAGATACCAAAGAACACTGCCATCTGTAGCCCATCAAACACATAGTTTTCCAATTTAAGAATTTATTTTAAAAACATAGACCTGCTTGATCTTGATTAGAAGACATCTTTGGCCCTTGTCACAAAGGATATCTGTCACACACATATCTGATAAATAAATGTATATCCATGCATCCACACAGCGCCTGTAACAGATGTGTATAACAGGTTTTTACTTTACACAAAGACCTGACTTTAAAACTACATAAATGCTGGTAATCTCAGATAACTTCACCTTACAAAATTACTTCACTAGAAATTAATATATAGGGTAAGGCCAACAGGCAAATCTTTTTATATGCTACAGCCAGTGCCTCCAAACAGTGCATTGATTCAATGAGTTCCTCTAGATAACCTGTTTCTATAAGGAGCTGATTATGTCTGCTTTCACTGGCTGCCACCATGAAGGTACTAATTCCCTTTTTCAAAACCATTCTCTGCCTAAAAGCATGAAGTTTATCCTGATAAGAGCTTTCTTCTTCAGTTTTTCAAAAAGATAATGTCATAAAATTAGTTATTATCACCATCTAAATTTAACAGTGGAGCAACATCAGTTTTTACCTAGGGAATATCAGTGAGACTAGAGCACAAATCACCTTGTGTGTGGAAAGAAGCTGAGGACTGTGAGCAGATCAGTGTATTGCAAAGAGCAGGCTGTTGTAACCAGTGTCTACTACACTTTAAATGTGAATAAGGTAATATTTAGCTGTACCACCTCTCTGCATCACATTTGGAAGCAACAATAATACAGCTGTGGATTCTGAACAACATTTGTCTACAATAGCTTCAATCTATTCAGACGGCCAGAAAAGCTACACTGCTAATAATAATAATAATTATGTAACTCCTTTCTTATGAGTTCTTTTCTCAATAAATTTTAAGACATGGATTTCGTTATTCTATTGCAGTTAAATGGTTTAAATTAATTATTAATGGCATTGAAATGTGCATAAAGATTGAGGGAAAGATAAAAAGGTAAAATAGGGGCTCTAGGGTAATTTTCTGAACTACACATGATATTCCTATATGTGTTATAAATAACGGTGTGTGGCAAGGGAAAGGAATGCATAAAGGTGCCACCATGGCCTCCTCAACATTCTTGTATGTTGTATAATGATTTTCAGCATGGAGCTACGGTCACTGAATGCCGCTGTAGGACAAACCACTGCCTCTGTTCAACTGTGTTGCCTGGTATCATGCCCCATGCTCTTACATCAGAGTCAAAACAAGGTTGATTACAGTTTCTGTACTATGACAGTTGTGATTTATTGATACATTTATGCCTATGGCTTTCAGCTGCATGACTCAAAGCATGGATCTATTCAAATTTGTCCAATAGTTTTGATGGGTCAAATTTTTACTGGCCAACCTTATGCTTTGCAGCTGACATAAACCCAGTGTAAATTCAGAATTACATATTTAACCTTAGAATCACTGATAAGACCAGAGAATTGATGTTGAATGGTATGCAATAAGTATTATTGCTTTGTTTACCTAGGATAAACTTCATGCTTTTAGGAGAGAATGGTTTTGAAAACAAAAATTAGTACCTTCCTTGTACCATAAAGAATTAAACTTGTTAATGTTAGAGTTGCTCAAACTGTACAGAGAGAATTCAGAGCCTCACTTGTCACATAGAAGACTCCATACCCAGTTTGCAATTATAAATAGTCAGTACCTGTGGCCATTGCTGAGCAGTTTCCTACCTCTGAAGAATAACATTTGTTCTTAGCACACTGAAATTTCATGAAGAGACGTTACATGGTTATACCAAAACCTCTGAGTTCTTTTGTAAATTATATAAATGGAACCTAATCAGTATTAGCTCCTATAACTGTAGGTCCTGAAATGAAACATAATTACAATGAATAATTTAACATAATTTAATTGGATCTTGGGAATGCTTTTATGTAAAACAAGTGTATATGACTATCTACAAAATTACATTCTGTCACTTGTTATTTACACAGAAGTATAACTTGTGCTTTGTCATAATTAAAGGCACAGTAGCAGAAATATAAATGTAGCCAAAAGAAACCCCTGATATCTTTCACATAGTGTTAAGACCAAAATCTACACTGGAATCTGGGTGATCCAGAGAAAAAATAAATGAAACACTGAATTAGTAATTTTGTTTTCCCTTGATTTTAATAGAAGAATCATTCACTTAGATCTTCTTCAGAAACTCCCTATTACTCCAAGCAAAATGTTGTGTTTTTTTAAAGGAAATCCTCTTTTATGGTATTTTCTTATTCATATCCTTCTGTGACACTTCTTCCTCTCTCTTTCCCCACAGTTCAGCTCTATAGGAAAAACAGAATTCCTGAGGAGAAATAAAACAGTTTAAAAAAAAATATCATGAGATTACCTAAAGCAAATGAATCAGAGATGTTATCTTTGATAAGACAATGTTCAGTTTGGGCACAGAGAATCTAGTCTACATTCAGGACATTATTAAAGTATTATGAATAATGTTGTGAATGATACGAACGTGTACGGGAAATGTTGGGTGAACCTGGATGTTAGTGAAGCAGGATACTGGTCAAGAGCTGGCTAAAGGAACTTAAGAACAGACAGTAGTAAAAGCAGAAGTACAAAATTAAAGGAATGTTGCTGGGCAAGTTCCTTAAAAATTAGTTGAGATGCATCTTTTCAGCACTCACATTAATATCCATAGTGTCAATCAGTGAAATGTACTGATCTTACAAGGCTAAGATGCATCACCAACAAAAATAAAGTAGGCGGTTGAAGCAACAAACACAGAATAAAATGAAGTATCTTAAAATGAAAGGTCACTTTCTTAATAAATGTCTTACCAACAGTGGTTTGGTTTTTAAAGAGGCATTCACTACTGTGTTGTATGTTCTTACAAGTGCTAGAGAAGCCAAATGCCATCAAACGGGTAGACTTTATTCATGGATGGTGAGCACTGAACTGGCTCTGGGAAAGATCACAAAACCCACTGTGTTCTGCGAGCAAGAGAGACAGTGCAGGTCCAGAGCCTGCAACTCATGCTGATTAAGACCGAGAGCAGCACGGCACAGACATCCTTACTTCAAAGGAGGAGAAAGAAAAACTTTATACAAGGACCATAATAGAGTATAGAATCTGTTGAGCCAGAGAAGCAAATAATTGATTTTACTAAAATGAAGGCTGGATGCAAGAACTAGCTACAAGGACACAGTGTGGAGGCAAGAGAGGCAAGTAAATGTCTATTTCTGTTTTATTTCTTCACTTTGATCTTTCTCTATTCAAAAAGCTTAAATGACTTATTTTAATTCCAAGAAAGGAGTCATTTATTTAGTTTAGTTCAAAATCACTTAAACCTGGGGGCGGTCCAAGTGGGGAAAAGGTTTAGGTTAATCCTTATTAATCAGACAAAGCAGTGGTTGACTCAAACCTCTGTCAGAGGTTGAAGGGCAAAATAAAGAGAGAGGGAGGAACAACTACAAAAGTTATGCAGTCAGAAAAACAATTATATTACGCAAACAAGCGGGATGTGTACCAACGAAGGTATTCTTTCTGAAGGGAACTATCATCCACACTCTAGAATCTGACAAAAGTCAATTTAAGGCACTGCAGGACAAATAAAGCTTCAGATGTCTTCACACACAATCTATACTCAGTGGCTATACACAGTACCCACGCTTTAATTTTTTATTGCACCTTACCAGTCCAAACTGTAGTTTGATATACCTTCAGGTTTTCCTACCTGTGTATTTATATACCTTTCAAGGATGGAGATAAGTATATGTTAATAATTGCATTTATATACAAGTTAAATTAAAGTTGGAAACCTTTTCAGTCAGGACTAACTACATCTGTGCTAAATGATTTCAGAATTTTTTTAATCCCTAATAAAATAAAATGTAAAAATCCTCACCTTTTCCTTCTGCTCTTACCCTGCCTTGGCAATCAACCACTGAGTTATTCGATATGTTATGTTGCACATCACCTCATCTGATAAAAAGACATCCAGATATAATAAATTCTGTCTTCATCCTTGATTTTTCACATCAAGTTCTACTTCAATGGAGATAACTGCACCTATCTATTGGCAGAAAAAATGACATGCCTGTTTGCTTTCTTGCTTTTTAGATAATAGATTTCACTTCTTAAAGGTTTTACTGTCAAACAAGCCCCAAATAAGAGTAGTTTTACAAAGATTTTGCTTGTATTCCTGGACTAGCAAGGCTTCATGTTAGAAATAGCTGAGAAGATTTATTAATTTGTTTGTTTGATTTACCTTTTCTAATAATTTGAAGCTACAAACACTTCTACAATAATTGGGGGAAACATCTAATTTTATTAGCGCCTTTAGCTACATAAAAAGCTGCTCATTTATTTAATGTCTGTTAACATTACTGATTTACAAGATATTTAGTTAGATAACATGACCATCTGTAAACAGGTTTGTGCATACATGATGCTCTAAGCACATATTTGCATGAGTAGGCTGTTGTGACAGATTTCAATTGAAGGGAGTAGGGCAACACTGACAGCAAGCTGAATGTGATATGGCTTTCTCCCCATACTTTCTCCCAGAGAAAATATTATAGATATTTAATCATTTTTTCTTAATGGTTATTTAAGAACAGGTTTCAAAAATTTAATGAAAAAAATGTGAACCCCTGTTTGAACATTTTGAAACAAACAAATAGCCATTTCCCCCAGCTTAACATAATATTAATTTGTCTTAAAATAACCTCATATTAAAATAAAAATGTACATGGATCTTAGGTTATTACAGGTCACTACTCTTGCAACAAAACCTTGGTCACAGGGCAAACCTTTAAGAAAATATCTGTAAGGCTTGTGATATATCATTTGATAACTGGCAAAAAAAGACCTAGAGTGATGTGTTGGTTTTGGCTAGGACAGAGTCAATTTTCTTCATAGTAGCTTGTGTTGGACTATGTTTTGGATTTGTGCTGAAAATGGTGTTGACAATACAGGGATGTTTTAGCTGTTGCTGAGCAGGGCTTACACAGAGTGAAGTCGTTTTCTGCTCCTCACCCCACCCCACCAGCGAGTGGGCTGGGGGTAGGCAAGAAGCTGGGAGGGGACACAGCTGGGACAACTGACATCAACTGACCTAAGGGATATGCCACACCATATGATATCATGCTCATCAATAAAAGCTGGGGAAAAAAGGGGAAAGGGGTACACTTGGAGTTAACAGTGTTTATCTTCCCAAATAACCATTACACGTGATGGAGCCCTGCTTTTCTGGAGACGGCTGAGCACCTGCCTGTCCAGGGGAAGGAGTGAATGAATTCCTTGCTTTGCTTTGCTTGCACATGTAACTTTCATCTTACCTATCAAAGTTTTTGATACTTTTACCCTTCTGATACTCTCCCACATTCCACTGTGGGGGAATGAAAAAGCAACTATGTGGGGCTCACTGGGGTTAAACCACAACATACTGTAATCATGAAAGGGATGTAAAAAAGGTTTGAAAAATAAAACATTAAGTACTGCTGCAGGATTTGCTTTTCAGAAACTCAGCTGCCTGGGACTTGGTGCTGAGTCACTGAGTGCCGCGTGTGTAATAACAATCTAAGGGCTTTGGAGCACATATGGCAAATAGCACAATATTTCCATCCTGGCTGTAGCAGAGTTATTGGTATTGATTAAACAGTGGGAGAGGTAACTCTTTGTTACTGACATTAGATATTATTAAAATCACATAAAAAACTTTGGCAGGTAAATCACAATGACTCATACAATTATAAAACTTTTTCACAGTATGAATACTTCTGATAAAGTTCTTATCTATAAAACATGGTGTATAATCTTTCCCACATGCATAAAACAGAGACTTCTTTGAGTAAAGAACTTCACCAAGTTATCTCCTATCATTGCATTTGGGATACACATCATCTTGTTTCACTTGTGTCCATCAAACATTGAAATACGCTATCTGGCAAATTGAAAGTTTGCTTACTGTTCAGTTTTGTCTGAACTTTAATCTTCAGTGACATCAGAAGATATCAGCAGGGGGAGGCCAAATCCGGTAGCCCAACAGAGGCAAGGTTACCACAGGTCTCTGCCCACAGGTCTGACTGGCAGCAAGGCTGAGCATGTATTTACCAACAGGCACACTCATGCAAATACCTGTATACACCACATGTATATATGTATACATTGCTGACCACACAGTTCAGCACAAGCCGACACCCAGAGCACTCACATGAATACAAACAGCACCAGTAGTCTTATCCTGCTCCTTTCTCTTGCTGAAGAGGACAAAGTCTGTAGTGGGGAAAATATGCAGGTATACATATATACATTGACCACCACTGTACACACACAACCTCATCTGTTTTTCACCTTTTCCCCTCTATACTCCCATGTTTCTTCCTCTCCAAACAATATAGACCCTTCACTGTTCACACCTCTAGTTCCTCCTTAAACTGTTCCATAATCAGCTCTGTGCAATCCTGAAATGCCCTTCTCCTGCATCCCACAATATGACCTGTCCCTGGAGGTGCCCTGGAGAGTCAGGGCTAGTGATTCACCTGGCATAGGACAGGAATTCATTCCCCTGGATGGGTTATTAGGGTGTCCCCTTCTGCTGCAGTGCCTCTGGGCTTCGTCATCGGTGTGGACCCATGCCCATGCCTTAGTTCGGCTGATAGGTCCTGTGATGCCCGAGAGCATCCATAGAGTGTTATTTGGGCTCCCTCACCTGCCATTGTCTCATTGTAATGCTCCTTGGGGTGCAGATGAGATTTTTATTACAGAACTTAAAATGTGTTAGTGAGATACTAGCAGGATTACAAAACATGCAGCCTTAAGGCTAGAATTTGGTAGTTGGATACTGATTTGGTGCTGTCTGGAATATAAACAAGCAGAACAGCTCTACTGAGCTACCTGAAGGATGTTTTATTCTGAATTTCAACAAGTAAGTTATAACCTTAATAAGAACAGTCTATACTGAATCAAATAAAAGTAATTCTAAAAGCTTTTCAATGAAGCAAAATATTTCTTCAATATTTCTTGCTTTTATTACGATTATTTTTTTGAGTGATGTGCCAAGTGTAAGATACATCTAAAGTTGTAAAGAATGTACTCACCAAGGAACATTTTCATGACTTCAGCCACAAGTACTCTGCTAAAAAAATTCATTTTGGGATTTACTCCATTTACCTTGACTTCTGGATAACTTCAAAGATCCATGCCTTGCAAAACAACACTTTGTGTAAATAAGAATGCAGCATTTCACAATAATATATTTAAATGATGTTTTCTCAACATACGGTCTCACTGCTGATCGAGCTGTTTTCAGAGCCATCAAAATAAAGGACACACTCGAGCTGACTAGCAATAATTTTAGCAAATTGATTATCAATCTCTGTTATTAGCCAGATTATCTCATCAATAAATCTGGAAAGCTAGGCACTAAAACAAACTATAAGTAAGCAAAATTCAGTCCAGGTCTTATAAAAAGCTAATTGATGACAGCTGAAAATTTTGCTTGGACTTTGTGGGCTGTGTATTTTAACTGAAAGACCTATAAACATAAAATAATCACCAGCAGAATCAGTGCATCTATCCTGATCCCTACATAAATTGACAGAAATGGTAACAAGAATCTGCATTAACAGATTACAGTTCATTGTCTATGGAGCTCTCACTTGGCTTCTTGAAAGCTTCTTTCTTTTTAAACCAATCTCTATAAAACGGTCTTTGCCTAGTCTTAAAACCAAGGATCTCATCACTGCAACCTCTGCAGCCATTACTGTGGAAGAGTCTGGAAGAGCAGCCACACATGGAAGCACCGAAAAGATTGCTATGATTCAAGTGATTTTTAGTATTTACATTGCCTCTGTTCCACAGTGTTTACTCATAGCAGGAGCGTCTCCTTAAGTGTGTGCAAGGTGTTTTATTTGTTCTGTTACTGCAACAGATATATATCATCTATTTTTAAATAGACACAATGTGTGGAAAGATAATATACCCACCTCCACATTCTGAAAATTAGATTATTAATATACTGAAGTATATTACCTTTTCCCAGAACTGCATATTAGGTGTACTTGGAACTCACTCCAGAAATAAGTAGTACCCTTAATCTAAATCATTCAACACAGCACTGGTAACTGTAGGAGGCACAGAAAAAGTACAAAATCAAGTAAGAAGAGATAAAATGCAGAGAAATACTAATGACAAGCATATTGACTTGACAGTATACACTTGTGTTTTTCACAACATTTTATGAAGTATACAAAGGAATATATATAGCAGATACTGTGGTGGGAAAAACACAGGTGTTTCACACTCTAGCCTGAGATTTCTATTCCTGAAATTGTCCTAGAACTTAACCTTTCACAGTTGCTTTTCTGCCTGTCAGTTTCTGTATCTGTGACTTTGTTATTACTCAAATTCCACATCCCATTAGCCTGTTAGAGGATGAAATAAACAAATAAAGGTCTTCAATAAAGCAAACTGAACACAAGAGAGAAAGAAGCCAAACAGCTAAGCGATTGGTGCTGTTCTGCCTAATCTTTACTGAAAACATTTTAGTAACATCAGAGCTAAGGTGTTTTTCTTAATCATTTTTTTTCACCTCCCATTTTTCTTCCCCTTTGGACTTTTGCAAAGGTCAGTGAAAGTTATAACACCTTCTTCCCTTCATAGACTGACAGGAGAAGAGAGGAAGATACTGAGAACAAGGGACAGCATTGCGGAGCTGCATATTTGGCCTGGAGAAATAGGGCATATTTTGTTTTCTCACCTGTCCTATCCTTGCTAGCATTTCTTTTGGGAACATGAGCAATGCACAGCTCTGGCTGTCTGTGGAAGAAAATAGAACAGAGCTGCTTTCCTCAGAACTGAAGAACATTGTTATGTGACAAAGACATTAACCCACCCAAAGTTTTCCCAAAATTTTCTTCTGCTACTTCAAGAAAAACTACAGAGTTCCTTATGACTGCTTCTTTTGTGAAGTAGTACCCAAATGAGCAACCAAACACAAGAAAATGA
Organism: Phalacrocorax carbo; assembly: GCF_963921805.1. NCBI lineage: Eukaryota > Metazoa > Chordata > Aves > Suliformes > Phalacrocoracidae > Phalacrocorax > Phalacrocorax carbo. The sequence goes on along the minus strand of NC_087548.1, from coordinate 70,570,331 downwards.
CATGATCTTTATCAAAAATTATATTTCTTAGCCAATTCTGCAGACAGCATACTGGAATTCTTTTTCTATTTTTTAATTTCTTTTTCCTCTTCCAAGATTCATAAAAATTTGATTTCTTTAAATTTGGAACATCATCTTCTCCAATACAAGATAGCAGAGCATGCTGTATTTCATAATCTGAACAAAGCCACAGCGTCATTCACCCTATCTTCTCCTTTCTACCTGAGGGTCTCATACAGAGGAATTAACTCTGCATTAACATTACTGTTGAAATAAATGAGAGATTGCAAAAGTGTAACATTAAAAAAAATAGGTGCCTCCAGTGTACATGCCAATTTGCAGTTGTACTCCTTACACAAATTAATTAAAGAGAAACTACTGTTGCATAGTCTTTCCAAGACTACATTCAACAGAAAGTTATCTACTTTGCTGGAACCATTCAGTAAGGCTAACATAAGTCTGCTTTTTCTTTTGTCATACAGAATTTGCTTCTTCACATCTATTCCTATGAGTCAAAGAAGGTAGCACAGATCACTGTACCTACTTCAGGGAGGAGGATATACCATAATGAATAGAAGTGTATATTTTTTGCAGCTGTGGGTGTAGTATTCCTGTAATAACTCCATAAATTTCTGAAAAGGAAATGAGCTACATTTAGGAACAGACAGGAATGAAGAAACAAAACCTGGAGTGGGTTGTGGTAAGTCCTTTGGGTTCTACTAAGTAAAATATGGAAGGAGGTTTCCATGTTATAATTTGGTGTAATACAGATTATGTCAGTTAGAGTTTTGTGGCTATGTGCTTACGCTTTCTTCTTACAGCAAGCTCCCCCAAAATATCTGAAAAGATTTCAGAAAGAGTAATATGAAAATACTGGTTTTCTTAAAAATATGCAGTGGGATCCTTAACTTTTTAAAACAGATAAAATTCAAAATTCCTAGTTCGAGGAATAGAAATAAAATTATTTACAGAAGACAATTTTTTTTCCTCATCGCCGGTTACGTGAAGCTGCCTGCTGTCTCTCACTAAATTCCACTTTACACGAGCTGCAAGCTCCCATATCCGTGATACCTTTCTCTTCACTCACATCTTCTCTCTGACCTCTGTGGTCACTGGGTCCTTCTCCTCCCTGAGTAGACCAAGATGCATCCCACAAAATCACAGTTCCTCCATTCCTTCCAACACTGGAAATACATCTGTGTGCTTTGAAATGGAAAAGGTCCTCCCTTTAGGAGTAAGGGCTCACATTATCCATCACTGTAACAGATTAACGATCTTCAGGTCAGCTATCTCTGAAGAACTATAGCTGCATGGCTCTTTCAGAAGAATACCAAATCATTCAGAATATTTCCAGAGCTCAAGGGTTAAGATACCTTTGTGGAATATCAGACAAACTGTAAATATAGCAAATTACATGATGTTTCAGACTTCCTTCAGCAATATTTGACTGAAAGCCCACTTCTACTATGAAGGAAACTCTCCTGGTTAGCAAGCAATTTCTATTCACTTCTTTCTTTCTTTTGTGATGAAGATTGTGTTCAGTTTTGGGCTCCTCACTACAAGAAGGACGTTGAGGTGCTGGAGTGTGTCCAGAGAAGGCCAATGAAGTTAGTGAAGGGTCTGGAGAGCAGGTTGTATGAGGAGTAGCTGAGGGAATGGGGTTTGTTTAGTCTGGAGAAAAGTAGGCTGAGGGGAGACCTTATCGCTCTCTACAACTACTTGAAAGGAAGTTGTAGTGAATTGGGTGTTGGTCTCTTCTCCCAAGTTACTAGCAACAGAATGAGAAGAAATGCCCTCAAGCTGCATCAGGGGAGGTTTAGATTGGATATTAGGACAAACTTCTTTACTGACAGAGTGGTCAGGCATTGGAACAGGCTGCCCAGGGAGGTGGTAGAATTTCCATCCCTGGAGGTATTTAAAGGACATGTAGATGTGGCACTTCAGGGCATCATCCAGGAGTCATGGTAGTGTTGGGTTGACAGTTGGACTTGATGATCCTAGAGGCCTTTTCCAACCTTAATGATTTTATTATTCTATATCAACCTATTAAAAAGCCATTTCTCCAGATGGGATTCACTGTTCATGTATTGAACAGCAAAAATATCTTGTTAACTCAAACTGGATCTATATTACCAAAGTTCATATCCAAACACTAGACACCTAAACAACTTTACATCTCTCAGTAAAAAAGAAAATGTCTTTATTTACAAAATATGAATCTGATTATAAAAATATATGATGCCTTGACCCTCGTTGGACACCAGGTGCCCACCAAGGTGCTCTATCATTCCCCTCCACACCCGGACAGGGGAAAGAAAATATAAAAAAAAGTCTTGTGGTTCAAGATAAGGACAGGAAGAGATCACTTCCCAGTTACTGTCACAGGCAAAACAGACATGACTCAAGGAAATTAATTTAGTTTATTGCCAAGCAAATCAGTGTAGGGTAATGAGAAATAAAATAAAATTTTAAAACACCTTCCACCCATCCCTCCCTTCTTCCCAGGCTCGATTTCACTCCCAATTTTCTACCTTCTCCCCGCCAGCAATGCAGGGGGATGGATAATGGGAGTTGTGGTCAGTTCATCACGTGTGTTTCTGCTGCTCCTTTCTCCTCAGGGGAAGGACTCATCACATTCTTTACCTGCTCCAGTGCGGTGTCCCTCCCACAGGAGAGAGTCCTCCACAAACTTCTCCAATGTGAGTGCTTCCCACAGGCTCCAGTTCTCCATTAACTGCTCCAGCATAGGTACCTTCCACAGGGCACAGTCCTTCAAGAACAGGCTGCTTCAGTGTGGCTCCCCAACGGGGTCATAAATCCTGCCAGAAAACCAGCTCCTGCATCGCCTCCTCGTTCCATGGGTCCACAGGTCCTGCCAGGAGCCTGCTTCACTGTAGGCTTCCCATGGGGTCACAGCCTCCTTTGTGCATCCACCTGCTCCAGCATGGGGTTCTCATGGGCTGCAGGTGGATATCTGCTCTACCGTTAACCTCCATGGGCTGCAGGTAGATACCTGCTCCACTGTAGACATCCATGGACTACCGGAAGACAGCCTGCCTCACCATGGTCTTCACCATGATCTGCAGGGGAATCTGGGCTCTGGTGTCTGGAGCACATCCTCACCCTCCTTCTTCACTGACCTTTGTGTCTGCAGAGTTGGTCCTCTCACACATGCTCAATCCTCTCTCCAGCTGATGTTCCACGACAGGTTTTTTGTTCCCCATTCTTAATTCCAGAGGCACTACCATCATTGCTGACGGGCTCAGCTTTGGCCAGTGGTGGGTCAGTCTTGGAGCCAGCTGGCATTGGCTCTGTTAGACATGGGAGAACCTTCTGGCATTTTCCCACAGAAGCCACCCCTGTAACCCCACCATTACCTGAACCTTGCCATGCAAACCCAAAACAAAATGATACAGGGAAAACACCATCACTATATGGACATTTCACACAATTCCACAGAAATAATTATGAAAGATTTAGGTTGTTGGAATCCCATTCTGAGAATAAGAGATACTTAATGGCTTTTATTACCTAGAACAGAGTTCCAACTAAGACAAAGGTGGTGACAGCAGGGAAGATCTCCTGTAAGGTGTATATGATGTTGTTTCTTAAATTAGTCTTGTAATATTTCTTGAGGGTTTCTTTGTGCATTTATATTACTGTTACAAGTCCTCAAATACATGGCCACAGAGACATAATGCAAAAGAGTCACTCCACTTCATATCACCTGAGAATCTGGTCTATTTTTCTCAGCATAACTCCATGAAATTATAAGATTGGGAAGCAGAAATATTTGTAGAAAAAGAGAGAATATTTTGCAGAAATATAAAATTGGCATGGAATATCTCCAGTCCATTGTACTATAACATGCACAGTGAATTAAAGGTTTAGGTGGATTCTGATTCTTAGGGTAAATCATTAGGTGCATTTTTAGGTCCCAAACTGACCACACTACCTGTCAAAATCATGAGTAAATTTCCTTTCACAATATCATTAAATACTGCTTCCCAGTATTTCCGCTCCCAGTTTTTAGCAACAAATGCATAAATTGACAAAGAAGACGCATTACTCAATAAACAGTAAGATCAGGTTGGCAGGTGATTGTAAACCAACTAAAGTACTTAAATGCAAAGTCTTAGCTCTTAAGTTATATATGCCTGACGAAATATGCCAAAGAACATGCTGAGAGTATACCTCAAACATGACTTTTTATTTTACTGTGACAATAGCAGCCTTATAGAACTTGAAGAAAGGAAGTTCTTCATTCATTACTATATTCCTTTGTGTCAGTGTACTTTAATATTTGTCTTTCTTTACTTAATGGATCAAAACTCAGAAGGAATCTGAAAAAAAATTATCATCAAATATCTTTGATGTAATTACAACTTAGGTCATGGAAGATATTTTTTTTTCCACTGGTATCAGGAGAATAAAGTGAGTGCTAATTACAAATTATAAGGTAGAATCTTCTGAATTCTGCTAATCATTACTTTGGAATAAAAAAGCACTTTTAAAGGGCAAAGATACATTATAAAACAGGCATGTTATGTGAAAATCCATTCTTAAAGTTACTGGTAGTTTGGAAAGTTTTGTGCCTGTTCAGTCCTCATAGTATGGGTATGAATTTCCCATGAAAATCCAAATAAAAATACGACCAAATGGTAGATATTATCTGTCAAATTTCAAGCTGGGAGCTGAAAAGCTGTAAAGAATCATTACATCAATTAAAAAAAAAACTCATGTAGGGTCATTGAATTACCATGGAATTCATGCTTGGTATTTTATCTAGTCACTCACTTCTGTTGTATGCAGTTGAGGTTTATTACAAAAAGTAGAAGTGATTTTCAACAATAAAATTCTATTGTTTATGGATAATAAGAATGGTACACTCCCTGTTCTCCACTTTTCTCCCTCACATAAAACTCGAGCTGTGGGGAGGAAGAGTCAGGGTAGTGCTGCTTTACAGAGACAAGAGTCTTTCTTCAAGCTGTGGTAGTGTGTGGTTTCAGTCCCTGAAATGAGCTGGTCTGGTCTCTGAATTCCCAGTCAAAATGCTTGCCTTCTTGCCTGTAAAACTACCTCCAACAAGGTTTTTGCTGCTTTATTTTTTCTTTTTTCTTTCTCCTTCCTGAAGGATGTTTTGTTGATGCTGTTAAAAAAGAAGAGTACTATCAAAGAGAAACACAGAGCAAAAGCAAAAACCAAATTAGACGTGAAGGTTCTTGCATTTGTCATTGCTGATCCATACATATGCAAAGTTTATCAAGAATGTGGATGAGGGAAACACTCTTTTCCCCTAATTCTAATAACTTTCTCAAAATATAAAAATATCTGAAGTGTTTGTATATCCAGAAAAGCAGAGAACAAACCAGAAAAAAACTTTGCCTTTGGAATCAAATTACTATCAGGAAGTTTCAGACAGAAGAATAAGTTCTAATTCCTTAGAAAAACTGCAACAAATTTTACCCAAGAAGAAAACAGAAAAAACTGAACAAAACCAACCAAAAAAAACCCACCCCAAACCCAAAATGAAACAAACAAACAAAAAATACCAGAAAACCCACCATCAACTGAAAGATCTTGAACTTCATTAGAAGTTAGATCTTCAGCTTTTCCTTCACTAAAATATTTGTAAATGTTTTGAGTGTAGTGGTAAGCTCCTGTTTTTAACAACTGGCATGTGTGCTTTCCAAGCTGTATGATATTTTTTTCATAAAGCAGAGTTTCTTAAAAGTGACCTTTTGTTTACCATCTTCTGTCTTCTCTGGAAGAAATTCATCCAAGCATGGAAGAACTTCATAAACACTGCCGTAGTATGCACATTCACGTATAGACTCTGTAAAGAATGCCAGCAGAGCCGAACACCTGCAAAAATAATTCTGTATGCTGCAAGTCTGCACAGGAAAAGAAAAAGTTGGATGATGCAGGCCACTGGATTTCAGTGAGTGCTTGCCTGTTGCAGGGCAAGCCCTGGGCTGCAAGGGCAGAGCAACCCCTTTGAACCAACAGAGCAAACACCTACCTAGACCTACCTACAGTCTTAATAAAGGTTGAAGGCATTGAAGACACATTCATATACACTGAAAGTTGCAGCTTTTCTAAGGAATTAGAGTTCATTCTTCTGCCTGAAGCTTTCTAATACTCCTTACATACAAAAGACATTGTTTCTTTCTGTTTTGTTCTTTTTCTGTATATACAAGTTGTTCAATATATAAGGCAATTTACCTGCAAAATTAAGGAATTCAGTGAACATGCTGATGCACTGAAAATTTGATCTGCAGAAATCTAATCAGAAACCTACACAACCTACAAAATATCTAGAAGTTTACCAACACTAAAAATGTAAATAACATGCAAGCATTGAAGCCAAACAGAATACCTTAACGAAAGACCAAACAGTTCTCAGGTAGAGACGTTATGTTACTGTATATACAGATAGTTCATCATGGTGAGGAGACTGAAGTGAAGAAGGTGAAAAGAACTGAAGAAAGTAATTCTTTTCCCTCTATCCTCTTCTGATTCTTTCACTACACCAGATAAATTATTTTTAAATGCAATTTTCATTTATGTATATGTAAATTGACATTTGGTGCTACCAACTGAGAAGCTCTAAATTCCATTTATAATTTTAACAACTTCACTGGATTTGTGCAAGCAAATAATCGGTTTTAAATCTATTTTATCCAATTTGATCAAGGAATTACCATAAAAGGATGAAATGGAATATTATCCCAGATCCAGCTTGCAAATCTCATTAAAGCAGTGCACATCTGTGTCTACTTCTGATTTTACGCAAAAAAGCTGAGTGATACAGATACATTGCCAAGAATTTGAATGGAATTTATTTTCCCAAAGATAAAAGAAAAAGACTTTTGAGAAATCTCACTCAACACATTGATGCCTACCCTTACAAGTAGTGATGGTCAATAACTAAAAACAAGTACTCACCTAAACTTTCTAAAAGTCCTTAAAATTTGGTCATTAACAATTGTTTCTAACAATGTAGACTTATGACCTCAGCATCATTATGTATCAGTTTATTTTTTCCCAGCTTCAAGGGAAGATTGGTCCCTTCCTGATTTGCAGTTCATAGTTGAACCCTTACCCACCCCAGTGGGCACTCCTCACATGAATCACCAGGCTGATACTTGCATCCTGTATATTATCACCACCTATACCATTCAAAGATTTTAAATCTTTCTGTGCCTCAACACATAAAATAATCAGAAAGGGGCTCCAAGAATAAATTTTGAAACATTCAGCTTTGCCATGAAACAGCCCAGTTTTGTACCCCGAATTAAAATATATTTTCCATTTGCTTCAGTGGGAAACTGATCTTAGCAGACACAGAAAGATAGTGATCAAAGTTCCTAGGTAGAAGACAAGTATAGCAGTGTTTTTCCAACCAATAAGTTCAAAGTATGTAATTCATTTTGTCCCCTGCTCTCATTTGACTGTTAAATGCTAGTTAATAATTTATGAAACAGTAGGTTTTACACTCTGAGACCCAGTAGGATTGTGATCTCCAGCTGTGGAACATCAGAAGGCAGCAAACAATCATGGGGTTGGGGGGGGGGGAGTGGGGGGAAGAGGAAAAAAGAGCGCTTGTATTATAATGAAAAAGCCCTAAGAAATAATCCACAAAAAAATTCCTTTTTTATAGCATTTAATAGATGACTGGATTTGATTACTACTCATATTTGTGTTATTGTAAAGGCATTTCTCAAATGCATTTTAAAGCTATGCAGTCATAATTAATATTTTAGAAAAGTATGGACTAAAAGGTAAAATTCTCTGTTACTTCTATTTGAATTGTATAGAACTCAGTTTTTCCTGTTATGTAATGGTTATTTGTAGTGCTGCTATAGGTGCTGAAATATCCAAACTTTTTCTAAAGAAATTAATTTCTTTTATTGGTTTAAAATATATTCAATGTTACTATATTATCCCAGAGCAGTATTAATACTTTTCATTGACCTTGACCACTAATTTCAACAAAACACAGTATCATAAACAACCTTTCTATATACTTAATCATTCTGGTTTTTGTTGCTGAAATGTAGTTAACAGATTTTATATATGTAATGCAGGAGGTAGGAAACTGCAATGTTGTGGTGGTTTTTTGGTTTTTTTAATTATTATTATTATTATAATTCACACACTAGAAAAACATGTTTTTTTGTCTCCAAAATGTATTTCCACCAGAAAATCTTGAAGAATAAGCAGACATAATTTTGGCTGTATCATATCCCTCTTTAAAACACTAATGAAAAACAGAAACACACAACAAACCCCCCATTTTTCTTAAATATAATCACTTGTCCAGTTCTTCTGGTACAGTCCAGCGTGTGATATCTGACACACTAGGAATACATCTGGGTTGAAGAGCTTATTATCCATTCCCATGTATAATTAATAACATGCTCTTATTGCTACAGCTTTATGTTGCTCAGCACAGTCTCTCATAAAGATATAATTGTTTAGTAATCAGAGTTAATGAGTATAAAAATTCAATATTTTCTTGTCACTGTGTGGTACAGTTTTCCTTTCATTGCCAGTATTTCTCAGCTAATTATCTTCTCCAAACATTCTGAAGGAAAACATCTTTAGGCAGTTTTAAAACATATGAGGGTACAGATAAAATGCATTTTGCACGTGTAGAAGAAACCTTGTGGAAATGATATTTACTTGTAAGCAGGTGTAAATAGCAGTTTAAATTGGAGGATATACCCACTCTACATACAACAATGTCAGAATGTTCAAAATGTTTCACTGCTGATCTACAATTTATTACGCCTATCACATGAGCCAAAGTAAGTAAGGCAAAAGCATTACATGGATAAAATAGCCAAGACACTTATAACTCAAAAGTCACAAACCTGTACAAAACAAGAAAACAGCACTATGGTAATGGTAAACACAATGGAGGAATGCTTACTATCGCTTTTGGCGGCTGTGGCCTGAAGAAGAAGCTAAAGGCTCACTACAGAAAATTTTGATAAACAGGAACTGCAAGCACAATGGATTTTTACCTGAATTTAAATACAGCAGTATTCTTATTAGCAAACAATGAATTAGTGTGATCTGCATAATATCAAGGAAGATATCTCCTTTCCAGAACTTGCAAACAACTATTTTTTAAAGAAGCAAGTTCAGAAAACTGAAATTTACCTTTTGTTTAGAAGTACTTGAAAGGCTGTGATGGGGGGGGGGGGAGGGGGGCGGGAAGGGGAGAAGAGAGAGAGAGAATTATCTGCATTGTACCAAACTGGGGCAGAAATACAAAAAAAAAGAAATTCCACATAAATTACAAAAATACACTCTTGAATACTACCTGTGAAAAAGGACAGATTAAATCTGTCCAATTCATATTCTATTTTGGTCAGTAAGAAGTAAAATTTTAAAATTATCAGTAGAAGAAAAAAAAAATTTCTTTTTTTTTTTAATCCAAATACACTAATCATTAGTGTCATAAATTTAGTGGTTATGGAAATATTTTCAAACTACCTTTGTTCCCTCTTTTTATATAAATACTACTAGATTTGATACATTTCTATTTTTTTTCTCTTAATGTTAACAATGTCCTCAAAGCAATACTGCCACTCATCAAAGCTATTTGATTTTAGCTTCAGTTAATAGCTTGTATCTTTATTAATAGTTTTTCCATAAAAATAAAGAAGTTCTGTTACCATTTCAGAGATGAAGAATTCCAAGATTATGTAGGTTATATAGTCATTCACTGTAAACAAAATCTATGGCTTGCTTCTCCGCCTTATTGTGGGGCATAACTCATTCACTTTTAATTTGGTGTCCAACCTCCTGAAATTGTTGAAGACAAAACAATTAAATTTCCCTGAGAAGACATGCAAGATCATCAAAAAGCATACCTTGGGAAACTCAAGACATCATGTTTCTATGAGCTATTGTTGTGCTAATATTGTCATAAAAAAAAAAATTATCCCTTATGTAAGATACAGCTCTTCAACAGATCTGAGTTATAAATAAAGGACTGTACTAGAACTTCATCTTAATTTTATTTAGATATAATAGATATAAACTCTATAATTCTATAGAGTTTATTCCTTCTTTTATCAAGAATGAACCATAGTAAGAAGCTGAATAAGAAATCTAAAGATAATTGCTACAAAACTTGTGATGGCTAGTTCTTAGGACACTTTCAGAGCCACTTCAAATAGATATCGTTCTGTTGACAGTTATGTTTACCTAACCTGAAGATTTCCACAGTTAATCTATAGAAGTAGGCTTGTGTGATCACAATGTCCAAGTATTTCAAAACATTTAAAGTGTTTCTCCCATGAACATTCCTGCAGTTTAAAGAATTGTGGCAGGTGAAGGGCTAAGGCCATCCTCTTTCTTCTGAACTTCTCCAGTCTTGCAAAATTTGTAAGCTTTATGTAGCTTTTTTGTGGGAACATACAAGTGTTAAATGGCAACATTTATGCCTCTGCATCCTATACTGAGCCTCAGCGTGGAAGTATTTTGCTCAAGGTTCTCTGAAGTCAAAGATTCTCCAGATTTGCAGTCCCAAAAATAAAAAGTCGTTCCTTTCAGAATAAGTTGTATTAAAAATTATGTTACTCAACATAGGAGTAAGAATTAAACAATGTAAATATTTTTCTACTGGTAACCATTTTGTGTTAGAAGTTGGGAACTAGATAAGATATCTATATAATAATAATGTATTGATTGATGATAATCAATGAATGATAAAAGATACAGATAAGAAGACTTTAGACCCTAGATTTTCTCAGAGAAATATTCTGAACTATTTTCTTCTAGAAAACAATTTTATTTTGTAAAAGAAGAAAGTTTTTCACTCACACATTTTATCAGGCAACTATTTTCTTGAATAAATATCTCACATCAGAACAGCAAATAAAAGAGTCACTCTAGAACTGCTTGGTGAAGTAGCTATCCAAATCACACAAAAATTGAATTATTCCCAGTATTTTGTTGGAGTGCAACAGAATAAATGATCGTGAATTATTCTAAGCAGGTATGGCTGCAGTTTCATGCTTATCTCATGATCCCTCTGGTTGCTTTAAATATTCTTATGAGGCAAAAAATAAAGCAGCACATAGCTATATAAAATGAGTCACTTCAGGATTAATATGTAAATTCTGAATTATGAATTTGCCTGCTTATTCTTTCCACACCTGGTCTAATGGCCAATGACTGATATCTATTCAATACTTTTTAAACAGACAATGTAGAAACTTTGAGACAGATGCTGCATGCATGTAATTAAGGGTAACTCCACTGATTTACTCCCCACTGAGTCACACTTGCTCAGACAAAACTGAATCAGATCAACCTAATTTAAGATTTCTTAGTTTTGAGCTCACTGTGTCATCTTAGTTATTCATGCCCTAACCTATACAGATTCAAAACTCACATTAGCTGTTCTCAAAATGTTTTTGAACCCTTTATCAATCTCGTTAAGTACAATGCAAATAATTTTGAATAGGAGGGCAGTGAGATAAGCAGAAGACAGTTCACTAAACCATGATTAATTTTAAGAGGACATTTTGGAATTTATTTAAGGTAAGTTTGAAATTAAAAGATGTTCTATTCTTCTCCTATCAGTTTTTATCTAAATGTAGTGGTTTAACATTATTTCCATTCATCCCACCCTGACTTCTGTTCTTTTTCTTGCAAAGGACCAGGCTCCTATATTTCTTGTAAAAAATCTCACTTAATGATGGCTCTGGTCAAAGTGACATAGTTGAACAGTTGACGATGCATTTCTTAAGATGTAAAACAACTCTTTATGTGCAGAAAGTGCAGTGTGAATAATGAACATCCAGAAAATTGATTTAAAGATTATATGAAAGCAGAAGTATTAGTTTATGAGTTATGGTAAGTTTAAAATGGGCATTTTTAAAGGGAAACAGGTTCTCTGAAATTGTCCATCCAAACAAAAACACTATATCTTTTTTGTACAACAAATTTGGACAACAGATTGAATTATTAGCAACCATTTGTTTGACTTCTGCTTTGGCAACCTCCTGGGAGTGGAAGCAGACATGACAACTATTGCATCACGTGGGTCTCAGCTAGGATGTAGATGAAACCAGCTAGGCAACAAGGACCCTCCTTGGATATTAGTAACCTTCCAGCTAGGAAGCTATAATATCTTTACCCCAAAGAGGTGTTAGCTGAAGAGACTAATTTTAACCCCTATACTTAACCTGATTTTTCATCTGTTTTAGAAGATAGCTTCCCCCACCCCTTCTAACCTGATTGGATCATGCCTTTTTCAACTTCAGTGAGATATCTTGGGGCTTAGCAAAGACTTCTTGTTTAAACAGGTACAAGGTTTCTTCCTCATCAAAACAAATAATATTTTCAGTTACCATAGCTGCAGTCTAAAGGATGTATTTATTTATGTATTTATTTTTGAGCTGCTGGAACAGAAGATGTGGTTTGCAGTAGATAGAATTCTCTTGATGGCTTTCTACTCTATCATACACTCTTGTTGCTCTGGCTTTGGATTTGGCACTGCTAGATCCTTAATGCTACTGGTCAGGTTACGTGACAATCCATCCTCCTATTGTGCAGCAGTAATAAATAATCTTTCCATGGAAAAGTGCCAGCTCGTGTACCACAGAACTGGCTGTAGATGCTTAAATCACATAGAAGGAGGACACTGTCATGAAAGTGACCAGTTCAGCCTGTCACAGCTCCACAAACAGTATGGAACTGGCCTCTTTCAATGCTTAGCTCTCACATGCTGAATTAGAGATGCTCCCACCAGATGAGAGGAGCAGCAGAGTTTACAGTCTCAGACCTCACACTTGCAATTTTATACAAATGCTCCCCTTCAGATGCAACAGAGACAGATCTCTTAATTAGGACCAACACATTGAACCAGTAAGCAGCGCTAGTAATTAAATACAGGTTTAAGCCACAGAATTTGAATGCAGATTTTGAATATGCTAAATGTCAGGGTTGTTTTAACTGGAAACCTCTGTTCAGACACTCCTGGGCTTTCATATATTTCACGTATGGGCAATGCTAAATCTGCTGGCCTCCAGGGTAAAGTACAAACCAAGTTTCCTTTCTCATGTTTTTGCATATATGTAGGCCAACATAGAGAAAAAAAAACCCAGCTTTCCTTCTTCTAATAATAGTTATCAAAACTGAACACCAAGCTGAACTCGAATGCATTAAAAGCCAGCTTAATTGCTTTGATTATAAAAAAAATGTAAACTAAGAGAACAAAATCTTCAATAACTGTGTTCTGCCTCACAATATAAAATACAAAATAGATATACAGTGTAAGTATATTACATTTTGGTGAACACAGATGCTTCTGTTGTCTGCACTCTTTCAAGCAAAACACTGATAATGGTGGGAGCAGTAGGACTAGAAACAAAACCCCGTGAGAACAGAAAATGAAAAGATCCCTTCAACACCAGAAAGATCAATGTTCATTACAGTCAGAAACACTGTATAAGCCTTTCTCACAAAACTGATCTCACAAAACCCACAACAGAAATAGCCACTTTTTTGGGCTCAATCACACCTTATACTGTGTTAGACAACTATACAAATGTGAATTAAAATTTTCCATTCCTTTTAAGTGAATGTTCCTTTAATTTCCGTCTTTGGAATGGTATTGCTTTCTTATATCTTCTTGTCTGAAATGTTCTTCCAGCTAAAACTTTTCTTCAATGTCCATACTGGCGGGTCTTACCTGTGGTCATAGTCAGGGACGGCTTCATATTAGAAAATGTAACTTACATTTTAGGAACTGAAAAACTACACTTCAAAGTCAGAAAGGCTTTAATACACCATTTGGGCATCTGTTGGACTACCACACCTACCAATGTCTTTACGTAGAGAAAAAAATACCATTTTCTATTCCACTCTATTTGTCTCTTCCAGTTGCACATAGTCACAAATCTCCCTATATCTTATGGAGATGTGAATCTCAGACTAAAATATTCATCTGATAAGTGGGGTGACTTAAGAGCTCCCCTAAGCTCAGTTGCTTTGGTATGGCTTTCACTTTTTGATATCCCTTCACGCAACGTCTCACAAGCAAGCCCAAAGCTTTCCTAGTTCTGAGGCACTCTCACCTGCAGCTCCTCTTGTCATCCATAGATGCCAGGGCAGAGGGATTTTGCCAGTTTTAAAACTGCCCTGTGGCTGCAGCATCTGGAAATGGAACAAAACTTCTGCTTTGCCTTGGGAATTAACTGTAATCAGAAAAATGCAAAACAATTTAATTTGGAAGATGTGGGTAGTTACAGTGCAGCACAGTCTAGGGAAATGGGAAAGGGTGGTATGTACTGCCAACCTACTTAAATTCACATCAATTAACATGTTTCTATGTGGGCTTTAGAACAATATTATGCTGCACTAAGTTCTAAGCAGCTCCTAATAGTACTTTAATTAACATACCCTAGCTAACACTTTTTCCTAACATTCTAATATAATCTTGAGACAGAGCTCAATAAATTAATTCTGTCTTTTCAGCTGTTGAAAAGAAACACTGCATGAACTTTCTTGGTAAACGTGAAAAAGTAAAAACTTCCATAAATTGCATGCATTTATAAGTGGCAGAAGTGGGTTCGTTGCAGCAAGACAACTCCTTCATAAGAAATACTGTGGATGATGTCTTTATTCTGACATGATAATGCATAAACTGCATGTTGTGTTAGTGTAACTACAGTGACAGAAGCTATAACCCCAAACCAACAGATGAACAAAGTACAAAAATCCTTGGATGATGAAAAAACATACACACAGCTCTGAAAAGACTAGAACAAGTTTCTTCACATGATTTCTGCTGCTGCCATGCACAGTCCCAAACATTCATGCACTAGGAATAATGTATTGGAAGGAATGGCAAACAAAAAAAATTATCTAAGTTTTTTCTTCCTCTTACTTGAAATATCTCTATTCTTTTGATCCTTTCCTGTACCACTTGTGATTAGAGATTTAAAGGTACAAACAAGTTGCAAAGTACCTGTACTGCATGCATTCAGGAAGGACCAAACTGAGACCTGCCACCAATTTATGGTGTAAACTGGATTTGCAGTTTGAGAAGAAGACACAATGGTAAGTGCTGGTTTTGGCTGAGAAGGGGTTAATTCTCTCCACTGTAGTGTCTGTGGTGGTCAGGGACCTTTCCAGCTTCCTGCGCTCTGCCACGTGGGCAGGGGGCTGGGAGGGGCGGGGCCATGGCAGGGGCAGCTGACCCCGACTGGCCAATGGGGTGTTCCCATTTTTGCTGCTTGGTGAAAGTTTCAGTTTAAAGAAAAATAATACAAAATTATGTTACTGTCTCCAGAAAAAATAGATGCATAGAGATAAAACACTTAAGATTTATACATATGGATGGTTAGAGTGAAGTCACTGTAGGAGTCGGGCTTTCTCTTCAAAACTGAGTTTTGCACTGATATGATAGTTATATGGAAATTTATTATTATTTATGAACCAGTAAGTAAAGGCTTGATGAAAACTGTGTGGGAACACAAGTACTGAGAAGAATGATCAACAGAAGGCAAGGAGGAGGTTTTTGATTGTCCTTCCTCCTCTGAAAGACACATAATATTACTTTAAGTGACAGCACAGCTTGCTATGTTTTTTCAGAGTATGGATACAAGAACCTCTTCATGGATTCATTTAGAGCAATTAATCTC
This sequence comes from Phalacrocorax carbo, assembly GCF_963921805.1. NCBI lineage: Eukaryota > Metazoa > Chordata > Aves > Suliformes > Phalacrocoracidae > Phalacrocorax > Phalacrocorax carbo. Next base: position 70,554,657 of record NC_087548.1, on the reverse strand, counting down.
TTAAATTTAATGAGGGTCATGCATCATGTTGGTTTATGTGTTTCCCACCTTTCCACTTGGTCTTTTTAGCCCCTAACTACCCTTCTTCCTCTCTGTACAATGTGGGGATATATCCTGTCATGGTTTTAGCTGGGATGGAGTTAATTTTCTTCACTGCAGCTGGCACAGTGCTGTGCTTTGGACTCGGTATGAAAACAATGTTGAGATAACACACAAATGTTTTAGGTGTTGCTGGGCAGTGCTTGTACTAGCCAAGGACTCTTCTAGCTTCCCATGCTCTGCCGGGCACGCAAGAAGCTGGGAGGGGAGGGGGTGCAGCTAAAAAAGAATTCAAACTGGCCAAAGGGATATTCCATATCGTGTAATGTCATGCCCAGTACGTTAACTGGGAGAAGCTGGTTGGGGGAAGCAGGCAGCAATAGTGGCTCAGGGACCAGCAGTGTTGGTCAGCGGGTGGTGAGCGGTTGTATCGCTTGTGTTTATATTTTTCCTCCTCTTTTCCTTTTAACTATATTATCATTATTATTATTATTATAATTATGGTTATTATCATTACTATTTTATTTTAATTATTAAACTATTCTTATCTCAACCCACAAGTTTTCTTGCTTTTGCTTTTCTGATTCTCTCCCCCATCCCACAGGCGTTGGGGCAGTGAGCAAGCAGCTGCGTGGTGTTTAGTTGTCAGCTGGGGCTGAACCATGACAATTCATAATCTAATAAACTAACACTGTGTCATAAACCTCAGCTGGTGCTTTTTCCGTACTCCAAGGGCCTTAAAATATTAATTAATCTAAAAATCCCAACCCTATTCTGATTTGGATTTTAAGTGGCTACTACTGATGTTTTGACATGGACTTATATTTAAACAAGAAGTATGGCAGAAACTACTTAAAATAGTAAAAAATAGTAAATATGATTCCCTTCTTTTTCCCTGAGGAACTTGATCAGCATTCTGTCCAGCTAAGTCTTTTCCCTGCCATTGCCGCTTCTATTATAAAAATAACAGTAGAAGTACTAATTTTATTGATCTGAAATTCTGTTTCAGCAGAGCAAAAATAGAAACCCCAAGCAACTTAAACACTTAACTATGATGTCATTATGAGCCACGTACCTGCAGAGCCAGTGTTTCAGCAATCGTCACAGCACAGGTTTAAAAGGTATGATAGTATAAAACCAACAGTTATCACAGAATGGTTGGGAGTGGAAGACACCTCCTAGTCCAAACCTCTCTGCCTAGAGTAGGGTCACCCAGAGCAGGTTGTCCATGACAGCATCCAATCAGGTTTTGAATACCTCCAGAGATGGAGACTCCAGAACCTCCCTCAGCAACCTGTGACAGTGTTTGATAACTCAGTAAAAAATTTCCTCTATTTCAACTTGTGCCCGTCGCCTATTGTCCTGTCACTGGGCACCACTGAGGAGGCTCTGGCTGAATCTTTACTTCCCCCATCAGGTACTTATACACATGAATAAAAACCCTCTGAGCCTTCTCTTCTCCAGGCTGAACAATCCCAGCTCTCTTGGCCTCTCCTCGCTTGTCTAAAAGTTCCCAGACCTTTAAATATTCCTCCACCAAGGTCTTCCTTGCTCCAGATTTCCCCTCTAGTCTCAGGGCCCTGGGACTGTTAAAGGACAGTCTTACGGCCATTCTTACAGCAAAGACTGAGGCAAAGAAGGCATTACATTTATTCTGCTCCAGAAATTTCTCTTTTGAAATAAATCTGTCTTTCCTTTAGTGGATAAATCTGCTTTCTATATGCTGCTTCCTCTCTCCATCCCCATCTATTGAAACATTCCAGCGATAATTTACAATATTCTAAAATTTAAAAGATGGTGTTTTAACTAGTTAATGTTAAAAAAAAATATATATTTTTATCAGTTCAGTATTCATTGTGGGTAGCAAAGATTAACAAGGAACAGAATTATAAAATCAAAGAGGCTTCTTGCTGTTTAAATTCGATATCCACAATTTATAATGATATTTATTTTTCCTGGGCAAATTATATTTGTTGAACCACAGAAAACGGCAGTTGAGCATTCAAATCATACCTGTGATTTGGAAAGGAATATGATCAGGCTGTCCATACAGCTCATGTTTACATGAGTGCTGGTAAATACACAGTTCTCCACCTGTACTGATTGGTGTGTCTGGCCCTGAGATTGTTTTTCATATCTGTAGGTCTGCCTATAGGGAACCAGCCCCACTACTGCCTCTCTGGGGACAGGGAACTGCAGCAGCCCCATATATATGAGTCCAGGACAGCAGGAATTTGCCTGGACTCTGAAGCCCAACGTACACAGCTACAACTAACATGGCTTACTTATTTTCACAATTCAAATGAAACTTTAATGATCTCAAAAGCCTCTAGGATCCATTCTGAAGACAGCCTGTACGGTTTGGAGAGTGAAGTAACCCTTATGATTTTGATGTTTGGGCTTTTTTAAAATTGGAACTTGATGTTAGAAAATAGGAAGAATTTGTCTGCTCTGCATTCAGCATTTCTATATAGTGAACCATGAAAGGAGACTAAGGATGCTAGTTTGGCTGTGAAAACCTTTGTTTCTCTGTTTACTGAGGCTCCTATCTCCTTTCCATTCTAATCACCTACAGACATGATGCCTAGGCTGTATCTGCTTTTTCAACCAGAATGCATAGGGTGTGTGTGCTCCATGTGCCACAAAACACTAGAAGCATACAGTTCAGGCTGTAGTTCTGTCCTCTGTGAGCCTGGCTGGCTGCTCCACCCTCCCAAGTGCACTGTCTCAGGCCTTGTGCATGCTCTGATTTAATGTTGCAACTCTTTCTCCACCAGATCCCATGGTCTCTGCAACTTTTTCTCCCACCTGTGTATCCAAGGCTTCCCCAAGGCACGAGTGATCTTTCTGCTGCTTTGAGGACATCCATCTGACATAGTCCTCTTAAAGCACTTTCCCAACTGTGAACAGTAAGGCTGGAGATCTTACTAAAGTAGAGGTGCATGACATCCACTGTTCCGCTTATATCCACACAGTTATCTCATCACAGGGAACAATCAGCTTGGTCAGGCAAGATTCACTCTTGATAAAACCAGGCTGGCTGTTCCTAGTAGTTTCTTCATGGGATTGGAAATGACATTCAGGAGGCTTTGTTCCAATCCCTCCCTGGGTGCCAAGGTGAGGCTGACACATTTGTAACTACAGGATCCTCCTTCTTGCCCACCTTGAGGATGAGTGCAGTGGTTATCTTTTTCCAGTAAACAGGAAACTTTCCCAATTGCCACTAAATTTCAAAGGCAGCCTCACAGTGACATCAGACACCTCACTCAGCACCCTCAAGTGCATCCTGTGTGGTTGCATGGACTTGTGTTTTCCCAGTGGGTGAAGTGCTCTCTACTTCTATCTCCCTTTCTTGTGGGCACTGCCTCATTCACACAGACTCTGGTAGGAGGCTTAGAGACCTGGGTATCCTCACACCAGCTCTTATCACTGAAAAGAGCACTGGGTACCTCAGCCTCCTCAAGTCCCTTGTCGGTAGGACCCCTGACCCCAGTGAGCAACAGGTACACATTTTCTTCAGCCTTACCTTTGCTACTTACAGAAACCAGTCTTGTTGACCTCCCGTGGTAGTTTCAGGTCCAGATGAGCTTTGAATTTTTGGCACTGGGAGAGTCACTAGACATTGCTTTCTTAGGCCGCTCAGAGGAATATAGAGACATTTCCCATGTGCGCCCTGTTTTTTGTCTGAGCCCATAACCTTCTTCCAGTTTTTACTGATTTTTCTGCCCACTGAAATGGATTATACTTATGCTGTGATGGTTGACCTCCTCTGCCAGCTGCAACAGTTTCCACAAGATCCTATCAAACAGATTCTCAAACAAGATGAAGCCCTCTGTCCTTTTCCACATAATTCTCTGCTTACCCCAAACTTCTTGCTGGTTGGTGGAGTTCCTACTGCAGAGATAAGGGTTTTCAGGGATGTTAGTAGAAGAGATCTCTAAGGTGAATTAATAATAATACCTCTGACAGTGAGACACCACCACATTTTTACTTTAAGCTATAAATGTTCAAAACTCTAAAACCACCTGCATTTTTTGTTTCTAACTTGAAACTCTTGTACTTGCAGAAAATCTAACCAGATTAAAAAAACCCTGTGGTTAGTAAAGTTCCTCCTGATGTAGCTGACAAAAGTGAGATCTTATTGCTGGGCATAACACTACAGTATTTTCTAAAAGTGTAAATGATGTGGTTGTTTCACTTCAGATTTTAAAAATAACAAAATATATCATAGGCATGATTTTCAAACATTAGCTGTTCAAAAAGGCAGTTCCAGCTCCAAGGCCAATCTCATTAGTTAGAAACCAAATGAAAAATAAGATGAAGGTTCATCCTTACAATTTTAATAAGAGGTCAATGGAGGGCCAGCTTAATTTCCTACAGCCTCTGCTCAGTGGCATTAGTTAGTGAAATTAGCCCTTGCTTAAGCTTGAATTCAGTTATTTCAAGCATTAATATTTTTCTGACATCGATGAGCAAATCCATCAGAGACAAGTGTTTTAATTTCACTAAGATAATTTTGTAATTCAGAAACATATCAAATTCCCAAGTTACATGGCTCCAAATTCACAGTATCTGAATTGATACTGAAATATTAGCTTTGCTGATATCAACCTTGAGCAGTGTAAGAAAATAAAATTTGCTGATAATTTTCATGGTTCCCTGTACATGACAAATAATATATGACAGGTCCTTAAAAAGATTTAAGTGACTAGAAGTGGAATGTAGCACTGGGAATTAAGGCATATCAATCCCAGTCATATAGTCTGAATTTCTAGACCAAAATACAAACCAAATTATCTGCTTCATTGCATTGTCAGCAACATGACATTTATTCCCTTAATATTTCTCAGGCCAGATGTCTCATTGTCTGTGTCCCCTGAGAGTCAAATTCAGGTACTTACTCTTTTGTCTGAGGAAGTCAAAACTGTCAGTGAGCTCCTCACCTTCATTTTTTAGGCAATGGCCTTCTAACTTGCAAAGGTGTCAAGACAGCAAAAACAGAAATGCTGAAGGATACTCTCAACTTACTGTCTGTCTACTAACATACTGCCTTAAACTATTAGACTTTCCCAGAAGAAAGAATGGTTTTTGAAGCTGCCCCACACCATGTATTTGAAAACACCAAAATTACATTTTCGTCCCCAGTCTATCGTCTTCAAAGCATTAACAATCCTATTTGTAAACTATTTTATACTGCGTTCTCGTACTTAAAGTAATACATGCATACAATTTCCTTCTGCCTCAAAAAGTGAAGGAAATCTGGCATTAAAATACATGGTTTTCAACCCTTGTCAGAGAAATAGGAAGAATTAAAAGTCTCTATGTTCACCTGCTTGAGGTTTTCAAAGTAGCCTTCTCACGCTTCCACCATTTTGTGACAAATTGCATGGCAGACAGCCATACATGGCCAGACAGCAAGAAATCTATATATAAGGATAAGAGGAAGACATAAATGAAAAAGAAGCGATATTTTAAGAAAATACAACAGCTTCACAGATAGGAGGAAAAGAAAGACTTCAGTTAAGAAGATAAAAACAGCAAAAAGAACAAGAAATAGAAGAAAGAGGTGAAACAAAGGAGAAATGAGAGAAGAGAGAGAACAGATAAACATTACTTGTTATTACCTGGCACTAAAACAAAAAACATCATCTCTGTAACAGAAGAAAAGCAAAAAAAGGATATGGTGGTAACGAAATAAGCCAGAGAGACTAGGCTAATAAAGAAAACCACTAAATGTAAGTATAGTAGAATAAGTGACACTAACATAATTTCTACTTAAAGCCAACATTTCAGTGAATAACAAATTCATTTTTTCATAAAATATTCATAATGTAATTCTCCTCCACTACCTTCATAATATCCAAAATTCCTGGCCCACCAAAATGTCAGCCAGAAGAAGAAAATATATCTGCAATAAAATAGCTAAAATCCTTTAACACACAAATGAAACCTGCAACTCTTGAACCACAGAAGGCTTACAACCATACCTCAAAGGATTTTGTAGTTTTCTCCTCTTACAACTGTTTCCATTAGCAGTGATTTTACAGTTACTAGAGTGTCAAAGAACAGGATGAAGCAAACAGAGACAGAAAACTGTTCACTTCTCTTTAATTTCTCTGCCCAGAAGCACTACTGGAACAGAAGAAAAAGGCTGTGTTTTCCTAGAGGCAACACTGGAAACTGACGCCAATGAATGATGGTTGGTACTGGCTCATGGAAGAACACCTTTGAGGTATACAACACCTTTCTAATGATACGTTCTCAAATACTTCTATCCTCAGGGTTCAAAATAAGGCAGTATTTCCTTCGGTGCTTTCGTATTAAAGCTGTTAGCCTGGAATTCCTGAAGCCTGAGTTTGGTTGCTCTGAATCAACAAAAATTATTTACTTAAATTTTCTGGTCCTCAATTCCTAATCTGTAAAATTATACTTGGTGCGTTCCTTTCCTTTTCCTTTCCCTCCCACTTACTCTTTCTTAGCTTTTGTTTACTATCTTCCTTTGTTTTTTCCTTTTCTGAATCTAAGGTTTCTGCTGTTCTGTGGCTTTATTGCTCCAGCAGAGGCCTCAACTGTGTAACGGGCAAATGATAATAATGACATGGGGCCATTTCCCTCCCTGTCTGAAAATAAATGGTGGCAGGTGCATCTGCCTGCCTTAAAGTGTGTCTTCTATGAGCTGCAAGTGTCAAAGCTTTATCAGCTTGGGGTCATCAGCCCATTATAACTGATTAATGGAGCACTCACTGGAACAAGGACATTGTGAATGCTATGTTACAGAGTTGTTGTATTATCTTTCTGAAAGCTTTCCAAGCTGTGCATTAGAAGTTGACTAATAAACAAGAAATGACAAGCTTACAGGAAAAACACTTTTTCTCCATTAGGCCAAAATGAAAAGCAGGCATCTAAAAGAAAGGAGAAAGAAAAAATACACTACCTTATTATACCTTTTAAAGCATACCAATTTCACAGGGTCTAAAGTCTGGCAAGCAGCTGAGACAGATGGTTAAAATCATAAGGGAAAGCAAAAGGGAAGATGTTTGCAATGCATTTCCTTAATTGACTTCTTTTAAATGAAGGCACAAGGAATATTTAAAGGAAACTGAGGAAAATATGGGACAGGAGGAAGAACAAAAATATGCTGAGAGATATACTCCTCTTTTGCTATCCAGAGACCATGTCCCTGCTTCACACAGACAGAGAAGAAAAGTAGTTTGTTTTTGTCTCTAGGGTAGACCATCATTTTAGTCTCAGCTCTGAAGGGAAAGCAAAACAAGGGTGTGCACTCCAAGAGAAACTGTAAGCCAGGCCACAGGAGTATGTGCTGTTCTAGTGGTAGCCAAGCTTAGTTAGGAGACTACAGTCCCTTGACCAGCATCCTCCCATCAACACTTTGCCAACACAACCACCCTAAACCTTTTCGCTGGCTTGCTTCTGCAGACTGACTGACGCTGCCTGAATTTGGGAAGAGCTGCATGTGGGGCTGCATGAGCATGTCTGGGAAAGCAACAATCTCTGTTGCCACCTGAGTAAAACACTTTCACAGCTCAGGACGACTGGCCTTGCTGTTGGGTGCAAGTTTCTGAATCATAGTTCCTCTTCTCTTTCCTCTTTGTTCTTGGAAAGGCAAATACAACTTTCAGTTTTGACAGCAACAAAGAACATCATTCTCCTAATATGCTCAGTTAAGTTAGCCAGCAACCAGGGAGGTGATGAAGCAAAACATCTCTCCCTGCATTGTTTTGTATAAATCTTAAAGGTTTATAACATATTAGCTCTAGATCTAACCTCTAAGTATCCAAAACGTGGAAGTAGAAGGCAGTTGTTTTTGTGTTTTGTTTTTGTTTTTAAATTCACAGGCAGACACAATGTAAAAGTAACAATAGGCTTCTAGCCCTTAATTTGATATCTCTTTATTTTTCTTACTTACACTTCACTTCAGGAAGTTCCTTTGGTGTTATTCTCTGAAAAACAGAAGAAGGTATGCTCTTCATGTCCCTAATCTTTCATAGTATGGACTGATTATGATACCTTGTTCCCTGCCTAGTCTTATCAACATGTTAGATAAAGTCACATAATGCTTGTTCTGGAACCTCTTAGTGTTTTGCATCCAGTAGAACTCTTTAGAGCAAATAACATAGCAAATATGAAATAATTAAAAAAATAACAACCACACACAAAACCAAACTAAAACAAAAAATCTCAAGGTCCTCAGTACTTTCAGTTACTCCTCCTGACAATGTTCACTAATAATTCACATCCGCTTTCTGGGATGTGAGTTTCTGAAATCAGTTTAAAACACACAGCAAACTACATGAGTGTTAACTTCCAGATATCCCAGAGCAGATCAAGAACTAGCACTGACCTTGTCTGCACCTTTGCAGCTCTACAATGATAGGTGAGAAATTGGTGATACACAGTTCTGCAGAGCTGTGCAAAACAGGGAATTGCTATTAAGTGCATGCAATAACACACCAAGAAGAATATTGTCTAAGCCTCGGGGTTCCAACCTGAGCTTATCTTGATTAAATGACTAAATGGATGGTACGTGAGCAGAATCAGGATTTTCCTGTTATCATCCTTCCTTGTTGATTTTCAGGTTGATAGTGCCATCTTCCCTACCTTGAAAAACATTTTTAGGTCTGTGTAGTAAATTTGAATATAACTGAAGAAAATCCTGCGGTCACACATAGGTCAGACCACTAGGGAAACACAGGTAGGTCTATTACATCCTTTATCACATACATGTGATTTTTTTTCTCTCTTTTTGACGTACTCATTAAATACAGAATACTCTCTTTTTCCATTTACAACTCACTAATAACAAGTTAATAGGTAGCTCTATTTTTTTGTACGATGCAATTTTTTCCTTGTTCATTTTATTTTGCAAGCAGCTATGACTTTTAAGAAATTGTTAAATAATAGGCAAAGAATTCCATTGCTGGCTTCTACTTGTTGGATTCCTTTTTTTTCCTGATTCAGAGATAGAAGAGAAGTTGGTTTGACCAGCCAACTGATTTGACATCATCTTTAATTACATAAACTATAATGGTCATTCACTGCACAGTAGTAATTTCTGTGACAGGTATACATTGTTTTTGCCCTTAAGGTCATCCCATCACAAAAGGAGTCTAACTCATTCTTCAGAAGAATAGGAAATGGACTAATCATATTCATTCTTCTTACAATATACACTCACTGATAATTTCTGAGGTCAGTCCAAGGTGTCTTACAGCTTGTCTGCCACAGAGAGCCTGAAAGGGTGTGAAAACATCCTTGTATCTACAGAGCAACAAGGAACATTTTTAACGAAAATCATGAGCTCTTAATTCTAGCATATGGAAACTCTACTGATGCTCAGATAAGATATGAGAGATGCACAGACCCATCAGAGTTCTAGAAAGAACAGAGACTGTTATGATAAAAAGACACTGTTTCAGGTGGTAATGAATATATGTCTTATGATTTTACTCATACGTTTTGACCATCTTTTAGTAGTTTTCTACTTCTGCTAGAACCCCTGAAAAAGTCAAAAGAAGGCTTGCTTACCGTAGGATGTAAGCAGAAGAAAATTTGGCCTAATTGGCTCTTGCGTCCTATAAAAAGAGGAAATAATAGAAAGAAATTGTGGAAAGAAAGAATAGCTCTACAGGAGAATTCATCCTTTAGAAATACTTAGCTATTGCCTAAGAAACATTATTTGTGGAATGGGAAGCTATCAATGGATGATAAACTCCAGCTGTTCCTTTAAAAATGTTAAATGAGTTAGCATTTAAAAACTTTCTGTAACAATGTAACATGTTAAAAAGAACTTGTGAAACAAACTCTGTGGCAAATTTCTCTCTAAAATTAGTTTATTTCTACCACTTCCCTCAGAAGTCTTTCCACTGAGATTAACTCTAAGAATACATATCCCTTGCTCCTTATTTACTCAAACGCCCTGTGCCTCTTCAAATATAATACAGTGTGAAAGCTACTGGTCAACAATGAGCAAAGCTAGAGGATTAAAACCAACCTTTCAAAAACTGGTCAGGAAAAAGGGGAGAGTAGAGAAATCCTGTTAACACCTTGGTAAACAAAGAAGGATTGTGTTCCTATGTGACAAAAGATCTTGTGGAACTCATTCATCTAGGATGTTATGAACGCCAGAAAAAAAAGGTTTCTTTTTCTGTAGTCAGTGCAACCCTACACCAACTGCTACTTAGGTTAAAGTATATTATAGTGGCATGATCTGGATTTGATGGCTGAGGTGTAAGGAGGAACTGATCTCTGACATTACAGATTTTATTTCAAGAGGCATTCTTTTCTATTAAGAAAATGTTTTCTCCTCTCTCTGAGAGAGAGAAGGTAAAAAAAATTGCTTGAAAAAATCAACTTCTGATTTATCAATATATTCCAGAAAAAAAAATCTTTTCCTTCTTACCACAGCATAAGCAGTTACCCATGTACTTCCAAGATCTCCATTCTGGTCCTTTGCACCAGTTTCTGCAGTTGCTTGTTTGCTGTTTTTCCTTTTTGCTTTCGCTATCTTCAAAATATATCAATGGTAACATAATTTTGTTTTACTGTTTGCCTGTAATTTCTTCATACTTGAGGCTTCTTTGAACCAATGTGCTAGACCTCATTATTTTGCTTTCTGAGAGCATTTTGTGTTCAACTTATATATTTTGAACTTCAGGTGCCATTTAACCTATTACTTTGTCTTCTGTCCTGTGAACAGTTAAAACGCTTCTCTCCAAAATGGTTCAGAAGTTTGCAGTCAATGTTCTTGTTTTAGCTTCTTGGAAAACAATTTAACTCAAAGAAGATTAAGAACTTTTTGCACACCTGTACGGCAAATATAGGTATGTACATATATATTCATGTAACATTTCAGTACTTGAAATGTTGTTAAATTCTGTTATCCTTTTTACATGGAAATTCCATATATATTTTTTAATAATTAAAAGAATGAGCACATTAGACTACAGCCTGGGTCCTCACTTAATTTCACCCAGCAATCACATGCTCAAAGTAGCTGTAGATATTTTATCTCATGTGCATCTTGTGTTACCATGGCATTTGCTCACTCTACCACTATCAATTTTGCAGCTCTCTGAATAAACAACATTTTTTCCAAGTTACAACTAAGTGGTTGGATAAATGGTATGGATATATAACTTGGATATATATGGTATGGATAAATAACTTGGAATGAGTGACTTAACTTTACAAATGCTACTCTCGTTCCAAAATTTTGCTTTGCGTGTCAATTACTTCTCTTAAATGTTCATTATGCAAAATTCTTCACTGAATCATTTCTGATAATTACTCTGAATCTGCAACTTTTCAGAGAGAAATTAATTGAAAAGCTGTAAAATATTAAATGTATTGCCTGGCTCTGACTGGACAAAGAGAGTATGCGGGATTGTATGTATTACTTTAAATGTGAGTTTTTAATATAGAACTTGGCATGTTTTCACTGAAAGCTCCCTTGTATGAGCTGCCAACCACCCACTTCTTTTCCAGTTTTATTGTTGACTTCTAACTGATATCAACAGTACTCTGGGGAAGTCCTCTCAAACTTTTGCTGATGAGGCCAATTCCCACACCGATTCAAAGATATGTGGGCTGGAAGGACAGAAGATAACATGGAAACTTTTATGCACAGGGGTCGCTGTGCAGCAGGAAGAGTGCAGCCCCTGAAACAGCTGGTTCCACAGCATTGGTATGTAATTATAGAGGAGGGGATCACAGACCAGAGCGCATAGCCTCACAGCCAACACTCTACCCCTTTGAACACCCTTACCACCAGCTACATTGCCCTTTGCGCTCATCCTCTGTCAACAAGCATCTGGAGCAAGACTGAGAGCTACCACACTGTGTGAATCAGAAGTCATATCCTCTGCAAAGGGACAGCTGAATTACAGCACGTAATTCAGATGTTGTCCAGAAAAGGGCCACAGGATCCCAGGAGCAAAGTCACCTTTGGCTGTTCCTTCTGCTAGCAGTTAAAATTTAGTACCACAAGCTGAGCTGGTAAGATGGAAGACTGGCATGTCTAGGCATGGACCTATGAGAAATCATGGACTTAATAGAAGATCTGGGATGTAACTCAAACCTCAGCCAATGTTTAGGTACTTGGACTGCTGTTAGGACAAAAGGAGAGCAATGGGTATCCTAGATTGTGTTTATTACTTAATGCATTTTTTATGGTACCAGGCAAAATGGTCCCTCACTGCAGGACAGACAGACATGTCCAGCTTACTGCTAGTTCCAGCAGTGAGCATTGCATGCTGCTGACCTAGACACTAAGACTTTTTGGGATTTTTTTTCTTCAATGAGTCAGAAATAAAAAAAATCTTTACCACAAGGAACTATAGTAGACCATTTTTAGAAAGATCTTATGGTAGCAAAAGCCTTTTATCATTCAGAAAGAACATGTAAACCTTAATGAAATCTGAATGACTTTGCTAAAAGTTGTTTCACTTAACCTAACTCAAGGTTACTTTTGTCCCAACAAACAAAAATTAGACTTTGTTTTGTTTAGACACAAATTCACAGAACTCCTTAGCTGTATTAATTCTGTGGTATTTGAAGTTGTTCTGTACACTCCCATTGACCTAACTAATCTACCAAAAATAGCTTTGAATAAAGTTGTAGCAGCTTTTTACTGATGGGCTTTTTAGGCATTCCTGGAGAGAACATGGAATCTGTGATTCTTCTACCAACATAGGTAATAAATCAACCTTGAAGTTGATCAGCCTGATCTACAAAGCCCCTCAGCCTGAATATACCTCGTAGCAGGAATGCGTCATCTTCTAGATCGTCTAGGAAGCTCTGCTGAATTCTTAAGTGTGAGGCTACTCTTCACATATTGCCCACCCCAGCTCCTTCCACAGTAGTTCAGGGATTCACCTTCTTGCAACAGACCTTGGCACATTAAGGTGGTGAGTTGCATAATTCTCCACTTAACATGGCACAGAAAATGAATTTTCTTTAGGGTTGCATATAGTTCAGATGGGGAAAGGTGGTTTGTTTAACCAGGCCTGGGTGAAAACAGCTGTTTGTCAATTGCTCCATCTGTAAAAACAATATTGTTCCTGTTGTTGCTCCAAAATTACTTCAATAAGAGTAGAAAGAAAGGAATAGAGTGCATAGCTGTTAGAAATAGACAAGCAAACAAAAGCTGTAATTCTTTCCATGGAGTCAGGGAGGACATGATGAACTAAATAAGTCTAGTTTCAGAATGGATGGAGGGCTGATGGACAGAGAGAGAGCAAAACACTCAAAGTAGAACACATATCAGGGCTCTGGAAGTAAGGAGAGCTGTCAAACCAGATGAGTTTCAAAAGCAAAGCTACACCCAGGATTCAAGACAAAGGGCAAACACCCAGACAAGAAGCACAGTTTGACACAAAAGCTATATGCCACAGTCAATATCTATTCAAAGAGCACCTGCAAGTTGTTAGAATTGCTGCTGCTGATCTCAGGCAACAGTTACCCTGAACACTATCACTTGTTACTGCAACAGAGGAGAAATGCTTACTAAAAGTAACTTCGAGTAAGACTTAGCTAGAGGGCACTTAAGGATAATCCCACAAGTTTTGACTAGTCCAAATTCAAGCCATTTCAGTGTAGTGGCATGGGTCTGAGAGAGGCAGAGCTGTTTATTGGACATGTAGGTTCAGTTCGATCACAAATAATTAGTCAAGTATCAGGGAAGCTGTCAGATAGAGGCTGAGCTAAAATGCTAAGCTAAAGTGAGGAATGATATTGACTAATACAAACCACAGATTTGCAGTTTTAACTGCAAAAGCTTACATACTTAAATAATTCCAGGCAATCACAAATATGCACACTGCTGTAAAATGCAAAAAGCTTTGTAGCAATTATATCCTGAATGTCAAAAAGCAGTGATTTAGGATATTTGGAAGCCGGTTGCCATGCTAGTACCTTACTCTATTTCCCAGCCTGGTGAATAATATCAGTCTGATCTTGTTTTACAAAACTGCTTGAACAATAATATAAATTCTAATAGGTAACTGGGTAGGAAAAAACTATTTAGGAAGTTACAGAATCTCTGTTTGCAACATCCTTTGGAGAAAGCAACTGTAAAGACAGAAAAGTGGACCAGTCATATCATTGAAATCTTCAATTGAAGTCTATGATTCTGCAAAATAAGGAGTGGAAAGGACTCAGAAGAAAAAAATAGGTTAAAAAAGTTAGTGCATTAACTTCCTTCAAATGAGGTGAAAATAAACGTAGAATCTGACGTTTTCCTTTTTCAGTCCTATTTACTGATCTGTAGGCAGGAAGACCTTCAATAAAGCAAAATACCTGGTGGTGACAAGGCAAGAGTGATATAACATCTGGCATTTTAGAAAATAATGTGAGTGAAACATACAACAACAAAGTACACTTTAAATAGGAGAAAAAACCTGAAGCTCTCATTAAACAATTTAGACATCTAAATAATTGCAGAAATATAGGAGAACAAAATTAAAAGTGCAGTAGTCATAAATAGTTCCTGTAAAAACAAACAAATAATTGCAGGCAAAAACTCTTTGTGAAAACTAAAAAAAATAAAATTTTCTCTGACTCACCATCTCCCAAGTTCTTGGAAATCTCAAGTTCAACAGTTATGCAGTAAATACATCTGAAAAAAGCATTTATACATTGCGGTCAAAACTTAACAACAGTAAAATTTAAACAATTTATTTTAAGATGACTCCTAAGGAGTAAATAATGGTACAGAAAATAGAGGTTAAAGAAATTGTCACAATATCCTATTTAGCAGTATGGCAATATTTTTATTTTTCATTTTAAGTAAAAGTAACTGAAGCTCTGAATACACAGGCATTTTTTATAAAGGACATGCCAGGGGTTTGGTTTTTGTATACAATTTTTTTCCCCTCTAATTCTTTTCCCATCCCCCAAGGCAGCTCAAATAGTAATTAGTCTTCAGCTTTACAAGAAGCAGGAAAGTTGGTGAAAAAGGAATAAAACTGCTTACACGTTTTGTAATTTGATATGTAACTGCCCAGAGGGGCTTTTATTACAATGCATGCAACAGATAAAATTAATCCCTACAAGTGTGCCATGTTATTTGTTCAAGTTAGGAAAACTGAGCTCAGCCCTCTGGAGGCAAACCAGAATTAGTGTAGTGAAAGCTTATTCTGCAGTGAAGCTGTCCTGACAATACTCTGGTCCCTGTCTGTTACTTGTGCCTCTGGTTTTAGGGCTTGATCAGTGTTCGCTGCTTTCCCACAAGTTCTGATTATAACTGCATTGCGAACTGCTCATGTGCTTCCTCACAGTGCTTCTCTCTCTTCCCCTGGTGGGATGAGAAGCCTTCAGTGGCTTGCAAATTGTGCCTGTACCTGGCTCTCTGTTAATTTTTCTCAGTGGTCTTATTTCCAGCTCCTTCATCACTATTTTATATCTTCCTCTTCCACAGCAGGACAGGTGCTCGCTTCCATGCATCTATAGGGGAGAAGACACTGAGTTGAGGAACATAAGAGTTTGCTGTAATTTAGCATACTTGTTCTCTAAAGCTTTTAAGGCTCAGCACATGAACAGTCCTAAAAAGCCTACATTGCTCACAGTGTGTTTATAGGAATATTTACCAGATCTGAGACTACGTGAATGCTAGGTAATATTTTTACATGGTTCTCTGAACTAGGGACTTACTCAGAAAACATAAATTACTTATGACAGTATCCATCAGTAAAGATAAAATCTAGTTTCTTAGTGTAATTTTAGAAGGCTGATTTTACTTGTATACGAGCACTGTGTCCAAGCATAATCTTTGAAAAACTTAAGAGGAAATTAAAAATCTCCTCAATGGGTAAAGGACAGCCATCTAAAAAGTAAGACTTCCTGGGACAGTTTCCATCAAATATACCAGAGAGCAGGGTCAAAGCAGTCATCTCGGTTTGTACCATGCCTTGAGCTGCTTGTGTCGAAAGCACAATATTGACTTCGATACTGCTCTTTTGCAATTAAACTTGGTATATTAGCCGTCAAAGGATCACAATTAGCTACTGTCACCCTCTACTGCAGAAGCCAGCTTCTCTCAGGCATCTTGAGCTTCCTTTGAGCACAAATCCAAGCACAAAAATAGATGAGCTTTGTAAATTGTTAATTACTTATTAAACTTTCTGTCAGAGAAGAACTAATATGACATGTCTTCAATTCTAATGTGCGTCATCTGCGTCAGTCACTGACATTAACTGTTAAGGATCTTATGTTCCCCTCTATATTTATGGAAATGTGGCTTTCTCAACATTTCCTCTGCCTTTGAAGAAGGCTTCATGTAATTTACCTGCAATTTACCTGTAATTTAGAGGAGGGAGCTGGAAGCTATTGACTGTTGGTCTTCCCTCCCTGCTGCATTCAAGAGAGGGTAGACCAGCAATTTCACACAATACCACAATTTAAAACAATATCATGGCAAGAATTCAATGCAGCCTCAAAATTCAGGACATCCAAATGCTAAGGAATAAAGTGAAAACAGCAATTCAGTTTCATCCCTATGTCACCTTCCCCCATCTAAGCTCTAAAAGGCATTTATACCAGCCTGAATAAGTGAAACCTGCACGCCTTTCTTCTGCAGAGAATGTACTGCTCTAAGGGAGGGTAGGTCCCCAGATTATGGAAAGATAGACTGGAAATTACACTGAAGGATACAGAAATTATTTTTGATCATTAGCATCCTTCTCTTATAGCGTTCCATTAACTCTAAATTATTTCATTATCTCTGTGCCATTTTTTAAATCTCTGAACATTATGGTATTGTTTAAGTTAGTTTCCTGGCAATCAGCTGAAATCCCAAGTTCTTGTTTTCAATATTTATTGGTCTGAGTGTGCTATGAAGTTATATGTTAGGTGCTATCTTGCCCTGATGTTTTGCATTTCAGGACTGCAAGTAAAGGACCAGGTGCTCATCAGTCTTCTGTGTACACCCTGAAATAAATGACTGAAGTAATTTTGGAGAGACCTTGCCAATCACATGCTTATCAATAGCGTATTATAAGCACCTAATCTACTATATTAGAGCAAACAGAAGTCAAATATTTATCACTATAAATCTCAATGCATGTGTGGATTTAATTTTAGAGAAAATCTATAATTTATGAAAATCAATTCTGTATTTCTCTCCCTATCAGCACAATTGTACAAAAAGAAGCATATAAAACTAGCAGTGAATAAGGTTTTTTAAAAATATATATTTTTCGTTGTAAAAGCAGGACTACCAAGGTTTTTCAAGGTTTTCAAAAGTGGTACAGTGATTTAGGAGGTATGTTCTATTGAATATTTCATGGAAACACATTATTAAATCAGGGAGGTACTTTTGAATAGTTTTTATCTTTATCCATCTTTAAACGCTTATTTTTGTATAAGTCACATAACACTGGTGCTCCAAGGATGAACCAAGTGTAAAAGACACATAAATAGCGTATCCTCTGTTGTCATGGATTCCTTCAACTAAACACAAATAAAGCAGCCTCTTTAAATCTTTCTTTGCTTTTTTCTGTATATACATTCATCACAGACCCCTTCAACCATCAGCAAACACAGAAATATACATATTAATCTCCATATTGAAATGTGGTTTGCTCTTTTAAACATATTTGAAAGTCCTTATAACAAGGATGTTTATTTGACACACTTAACAAATGTATGCAATAATGAAGCACCTGTAAAATTAAAGATGTGCAAGACACAAAGGTTTTCTATTAATGAGCACTGCTTTATATATAGTCTCCTCTAAAGGACATTGCTAAGAGAAACCTCTATCAACCCAACCAAATTTTAAAGTACTTCGTACTGCTTAGTTATGTGTCTAACAGATTTAAATATACTAGCCTTTATGTCTATGCTTTAAAGTTTGTATAACTAGCCAGCGTTATGTCAGCCCACACATGTGCTTCTTGGACAGCAAGCTTGGTACACACTTCAAGATATCATAAAAAACTTCAGAATGTCTTAAAAATTATTGAGTTTATATTTGTCAAGAGATTGAATCAAATACATAGCATTTACTATACTTAACCATTGTACATTACTTGTTATAATTCAACCACTTGCAATCACATAAAAATACTGCTGGTTATGGAAATACTACTGGATACAGCCAATATGAGTATTTGAAGAACTGAAAAAGAACAAATGAAACAATTCCTATCTATAAGTGGAACACATAGCAATGACTCTGTACCTCTCTAAAATATTGTATGTATAAAAAAATCACCCCAGAAAGCCTCTGTATTTCCTATTGAGAAGTTCTTCATGTCAGCAATCTACATCACATGGAGTAAAATCCAAATGGAATATACTGGGAAGGCCATAGAAATGGCCATTTTTATATTTGTATTCACATTTCAGCAGGCTTCAAAATAGGCTTTTCATAAAGTACAAGATTTTAAATAACGAATAATACAGCAGCAGGATTATGTCTGATACATACTGATGTTTTAGCTGGTCTTTCACAGACTATAAAGTAATAAGGAAAAACATAAAGAAAGCAAAGGCTCACTGGAAGGATTTAACTTCCTCTTAAACCTTGAAATATTCCCAGGAGAAAAGCAACATCTAGTGGAAGACTTTGCACTTTTTCTTGATATTTTGTTAATATTTAGACACAAATGGTCAAGAGTGAAATGAATAGAATAATACAGAGAGTAATTTAATTTGAGAACTGTGTTTTTATACATATATATGTATTTCCCAAGTCTTCAGCACTACCTGTTTCAAAACAAAAATACATTAAAAATACTATAAATCTAATGCATGCTGTTTGTCTGTGTAATTCTATTGATATTGCTTTGCAGTCCTGAAATTTCATAAATTAAAACTTCTGAATTTATTTCATAGCTAAATGTTCACAGGCCTAATTTGAGCATCATTATGTTCCTTAAATATATTTGATTTTATACTGTTCAGTTTTTAGTACAAACCCACATGATATTCTGTATTTCTGAGCTACAGACGCTATAAAGCTGGACAAGGCAACTAAAGTGATAGTCAGCAGAGGAAGTAAAAATTTAAAATTCCATATTTCATCTTCTGCAGAGCTCCAAGCTACTTAAAAATAAAGAAGTACAAAAGAGTGTCCTTATTCTGTTTTCCCAAGACCTACTATGATTCCTAGGTCACAAATTAATTGCATTTTCACTTTCAGGATTTGCTTAGACAGTATTTCGGCTATGACACCTCAAACACAGTTTTATTTGTATTATCACTGGTCAAATTAACACTTCCTAGTATTCATTCTAAGAGGAAGGTTACAAATGTGATTAACTATTTACAGGGTTGCAGCACTTCTTTTGTGCAACACAAAAGGATAAACATTTCCAACTAACTGCAGCCCCCATAAAGCCAGCTTTAAATATGTGTAAGCACAGTAAGATGTGCTATTAAATGCTTTTATAGCAACTATTTTTCTGAATATAGTAGTTGCTTTCAGATTTAAAAGATAATTAATTTTACCCCACCCAAGTTTCTGATACCAGTTTATCTCTGACTGTTCATGGTATACATTTTGTTTCTGCAGGAGTTTCTTTGAGATATGTTGGAAGTAACAAGGTCACTGTAACTTTCTTTCTGAGTTAGCTTTCCATTCATCATATATCACAATGAGCTATAAATGACAGACACAATTTGTGAAATAAACAAAAGTCTTCTGTTTGTGGGCTTGACGTTAGTTCTTATAAATAACAGGTCTGTCATCTCCAGTTGTCAGCAGTGGATTAACTGTGCTGTAAATGCACGTTTAGCACAAGTTCAGCAAGATTTATTAGCAGAAATGCACCTGAACTACTTCAGGGTCATTTTATGTCAGCTGTTCCTGTGTAGAATGGTGCTATGGGGAATTATGAGCTTGATACCTGTGGAGATGGAGCTTCCAATGGGTGCTGTGTGCCAACCCCTCTATGTGGTGACTGTCTTCTGCAGTCAGCTCCAGTTTAGCATGGCCGCAGTTAGGTCTGGGACAGGGAAACCTGCTTCACCTGATTGTGTTATGCAGATCACTGTCAGCACTATTCTCAACAAAGGTCTGGGTCCAGGCACAGCTGCAAATCAAAACTGACTCCTGGCGCATAGAGTCAGAAAGGCAAATGAGCTCTCCAAGAAGGAGAATATCACATTAATATTTCCATCTGTCTTCTTACAGATATACCGAGATAACTGTACTTCTGTTTTTAGCACCTGCTACAATAATTTTGCACCCCAAAGTATTTTGAGTAATAGAAAAGAAACAATAGTATAAAATTTATTTAAAAGATTATAGTTTATATCCTATATTATAGCCTATGTTATATTTTAGATGCATTTAAAATATGAATTATATATATGTATAAAATAAATAATTTTTTGAAATTTCATTTGACATACCTTGTTGGAACTTTATAAAGAAACAGTTGATGAATTTCAAAAGGACTAAAAAAGCCGGGGTGGGGGGAGTATGGGGGGGAGGAGAAGAAAGAAGACAACAGTAACAAAAAATAAAACTATAGCGAGCTAAAGGCATGGTCGTTTATTACAAATGTCATGTTTCAGACTTAATGAGAAAACACACTTCTTTAAGCTATAATTCCCTGGAGAATATCAATGGTGTCAATGTGAAGACAACTTCCTGTATGTAAAGGTTAAACAAAGATATGATCACAGTTGCCATTGAATGCACTTCCGTGGGCCTCAGTTTGGCCTCTTAGAAGGCAATGAAGGTAAGCTGTAGAATGGTTTTGGTCACATTAGAGAAGTGACTGAGTCAGGTATCTGAACAGGAAATAGGAAGAATTAGGAAAAAATAAACAGGGGGAAGAAATCTATCTAGTATGGGAAAGAAAGAGCTATATTGATATTATAAAGTGTTAGAATGGAAATGTAATCTTGTGTTAATGCTCTTCAAATAATTTTCTTATGTCAGCAAATCTACTAAACATTTTTCAGTAGAAATTTATCTGTTTCTTAGCTTGTTTGGGGAAAATCAAAATGCATCTCATGGAATTCTTTATATAAAATTTTAGTTCCCTTACAACAAAAAAGAGTAAGAAAATATATATCCTTTTTTCACACAGCTATACATACAAAAACTTGTGACATCCTCCTATCTTATTTTCTTATCCTCCAGTTGCAGGGAGAAAACAGAACAAGGGCTTCCTACTTTCTGCTTTTAACTTTTAAGGACAGTTAATAGTTTCTGACACAGAACTTTTTCCTCCCTTGTTTGATTGCTTCCTGAATCACAACATGACAGCATGAATCTCCAGACTCACAATAAAGCAAACTACAAAGTTGATATTATCATCATGTCTGATCAGATTTAGAAATAATAACATAGTAACAGCAGGTGAGGCTTCACTTCCAGTAATAGGTTACTAACAGAGTGCTGGAGTGAGGTGTCCCCCTATAGTGTAAAAGGTTTGCTGTATTTTAAATAATCTTATGTCACTACGGAAATTATTTTGGATGTCTTTTCTTTGTAACAGTACTAGTTTATAAAGGCAACCATCTTCCTGCCACTCAGGATGCCTCATTCCCTACTTGTGTGTGAATCAGACGAGGGGCTTAGTCTATTTTAACCAACAAGGACAATAACACAATCAAAACACCTTCTAGGGATGTTTTTGCCTGGTCTCCACAGATTTGAATACTGTTTCAGAAAGCAGAGATTCACTTCCTTCTCCCTGCAGTGTCTAAAGACTTCCTTTCTCCCCTTATGGCAGAGGTTTCTGCATGATTTAGGTGGTTTCAAGCAATATTTTGATGAACCACACCACACATAGACTGAGCTAGATTGTGGCATGACTATATAAGTCACATGAAGGTCATCCAAATGAGGCAGAGATGTTCTTGTAGTTATTGTGGTGTCTGCTGAGGAGGTATGTTTGTGGTGCCTCTTTCAGTGCCTCCTCTGCCAGATCTCCAGCCCTTCTTGGATATGAAACAGAAGACAGTATAGCACCATTCAGATGAAGCAGGGTTTGTTATACTGAACCCATGCTTTCATCCCCAATCAGTCTGATTCAGCCACATACCTATCCTCTCATTACAGCTTCTTTGTGAAAATGTCCTGATTTTGTCCACCCTGTTCATCATAATCCCTTCTTACTCGCATGGAAACGAATCATGAAGGAAAGCATAGTGGATTGGCACAACATACTGACGGTATATTCCTATTTCTTTCTAGGTTTAGATGATCCTTAGGAAAAACTGTCATTTTTTTCAAAAACCTCAGAAGACAGGAATGCAGTATAGAAAGCACACAGAAGTGCCTTGGCGAATGTCACTAAGTGATCCTGAATGCAATGCAGAAAATTTAAATGGTGTATCTTTCTAAACCTTAAGCCTGAGTTGGTGATGGTTCTTTTAAGGCTGAACAAGACTAGAATTCTTGTTTGATACACTAAGTACTTAAATGCAGTTTGCATAACAAAATCTTCATTCATCAACACCCTTTTGAAAACAGTTGTTCTCCTATTATTTAGCTATGTTTGAAATGAACCAGAAGGCCTGGTGGTCTGGTTCATACATAGACATATACCTGTCTATGTGGATTCTGGACCAGCAGTGAAAGTGAGGCATACCTATCTTAATCTGTATCTTTGCCCTTTCAAAAGTCCATTTAAAAATAAATATTTCATCCCACCCTAACACAAATAAAACAAACAAAACCATGTATTGTTCTTTGAAAACCGTTCTCAAAAAGTCACTGTCCTGTCAACACTGGTTTAACTCTTGCTAAGACAGATTTGGTTTTTTTTCCTTCATTTTGTCACACAATGAGGCAAGGAAGATATTACTGTCATGTTCTGTGATCCAATATATTAACTATAAGATTTGGAAAATCTGTTGCAACTGAATTGTCATAACAGTTATTATTTTTAGTTTCTACTGCAAACTGCCCTTCCGATACAAGTACATTCAAGATTCAAGTACATACAAGAAATTGTATACTAAAATAAATGTTTTGTGTTAAGATGAATCAAATTGGTTTGACCCAATGCACATATTACTAACACAGAACCACAGATCCTCTGAGCTTTGCAGGCTGTGTTCTGAGAACAGGAAGGAAACAATAAAATATTTTAGCTTTTTGCACAGACAAAATAGGCTCTATAAATACTGTTCCCTTTAAAAAAATCTTTTCAACTTTCATTTCAAAATCTGTTTTGCAAAATGAATGAAGTAATCTAACTCAGCTATTTTTTTCTTTTTTTCCTCCTGCATACTGTATAAACTAGCAAGGTTTTTATATACATAAACTTTGCTTCCAATTTTTATTCAGTTTATTAAATGACATCTTTTATTTAAAGGAAGGTTTTCGAGTACAAAAGATTCTCGTTAGCTGTTTGGGTTTTGGGCTTCGTTTTATTTTGTCCCTATCTATATTATTACTTGGAGACAGTAATACTGTATATTATTATCTGCCTCTGAGAATACTCTTAACAACTATAGTAACAGACTTATTTTTCCCAAAATCACCTTTAGAGCAATATTTAAGAAGTTTTCATTTAATTGAATGGCATACCAGAGCAAATTTAATAGAGCTGTTCTTGTAAACGTTTCAGTGGGCAGAGGGGAAACAAATAAGGCATCCAGGAATGCTATTGGAAAAGTTCTTTAGACTAGGAAGTCTTCTGCAAGATGCTTTTGACTGCCAATGAACTCATCCATAATCATTTTGTGGATGACTATGGTAAGAACAAATACATCAACATGGAGGAAACCCGGAGTGAGGCGGGGGAGGGGGGAAGACAGGGAAGAAAAAGGCAGGGGGAAGGGGGGCAAAAAGAGATATCAAAGTGATTTTTTTCTCATGTGATATATTTTCCACTCCTGTTTGACACTAACCTTGGTGCATTAAATTTAGGCAAGCTTTCATTAACCTGAAATCAGTACTCCACGGTTTATACGAGAAGAGCTTCCAAGTATTTAGCACAAGGGAATGTCTTTTCAGTACCTTTTATTGCCAGGATGCTTATGTATAATTTACCCTCATCATCTCCTCCTTCTCTCTTGACCTTGTCTTTGTCATCTTCAGGCATGACATAAAGAGTGGCTGGAACCAATTCACTCTGTACCCTATTTTCATGTGACCAGCTTACTTTAAGTACTCACATAGCCCATTGGGTACTTCCAGACCATATTCTGCTATATACAAACACACTTTGAATTAGAAAGCACCCTTTGTAGCATAATTTTGGGTGCAGTGCCTGCAGTCTGTGCAAACAATACAAGCCAGCCTCTTACTGCTTGCCTCAGGGTACTGGTAGCATAGCAGCAAGGTGATCCACACAGATAACACCCACATTCAGACAGAATCTGCAGCACATGCTGAGCCCTGTATTATCACAGCAATACTACCATCACATGACCCTGCTTCTTCAAAGGTAATTTCATCATGTCTTGACAAGAAATAGTCAATGACTGCAATGTAAGCTTCACCATCAATAATGAAGACACCACAACTAGGGATCTGTGTTGAGGTGCGTAGAGTTTTAGGCATATCAGAGAGAATAACTGATGTCAGAGGGAACAGCTGCTCCTACAAGCCAAGAGAGGTGTAGAGAGGAATTTTAAAAAATGTGGCTATGAAATAAATATGGGAAAAATAATAATAAAAATGTGTCGTTTCATTCCTTTGACAGCAGGGTCACATCCCTGGAGCCTGAAGGGCTTTAACAGGCAAATGACTAACAAGATGACTGAATATTTAAATACAGCAGATGCCACTTCATATGGTTTTCTTATTTTGGGAGTGGATGCTATAGTATTTTCAGTTCAGCTCCTTCAGAGCTTTTTAGGACTTTAAAGAGACAGGACAAGTAGAAAGAAAAGAGCAGAGGTGTGGCTTTATGGTCTCTTAAGGTATATTTTTCCCATTGCAATGTCTAGGGAAAGGGAAAAAAGAGGGAGGAGGAGCTGAAGACTGATTAAAAACTTTGCACTGGTAGAATATTATATTTGAAGACACTCTGGAAAATATGCTTATGACTCTTCTACCTCAATTTTAGCCCTATAAGTAGGTTAATATCCTGAAAAATTAGTGAAATTTCACACAAAATCATGTCACTTATTCCTCATGCAGAACTTAAATACGAGAAAATGCAATTCAAGCTCAAGTTTTTGCATGCTAGAGTGTAGCAATCAAAGATTTCATTACATCACAGTTACAAACTATCCTAACCTATCATTTCCTGCACTAGCTGTTCCTTTATTGTTGTTGCATTTATCTTTACATGTTCATTAAAGCTTTAAGAGATCAGCAAAAGAATATTTACCTGTTATAAATCTCATTCTCCATGACATTTGTAAAATTCAGTTGTCCAAAACATAACAAATCCTGAAAATATGGGGCAACCCCCCAATCTTTGATCCTGAAGCCAATTTCAGAAATCAAGGAGGAATTTTTTTTCTTTTCTTTCTCACCCAATGGGCTTACCTGTCCCTGTAACAAGATAGTTTTTCACTGAAAAAAAAAAAAAAAAAAAAAAGCCAGCTTTTGATGAAACACTGAAAGCATTTGTAGCACTTTATTAGAAGTGCCAAGGATTTGTGTTATTCCTGTGCCTTTCATTTCCAAGTCTTCTAGAGTTTCATTTTGTACTCTCCCCAAATTCTCACAAAATTGAATATGTCTGGAATTCTTTCTTTACCCTTGAGGCCTGGGGTTAATATGTTGACGAGACCACATTTTTTGTGAGAGCTTGTACTCAGTAAATCTATTATTTTTATTTCACAGAAAGAAACGCAGAAAGGCAGTTTATAGATATGCCATCAGGTTAGAAAAGACCTGAGAGATTGATAGTCCCTCTCTCAAATATTTTAATTAATTAAGTTTATTCTCGGTGACCTTGGAAAAAACTACCTCAGTGACTTTAAGCATAGGGTATTGCTTTCCTCCCCTTTTTCTCATTGCCCAGGAAAAGCTCTGTTTTTCTTCACAGCTCGAGGTCCCAGGTCATGACAAAACTAATATGATTTCTCCATCTTTGGATTCCCTGATTTCTGAAATTCAGCATAATCATTTTACATTGAATTTTGATTAGAAGAAAAAGATATCTGGAGAGGTGGGATCACACCCCTTCTAATGCAGAAAGCAGTCAGATCTCCACAACGATCAAGTAGAACATGGTCTTTGTCAACAGAGGTACAAACCCAGGACACCTCCCAGGAGAGAGAAAGGTGTTAGTGAACATTTCTGGACATAAAGTTGCAGCACTGTGTCTATGAGGACCTCATTACCTCCCCACCTGAATGGCTTACAAATTTTAATGGATTTATCTTCACAGTGTGGTGCTGGGGTATGAACTGACTTATCCTTGTCTTTTACAAGTAAGAAACGTAAACTCTAATGGCTTAGCTACGTTATTTGGTAGCAAGGTACAACAGCATCAAGCCTGGGCAGGGAACCAGGTGCTGTTGATGAACTGTTGTCTACTTCATATGAGTTTGGGGTGGTGTCATTCATTTCAGAATGGATCTAATCTTGTCTCATGGGCTGAATATCCCATTATTGACTGGTGCACAGCGTGCACTCCTATCATGTATTTTAATTTCGTTGAGACTAGATCCAATTTGTGTGCTCCAGCACTCTGTTACAGAAATCAAATCTTTGTTTCTTTCACTAGTTGGAAAGATCAGAACATTTACTTCCAAACTCTCCCTCTCATCCAAACTTAAAAGCTGTTGTGACCACTTGTCTTTCTTTACTCAAGACAGTCCATTAAGATCCCTTTCACCATCATAGCTCTTATTCCACTATGGAGGGAGAACAGTTAACCTGGCTTGAATAGAACAAAACCATCTTGAATTACACCTGAATCTGTAAATCTTTATAATATTCAAACTCTTACCTTAGGAAGGTTTCTTGAAAAATCTTAAGAGTATTTCTAAAGAGATTTTCAGATCCATCTCCAGAACTGCAGTTAGTAGGAAAAATCCCTGTCAGTTTAACAAGTGTTGAAGTATAATAAGATGTACTAACTTCTGGCTAAAAAACTAGTTGAACGTCGGCCATTTCTCTTACATAAAAATGAAAAGCAACATTTCCAGGTTTACTCATTACTGCTAAAATTATATTATAACTATAGATTTCTGTTTTTAAATGTAAAAGAAAGCACTAAGTAGAACTCTGAAATCTAACTTTAATCTGTGTAAATTATTGTAAGCACAGCCTCAGTAAAATTACTTTATGTATTCTTTATAATTCCGTTTAGTATAGTATCACATCAAATAGCCTTGTAAATAGATTTACAATGTGCAGCAAATGATGAAGGCAACATTGCAATTATGTGGTGAAGTACTGTTTGGAACCTGGTGTTACCTACAGTGCACCCAGAGGGACTTTCAGTCTGGTGCATACTTCTTTTGCTAATTAATCCTACACAAAATAATTTTAACCACTTACAGAGACTTTAATTTCTGCTCAGATTGCTGT
Source organism: Phalacrocorax carbo (assembly GCF_963921805.1). Lineage (NCBI taxonomy): Eukaryota > Metazoa > Chordata > Aves > Suliformes > Phalacrocoracidae > Phalacrocorax > Phalacrocorax carbo. The sequence goes on along the minus strand of NC_087548.1, from coordinate 70,527,191 downwards.
AGACCTACTAGTGAACTTTGCTAACTTTGACTGTGGACCATTTAAGAGTCTAAGGAGAGAGTAAATACTTTCCAACACCAAAGAAAACACACTCTTTTTCCTTCAAAGTAAGAATAATGAAGGAAAACTGCACATCTTCACTGTAACTCTGAAGAAAAAGTTAGTCAGAGAGAGGTTTCAATATGCATACAGTACTAAGACCTTTTTTCTTTGTCCCATACAGCGACTTGGGCAAAACTCTGGGGATAAGAAGAAAGAAACCCAGCAAGTTGAATTCCTCATTATTTCTTTTTTTTTTCCTGCACCCAGGATGTGTACCGTATGCTTCCTCTGGGGCAGTGCAGAGAATGAATGAGACAGGCATCCTTTGCCATCATTCACAACATACGACAATGACCAACAGGCTATACTGCTGGAGGAGAGATTATATTTACTTAAAGGAGGAAACTTCTGAATTACAAAATCAATACTGGTAATCAGGCTGCTGTATTCAGGACAAAGCACTGAAGAACAGATGCACAGGCATATCCATACTGAGATCTGGAACCCAGTCTTAATGGATTGAACTACCTTTCAAGCACTTCCACTAAATTAAGTTTAATAAACCACTGTAACACAAGAACCAAATTCACAGATAACATAGTCAAGTTAAGGCCCATGGGAATCAAAGGAAATGCATTTGTTTTGGCAAGCAGTGAGCAGGTGCAGAAAATTCTGTACTGTAACCAACTCAGCAAAGTAAAGCTCAAAAGGCATTTTGAAACCTAACTGCTATCTATACTAGAAAAGGGGGATATTGGGCAAACTATACGGACTGCAATTAAGAGTTTTGATACTCTGCTGTGTGCAGATTCAAGCCTAGTAGCATCATTGTAACACAGCCACAATAAGATTGTCTGTTAGGTATAGTGAATTATTTTGCATATAGGAAGAAAAGGTAAGCTTATATGAAATATGTGGGAAGTTTAAAGAAAATTTTCCCTTAAATTTTAAGTTAAAAAGCTAAATAATATGTGTCATTCTATGTACATTTGTGTCAGTCCAAACTTTCAAACACCATCAGTGTAGAGCTTTTTGGGTGTGGAAGCTGTAGTTTGGTTTGGGTTTATTTTAGATAGTGCAGCATGGTCTGATCCACAGAATGTGATCTTAAATAACTTTTTGATCAGGCAGAGATTTCACATCCATTGTACAGAAAGTAAATGGCACATTATAAATCAAATAGTTACTATACTAAAATAGTAGCATAAATAATTTACAACTAATCAATACCAAAGAAATTTTCTGAAACACTTTGTGGAAGCTGTCAATTATGTGAAAAAACTGTCAATGATCTGAATTTCTTTCTCAAAGTTCTGTAGATCCTGAGTCATCTCTCCCCAGTTAGTGACTTCCCTCATTTAAAAAGAGCTGAAGTGTAATGCCTAGAGGTTGCACTCTCCATCTATTCCTGGTCTAAAGCATCGCTAAATCCGCTTTCAGCTTTTGAGATTTGGAGTAAGAAACCGGCCTAAGGCCACCTCAAGAGTTAAAGCTGATCACCCAGCAATCACAACAGAAGCAAGTTCTTGTCATTGTTGCCAAATTCAAAGTACCAGCAGTGAAAGGTTGCAATTACAATTCTCCATCTCCTTAAGCAAACAGTTCATTACTGACTTATTTATAATTCAATCACTGGCTTTGAATATTACTTTCACTCTTTACACAACTTTAGGCTGCTTTTTCACATAGGAACTTTAGAAAAACTATTTATTGACACTCTTGTCTTAAGCACTTTAAGATCTGATTTGCTGCAGCTGCTGTACCACTCGCAATCCTTCTTTGCTACTGTATGGATCCAGGAGATCTCAAGATCAAAAAGCAATGAAAAAGACTCCATGACTGTGAGCTTTTCATTAAGCCTTGGTTTTCTAATATACACACTTATGCAGTGGTAAACTTTATCCAGTTTCTGGGTAAAGGAATCCATAGCACTGGGTGAAAAGGATAAGATGTATTTGCAGTAGGCAAACACCGACCCTGTCCAATGCTGCCTGGGACATGGTCAGCATCCACCTGACACTTGATTAACTGCTGAGACAAGGTAACAGGATCTGGCCAGGCAAAAGCAAGAAATGTGTGAAACATTGCTTTTTCAATTTACACTCAATATACCCACTAATTCAAAGAGGGAATTACTTGAGAAATTTGATTAAGACCATGGGAAGTAAGATTTCCTGGAAACAAAACCTGGAGGAAGTTTTATGCAAGATGAAGTCAAGAGATCTATTGAGTCCCGAAGCAAAAGGTGTCAAGCAAGTAAGTTAGGGTTCTTTTGTCTTAAGGAAGACAAAATTTCAGGAAGAGAAAAAGAACATGGAGGAGAAAAAATGGTAGTAGTATTCTTATGAAAAAAAGGTAATAAAGTTTAAAAGAAAACTGGTTCTCACAAGACAGCAAAAGAAATTATGAGTGAGTATTGGAAATTTCAAGCAAGGTGATAGAACACAGGGAATGAAGAAATCCAGTTATTAAAGAGTGATAATTGATGTCTTAGAGCTGAAAGGTAATAACTGACAGTTTTAATCAGTGCTGCTTCAAATAAAAGGTAGCGAGGAAAAGAACCTTAAAATTCAGACTTATCCAGAAACAAAAAAGTAAAAAGGAGGTGGGTGGGCATAGTTATCAAGAAGGGGTAGATAGCAGCAAGGCCAATAACAATACACTCCAAACATACTCATATAGATTATTTTAAAAGCTGTAAAAAAAATTACCAAGAAAAGTGAATTAAGCATATAAAGTTGCAAGAAGCCAAAGGCTCAGTAAAGGGTAAAAGAAAGCTTGGCCTAAATTAAAGGGGAAAAGGGAAAGAAGGTTTATGGTAAAACAGGATACAGTAAAAGGGAGAAAAAATTAAAAACTAAGGGACTGAAAATAAGATGTTAATACTATGGACCTATGGACTTAAAAAAGCTGCTCTTGTGAAAATTTGGTTCTTTATCTTCTGTACAAGGTTGTTGATGCTCTCAACAATTCAGGTATCAAGAGTTGTTGAGGACTGGTATCACTGCCAGTTCATGGCAGAGGGTAGTTAATGTGGTCTGGATACAATTTCACCCTGGCTCAAATTCTGGCAGAATGTCTCAGTAGTATTTTGAGGTACATACGTTGGAGCCAAAAGCTCTGAAGTTTTGAGAAACAGACTTTGCTATCTAAGAAAATATGCCCCTTGCATCTGTCCTATTACCTACCTCCACTATGCTTTGATGTTGCTATCAGCAGCAGTAACAACAATATTGCCCTAGTGAGACCACATTTGGAGTCCTGTGTCCAGTTTTGGGCCCCCAAGTTTAAGGACAGGGAACTGCTCAAGCAAGTCCAGCGGAGAGCTACGAAAATGATCAGGGGACTGGAGCATCCCCCATATGAGGAAAGGCTGAGAGACCTGGGTTTGTTCAGCCTGGAGAAGAGAAGACTGAGGGGGACCTCATCAATGCTTATAAATATCTAAAGGGTGGGTGTCAGGATGATGGGACTGGACCTTTTTCAGACGTGCCCAGTGACAGGCCAAGGGGCAGCGGGCACAAGTTGGAACACAGGAAGTTCCAGCTAAACATGAGAAAAAACTCCTTTCCTGTGTGGGTGCCAGAGCAGGGGCACAGGCTGCCCAGGGAGGGTGTGGAGTCTCCTTCCCTGGAGACATTCAAATCCCACCTGGATGCGTTCCTGTGCCCCCTGCTCTGGGTGTGCCTGCTCACACATAGGGGTTGGACAAGGTGATCTCCAGAGCTCCCTTCCAACCCCTGACATCCTGTGATTCTGTGATTCTGTGATTCCATGATTTAATGTGACAATGCAGTGAAGTAATGATTATAAACTGGATAATTCCCTGGTATTCCTACTAGGTTTCTACTAAGTTTTTCTTTTCATGTTTCCCCTCTCTTAACTTGCGTCACACTTCCATCTGATACTAGCAGTTTTGCAAGTCACGACAAATCTTTTATTCTTCTGTTCTTAAACAAGAACAGGCAGGATTCCTCATTCTTTCAATGGAATAGCAATATAACAGACAGTTAAAAATAGAACCAGTGGAAAACCTTTTTAAGGTTCTTTTTTGAAAAAAAAAAAACAAACCCAAACTAAAATCTGTAGATTTTGATAAGACAGTGTGGAGCCATTTTGCTTTAGATAAACATTTAGTATTTTATATTTTTAATCATTTCTAAGTATAATCTTTACTATTTTAGTAACATTCTGTGTTAAAAAATACCAAAACAGATAAAGCATATTATTAGAACATTTATTCTTATTCTATGGATCAAAATTCTGTGTTTTCATTGCAACTAATATATTTTCAAATTTTAGTGTTTCTATGAAACGCAAAAAACATTTCTGTGACCACACAGGGTTGAGAAACTTTGTACCAGAAAAATATGTTTTAGCAGCTGTATATTAGATGGGAAATTGCCTTTCCATGGTGCATTATGCCTGAGTAATATGTCTGTTGCTTCTTCTTGCCAGTTCTGCAGAATAGCTGCTTTATCCGCTGAAACATACAGCAACCGATATTTTGCATTTTTCATTTTACTGAAAAAGATAAAGAACTTGTAAACTTGGTCAAGAGTATCAAGTTGTTCTGAATGCACAAGGTATTTGTTTCGTAAACCAAAACCTAGAGCAAACAACTCAGATAATTCTGCAAACTAATATTGCCAATTTCAAATACATTTTTCATTCCTATACATTAAGGGGACAGACTACATCCAATTGCAGACTCCACATCATTCAGAGGTGTTTTGCTTGTTCATCTTTGCTTCACAGTTGGATCCTCCAGAATAAGAATTCCACAGGGTGGTGGGCGTGATGGTTGTTGTTGTTGTTATTATTATTATTATTTCTTTTGGGTGCTTTTTGTTTTTTGATTTTTTTTTTTCAGGGAGAAATAAATATCTGCATGATGCTTTAATTATCAAAAAAAGGGTAAAAACACGAATGAACTCCTAAGGCTTCTAAACCAAAACCTCTAAACTGAAATATACACCTAACTGAAAAATACAGCTAAAGAAATCAAGTCAATACTTAACTTCCATGAGAATATGCCGTCTTCTGATTCTTAGAGAACTATTTAGTTGGAGAGTGTTTGTTAATAAAATTTTTACCACAGAAGTACAAACATAAACATTGCCAAAAAGTTCCCTATATGGAAAAATTGAGGTGTGAACAGTTGTCCTTGTAGGGGAGTATATAATCAAGTTACTACTGAGAGCAATACTGGGGCAGGAAAACAAATGGAGGTTTAATACTTTATTTCTGTATTTGTGATTTTGAAGTGGGTGTGTAAGTCGGTTGCTTTTGTAAGAACTGAGTGGAGCCAAGGGCTCTGTCATGGGCTGAATGGTCTAACTGGTCCCTGTCTAATTTTCTTCTCCTGCTCTTGTTTAGCGCTAGCCCGCCCTATTCTGTAGTCAATCCCAAGGGGCCCACAGGCCACTGGTCATGTGTAACGCATGGTTTGGTAACAAATTATGTAAGCAAGTGCCCTGCACACTGTTATTCTATCTGTAACAGAGGGAGAGCATGCAGTTTCAGCATTCTGCTGGGAGGCAAGGAATGGCAACAAAAATAAGAGCTAACTTTTGACTCTCCCTTTCCCATCTCCCAGTGTTATCTTCCACAGGGACCAGCACATCATACAAAAACATTCTTCTACCAGAAAAGTCACTTATTGTACCCCTGAACATTTCTGTGGCAGTCAGACAAATGATATTATTTAGGGAAAGATTCAGTATCTAAAATATCTTGTACATTTCTCACATGACTGAATTTTATTAGGGCAAACATGACATATAAGACACAAAAGATTGCATAGGCCAACAAAGGACTTTTACAGCATCCTAACTTTGTGTGTTGATTAAGTCACTGTTCGCTGTACACTTCCACCCTCTTCTGCCTCATTGGCTTCATATGTTTCAACTGTTATGAAGACAATGCTGAGGACATGATTATTATCATTCATCAGTTCACTGTGATGTATTTGTCTGCAGTCACTTTTAAACAGCAGCTTTGGGAACTATGAACTGGCTCATCCATTTCAATAGCTGTGACTGAATTTAGGATTTGGCTATTTTATCTACCAACATAGTTAACTCTTCAACTGCTGACTGCTGCAAATCCTTTCTCCAGTCTCTTCCCCAAGTGAAAAAAATACATCTGCCTTTATCAAGCTATCAAATACTTTGAGTTGTATTAATACAAAAGCAGGTGTGTTCAAAATTTGCTTTCTGCAAATTCTTACTGGAAAGAAGTTATCCATTCAAAAGGAATAGAATCTATACAAATAAATTTTGGATTGGAAGGACTGGATAATTCAAGAAGACACTGACCTACTTTCAGACTTCCAATAAAGTAAAAGGGCAAATTTAATTAACTATAGTATAATAATTTATATTATTTTTAATGCCACCAAGGAACCTAAACAATATGGAAGACTGGTTTTGCTACTTGTTCACATGTACAAAAGCTAAAGTAACAAATCTCCAAAGAGTTTGCTCTACTAGAAACATGAATAACATGCCAAAGTGACATTTTCTATTCTGTCAGAGTCTAGTGTTGAAAAAGGAAACTAGGTTAGTGCTAAATATGATTTTTGTGAATGGAGGATAAGAGGGGTGTGGGAGAGAATGAAATACCTTTTGCTGCTGAGGGAAAAAGCACATTTGATTGGTTTGGTTCGGCTGTGTTAACAAGACTAGTAGAGTATCTGAGGCTTTTTATGAAGAAGTGATAAATGTTTCTAGAAGACTTATCCCCCACGACTCTGTGGAAAAAAAAAAATAATTCAAATTTCTGTCTCTTCCACATTGGCACACCACTACTGGTCCTTTGTTTTGCAGCAGACAAAGTAGCCAGTGATCACTGAACCTCCCAAATGAGATTCATTTGTAGTAACCATTCAGTGTAACAAGTAGCTTTAGCTACAGATGTGGGGTTTGTTTTCCTTTTTCTTTCTTCCAAAAGGATTTTCAGTATATTTCTTATGACTTTCATTTATTGCTCAAAAAATAAAGTTGAATTACATTTTTACCTAACAAAGAATTTTTCATAGCAAAATAATTTTCACAGATTGTCTTAAAAAATTAAACATACATGTAAATACAAAAATGAAAGTAATTGAAGGAAAAACACAAAAAACACCTTTTACGACCCTATATTAATTGCCAGAGTACTGAGAAGTTCCAAAATTTTGTACACACTTTATAAATTTGTTTATTCACAGGAATTATTAATAATAATGGAATGGGATGGAATTGTCAAAAGAAAGCTAGACTTATCTACATGGAGGAATTTTTTTGTCTGGGCCAGTTTTTCAGAGGATGAAGGTGCTCTTTCAATATTCTAATTTTCTTTCTTTCTCACCTTAATATATGCCTACTCCTTTATTTTTTTTCCTCATTTCCAGTTCTTAAAGTCCTTACTATAGAAAGCATGCAAGAATCAAGAACCAATATTGACTAAATTTGACTGCCAGGAGAATCACAATACTGTAATATTCAAGCCTGTCATGACAATTAAATTACACTTCTTTAGGCTCACACAGAATACCAAGATGGAAGGGACCTCAGGGATCACCTAGTCCAACCTTTCTAGGAAGAGCACAGTCTAGACAAGATGGCCCAGCACCCTGTCCAGACGACTCTTGAAGGTGACCAAGTCAACCAGTTCCCTGGGGAGATTATTGCAATGGTGACTGTCCTCACTGTGAAAAATTTCCCTCTCGTGTCCAATCAGAATCTCCGCAAGAGCAACTTGTGTCTGTTCCCCCTTGTCTTCTCCATGGGACTCCGTGTACAAAGGGAGTCTCCATCTTCTTTGTAGCTACCCCTCAAGTACTGGTACATGGTGATGAGATCCCCTCTGAGCCTCCTTTTCTCAAGGCTGAACAAACCCAGCTCTCCCAGCCTGTCCTCGTATGGCAGCTTCCCAGTCCTTTGATGACCTTGGTGGCCCTTCTCTGGACCCCTTCCAGCCTGTCCACATCATTTTTGTATAGCAGAGACCAGAACTGTACACAGGACTCCAGGTGTGGCCTGAAAAGTGCTGAGTAGAGTGGGATAATGACTTCTATCTCTCTGCTGGCGATGCCTTTTTGATGCAAGCCAGCATCCTGTTGGCCTTCTTGGCCGCAGCAGCACACTGTTTGCTCATGTTGAGCTTTGTGTCCACCAAGACCCCCAGGTCCCTTTCCACAGAGCTGCTCTCCAGCCAGGTGGATCCCAGTCTGTGCTGCAATCCCAGATTATGTTTTCCCAGGTTCATGATCTTGCACTTCTCCTGTTGAACTTCATAAAGTTCTTGCTGGCCCACTCCTCCAGCCTATCCAGACCTTCCTGCAGAGCAGTTCTTACTCTCAAGTGTCTACTTCCCCTCTCAGTTTGGTGTCATCAGCAAACTTCATCAGGCTACACTTGATGCCATTGTCCAGATCACTTATGAAGATGTCGAATAACATTGGGCCCAGTATCGATCCCTGGGGGACCCAACATGTGGCAGGTTGCCACTTTGAAAAAGAACTATTTACCACCACCTTTTGGGTGCGGCCTGTCAGCCAGTTCCCCACCCACTGCACAGACCACTTGTCTAGGCCATAACGCATTAATTTCTCCAGGAGAAGGCCGTGGGGAACCCTATCAAAGGCCTTGGAGAAGTCCAGGTAAACAATGTCCACTGCCCTCCCCATGTCAACCATGGGCTTATAGATACCCAGATCCCCCCTCAAGGCTTTCTTGTAGATAGGGGTAAAATTTGCCTTCCTCCAGTCCTCTGGGACATCCCCTGTTCTCCACAACTTCTCAAAGATCATGGAGAGTGGCCTTGCAATGACGTCAACCGGCGCTCTCAACACCCTTGGGTGAATGGCGTCAGGGCCCATCGATGTGTAGGGGTCAAGCTCCTGTAGTAATTCACATACTAACTCTTCCTTCACTGATGGTGGGTCTATGTTTGGATCAACCAGCAGTTTTGTTCCCAAAGCCTGGGACCTGACAGTGCTGGTAAAGACAGAGGTGAAAAAAGTGTTGAGGGCCTCTGCTTTTTCAGCATTGTTGGTGACTGACTCTCCTCTTCTGTTTAACAGTGGGCCTGTGTTTTCCTTCTGTTTCTGCTTATGGTTGACATACTTGAAGAACCCTTTCTTGTTATTTTTGACATCTACAGCCAGTTTCAATTCAAGCTCGGCTTTTGCTTTTCTAACTGAATCTCTGCACAGTCTGGCAATGCCCTTGCAGCTCTCGATAGATAATCCTCCACTCCTCCATCTCTGGCATGCTTCCTTTTTGGATTTGAGTAGACCCCAGAGGTCATGGTTAAGCCAAGGGGTCCTCTTGCTCCACTTACTTGCCTCTCCTTTATAGGGGATGAACTGGTTTTGTGCTTCCAATAGAGAGTTCTTGAAGATTTCCCAGTACTCACTAGCTCCTTTGTCCTCCATGGAAACATCCCATCGAATCCCTCCCAGCTGAGCCCTGAGTGAACTGAAGTTTGCTCTTCTAAAAACTGTTCTCTTTTCCTGTTCTTTCCTTCTTTTACTGTTTTCACTCCTTTTCCATTATTCAATCTTATCATAGTTTAAACTTTGCTTTTTTTCTTGTCCCTTATTCCTTTCTCCAACTCTTAAGCTTGGCTCTATTTATTAAAATTTGTCATCCATGCCTAAATTTCTTTTTTTTATTCCTTTTTTAACCTGTCATGAATTTTTATCTGTTTACACCAATAGAATAATCATTGAAGTGTTTGAGACATGATACAAATGTGAAGTGACTCTTGAGGTCTTAGTTACCCTTCGTCAGATGCAAGACACATACACTAGATCAAAGAAGACAATTTGAACATCACCCCATAGTTTCACCACACTGTTGGATCCCTTTTGCAGATATTCTTTTTGGTTACAATCGTTTCTGTTGCCATCATCATCATATTCACAGTCTCTGACTTAACATTTAAAGCTTTAATAGTACAATGACCATTTTAATAAAGTATTTAACATTTGCCACTGTATAGGATAAAACACACTGTTCTTATAATCTATTCTGTCATTATTTAGAAACTAAGAATGAAAAGTTTCTAAAGTCTATTTATTTATCATGGACTGGCAGATATGTCATACAGATTGCCATTTTGTCTGATTTCTCTGCCCTTGTCTACAAAGGCAAAAACTTGTCACAGATCCAATCAACTTCTCAGAGCACTTTCTCATGAATGCAGGAGTCTTCTCGTTGCTCCTAGACTTCAAACCTGAATTTCAATCTTAAGTCTGTGTATTGTTATTTCAGTGTTTTCCATTCTATTATACCATTTTTTAATTTATACTTCCTTTTATGGTCTTGCAGGACAATTTTTGCTTTTGTGTAGCCCATGCTTACAATGACATAGTGCAAGTTACTTTAAACAGGCTTTCTTCAGATTTGTACCTGAATGCAGAAATTAACTGCAGAATGATAACCATTTCTTTTTTTTATAGACAAGGTATCTATTTTTTATTACCCTAGGTAGACCATATAGACCCTCTGCCTTGCCCACCTTATTTGTTAGATCCTATCATACTACTCAGAATAGTGAGCTTTCAGAGAGGTGACTGGTTTTCCAAGTTGTTAAGCACTAGAGACCTGCCTTGTTCTATGTTATCTGAAGTTGTAAAGTTGAAGCACCTAAAAAACCCACATGGTCAAATTCCTGGTACATCCGCCTGAGACAATGCAAGTTTAAGGTGATTTCCTGCTTTTGGCATATATATGTCACATAAAACTTTCTATCAGTTTAATGGCAAGATATTTTTACCTAAATAAAAAAATTGTTGTCAAGGTAGTACCTGAGATTTGCCTAAAGATTTCACTGGTTTACAGAAACATTAGATATCTCTAAAATTTTCTCTGAAAACAAGGAAACTGCTGTAACAGACGTATGTATGCATGATACACCTTCTCAGAGAAACAGGGCTTCATATATGGACATGTCAATTAAATGCAGAAGAAGCCATTATTATTATTAAAAAGAACAAAAGGGAAGAAGGAACAGCCTCTGCTCCTTTGATTTTGTACTATAACTGTCTGAAGTGATATTTTTACAGCCCTTTCACCACTGTTACAGAAGTATTTGTAGAAAACTCCTAATTAGATGATTGCACTTTAGCAGATTTAAGGGTGGGACTGTTAAAGAGATACAGTGTAATTTACTAGAAACTGAACATCTAACTTTCAGTGAAAACTGGTACTGGATTCCCTTAGGCATTGTTGAGAGCCACATTTTAATTTACAACCGTGCACCAATTACTTTATTTGCTCTACTGGGTTTCTCATCCAAAGGATTTCTATCCTTTGTCTTGCGTCTTAGCTCTGTTTCTATAATGTTTTCATTAGCAGTTATTATCACTCCCTGTAATTCACATAGTATTATCCTCTAACAGGAAAAATGATGCCATGCAGGGATGGAAGAGGATGTGAAGAAGCCTTATGAAGAAGGAACAGTTACATGAAGTATCCGTTGCCCACTCCACAGATTCTCTTCCTTCCTGACAAAATTAAAACAAAAGCAAACAAACAAAAAAACCCACCACAAAACAAAAAAAAAACCACAAAAATGCTGATAAAAAAAAGTAAATGTTATCTAGCTTTTACTGCTACAATAACCATTATTATAGAATGCTGCAGCCCACCATGATAGTTTAATTACATTTCTTTGATCTTACATTTCTTTGATATTTGGTCTATAATAATCCCTATGCCATGATAAATAACACAAAAAAAAAATATAGAACTGGTAATGATAAATGCATATAAAGGACAAAAGTGTCTTCTTAAGCTTTCTTGTAAGAGTTTGTGTAAGATTTCCTTTATCTGCATCAGCTCATAAAGAAAAAAAAAACGATTAAACTGTAATATCTATAATTCAAATTCCCTCAATAATAGTATTAAAAGATATTTACAATATTTCAAATTTAGTAATGCTTTAGGAAATATATATTGACTTAGTATTAAATAATAGCTTTTGCATCAGCATGGAATTTTCTGTGCTACACCAGGCCAATGCTCGTGAACACACAGTTTATGAATGCAGAAATGGTAAAAATTAACTATTGGATTCAGATGCAGTTTTTTGTGTCTGTATATACATACTCACAAAGATTCACATGCTTCTACTGACTTACTGACTGAGGGAGGCAGAGCTGGGAGAGTACCTTGCATCCAGAAGAGTATACTGGGCATGGTAGGACTAGGAGAAGCATTTTGAAAGTTGTGAAAGTTGTAGGATTGCAGAACATATTTCTGGTGACTTCTCTTGATGGTGAGCTGTGCTTGACTAGACATCATGAAGACATACCAGCAGAAAGAAGAGAACTTAGAAGATATATTGGTCTTACATTCATCTTTACATTGTCTTTTAATAAGTCTAAATCACATCCGTTTACAAAAAAAAAAAAAAAATATAAATAAAACAAACCACCCCACACCCAAACAAACAAACAAACCCCAACAAACCACAGAACTCAACAAATTGTTAACAGATACTGTAAGAATAAAATACAATCCCTGAGGCTCTTCAGCTTTTAAAAACAGATTGAGCATGCAGACTTTTCTGTAAGGCCTGCCACATAGACAATATTTTCATTCAAAAATAGCACCACATCATTACCTTCATTATGAGATGAAAAAACTGAAGCAGAGAGAGCTTATGAGCCAGACTGATTCTTACTTCTCAGAGAGGGCTATTAAAAAGTGAGGATGTTAAAGTACAGAACTGAAGAATGAAGGAAGTGATTTGTAAATGAAACAAGCACTTAACTTAGGTCTGCTGGACAGGTGATTACATCAGCTGTGAGGTTTAGGGGCTATAAAGAATGCAGAAAAATAATTAAAAAAAAGACATACCTGTGAACCCTGGAATAAATACTGGTGTCTTTGCATCACCAATAACTTATTTGCTTTGGAACACTGTGCTTTTCAGTATTATCTCAATCATCACCCACAAAGAAAATTATGTATCTTCTTTATAGTGTTTTCAGTCTTCTTTCTTTGGAAAGACTGACTTTGCAACACCTTCATGAAATGAAGACATTTTAATATTTCTGAGTTCACTCTCTGTAATTCAGATGAATGTCTATTTGTTTGAAGTCAATTCCTAAATTACAACTTCAATACAACTGCTAGATCTCTCACACACATACACTTACACATTAAAACTGCTCAAATACAGTTTGATTTCTTTTCAAATTATTATAACACATTACAAAGCAATCTGGCATACAAATTGTTAAGTCTGCCTTATAATACTAGGATTACTGAAGAAGGAATTTCAGAGTCTTCTTGCCAGTAACAGTAATGTGTAAATATGTCTTGTATTTCTGGTCATGCCATGATTCAAGATGACCATTCTGGCTCTTATGGCTTGATCAGGGAACCAGGCATAAGACTGTTATTTGTATTGGTTTACTGACTTCACAGCAAAATCCTGTGATGCTATGCAACTGTTTCAGGTAGTTTGGGAACATGACTGGTCATTTCCGGCTACTTAGTTACTGACTTTTCACATCTGTCATGGGTCTCTGTGTTCACATGATTCACTTCTATTAAAATGGTGATCTAATAAACTTATGATCATAGTAATCTCTATGATCTTGCATCTGAATGCATGTATGCTATTGGAAACTAAACTTAGGATCATGGTGAAAAAATCAACTCTGTGTTGCAATGACCATGAGGAAAGCAACTCCAATATTTAGCTTCATATGATAGAAACAATTTCACAGCCTGTTTAATTAAAAAAAAAAAGAAAAAGCTAAAAATTGCTATTATTTTATTCATCTAGAAACCTATTAAATTCTGTAGGAGTACTACAAAAGCTATAGGTCAAAATGCAAAAAATGAATGGGTTACTAGTGAAAAAGCTGAAGACATTTCCTTTCTTTTTCTGAAATAACTTAGAGGAAGAACTGAGGAGCTTATTTCAAGGCTGGCTATGTTGTTTCTCAGTAATGGCATGATCTGCCACAAGCCACGGAGATCAAAGGTCCCTATTTTTGTCCCAGATGAACTATAACATCCATAGGGCATAGAATGTGAAACCAATATCCACCACCAAACAGCAGAGACTACAAAACCACAGAGACTTTTAAACACATTAGTAAACACTTGACCAACAATGAATTCATACCTGCTCGACTTTTCTGAAACATGGTTTTGGTCAGAAAGCAATATGAAATTCCTCTCTAACAGTTCAGGCATTCAAGAGCTTTGCTGAAACAAATTTGTAGGAATAATTTAATCAATGTGCACAGTATTTCTTTTTGTGTTATTCACCCACAGCTAATAGGAAAAGATATGACATGAACTATGCATTTTGCAAAAGCAAATGTGCAGGACGACTTCTATTTCTAAGAATCAACAGAAATCCTTCTGCACCAGTTTTATATCTAAGCAGATATGTGGAATGGAGAATGAAGAATATCAGTGAGGGATTACTGTTACAAAAATTTCCCCACATAAGTGGGGTAAGTGAATATTCATTAGAAACAGAAAGATGTAATATGAGAAAATCAAAATTAGTTCATTCTTTCTATGTTAGCATAAGCATTATACTGATTAGTTTATTTATTAGCATAATTGCATTTAATAAAAAAATCTTGCATCCCTGAAACATAGTCTGTAATCAGATTTGAATATACATTGAAATAATTACATGCTTGATATACCATAAATAATTATGAATCCTGACCTTAACAATGCCACAAATTAAGGCTTCTGCTTGATGTTGCTACTAGTAACCATTTAAATGCATCTATGCCATAACAAATTAACATTTGCTACATGCTGGGACCTTGATTAGATATAGTTTCTCTTAGTCTCTCTTGATGGAGTTGTTCTACCTTGTAGAGATAATTAAAACATTCATTAGAGCAAGAACCAAACCTTGGACACCCAGACATTAGGTGATGTCTGTCTTCTAGCCCCCAAGACAGTCTCTATTTTTGCACTTTGATCCAATTAATAAAGAGCTGTCTTTGTTGGAAACCAACAAATGGAGAAATTTACCCCAAAGAAACTGTAATCTTGTGATTTTGGTTATTCATTTTCTAAGTGAGACACATTGGATGAAGTGACTTGAATATAGGATTTCTATATCCAAGGTAAGTTTTCTGCTGTTAGCAGAATCTGCTCAGGGATATTTTACATTATCCTGTAGGTTGACCAGAATTCCATTACAATACCAGGAATCTTTTGCTGATAAAAGCTATGTCAAAATCATCAGAACCAATGAAGTGAACGCAGGTCTTGACACATATGATTTCTCAGGATTTTTTTTTCTTTCTGCTAAGTCATTTACTCTTGCACAGCAAAAAAAGTTAAAGAATACAACTGAAAAGGTCCAGAAGGACACAAGCCTTGCAGAAACAATATGAGAGAAGAACTATCCTCATTTGTGAAAATATCTTTCTGCATTAGTATCACAAATTGAGTGAATAGTTCTTGGTATCTTGCAAAGTGCCTTTTAGTTATATTGGAGCATCTAGTGTTCATGAAGACTGTCACCATGAAAAGAAAAGTAAAATGTCACCTTAGAAATCTGATAAATTCATATTCATGAAAGTAGTCCATGTGTCAGATCATTGATTTAAGCTAACAGCAAGAGTAAGGACACATTACAGGAGTAAATGTTTGCAGACTAAAGCTCCATAATATCTGCATCACTGCAACCTATTTGGCAACATTCAAAAAACCTCCTGAGCCTGACCACAGGCCCCAAATTTCTGCTAGCTAATGTACACTCTTTGTGCCTCAGATGCTGTAATTACATGCTTTTGAAGCAAAAGATATATCCTTCTTAAATCAATGTGAAATTCCTTATGAAAGACTGTGCATAATATAGTAATCACTGTATGATTATGATTTTCAAAGATTTTTGGGGGAGGAAGGGCAGTTTGGTGGAGACACCGAGTATATACTTGTTAAAAGCACACAGAAAGAAACATGAGGACGTTTGTGGAAGACAAGACAGGATCTCTGACTAAACAAAGACCTCAGTTTTGCAACAGATTGCTGTTGTTTATGCATGATACATAGCATCTTGAAATCTACACAAATATGTTGCATACTTTTTATTTTATATGGTACTCATTTGTTCAGAACAATTAGTTCTATATATCCTAAACACTAGATACTAACTGAGCAAGACATCTAATTCATTTTTAAAGACAAAAATATGTTTATGTACTTATAATGGACTCAGGAGCTTTAAATTTCATCCTTTATGATTACAAAGTCACACTATAAAAGGCAAAAGAAAGAAAACCTCTCAATTGAGCACAGCCTTTATCTTCCAGATTTCTATGGAAAAAGCCAGTCTTTCTTTACTCTCTAAATTTCTAAAATGTATTCCCTTCCAAAGGAGGTAGATAAAATCATTTAGAAATCGGAACTCAAGTGTTTAATGGCATCTGAAGATGGAAGGATCAGCCTGAAGAAGACCTGCCTATCCATTACCAGATATATTCCCCTGAAGATACATACCCTAAAGTATACGAAATAAAACATTTAGTACACCCTCAAAATAATCTAGAATTTCTCCAGATGACATAACTTTGAAACGCTATAGCTTCCTTTTACACAAATAACCTTGATATTTAAAAGATCAATGCTCAGATGAAACCAAGAAATTTTTTTCAACTGTTCGTTCTCTTTCACAGCTATCCCTAGTTCAGCAGTCAAAACCCGAGCCATCTAAAACCAGTAATGAATTGAGGAAATGCATGTGTGTACAATAGTCAGTGGATAGCCTTCATTTCTGACAGCCTCGTTTGGAAAAAGTCCAGCAGTAAAAACACAGATCTGAGTATGCCAATACTCAAGAAGTTAAAAAATCTCCTTGATGTTTTTCTGGAGGGGTTTCACGCATTTTGTTTCTTTATCTTGTATTTAAAGCACTGAGGTGCTTAAGGGAGACACTTCATTCCTCATTTCTTCCCCTTATTTCTTTCAGCAGTTTTAAGAACATCTCCGAACAACAAGTTCTTTTCCCTTCCACCTCTTTTTGGTAAATTCTGATTTTTTTTGCTGAAGTTACATCTGTAGGCAATCACATGTAAGTATTTGGGGTTTGGGTTTGGGTTTGTTTTTTTTTTAAGTGATTCACATTAGTATTCTTTATCTCATTGCTTGGAGCCTCCTGAGGGCAAACATACTATAAAATGTTCTCATAAATCAAATTTAAGTGCACTTCAGAGGTAACAGTGATAGCAAAAATGTCATGCTTTGGCAGTGGGTTAGTGGAGAATGACCCATTTTCATATTAAAGTGATAAAATCTGTATGATAAAGCACATAAAAATCGTAACATTTTTACTGCTGAGGACCCAGAGAGATTTAGATCAAACTTGTACCACCAATTCATTCTGAATAATATGGACAAGCGCTGTATTCCTGAAGAAACAGGTAAAAGACAAATATGTTTGCTTCTTCTCCTTTGGGACCTGGATACTAAATTCAACTGAGATTGAAATAATTCTGATATAATAAAAGTAATAGGTCATATAAAAAAGAGGTTGGGGTTTGGTTGTTTGTTTTTTTTTTTTTCTTTCTTGTTTTGTCATGGAAAAGTACAAGGAGAAAAAGATGTTCTTTCAAAACAGGTAGTCTTAAAAGTCTAACAATAATTAAACCTACCTATAATGGTCAGCCACCATTAAATCCAGCAGCACGCCAGTTAGTTTAAATGGACACTTAAAATTTTAAATTGTCAGGACACAAGAAAGTGAAAATAAAATCACAACTTTAAAACAATCTCAAAGATTAACTTCTTTATAATGCACTGAGGTGTTCATTGCTATCCAATTATACGGATCTTTTGGCTACCAAAGTGATGACAGCTCCACTGTTGACCCCATGAGTCTTTGGAAAGAAGCAATACTCTTGACAGAAGATAACTGAAGGGCACACTTATGTTCATTTTTCAAACCCATAGTAAATCACAGTATGTACACACAAAGACAAGAAAATATGTCTCAAATAGCTCTCAGATGTCTAACTGATTACAAATGGTGGTTTATAGGTAATAGAGTGAAAACTGCAGCTGAAAGAATGACAATGCACAATTGTACATTATCAGTGGTCAGAATTCTTTCTCTAATACTTCTCTTCACAGATACTTGGCATATCATGAAAATTTTATTTTTCTCAAATGAACATTATTTGGCAGTTTCTGTGATAAATAACTGGAGCATCATTCATTTCAATCCAACTCCCTGTGTGTAAATCAAAGATCAAGACTAATTTATGCATCTTCTACAATTAATTTTGAGTTTTTAGTTAGTTTCTTATGTTAAAGCATGAAATACATCATATTAGGCATTAAATATGTGTATATATGTATATGTGGTAGAGGTGTGCACTTTTATGCGTGTGCATGTGTATGGACATATATTTGCAAACTGCATTTTATCTGTACATCTGTGTACACAAAAATGCAGACAATTTCACATTCTTAAATTTTGCAGGTAGAGTGTTCATTTGAGGCTTCTAGAGGGAAACTGGTTGATAAAGAGATAAACATTTCCAAAAGAGGTATTGTGCAATATTGCATCCTTACAGAATTGAACTTACATAGAATTACTGTGACAAACACATGCTAGACAGTGACAGCATTTAAAATAATTTTCAAAGAAGAAAATAGGTGAAAGGATTTTCTTTCTTCTAAGTAATCTACCAATCACTGATGAAAATTTATACTTAAAAAAACCGTATGAAAACAGGGGTTCTATATTTTCTGTGTTTTACCTGCTGCAATACCTTGTTCTGCTTCACAGTGATTTCACACTTCTACTTATAAGGTAAATATGCATACCATATTTTTGATAGGGTTTTCATAATGTCCTCTATACTAGATAAACAAAGCTAAAAAACCAGTACTTTATTTTGTTGTTGGGTTTTTTTTTGTTTTGGTTGGGGTTTTTTTTATTAATAAGAACCTTCAAAGTTGCTTTAAGGACATAAGAAATTTCCTTATAGAAAAGAAGCTTGTGAACATAGATTTTTTTAAATATCAAACAAATTTAAGCTCTCTGATCCTATTTCCATCTATGAAAAGAAATCTCAGGACTGATTCAAACACCAGCCAGACTATGTTGCAGGCAAACCTAGTGCTCTGCTCTTAAACAGTGGGTTTGAGCAAACCTTATTCTTCTGTTGTTAATAGTAAACATTTCTTCTCTCATTTCTCAAAAACAAGAGCCTTTCCAGTTTATCACAGAGCTGAACCTGTCTCACAGTCTTTGCCATTAAGCTGTCAAAGGAACACATACAACAAAATATGGCTGAAAACACAGTGACCTTGATTCAGAACAACCTACTGAGTTGAGATATCTTGATTCTGCAAACATACAGGCTGGACTTTAACATTCAAAATACCACAAGGAAAGTTTATGAGAAAGTTAGAATGATTTCATATTTGTGGAGTGCAAACAATAAACCTTTAAGACAATCATGACAGAAATAAATAGCTATTCATTTTGATGATGTATGAATAACAAAGGTACAAAACCATGTTCAAATTACACAAGGGACTGATTCATTCCCACTAAAAAATTCTGGCTTTATTGTAAAGCATAGGCTAGCACGAGATTTACCTGTCCCAAGTTTCTCAGCTATAACACTGAACATAATATTTTCAAGCCACTTTTGAAACTTTCAGCTCATCAAGAAACTTTTTCAAAATTTTGTATGATGCTAGTGAAGTATTAAAAAAGTACTTATGAATAGTAGGTGATGTGTGTATTAAAATGCATGGAGAAAAATTTAAACAAGGATTATTTTGATTAGTTTCCTTATAGTCATGAAAGCATGTTTTTATCACTTAAAATGACTTATTTTTGAAAAGAAGATTGTATCCTCAATTTCTATTATTTCCTGGTGACATATGAACTTTCTTAGTGAGGGTGGTACTTTCTGGTGTATCAGAGAAACAAATGAGTATAGGTGAGGTTAAGTAATTGCAGCCTAAAGGGGTAGAGGAGTTGTTGTTAACTGACCCCACATGCACACACAGCCACCAGGACACAAAAGACGGAAAACCATACTGAACAGAACTAACACAACAACAAACTCAAGTTTGGTTGACCATCCAGGGTGACATGTTGCTTACATAAAGCCAGTACATTCCTACGAGACAAGAAATAGAGCTGGAAATACCGAAACTTAATTATCCCAATGGAGATGGTAAATAGTACAAGGAGGAATGTTTGACAAAAGCAAAAGCTGAAGTATTTCAAGAGTAACGCTAAAAAACATCAAAGCACTTAGTAGCAATTTTACCAATATTTCTTTGATAATTTCATCCACTGTCCTCTTGCTTCATCTTCTAAATCTCAAGATATTCTATAAATACAGCTCTGCCATGCAAACACCTTTTATATCTACCTTGTTCAGACCATCCCCTGCTAGCATGGGATCTAATAAACTGAGGTATCAGAGTTGGGTTGTTTCCTTGCCCTCCTTCCTCAACCTCTTCATTAGAGACTGTGAGAAAAGATAAAGGTCCTGAGTCCAAATCAGGAGGGAATTATTTCTTTAAGAAATGAAAAACAGAATTTCAGATCTGGATAGAAAATTGTCTATAGTTATTTTTGCACTAAAATGTTGCAGAATTACTGCTACAATGTCATCTAATTGAGATGGCAAAGAGTGCATTCTGTTTTTATGGAAGATGGGTTAGCTTCCAATTCAGACTTCCATGCACAAAGCATCAGGTTCATTAGTGCTGTTTGGCTGCCCTAATGAAAGTTCACCAATTAGAGAAGCACTAAAACTAAAATAACCACTTATTTACCACCTAAGTTAAATTATGCCGCAAGAAATCTGTGCTTTGGTATGCATACAGCAGTAGTCTTGAAAATAATTTGTCTCTAAAATGCCCATGAAGCTATTGTATTAGCAGCACAATAAATTAAAATTCATTAGCCTGATTTGGGTTTTGTTATCAACATGAATAAGGTTAACAGTGGGTCTCTGGAAGAAAAAACACACACTCACTCTGATAGCCTCTGAAGATTGCAATGTAAATTCTACCTGATCTTATATCTTTATATTGTTTTCTAGAATTGTTTTCTGTTCCTTTGCATTTGTTTGTCTTGTCACATGTTAGAAAAACTCAAGGCAGGTGTATATCACACAGAAGAAATTTAATTTCTTGATTAATTAAAATGTTAATTGCATTAAATCTATTAAATCCATAGATAGTTGTTTAATTCATTTTGTATTTAAATGTATTATTATCATTATTGTTTAACTGACAACCTGTTCCTGCCACCCACTCCTAGAATACAGGCTGAATGCAATAAAGGACTGCAAAAAGCACGTCGTAGGTCAGTGCAGAGATGTGAAAAACCTGCATTTATAACAAAAAGACCAGTTTCTTCACCACTAAGTGAAAACTTCGTAATTCCAGAAAGCTCTATAAAATTACTGGGTCTTTCCATAGTCTTTACAAGAATGTACCAGCCTAATGCATACTTCAGGGTGTGGAGAGATGGACAATTACATAGTACCACAATATCAGCATTGGGGTAAGGGCAGCCAAGAAGTAAAATACTGTAGTGAAAAGATTAAAGTATTCTACATGAGAACATTAACAAGAGAAATATTCTTGCCCAAAATTCTTTGAAGAAGAGAGGAGAGAGGAATATTCTGACCAGGTAACACTATCTGAAGACAAGAAGATGAATACTTTCTAGACCCATGTGTTTGTGCATTCATAAAATTCCTACAAGAGCATGCTGGATTTATTTTCAATATGTCAGCTTCCAGCCAAAAGAATCACTTTTTTTTTTTTCCCTCTTTAACCTTCCATTCTGCTATTAAAGCATGATTAATTTTAAGGGCGGTTTTTTTCCCCACAAGGAATGCTGCCTGATAACACGGCATTTTTCATAGCTAAGATAAATCTTTCATAAAATACTGTGGCTTCCGCTAACTCCAAAAATCTGTGTTGATTTGGATTTGGATTCATTTGAAATAAAGATATCACTGCTTAGTATCTGCTACCATAAATGTTCTGGTTCTAATTAAAAGGGCAGTGAAATGTCACGTTTTGTTTTGTCTTAGAAAATGTGGTAGGCTCTGAGATCAGGTTCCTGAAAATCTGAAGCTCTAGACCTGTGACTCTGAGGTGACACAAGGCAGGACAAAGTTGGAATAGTTATCACAGTACTCCTGTCTACCCTTCTCTCTTTGCCAGTTCAAGCTATATTCGTCTGTTGTTCCAAACAGAGTTTTTCTGCTCTACAAGGCTGTAACCTGGCACGAAAGTGGCAAAAGTGGCAAAAGTCGCAATTACAAAGGCCAAATACAAGAAGAAAAATAAGTTCTCCTCACTAGGCGAAGAATGTAAAAAAAACGATCTGGATCACATTGGAGCACATCTGGATACTTCAGTAACCTGAAATTATGAGTGGAGACTGAAAAAAACCACAAGACCTTCACAGAGACTTTTATCTCCAATAGAAGAAATGAACACTGCTCAAAGAACCATAAGTGTTCTACAGCCACCAATAATCTTACCTTCTCCATTCACTGTTATGTATTAAAAGTAATTTTGCAGAAGTCAGTGGAGTCATTAAAGTGTACAACCACAGAAAGGGATATAGTGAGGGAAAACAATTACTCATATTCTGAAATAAATTCTATGCTTCCACATTTCAATATGCTGCTACACATGTTTAAACATAAAGTAGCTACGTAATGGCTTAGGAATAATATTAAGCAAAGAAGTAAAAGGATTTACAGTAAACAGTTTAGATACATTCAAGATTCCAGCTGTCTTCTACAACCAGAATGTGATAAGCAATTTAGGCTTTTTTGGGGTGTCTAAACCAGAATGAGTACCAGTATACCCTGTATTATAGTTAATGAAAAAAAGACTATCAAAACAGTAAATCAATTGTAGGTATACAGACATACCCTTGCAAGATCTAGAAGCTTCTTTTAGGACACTTTGGGGTTTTTTACATCATTCCTGAAGTACTGCTTATGTCAGGTGATGCAGCATTACTGTGGATGCCTGCTTTTACAGAGCTTTGTTAAGCAAAGCAGAAGATTATTTGGCTTTGATCAGTTTTCATCTTTGAGTAGGTTTATCTTTTTGAGTGGATATTTACTTTGTTTTTCAAGTAATGAAGAATTTTCAGGTGCTTTTCAGAAGATTCTGAACAATAATGTTCACTGTATACTGGGTACACTGTTTGCTCATGAGAAATTAACTTCTCTCCTTCAAATTGCCTGTGGAAAACAAGCATATTTGTATTCACTTATATATCAGATGTCACCAAATCATGAATTTTCATGCTTTAAAAAATGTTGCCTTACATGGCATTTGACTTGGTTTTGTGAAGAAATCTTATCTTTGTAACTTAATTTGAAAAAAACCACCAAACCACTATTTTTCTAAAGTTTAAAAAAAATATAAAGATCACATAATAATTGTAGAAGCAAGAAATCATGTAAGACACTCACACTGTATAAAATGTAATGGCTCGCATAGGCAAGCATCCTGTATTAAAGTCTCTGACACAGTATTCTATACCACCAACACTAATGAATATTTTCATTTTAAAAAAAAATGAAAATGGAAAATTAGAGATGCAGAGACAAAATAAAACTACTGATGAGTAAAATAAAAGATTTTCACATTCTTTGATTGTAGGTCTTGATGTCATCTTAACAAAGGTATTTATGCAGATGCTATTTTTTCATATAAAAATGACATTTGCAAAGAGTAGAATTGCATAAAAAAGATAGAGCTCCAATCCTTACTAGTCTTCGCTTTCACACATCTGTTGTCTTTTGTGTATATTTAATAGCAGCTGAACAGTTGTACAGCATAAAATAACTCAAATGTTTGAGGTTTCTACCTTATCCTTTAGTCAAGTCTTCCTTTTTTGCTGAATATTTCCTTTCACTTCACTATTTAGCTTTCACACACTATTTAACAAGTGACTCAACAAGACAAAAATTCCTTTCCTTGCCTAATTACTTTCTTCAGCTATATACAGATATTGATACTTTTTAGTCTTCTTGCAAAATTATGCACCTTGAAATCCTAACTCTCTCAAGCCCACCCCCACCCCATCTTTGTTCATCTTCTCCTAAGTCCATCCAGTCAATAGTTTTCTGACAATAAGGAACCCAGAAATTAACTGTAAATCCAAAAGTCAAGTAATACAATATTTCACCTCTTTCCAGCTTTATATACTGCTTTTTGTGCTGTGTGTGGCCAATATTTGCATATTTAGGGAAACTTCATCTCACTGCAAACTGACAACTAAGCTGCTATTCACCTTTGTTTTGTGTCACTTGATGCTTAATTTATGCTGCATAAATGTATATTTCAGATTATTTTCACTAATTTCATTCTTTGTTTTAAAATATATTAAGTAATATTTTACCCAAGATAACCCTATTTTTTTCCCCCAGTATTTCTGTTCTAACAAGAAGACTCATGCTAAATGTATGGAATTCAGTAGAAGTGCTCCTTTTGACATTGATCTACCTTTCCATGTGTTACTTCTCTTTCTCCTTTGATGTTTTACAATTGAAAGGAGTTGAGAATGTTCCCCACTAGCACTGAATATTGCAATATTAAAGATATATAGGTTTTGATACAGGGAACTATGGGAAAAAAAGAGCCTGGAGGATTCAAAGACTTCTGCAACTAGAGGGTAGGTGTAAGCCAGAGGCCATTTCTAGGCTTCATTCCCTTTTATCTCCACAGTTTCCTAAACTTTAACTCTTCTGAGAGACACAAAGTGAAGAAAATCCATAATCTGCCTGTCTTTCTGAGTTCTTGTTTCCCTTTTCACACAGTGCTATTCTCCTTAATAAATTAATTTTTATCAATTTTATAGTCATGGGAACTGCCTTATGCAGAATTAAAAGGAGGACGTGGCACTGATATGTTTATTTGTAAAACTGTCTCATCTGGAAGCAACTCAGCAGGGCAAAGAAAATACTTCTTCCTTGCCAGTAAAAAAATGTCCCTTTTGCAACAAATATGATGCAGCTTTTTCCCAGTATTTTTCCCTTTTCCATGTCTTCTGCAACAAGCCTTCCTTTTTCAGATGATCCATTCTGTTACTTGCTCAGTCAACAAATAGGAAGATATGGGCCTACTGTAGATCTGGTGACAGCAGGCATTAATCCTTCCTCAGCCAAATGGTCCCCCACAGAGGACTGCACACAGATGAATATGAGTACTCTTAACATGCCCCATAAAGAAAATGAAATACATATACACAAGGGTTATATCAAAATCATAGTCACCAACTACCCTCTGTGCAGGAACTATGGTGATTTTGAATGGAGCATGACTTGCTTTGCCTATTTGATATTCACAGGTGGAACAAAAGGAATTTTGCTGTTTCAACCTGTTTTCTCTCCTGTGACATGTTACATTGCTAGTAGTTCTATGGAATTCTTTTGAGTTTTGCGGGGTAATGTTGTCGAAAGAGCTTTTGTCCTCAGGAGAGAAGACAAAGTATTTTGACATATGGAATAAGGAACTGATCCACTAAACCTCAAAAAAACAGACAATTCATGCTGTTGGTGACATTGTTTTGGTATGCTGAGTTCACTGATGTGTTTATGGCCAAACGTGCTGCATGTGGTCTCTACAGAAAGGTGCTATTGCAGAATTAATGAGCTTTAGAAAATATAAGCAACTCATTATCTTGTGTAGTAACTGATATTGGAAAAATAGTAAGTCCTGCTGAGTTTACAGATTCTGAATAACCCAGGTTGATCTGAGACATTTAGCCAGTAACTGAATAATAGGTAGACACTTTAGTGTTTAAGGGTGGAACTTCAGTACCAGCATAACATGATTTGAGGCTAGAGCCATGTATTTTTTACTCCTCTTTTGAACAATACCTAATGACCAAGAAAATCCCATTCAGTCATATTAGTGTAGGAATTTCAGGGGAGTTCCCCCTAATCTGTTTTAAGAAAATGGAAGAACTGAGGATAACATAGGAAGGAGAAGGTTTGTTGCAAGTTCTATTATTCTATCTGTAAACTTGGATATGTCTTGGAATTCTAGAGAAAGAAGTGCAAACAAAGTAAAAAGGATAGACTGTTGATAATTTTAATTTAGGGCTCATATTTTTAAATTGTTTACTTGTAAAATTTTCATTACAGTCTGTACCTATAAGCTTGACCAGGCTGCTTTGTGTTACTGTTAAGCTTCGGTAGTGTTAGGAGCAAGGTAAGTCTGGATGACATTAATGAGTTTTGGGTGATCTGCCTTCATTAAGGTGCCAAATTTGAATAGATATGCAAAAGTCCCTGTAGAGGATCTGACTCAGTTAAGTTTATGCCACTCAGGCTGGAACGTATTATTCACCAAGATACAGGAAATTAGTCATGGGTTTAGTATTGCAAAATGCTGAGTTGTGGGAAGAAAGTCCCTTTGACAGAGACAAGTCAGAGTTTTTCCAACAAATAGCAAATACCTGAGATGCACCTAATTTCCCTTCCTACCTGGCTCTGAGGAAACTTCACAATTTCACACATGAGCATTCTTAAATAGGACTACTGCTGGTTTAGGGCCCATCTAGTTAGACTACTCTCTTAATTTTACTCTGATCCTAAATTAAGTCTGTACATATATACACATGCACAAATCTCCTCAATGACTTAAATACCGTATTTCTGCACGAACCATAAATTTAACATTACCATCACATTAATAATTCTGGAGTAGAATGTAGTATAATGTAAAAGTATTTGCCCCTTGCAGGATGCATGGCATGAGTCAGTATTAAATGTGTGCAAAGCAGAACCAATGAGAGAGTAAAATATTAGCTATTAGCTATAATGGACACCTAAACAATTTAATATTTTATTAGTTATTTCAGAGTTCATTTATGTTTCCTCATTCAAAATATGACAATTAAACTCTTGAAAAGAAAGAGAGTAAAATGCAAACCAGTTATCTGTGCTGCTTGATCGATAAAATTTTTAGTCAGAAGAATACTATTAAAACACTATGTCCATGAAGATGTATGTTTCAGTTCTTCACTGCTCTACCTTCAAGAAAATCAGTGAATTTCATGAAAGGAGACTTTGATCCCTGGCATTTTTCTGTCTGCTGACCCACATATCTTTATCCTACAGTTCCATTACTGAAATCAGGGTATTGTGAAAACAAATACTGATTTCTGCATGGGATGGGCTGACATTTGGACGTATAAGCACAAGGGAAAGAGCAGGCAGAGCACTTTAATTCTTTAAAAATAAATAAATAAATGTGGTAGGGAAAAAAAGATTCTTTTTTTTCAAAGGAGAAGAATATCTTCCATATCACATTCATCTCATTTAAAAAGCTAAGAGTGAAGAACTTTTACTTTCACTTGAATCATCTCATTAAAAATTCCTATAGTTAATACAAGTAGTTTCAGCATAGTTCCAAAGTGGTTTTCCAGAATTCTCCACAAGTCCAAACAGAATGCTCAGGCTTACCATGGGTGCAGAATACAGATATGAATACAGATATAAATACATGCCAGGCACAGCTCTGGCAAAATAAAAATGTTTTCTGGGGAGTGTTTTGCATCATCACCATAAAAAAAATGACAGCCGTTGAAGATATGACTTTCACACCTACACTCATGCTATGCCTCCAAAATGTAGCTGAATTGCTACATAATTAGGGAACAAAGATCCTGTATTCCTTTCTTGCATTTATCTGCAACTCTGATTCTTTTCTGTGAATTACATATCTTCAACTTTGGTCTTTCACAATGCTCTACAATATTGTGATGCATCTGGCTCATTGTTAAATCAATCTTCAACTTCTTTTTTTACAAAATTCAACGACCTCTGCACTTACCTAACACCTGAATTGATCAGAGAAGAGCAGCAAATGATGGGGGTCAAGCACCACTTCTTTCCTTTACCACATTCTCTATCTCAGTATTATTATATTGTTAAAAAACTCATTCACTATCACAGCTTTATTATATTGTTAAAAAAAACACAGCTATTTTAAAATCAGTGTTCGTGTAATTTTAATGCAAGACGAAGGAGAAGTTTAAACTTACCCAGTTATTATATTTTGTGCCAGCAGGAAGGAAAGACTAATAATTAAAATAAAATTTTAAAAGTAAGTCATTCAATTAAAAAAAACAGCTAAATTAGATTAAATCCATTAACCAGAAGAACCAAAACACTTACTTATGAAATCCCTCTAGAAACATTTACTGACAGAAAATTCCAAATCTTCTACTGTGTTAGGTCAGTGGGACCCGTAACACAGCATTGGTCTCCTAGAAGTGGTAAATGCTATCTAGGGAGAGCACACTGTTGTGTCAGTTCCACTAACACTCACAAGGATAGGAAAGGTAAAGCAGCATATCCCTGTCCATTCCCCCAGTTTGTGAATTCACAGGGCAAGAATTTGCCTAACTCTTTTGTGAACATGCTAATACTTTCCACCTCAACAACCTATTCTGGTAACAGTTTCAAGAAGTTCTTTTTCATTGTATAAGAAAGCATTTTCTTTTACCTGATTTATACAGATATCCTACTAACTACCCCTTAGTTCTAGTACTGTTAGCTTTTATGGAAAAAAAAATTCTTTGTCCACTTTAACCTTTATGATCCTGTAAATTTTGGTCAAATTTCATCCCTGCCAATCCTATTCTCTTCAAACTGAAGAGTACCAGCCATTTCAGTTTTTACTGTTTCCACAACAGTTCCATATTAACTATTTTGAGATTAGTCAGCCAACTGTTAAGCCAATTCACATCTGATTTAGTAGGTGTCCCTTTTCAAAAACAGGACTTCATCCAGCATTAAATTTAAAGCTTTGTAGAAAAGCCAAATATGTTGCATATATGCAGTTATAAACCACATCCACATTTATATTTGCAGTAACAGGAAATTTTAAAGGAATTAATATCCTTTGACAAGAACTGCCTTCCAAAAAGTACTGGTTGGCAATACTTCTCTTTCCTTTAATTCTTCACTGATCTAATTCCCTACCCACTTTCCTATTTGCCATTTTGCAGGATGTCAAGATGTGTGGAAGCTGAGAGTAGTTCCTGGCTGCTTGATATTTAAACTACTCTCTTTCTTTTAATTATTTTTATTTTTATATTTTTTACATTTAAAATCCTTGGATACAATCAGAATGGCAGAATGAGGGAAGAATAATTCATGTATCTTGATGGGCAGTAGGGGAGAGCAACCTTTGGGTTTTTTTCTTTCTTTCTTAATTTACTCTTTATAAACTTAATGAAGTGCAGGGAACATTTTAACCTGGGAAGCACAGTAGTGGTCCTCATAAGTGGCAGAAGTAAACCTTCCCCCAAACCGGAGTACAGCCAGGATGCTTACGCACCCTCAGGCACCCTGGTTATCTCTGGGGGGAGCCTTGAAGTGCTCCTCACACAGGGAGCCCCAGCACGCTTGGACAAACCTCTATATCTGATAAGTCGGCTATGGCACACAGTGGGGAGAGCACTTGCCTTCCAGAGCAAACACAGTGGCTGATGAAACACCGATGCCAGCCATATGCACACATCTCTCTGGCTGCATTGATAATGGCTTGGTTAAACACATCCTGATGTGCACCTCAGGATTCAAGCTTCAAAACCTGTTTTCTACCACCACTCCCAAACTTGCTAGTAGCCTAAATGATCCCTGAGAATGCCTACGGGGGATTGAATCTGTCAGTCAAGAGTAGTGAGGAACGAGATGAATTTTTGTCTATTTTACTGCTTCCTCTCTGTCTGTACTTTGAACTACCAGAAACATTAAGTATATATTCTCTCTGAATTTTGGATGGCACAATCTGTATTTCTTCTCTTGCTCCATAACCAACACAAGCCTCTAATTACAGGAAGTGCAATTATTACATAGATGGTTTTTCCTCTTTAATCATCGTCTAAGGTTACAATTAAAAATGGCATAAGGATATAATTTAATTACAAAATAGACCCAAAGTACAAAAATTGGAAAGATGGACTTGGAACATAATAAAAGCAAGGGCAGTGGTTTTCATTTTATTGTGCTATTAAGATAGAGGCCACACAAAGCCGAATTTTGAATAACTATAGAAGTGGGTAGAAAGGTTTTTAAAAAATAATTAATGTATTTCTTATTAATTAATTATTGTTAATATTTTATTTTATTAAAAATTCTGTTTGATCAGACATATTTGAAGTTCTAGAGAAGTGCCTGTTTTAATTACATTCAAAAATAACTCAAAAATGCTGTGTTGACACAAATACACCATACACTCAGACTTAAGAAATAGAGCTGTGATGACTCAAACAAGAATGAGTTTATATCCACAGGACATCAAAAAAGATGGTTTGTACTCAGATTTTCTTATTTTTTTTCTTGATTAATAAATATTTTTAAGGTGTATATTATTTTATATTTAAGTACTGATGAAAATATTTTTCCATGGGACATCCTTCTGCCGCACCAGTAGCTTGCTGTGACACATCTGTAATAAGGTCTTTGAATGGACCTATTTAAAAACAGAATTCACCTTTTGTGTTTATCTCAGTTGGTTAGTGCTGTCTCCCAAATGCTAATCTTTGCTGTTTCTACAAATAAATGCAGTACACAAGTGCTACTCAAAAGATGCATGGAGCATGCTGAATTTTCTGGATCTTCTATATATTCGGAGATAAAAAGATCAAAGACATCAAGCAGAAGAGAAGTTTCAGTGAGTAGGTACTTTTGGGAGAAGATCAGAGCAGAACAGAAATCTCAGTCAGTGTTTTGCATATATTCTGGGAAGATTTTTAAACATACAAGCATGTACCAGATCCCCATTAAAGGACTGAAAAGCACAATATGGCAGCTATATGAAAAAAAAAAAAGCACAAATAGGAAGCTAGAGAGGCAGCAATGACTGCAGTCTATTAAATGTATAGATTATTGTGCATAACTAGATTTACCTTTAGCAGAGAAAATTAAAAACAATGGACAAAAGAAAAGCATGAAGATAAAATGCAAATGTGATTTTGTTATTAACGTGTGCCATCTGTCTTCATCTTTATTTCATAAATACACTTTTATGGGGTTGCAGCTAGCACAAGATGAGAGTGGAACAAAAAGGAAAGACAAACTGCCTTTTCATAAGGAGCCAAAGTCAAATGTGCCATAGTCATGCTAGCTGCAGCTGCCGTGTGAGCAAAGGGAGACTGTTTAAGAAAGAAACAGATCCTGGAAGCATCACAAATACCAAAATGTCATGCTACGGCTCTGGATTGAGCTAAAAACACACCAGCCAAGTCTGTAGTGAACAGTGAACTAAAATTCTTTCTCAGTAACTCAGTTTTCCACTTGTAGCACTTGTTAATGCTCCATAAAATGTTCAGAGATGTTTCATCTGATTGAATTCCACAAAAATACTTATGTGGACACACAGTTGGAGAATCATCTGGCTTGGATAAAAACATATGTTTCAGTATTTTTAAGTGATATTTAATCTGTCCTGGCTTAGTCTGAAAGATATGCTAAGAATTGGCCAAGTCTTGCAAAATTTGTGTGCAATTAGTGAATATATATTTTTGTACAATATCACGTAATATGTTTATCTCTCTAAGTATCACATATGTGAATGTACTTGTGTGTGTGTCTGTGTATGTATTTATATTTATAGTAAGTGCCTGAATAGCAATTTAGTGGAACACATTTTGTGATTTCAACATAATTTTAATTCATATTTATATTATCTAAAACAAAATCTAATCCCATAGACATGGTTGTATAGATTTATTAACCCAGGACCCAGTGTCTACCCACCACTACTTATCAGGGGATCAAATGGAAAAACATGTAAAGAGACAAGAATGTAATTCAGTGTGCAATATCACATGTTTAACATAGATGACTTGGGAAAAATTTGTGTACAGGTAGAAAATATAGGTCTAGACCTTTTTCCCTTGGTGCATGCATGAAATTCCTATTGACACTGACAAAGAGAAGAATTTAATCTACTGTGTACAGGACAATGCATTAAGAAGTCATCACTGTAAATGAAATCACACATGGCTATTTAGCTGTGACAGTTTAGAGAAAGAATATGTTCTGTTTCAGCATCTCTAGAGGGGGGAAGCACGTGTCCTATCTCAGCAAGCTGATCTGAACACAGACAGTGTGACAACATTGGCAGCAGAAGTCTTTGTATTCCCTTCCAAACTATCATCTCCAGAATAAATTATTAAACGGCTTATCTGTTCTGAGAACACTGCAAAAAAAGAAGGGAAGGTTCTTTTTTCAATTCTGTCTGACTTGGGAATTTTTAGTAATTTTAAACATGTTTAAAGACTGCAACATTTGTACAGCTATTCTTACTGTACCAGTACCATTCTAGCAGAGCGCCATCCTGCTCCTCAGTAATGGCACTCAAGACAAAATTAGGTTCTTCCACTTCATTTCCGCAAGCTTTGCTGAGTTCAGAAAAAAAAATTACTTTGTTAAATAAAATTTAAATTACTTAGCACTGATACTTTTTTCCCGTAAACTATTTGTTTAGTGAAACAGAACCCACCTACAACACAAGACACAGGACAAACGTAACAATTGCTCAACAGTGCAATGAGCTGGTAGATGTAATCAAAATTACCACCCAGAGAAATCAGTGAGATAAAATACAACCAAGAAATACTTTGGAATTTTCCTAGAATTAGGAGCTTAAGCTCTTTGCAAAGAATGGAAAAGATTTTTACTATAATATGAATATTCAGATTTTTAATTTAGCTTGAATGACAGCACAATCCAGAGCATGGTACGTCACAGCTCAGTGCAGGAGTACTGATTTAGGATTCATTTAAGACAAGAATGTGAGCTAGCAAACAAGAAGACTATTTTTTTCAGCAGGAAGCTCTTTCTTGGAATAGCTACTACAAGAGGATAAGGGAGAAGAACATTATTACACAATCTAATCTCCCTATTCCCCATTAGACAATGTTTTGAAAGAATATAGTTAAGAATCTAACAAGGTTAATAAGTTGCAGAAGATTTTGTCAAAATATCTTCAAAAGAATAAAAGAAAAGCATGTAAAGCCTGTTATGTGCAAATAACCTAAAAAAAATGAGGAAGGAAGAGAAGGAAAGAAAATTATCTAATTTTGCTGCAGAACCACATGTTGACCAATGGCTGGACAAGAGTAGGGAATAGGGCTCTGTGGTTAACTCAAAGGCTGTTTGGATTTTTGTGTGGTTTTTATCCCTCCTCCAGATGAGAAGATGAAATTATGGGGAAGAGAAGGAAGAATTAGCAACTAAGATGACATCTAAGATGATAAAAGGGCTATAAGGCATTCCATTGTAGGCACAGCATGGCATGGGTAGAGAGCTGGTGACAAGACTGTGTATGCAACAAGGCATTCTGGTGGCAAACAACAACCAGCAGAGCTTTCTGGCATGTCATCAGGAGTGAAGAGCCTGCCTGAAATCCAGGATTTGTATGAGTACATGCCCTGAGTGCTCATTAATAAGGACCACATTTACAGTGAGTACAATGCACGTCTTGTATAACTTTGAAAAGAATAGGATATTTGTCAATTTGAGAAATAAGATTAATAACTTTACATGTTCACTGATGCAAAGTACTTCTGGTGGAAAAAATATTGTTTTCAGTTTCTTTAGTGTACAAATTATTAATGCCTCTTAAAAATGTAAACAGTCTTTTAAGTCCTTTCCTAGTGACTAAAAATGTTCAGCCTGTAGGACTGGCTTCAGTGGAAATTTCCTTAAAAAGAACAGAAGATTTTTTATACTTAGAGCATTTATACTTGCACTTAGTACAGAGTATAGAGTACATGGAGCACAAGTAGCATATGAGCATTTATACTTGTTCTTAGCTGCTCTGTTTAGTAGCTGTACCAGTTCAAAATTTTTGATGAACCTCATCTGTTAGAATTAAGAATAAAACAAAAAAAATCAGTGAAAACTGGATATAAATGCATCACCTGCTTGAGTGCTTCGTAAGGAGGCTTGTCTCCCCTCAGTTCATCTCACTGCGTACCTTTCCTATTGATTTAGGAAATCATACTGAAAGACTCTCTGGAATATCCACAAGGTATTTACTCTCGTCTGAAGTATGACTTCCTATGAGAGCTGCCTCCTTCTGCTTTAAAGGAATTATGGTGAAACAACTCACTGGTTGGGAAGCAAACAATTTGGAGAAACTGGATCTGATTTGTGGAATAAAAAGATTAAGACAAAACACAATCATTCCTGCTTTTCAGAATGAAATACTTTAGACTTTCATCCAAGCTTGATGGAAGGACAGATAGTAAAGATATTCATAAGCCCAAATAAACTTTTATAGCACGCATCCTTTTAGCTGAGATTTCTTATTTTAGGTGTTTGGAAGGGCTCAAACAATAGCTGATCTGGCTTAACATATACGGTAACAAGGGACCAAGAATACATCCAGAAACCTGTTCTCTGACAAAGCTTTTAATTACATGTTTTACTATGAACATCTTTAAAAATCAGAACTTTAAAATTTGTCAGAGTAGACCAGTACTTCAATGAAAAAGATTCTTTATCCTAGCAGTTTTTATTTGTAAGAATTTATTTACTCAATGGACTAACGTCTGCTGGATTATGTGATACAGACCCATCTCAACAGTCCCGGAGGAGCTCAGAGGCACCACATCAGGTGGGCGGTCCTCAGTCGAGGGAACGAACTCCTGCCCCACCCCTCCTGGGGGAGGAGGCACGCTGTGAGATGTGGTGTGTATAAGTTTGTGTATGTATGTGTATGCATACATGCATATGTGTAATATATAGGTGTGCCTGTTGGGAACATTGCTGACTGGACCTGGGGGTTGGAGCTGTGGCAACCTTGCTTCTTTTGGGCTGCAGGATTCAGCAGCTCCCTAACTATATCATTGTGTCATTCAGCCTCTTTAATTTCCTTAGCTAATGAATTACTGACATATTACATAGTTCTGACTCTAAAACTTGAAAGACTGGTATTGTTGCCTAAAATCTATGCAAAACTCCAGTGTGACTATATTTGAACAAAGCAAAGACTATAAGCATATAAACAAATGATGACACATGGCATGAAACATAGATATAGTGCATACATAGTTTGATAGTTTGATAACAAGTCTTGTGAAATCATGTAAGACATTTACATGTGAGAAGTGAAATATTTGTTATTTTGAGTGTTAGGTTTTCATCTCTCATCAAAAGTTTCATCTTAAGATGTTACTTATTTAGATAGGGATAAGAACTAGAAGAAATGACTAGTGCCATCAAAGCTTTGTAAAGTATTTAGAAGTGCAAATAGCATAATGGGAAAAAAAGAAGAAACTTTTTCACTGTGAAGCTGACATGACTTAAAACCCCATTGTACATAATAATAGAAATCACTTTGGAAATGAAGTGGTCATTGCCCAAGAACATAAAAGTTCAAATGGAATTAACATAGTTTGAAACATCTACAGTCTCTGCTTAAATATTGTGTGAAATAATGTTGTGTGAAATATGAATATTTACACAGATGGTAAAAACATCCCAAAATACTTTTATTCCTATTAAAAGGAGAACTGATACACAGGACAGACTCTCTGACTCTCTTTCCTGTCCTGTGGAGTTCTTTCACCTTCATCTTCAGTTTAAGACAGGATGCTGTAGTAGATGAAATCCTAACATAATCTATCATGGAAAATTTATCTTCCCCAATCATTTGTAGACACACCTGGCTGTAAATGACATGCAGCCAAAAATATGAGGAAATTTTATTATGCTACTACTATATTATTGTCAGAAAATCAGAAACACTTTGTAAGGAAAAATTATAGCTGGCATTGTGATTTTAGTGGACACAGAAAATTAAGTTATACCTGCACCTGCAAGGAAGCAAACCAGACTCCTTCACTATTACACTTCTCAAGTTTCTGTGTATTTTGCTGGTTTTGGCTGAGAAGGTGTTAATTCTTGTCACTGTAGTGCCTGCAGTAGTCGGGGACCTTTCCAGCTTCCCACGCTCTGCCATGGGGGCAGGAGGCCGGGAGGGGCGGGGCCACATCCAGGACAGCTGACCCCGACTGGCCAATGGGGTGTTCCTTCCATACCATATGACACCATTAACAGGGGCAGTTGGTGCATGGGGAGCGGTTGTTGCTCAGGGACTGGTGGCATCAGGTTGGCAGATGGTGAGTGGCTGTGTCATGGGCTGTTTGTTTTGGGTATTCATTCCCCCTTCCCTGCCCCCACCCTGGGTTTCAGTCTCTCTTATTGTTTTCCTTTCCATTACATTATTGTTGTTGTTATTGTTTTATTTTTATTAATAAACTGTTCTTATCTCAACCCTCGAGGTTTCTCACTTTTACCCTTCTGATTCTCTTCCCCATCCCGCTGGTGGGGGAGTGAGCGAGCGGCTGTGTGGGCCTGAGTTGCCAGCTAAACCACAACAGTATGAAAGATCCTGTAATGAGTTTTATGACACCTTAATGACAGTTGATCCTGTTCAGTTTGGTAAAGAATTAAAATCAAATTATATCTCAGTTTGTCTAAGACAAATCCCAGATTTGGCAGTGCAGAGTCTTTGATAGAATAAGCTGTTGGGCAAGGTCATTCAAACTGAAAAATCCATCACCTCTGTGGTGGTGCAGGCCCCTGGGACCACTCTGAGGTCTCAGGATAAGCCCTGTTGTGCTGTTCCCTTGGTCACAAGTGCAGTGACTTGGGCACCAGGTACCCCCTGGCCACACCAGGGCCATCTGCTGCCTGAATTGTGTACCAGAATGACTTAGCATGAATTGTGGCAGGAATAGGAAACACTGACCAAAGTCAATCATCTCAAGATCCTATAAATAGTGATCCAAAAGTGAGACCTTTGAAGTTTGCTGGAACTGCAGCAGGCTGTGCAACCCCTGGACTGGGACACCTCTCAGGGCAGATTTTGTGAGTACTGAAGGATCATCTGCTGATGATTTCATGAGGACTCAAAAGCCTGACTTCACAAGCTTCACTGACCATCCATTGATGAACACTGGCACATAAAAGTCAGTAACTCACAAAATGCACGAAAAGGGAAATTTTAACCATAGGTTAACCTCTCTGTGTGTATGTGTTGTGGTTTAGCCCCAGCCAGCAACTCAGACCCACACAGCCACTCGTTCACTCCCCACTGGTTGGATGGGGGAGAGAATCAGAAGAGTAAAAGTGAGGAAACTCATGGGTTGAGATAAAGACAGCTTAATAGGTAAAGCAAAACAGTAATAGTAATAGTAATAATAAAAATAATATTAAGAAACAAGGTGAGATGTGCTGCTCGACCTTATACTAACAAACAAGGAAGGGCTGGTTGAGGAGGTGATATTTGGGGGTAGCCTTGCCTGCAGTGACCGTGAGATGACCAAGTTCATGATCCTGTGTGGTAGAAACAGGGCAACAAGTTGGATTGCAGCCTTGGACTTCAAGAGGGCCAACTTTGGCCTCTTCAAAGACCTGCTTGGTAGAATCCCATGGGCTAGGGCTCAGAAGGCAGGGGGGTCCAAGAGAGCTGGTCAATATTCAAGGACAATT
Source organism: Phalacrocorax carbo (assembly GCF_963921805.1). NCBI lineage: Eukaryota > Metazoa > Chordata > Aves > Suliformes > Phalacrocoracidae > Phalacrocorax > Phalacrocorax carbo. The sequence continues at coordinate 70,489,609 of NC_087548.1, read as the reverse complement.
TCCTCTGAGCTCAAGATTGGTGCATCCTCAGGAGAAGCAGTCAGGCAGAGGAGCCAGAAGACCTGTGTGGACGACCAAAGACCTTCTAAAGAAACCCAAATGGAAGAGGGAAAAAGGAACTGGCCATGTGGGAGGAATATAGGAATGTTGTCAAGGTATGCAGAGATGTGATGAAGAAGGCCAAGGCCAACTTGGAACTAAATCTGGCAAGGGATGTCAAAGATAAAAAGAAGGGCTTCTTTAAATACATCATCAGTAAAAGAAAGACTGGGGCTGCAGTGGGGCAGCAGCTGAACAAGGAAGGGGCCCTGCTGATGCAGGATGCAGAGAAGGAGGAGTTACTGAATGTCTTCTTTGCCTTGGTCTTTACTGCTAAGGCTGGCCCTCAGGAATCTCAGCCCCCAGAGAATGGAGGACAAATTGGGAGAAAGGAAGACTTACCGTTGGTTGAGATGGATTGGATCAGAGATCACCTAGGCAAACTACACCCTTGCAGACCCATGGGCCCCAATGGGATACACCTACCAGTGAGTGCAGAGGGAGCTGGTGGATGTTCTTGCTGAGCTACTCCCCATCATCTTTGAAAGGTCGTGGAGGACAGGAGAGGTGCCCAATGACTGGAGGAAAGCAAATGTTACTCCAGTCTTCAAAAAGGGCAAGAAGGAGGACCTGGGGAACTATAGGCCAGTCATCCTCACCTCCATCCCCAGAAAGGTGATGGAGCAGTTAATTCTGGAGGTCATCTCCGGGCATGTAGAGGAAAAAAAGGTTATCAGAAGTAGTCAACATGGATTCACCAAGGGGAGATCATGCTTGACCAACCTGACAGCCTTCTATGATGGTGTGACCGGTTGGGTCGATGAAGGAAGAGCAGTGCATGTTGTGTATCTTGACTTCAGTAAGCCATTCAACACTGTCACCCTTAGCTTCCTCACAGGCAAGCTAAAGAATTGTGGGTTGGATGAGTGGACAGTGAGGTGGACAGAGAGCTGGCTCAACAACAGAACTCAAAGTGTCATGATCAATGGAGCAGAGTCTGGATGGAGACCTGCCACTAGTGGTGTTCCCCAGGGGTCTGAGCTGGGTCCAGTCCTGTACAACATATTCATCAATGACCTGGTTGATGGGATAGAGTGTAACCTCAGCAAGTTTGCTGATGATACCAAGCTGGGAGGAGGGGCTGGTACTCCAGAAGACTGTGCTGCCATCCAACAAGACCTGGACAGGCTGGAGAGCTGGGCCGAGGGGAACTTCATGAAATTCAACAAGAGCAAGTGCAAGGTCCTGCACCTGGGGAGGAACAACCCCATCATCAGTACAGGTTGGGGTCTAAACTACTGGAAAGTGGCTCTGTTGAGAAAGACTTGGGAGTGCTGGTGGACAGCAATGTGACCCTGAGGCAGCACTGTGCCCTTGTGGCCAAGAAGGCCAATGGTATCCTGGGGTGCATTAAAAGGAGTGTGTCCAACAGGTCAAGGGAGGTTATCCTCCCCCTCTGCTCTGCCCTAGTGAGACCACATTTGGAGTCCTGTGTCCAGTTTTGGGCCCCCAAGTTTAAGGACAGGGAACTGCTCAAGCAAGTCCAGCGGAGAGCTACGAAAATGATCAGGGGACTGGAGCATCCCCCATATGAGGAAAGGCTGAGAGACCTGGGTTTGTTCAGCCTGGAGAAGAGAAGACTGAGGGGGACCTCATCAATGCTTATAAATATCTAAAGGGTGGGTGTCAGGATGATGGGACTGGACCTTTTTCAGACGTGCCCAGTGACAGGCCAAGGGGCAGCGGGCACAAGTTGGAACACAGGAAGTTCCAGCTAAACATGAGAAAAAACTCCTTTCCTGTGTGGGTGCCAGAGCAGGGGCACAGGCTGCCCAGGGAGGGTGTGGAGTCTCCTTCCCTGGAGACATTCAAATCCCGCCTGGATGTGTTCCTGTGCCCCCTGCTCTGGGTGTGCCTGCTCACACACAGGGGTTGGACAAGGTGATCTCCAGAGGTCCCTTCCAACCCCTACCATTCTATGAATCTGTGATTCTGTGAAAAGGAGGAGCAGAAGTTGCACGCGCAAGAAAAACAAAACAAGGAATTCATTCACTCCTTCGCATTGGCAGGCAGGTGTTCAGCCATCTGCAGGAAAGCAGGGCTCCATTGGGCATAAGGTTTACTTTGGAAGAGAAATGCCATCACTTCAAATGTCCCCCCTTCCTCCTTCTTTCCCCAGCCTTACATGCTGGTGATGACGTCATATGGTATGGAATATCCCTCTTCATCAGTCTTGTGTCGTCTGCCTTGGCTGTGCCCTCTCCCCTCCCAGCTTCTTGTGGCCCCAGAAGAGCATGGGAAGCTGAGGGATATTTAGGCACTACTTAACAACAACTAAAACCACAATGTGCCATCAACACTATTCTCATACCAAATCCAAAACAGACTATACCAGCTACAGTGAAGAAAGCTTACTCTATCCCAGCCAAAACCAGCACAGTACGTCTGTGTTAAATTAGATTTAAACTGTTTGTCTGCCTGTGTGTATGTGTGCAACTTGATTTAGAGCTGTTTGTCAGTCTTTCTGAGTATGTGTGTGATTTGATTTAAATGTGTTTGTACAACCCTGCTATAAGTTTCAGATGACCCTTGCCATTCTCAAATCTTTAACTAAGTGGCTGTTTTGATTGTAACAAATTCCATCGAATCACTCTGTTAAATCGGCTGATGTTTAAGAATTATACAATTTAATTTTCTATCTGTCTCAAAACCATTAATAAATCCTAAAGCGCTGCTAGACCAAAACCATGTAAAAATCTTATTCCACAACAACCTTACAGAGAGTGAAATTCATATACAGTGGAAAATATCTATCTTTACTGGAGTTCTGTCTTCATCTTTCACTTTGCCCAGGAAAAGCATAAAGCTATATAGCCTACAGAAGGACACAAAAAATACAGTCATTTGAACACAGATCAATCAGATCTTTTGATACTCATTTTTAAAATTCTGTTTGAAGTAGATGGCCTGAGACAAATATATATTTTGATGAAAGTCTTAATAATCAATAGGAAAATAAAAAGCTGCACAAGGAAAAATAAATCAACGGGAAACTAAGCAGAATTCTTTTGTTTTTGTTTTTGTTTTTTTTTTCACAGAGTCCTTAACATCAAACTGATATTGAAAGTAAATTGCAGAATAAAAATTTCAGCTTCTATTGAGGCTTTTAATTAGTTAAAAAAGTGGCTTCTCACTGAACTATGGATAAAATTCTAACCTTGTTTACTTAGGCAACACATTCTTTTAATACAAGTCAGGTCGGGGATATTAATTTGCAAAAATATACATGATTCTGAAATATAGGAAAATTTATCTGAACAGGTCTTATTATTTATTTGCACTCCTTGGGATTGCAGGTGATACTTTGTTGGTAGATGTAAGGATTCTGTGGTTCATAGTAAGTCAGTAAAAACTCCAATCGTGCTGTTCTGTGTTGGTAATTCTGGGAGACAGGAACAAATTTTTTTAAAAAAATCAATTATGTCCCTAACTACTATGTTTTTTATCAGAAAGATCAGAAGCCTGAGAGTATTCTTGATCATTACCAGGGTTATTGCAAGAAATGGTTGAAAGATTACTACACCCTGCCTGTTGTTCTACTGTCAGATATCTATCCTAATGTGCTACAGTCAGACAGTATTAACTCTTCCAGTTTAGGAAGGAGTTGGGCTCGAAGCAAGGATGTCATAGAACTGTACAAATCATAAGGCTTAAAATGAAGAAGCTCCATTTTTACCAGAACTCTGAATTCTGTTTATAGCTCTCTGTTGCTTTTGAAATTTTCCTAGAAGTTATCCATGCTTTTCATGCATTCTGAATCAGATTACAGTAACTTCTTGTCATATTTAACTATTTGTCTGAATGTTACTAGCACAACGTTAAAAAGACTTTGAAGTTCAGATGAAGTCTCAGTTCTGACATGTATTTGGTACGTGTGTGATAGCCCTAACTTAAATTTCCTTACATTTTCTTTTTTTATTTTACAAGCTTGGCTGAGGAAGTAAATTCTGTTTCTGAGGTTCATAGCTTATTGTTACCATTAGAACAAGAACTAGAATTGGATTAATATAAAACAGTGATTCAGAAATTTAAACAATTTAAATAATAATAGATTTATAAAGGCTCAATAAAGCTTTATAGTATGGAAATGAAGAGGAAGTTTTCAACTGAAAGTACCTTAAAATTTCAAGAACAGCCAAGGTTTTATTTAAATGAGACTACTCCTACTCCTCTTTCCTACATAAGAAGAAATTCAACAACTGCTATCAGCAGTATTTCTGAATCCTCATTAATAATAGCAGAGCAAGATTTCTGGGGTGGAGTGGCAAAGTATCCACGGACCTGACAGAACTGAATGGTTCAGATGTTCTTTCACCCTGCTTTCTGTCAACATAGAGTCTCATTCAAATAATTTATCTGCAAAGTTTTGGAGTGTGCTTATTTTCCTTGCTAAGTGGAACAGTTGTATTTACTTCCATCAGCACACCAAAGCAGAGGACAAATGATCATTCTCCCGCATGCACCTTACCTCCCAGTGAGGTCTCAAAGTATAATTGAATGGGTCCAGGCTTTGCATATACTGTCCCATATATTACAGATCACAAAATAATGCATCATGACTATAGTTGGTTGTCATCCATGGGAAGTCATGAGGAAAACAACAAATCAGACAGAATCTCAAGAAAAATCATTCAGGTGTCGAACATGAAGAATAGTGACCTTTTGCTGGTGGAGAGGAAAGGATGCTTATCTATGGCCATGCAGTTTTCTGTCTTTCTTCATTCTGTTAAACAAATCCCATAAGCAGCAAAGGGTTACTCCATGTTGCAGAACACAGGTAGTTAACAAAGACTATGTATTACTCTACACACTAACATCCAATACACCCATTCCTAGGCAAAGCACTTATCTGTTCCTTAAAAGATAAATGAGAATATAAAATAAATTTTAAAACATCCAATCCAACATGCATCTTGGTTTAAATTTTATGGTATGAAGTGCTTAAAGAGATGCTGTTCTTCTTTATACCGAATAAAGAATATTCTTCTCGTATTGTAACAACTGGTTTTAGAATAGTTATCTGGTCCATGGGATAGTATAATCAAGTACTTATGATAAAGATTTATTATCCTAATTCTGGTTACTTGTATTTTCCCCTTACTTCCCTTTTCTTCAACAGTTTCAAAGTTAATCTTTTTTATTTTTTTCAGCAAATTTTAACTCAGTGACCTTTCCCAGGAAATTCTCCCTCCACATAAAGGTTTTCTTTTTTTTTAATATTCATAGTACTAAAACATTCAGATCATATGGTGATGACAAAAATGACCAGTTAAAATAAATCAAATGCTTAGAAATGCCAGCTGTCAAAATATCTAAATCTGGCCATCCCCCTGTGAAAACATAAGCTTGCATGCATTTTAACATTTATATTTTGTGAGTAAAACACAAGCATTCTCATTGCACTGATCTTCAGAGAGGTATGCTTCAGTGGGCAGGACATTTAAGTGAGTGAAAAGAATTCCAGAGCTGTTTGGAGACTAAAGATCTATCTCACAAGAAGATTCTGGGATACACCTTCCTGCTGTAACTGTAACATAAATTTTACATTTCACAAAGGGATTTAGATTGTTCTGCATTTTTTATTCACCAGTTAAATGAGATTCTACTGAAGCCTCTGTGAATCTAATTGAACATACTTTGACATATACTATAAGAACAAATTAGGACATCAGTGCTCCAGCAGAAACCACAAAAAATTAAAGGCACTATCAGCTGTCTTGATGTCATTTCTTCTCAAGCTATATTCCCTTGCACCATAAAAACATCTATTTAATGAATCTGTATTTTTCTGTTTCATTACAATTTTCTGTTAGTTGGAAATTACTGCTTTGACCTTGTTTCTTCCAATCCTTGTTGAACTTTTCATTCTTATCAAATTTTATTTATTTTACTTGAAATTTGCACTAGGAAAATAGTTTGTAAATACATAGTGAGTTGAAAAAATACAAAATATGTTCTCAAAACCAATAGCATGCTTTGAAAATTAACCCATAAGACATAAAATTCATATTTGTTCTCTAAAAATTTCACTTCTAATTGGTATACATATTAAGAAAGCATTTATTTCTGATGCTCAGAGGTTGTGTCCACAGAATGCTATGGGGGATTAGGGCTAAGACCTAAATAAGAATTCACTTTAGCATTGTGACTGAGAACTATTTTGTCATTTACAGTAAACTCGGGGATCATTCATGAGCAAGCATGTACTCTATATTACTAAATATGCACGTATATTACTCTATAAACCTAAAAAGCTGCTAGTAACCGAATTAGGATTAGGACAGGGCTATATAATTCCTTATTACTGTAGGCAGCAGCCTGAGCTACCATGGGTGGCTTTTCAGTGATTTAAGGTTTGCTTAGTTCTGTGGGCACGAAAATATCTGCAGGGACAGGTAAGCTGTAACAAACAAAAAGAGTAAAAATTGCAGTTTCAGTTCACAAAGGATAGATGGCTGTGGAGTAGTGGAAGAAATTAGCAACACAGATTTAAAAAGGCATCTTACATTAAGTGAAAAACCTCCCTATCCTTTGCTCTTTGTCTGTTTGCATGCCACCTCCTAATGGTCTAGTAGGCAAGGTAGCCATCCCATCCATCAGTCCCTCCTATGGAAACCTGCAACACCTCCTGAACACCTTTTGCTTTCTCTCCTGACTTTTCTGCACAATTTTTACTTCATCTTCCTTTCCTTAAACTTCTGTCTCACACTATGACAGTGTCTGCTTTTAAATTAACCTCGACATTTGTACTTGTCCATTTAGTTTCTGTCTGTTAATGCCTTCTCTCCTTTATTTCAGCATTTTGTCCATGGGAACATGACAGTGTTGGATTTAGCAATATCTTTTTGAAATAAGTCCAGACCACCTTCACTTTTTTTTGCAGAAAAGTTTAACCTCTTCAACACCACCGACACAGCCTGCCATGGGGTTTAGAGCTGGGAGTCTAAAACTATTAGCCTGTGGGTGGTGCCATTGGCTTCAAGGAAACAAAACAGTATTAAAAAGATTGGGGGTCCTATGGGTAGAGTGTATTTTTTCTGTCAGTCGGAAAAAAAGACTGTGCAGCAAGGAGCTCTCAGAAACTCCCCTTCTGTTTGCCATTTCTTCTAGGGAAGGTGAAAGAAGCTTCTGCCATCATTTGTAATACACTTTTCTAAAGAAACAGGATTGCACAGTCATGCCTCATGACTAGCTTTGACAGCTGCCAAATTTGGCAAAGGAGCAGGCTCCTGGGGGTTGCCACTTCAGGAAAGTCATGGTGGGACCCGCAGCAGTGCTCCAGCAGGAGGGCAGGTGTGGTACAGGAACAAGCAGACACACACCCATGGGGCAGGAAGATCCTGCTCTAGATTAAACTGTCCTACTATGAAACAGTTGCACATCAGTTTTATCCCTCTTTTGCAGGGGTTGGTGAAGTGTATTATCAGTAGAGTCAGAAATGTTGCCTACACAAGCAGATGGAATGATGCAAATACAACGAAATTGTCACCTCTTCTTAACCACGTAGTACCTTCTCGATTACTCTGGTCTATATTTCACCTTGTCATAATGAGAAAGAGGTTGGGAAACAGGAGATAACTAGTACTCTGAATTCTTTTATAACAGGAGAGGAAAAAAATCAACAGAGCAGGATGTTACTTGGAAGAGTGACTGCAGACAACAGGACATCTGCACTTAGGGTGACAGAGCAAAGAGTGTCCTGGTCTACAATTTTAACCTTAATTTGATAATTACACGTACATTTGTGCACTTACAGGTTCATTTGGTAAATGACAGCTTCAAACTCATTTGAGGTATTTCAGTCAGATTCATAACACAAAAAAACCCCTCTTTTCACACTTTTTTTTTTTTTTTAATTCCTCTGAATAACAATTTGGACAAAACTGTACCAAAACATTAAAATAGGTTGTATTTCACTTAAAAGGACAAAAGTAATTCAAATGTCCACAATAAAAAAATAAAAACCCAAAACAAAAAACCAACACAAATACAGATTTTTAGTCTCTCTTAATCTGCAGTTTAACTGGTGAAGCAATATACCTTTACACAAGCAAATGTATTTGGCTAAAAATTTTGAGAGTAACTTGTAACTAGGTAACTCAGTTCCTGACACTCCATTGTATGTTCATGATTCATGTTACGAGAAAAAAGATGATCAGAAAGATGGAACTGTTTCTGTATAAAAATATTTCAGAGAATTGGGATTCTTCAGTTTAAAAATTCAGTTAAAAGATAAAAACAAAGGCTGACAAAAAATAAAACTCTGTGGAAAGGACAAGGATGGTATGCTTATTTACTGTTTCTCAGAGTGGAAAAAGGAAGAACCCCAAACCATTATGAGACAGCAAACTTTAACCAAACTCACAGAAATTTTCCTCTCCTTCTAGCCCAAGCATCTATCGAAGCAATGGAATACTTTGCTGCAGGTGCTGTGGGGGCAAGAAATGTAAACAAATTCAGAAAGTTATTAGACAAATTCTTGGAGAATAGATCCCCTGACTGCTATTATAGATAACAGTCCAGATACAGCCTCCGGGTCAGAAAGTCTCAAAACTCATTTTTTCTAGGAAAAGTGTGATATACTTCCCTCCTCATTCACTAATTGCCATCAGAAGGGATGAGGTGCAGACCAAATTGTATTTTCTTTGATCCAGTATGTTAACACTTCTGCACTTTTCAGAGATGCTAACCACTTCTTGGCTTCACTTGTTTTTAGGAAAAAAAAAAAAAAAAGTTATCTTACATTTTGGAAAAAAGTACATTTCCAAGACTATAGGAGTTCTAGGCTTTGTTTGTTTCATTTATAAAGTGAGAATTATTGATTATATAAGTACTGACAGAAATAAAGGAATCACTACCTGGTTTTCTGTTTGTTTACTTGGATTTTTTTCTTTTTTATTTTTAATGTTTTCCAACATGTATACTTGAGAACATGTATTTATAGACATGCAGTCAAAATAATCTGGAATCAAGAATCTGGAAACCTTGAGGGGGGATGCTTAAAGAAAGACCATCACTATTTCTGATAACAGTTAATTACTGAAATCAAAGCTTGATGAAGTAAAAGATTGTATTCACCAACCATGTTAACAAAGAAGAAATACTCATGTTTGGCTGATAGTGCAACATTAAAATTACACAAGTCTGAAGTGAGCTTAGGTCACCAAAATTCACCAACTCCTTTGGTTATCACACATAATATTTAATCTTTCATTTGTTACATTTACGTGGGGAAAACAAACACTCATGTGCAATAACAGCAGAACAGGTTTACCAGAAGAAAACCTTCCCTTTCTCCTTAGGAAGATGTTCTTACTTTAATATATTTATACACAAAATGTGGTGGACTTACCTTGGCTGCTGTCAGGTGCCCACTAAACTGTTCTATCACTCCCCTTCCTCAGCAAGACAGAGAGAAAATAAGATAAAAAGTCTTGTGGGTTGAGATAAGGACAAGGAAGACCAACTACTGTAATGGGTAAAACATCTCAGCTTGGGGAAATTTGGTTTAATTTATTGCCAATTCTACTGTAGGATAGTGAGAAACAAAGACATACATGGGGTAAAACCTAGGTCTCCATGGTCTTCTCCAAGGACTGCAAGGGAATCTCTGCTCCAGCACCTGGAGCACCTCATGCCCTTCCTTATTCTCTGACCTTGGTGTCAACAGGGCTGTTTCTCTCACATTTTCTCACTCCTCTCTCCCACAGGTGCTGTGCAGCACATTTTACGCTGTCTTTCTTAAAAATAGGTTTTTGTAGAAGCACCACCAGCATGGCTGATGGGCTCAGCTTTGTCTGAGCAGTGGGTTTGTTTTGGCGCCAGCAGAAACTGCGTGGAACTGACTGGCGTGGGCAGCCCCTGGTCTCTCCGCAGAGAAGCTACCCTGCAGCTTGCCACTGCCAGCAGCTGGACACCCGAACCCGATACACAAACTGAACTAGATGTTGTATTTTCTTTCACATACTTGAATATGACAATCCAGCCCTATTACAAATAGTCATACCCATTGGTTAAGTAACAACCTACTTACAGTTATTGTGTTTCCTTAACACTATGTCAGAGAGTTTCTTTATCCCGAAGGACAATCATAATAAAATGTTTCACTGTCTTAAATGCATTATTGGTCAGAAACATGGTTTGACAAATACATCTGCATTTCAAAAGATAATAATTTAAATATTGGAGAAGCTGTTCCATCCAGTTTTTATCGAGGATTAGTGAAAAAATTGGGAGGGTTTTCTGCGGCATGTTGTCATGGATTATCAAGAATCTGCTCCTGTGCTGCTTCAGGAGGGCTGCCCCAGGAAGGAGGACAAGCCAGAAGCTGTGGTGGCCCACATCACAGGCAGGGGCACAGCACCACAGACCCCAAAGATAACTGGTATGGGGATGGTCACCATTCCCATCAAGAGCCCCATGGTCATCAGACAAATCGAGGTGATGAGTCAGGCCAGCATTCACCCAGATGACTGTTCAGGAACATCAGGGCACAGGGCTAGGGGCTCACTGTACACAAGAAGAGAGCATGTGCCCCCATGGGGCTGCTCAGGACTACACAGGGCTGTGGGTGCATGCAGGACCCAAACAGATCAAAGTAATGCATTATATGGCTTAGTTCTTTAGATTTCTTATTGCTTTACTGATTTCCTTTCCTGAGAGGTATAGTTTAAGTATATGATGTTATTTTGTCAGCTTTGGTCTAGTGGAAATATACCCCAGATGGAATTTGAAGAGGTAAAGGGATGTAGGGGAGATAGTCTTACATTCTCTTTTTTTGTTTTTCATCCCACTCCATCTGTACTCGGTTCTTATAGTTTGGGTGAAATGAACAAACACCTATCACTGTAGCCAGTCACACTGGGAACAGTTCAAGGACACTGCCATCTCATCTTGGTATCCAAAGGATGAAAGCGGAGAAGTAATGAGAAGTGGGTACCCACATGCTGAGTGTATTAGAGCTTGGATTTCAGTATCAGTTATGTTACTGGTCTTTGCATCATGCTTGACAAGCTATTTTGTTGCTACGTTTTATGATAGTTTTAAGTGTTGAGTCTTTAAATTACGGAGTTTTAGGCATATTCTACACACAGATCTGTCAGTCTGTGTATTAGCTGGTAATTCCACTCTTCATTTTAAGGATAAAACCAACAACACACCATTGTTAGGCACACTCTTTGTTATCTGTAACTTTGACAATTTGCTATAAAGGATGAACAGGAAAAGAAGGGAAGAAGTACTGATGGATAATTGCCTCTCTTTTAATATGCTAGGACTAACAAGGGATGTAACAGTGAGATTTTATAGTTAGCCTCATAATCTAATATTTTTCTGAGAAGTACAGATATAAGGAATACCAGAACTTCAGTTTTGAGGTGCATGCAATGACCTCTGTGTGTGCTTTTATATGCACATACACGTATAGAGCAAGCTGACTTTTTCCTTGTTTCTTGTGCATTTTCCTTCTGAAAACAGATGATCCCTTACTTCTGGAGAAAAACAGAACTGTTTTTTGCACTTCTGGTAAAGATTTCCTTTATGTTTCCAGGCACTTAGCTTTCAACTAAGGTGATTTTCTGTATGTTAAATCATTTTTGCATGTCTGTTTGAGGATGTTGCAAGCTTGTCACAAGCCTTTCTTCTCAAATTAGAAGGTTATCCTTACTTCTGTTACAGTGTGACTGCAGATTACAGTTTAAAGGTTCACCATTGATAACTGTCTTCCTGTTTTCCCAATGTATATGTTGAAGCATTTTAAAAGTAACACAAAGCCCATTATTTTAGTATCACATCATAAAAGTTACAAAAAGAATTTCCCATAACCCACTTGGGGTAAAACCTACCCTTTCCTAAGTTCTTTTGCTCAAAATAAGATCACAACAAAGGATGCTTTCCCTCACAACAAAATGTTGAGTATATAAACATAGAATCATAGAATAGAATCATAGAATGGTTTGGGTTGGAAGGGACCTTCAAAAATCACCTAGTCCAACTCCCCCACCATGGAAAGGGACATCTTTCACTAGATCAGGTTTCTCAAAGCCCCATCCACCCTGAGCTTGAACACTTCCAATGATGGGAGTTCCACAACTTCTCTGGCAACCTGTTTCATTGTCATACCACCCTCATCATAAAAAATTTCTTCCTTATGTCCAATCTAAAGCTACCCTCTTTCAGTTTAAAACCATTGCCCGTTGTCCTGTCACTAAAGGACCTTGTAAAAAGTCTTCCGTCATCTTTCTTGTAAGACCTGCAATAACATTTCTCCAGAGACTTCTCTTCTCCAGGCTGAACAACCCCAAATCTCTCATCCTTTCTTCATAGGACAGATGAATGTTAGCATTCAAAAACACAACAAAAAAGGGACCTACGAGGAGGTATAGAACACTAGCTCCTCTTTTTTCAGATTGAATTGACTAACACAGGTGTACATGCCGCTGACTGATGGGCAGGTTTTTTTGATAAAGGTTGACAAAGAATACATGATCACAGGACAAGCAAAACTAAAATACAAAGTTCCATGTGTTCTTTTGTTTCTCTACTGGAATACATATGAATTTATGTTTATGTTCAACAACTTTAATAAAAACCTAGTAAAATTGTTATCTAGCTATAATCTTAATTTCATCTAAAAAAAAAAAGGTAAACTTTTTCTGCTTGGGAAAAATGTCAAATAGAACACACTGTTACAATAAGTATGGAAAAGAGCAAAAAATATCTTCTTGTTGTTGTTCGGTTTGGTTTGTTTTCTTTTAAAAGGCTAGCCCAGCTTTGGGATGGGGTTTCTGTTTTTTTCAAGTCTGTTTTCAGGACATCACACTCTGTTAGATGTCCCACAAATTAAACTGCCTTAGAATGGCCTTTGGATGTCAGCTGATATTTTCACATCACGAATAAAGAGGTTTAATTTATGGTTACTTGTGCTTAAAGAGCTTAAAAGAGAACTGACAGTAGAAATTTAATTCCTTTTCCACACCATTCACAGATAACATTCAGTCTAAGTGCTGTAAGAAAAACTGTCCTAGTGACCACAAAAACATCTTGCTGAAGGTGAGTGGTAGCTCACTTGCACCCTTGTCCGCAATCTAAGGGGAGACAACTTAAGTCCAGCCTTACCTTACAAAACTGTGTAATATTATGCAGCATCTATGCTTCACACCAGGTGATGCTGGAGATCTGCAAGTTAACACTGTTTTGGAGTTTAGAAGAAAGATTTAACCCCTCAATATGCTGAACGCTTTTCAAATTGCTGAAAGTTCTTGAGGAGGCAGACAAATATTAAATGGGATCCCAGCAGTTTCCCATCCATCTAGAGGTTTTATTTGATCCAGTAATCCATGGCTCAAATCCCTGCAGGTGCAGATTCACCAGAAACTTGTGACTTAGGTTTTCAGACTGACCAATGTTGAGTTAGCATTGCAGTTGCCATCTAAACATCAGATACCTTGATATCAGGCTTTGTAGTTGTCCCATGAAGTGTTTTACAACATTATCTATTAATTTATTTTAAAGAACGTGTTGACCTCCATTTCTCACAGAAAACCTGACAGTAAGATCAGCACAATAGGTTTTAATAGGCATCATTATTGGCTGCTTTCCTTGTTGCACAGCCTCGTAAGAGGTTTTAAGTGGGATATTTGTCACAAATGTAGTGGGGGTGTCAGTGCTCGTCTTTTTTATAAAGGGTAAAGAATTACACTCTTTGAAGTTTAAAGAAACATAAAAAGACAGCTGTGGAAAAGAAAATAGAAGGAAAAGTTAGGAAGAAAGCAAGAACTAGGTTGCAAATTTACAAGACAAACAGGTGAATAGTGTCTTCTGCTGCACCCAAGGGACGGCATTATCACACAGCTGCATACACCCCTTAAGAGCTCCAGGCAGCCTCCAGGACTGCAGCTGACTACCTGAAAGCTAATTCATGTGCTTTGTTCAACATTGCAATCTGCATGATAGATAAACCAACTGCAAAATGTTTAATCTCCACCTCTAGCTCAGAACAAAACTTAGTGGGTTTTCTTGTAATACGCCATCTGACCATTCCTAACATTCATCAGACTCACAAAAGATGGTTTTCTACACCATTGCAGAGAAGAGATTTGGGGAATCAACTGCAGCACACAGAAGCATCACACTGATGGACAAAGCAGAAATACATTAGCAGCTGACAGACCATTTGGAAAAAATGCAAGAAATTTCAATTGCCCGAAACAGTATCGCTGTTTTAGGCAATTGAATGCATAAATAGTAAATTGCCATTGGACTACATGAAGGAAAGCAATGAAAATGAATATTTGATTTGTTTGTTGACAAAACTTATTCATTGTATACCTGGGAGAGTGGAAGAGAAAATTACCTAGGATCCAGATAAATTTGCAATGATGTCAAGTGGAAAGGCTGAGTACAGACCTGTTTCTAAATTCCACAGGAATTTCTCATTCCTAAAATTCTGCTGTCAGTATCTTTACTGTGGTATCTTTACTGTGCTATACTTGTGAAACTATTGTGTTAAGAACACTGGTACAAACAGTATTTATTGCTATAGATATCCTGAAAACATAATGCAAAGTAAAAGCTTAAGCAGAACTATCCCTTAAAACTCTTAAGAAATTCTCATTAAACAACAGTGAGACAATATGGTTCTTTAAATTCCTTGTTAATGTGCCAGAGAGATGTTTGTGTTTTTCTTAATGGTTTAGTAATCTCTAACAGGGATTGGGTATCCCTTTCATCCTCTCTTCTTACATGATCCACCACACAGACAACTTTCAACCACTCCTTTTTTTCCTTTTACTGGATCAAGGTTTAACGGGTAAATAATATTTTTTTCAATTATATAAGCTTTGGCAACAGCCCCCAAAACAATTGTAAATGCTGATATAAACCTTCTTATAAAGTCAAATCAAATCATTGATAGGAATATTAATGAATTGTGTCTCTGCAGATATTAACAGAAATCTTGTAGCCATTTTCTTAAATGAGTAAGATTTGGCGGGAAAGGTGAAAGAAATGGATTGAAGAAAAAGTTTAAAAGTTTAATGGATAACTACAGGCAGTAAAACTGTAGATCAAAGCAAGGTCAGCTATTTGCATTGTTGAAAGGCTCAGATTTATGATGCTCTGCTGAGGTAAATTGAGTGAATACTGTAATGGGTAAAGTCTGCTATAGCCAGATCCATACAAATTTGAAGGTCTTAAAAACTGCACGGTTAAATTTAAATCAGTTTTGTTATTCCTGAGGTCTTGCACTGTAGAATTACTATTTCATAAATTTCTTTGAGAGAGTATTCCACTGGTCTGGTCTGATCTGAGCTCATGAATTCAAGGAGTTGTAGCCTAAAGAGGAGCATAAGTTAGGAGCTTTTAAAAGAAGGTTTAATCAACATTTTAAGGATTTGTTTTGAGCTATGAAATGCAAACAAACTGCAAAAGCAAAATAAAGTCTGTGTGTGTTACCTTCAGGAATGTACATACTACATGTCAACAAGTGGCGACTCAGAAATGTGTTTAAATGCCAGAAGCCAAGACTCAGTGCCCAAGAATAATTTTGAGCAGAAAGGATTTAAATAGATTCACTTTGCAATCAGTAGCTACCACTTATTTCTGCAGTTCATTACAAACTAGTCTAGATTCAGCTTTGTGAGTAGGTTGCATTTGCATTTGGGAAGGTTAGCAAGTACACAGGAGAAGGGAACTGAACTCTCACTCATTAAATCCCCAGTGCTGCAGAGCTTGAAATTTGAATTAAGCATTTGTTCTTCATCCTGTGCTTTCGCTGTTTTTCTAACAAGGATTAACCTGACAGAGATCAGTGTCTTCTGTGACCTGTGTTTAGCCTTTCTCTTGTGAACTGGTTTGGAAACACACTAAAGAGGGTATGTGACAGATGCTGATAAGGTGGTTAGGATGAAAAGGGGTTTAGAGGAAAGAACAATTTGGCTTGTCTTAGTTTCTTTTTATGTAAGTAAAGGAAAAAATAATATGACTAGATAGTGGGAGTAACTTAAAACCTTGACTGGAATTACTTTTCACTTGAGTTCTCCTACTTACTCCAGACTGAAAAAGTGATTATGTATGTTCTCATTGAAAAAATTTCCATGGATTTTCATAGGCTTTTTCCATCTGTGCTTCTGTGTTAGATTTTATCCGCCTTAATCTCCTTCAGAAGTCTGTTCTGACTGCCTCATTTCCAGCACTGTGCTTTATTTTGTGCCTAACAATTTTATCTGCCTACTTTTGCTAAGTTCTTTTTTAAAAGGAGTCTGATATTTATGGTTTTAATTAATTTGGCTGGCTACATTTTTTTTTTTAATGATGTTTAAATATCTGCATTTAAGGTCACTTTGTATTAATAGATACAATTTTGAAAGACCATAAAGATAGTAGCTTCTGCCTCTTTATGTACACAATGTTGCTTTAGGAGTTAATAAAAAAATCTCTGAACTTCATCAAGTCAAATGACTAAACACAGTACAAGTGCAAGATGCAAAGTAAACTAAAGTTAGCATGAGTGATCATGATATTTAATAAAGCCTGAGAAAATTCGCTATTGACAGGAATAATTTTATTGTATAATACATGCATGGCAGGGTAACATCACTTACTTAAAGATTCCATTTTTGAGACTGAAGTTAGAGCACAGCAGGAGAGCTGTGCTCTCCAAAAAAAAACCAGAAATAAATAGAGCTTCCTGCATTTCTCCCTCCAGACACAGTTTCGATTCCTGTGATCAAATAGCAAATTCAGATTAAATCTGTGGAGCTTTTAGCTGGTTAATTATGACCTTTAACATGTTGGTACTTACTTAAATAAAAATACTGTAATTTTTTTCTTTTCTCTCTAGATATCATAGAATCATAGAATAGAATCATTTAAATTGGAAAAGACCCTTAAGATCGTCAAGTCCAACTGCAAACTAACACTGCCAAGTCCACCACTAAATTATGTCCCTACATGCCATGTCTACACATCTTTTAAATATCTTCAGGGATGGTGACTCAACCACTTCCCTGAGCAGCCTGTTCCAATGTTTGACAAAGTTTTTGGTGAAGAAGTTTTTCCTGTTTTCCAATCTAAACCTTTCCTGGAGCAACTTGAGGTCATTGCCTCTCATCCTATCACTTGTTACTTGGGACAAGAGACCAACACCCACCTCGCTACAACCTCCTTTCGGGCAGCTGTAGAGAGCGATAAGGTCTCCCCTCAGCCTCCTCTTCTCCACACTAAAGAACCCCACTCCCTCAGCTACTCCTCATAAGACCGGCTCTCTAGACCCTTCACCAGCTTCATTGCTCTTTTTGGATGCGCTCCAATACCTCAATATCTTTCTTGTTTTAAGGAGCTCAAAACTGAACACAATACTCGAGGTGCGGCCTCACCAGTGCCGCGTACAGGAGTATGATCACTCCCCTAGTCCTGCTGGCCAGACTATTTCTGATACAAGCCAGAACTGCCTTTTTGGCCACCTGGGCACACTGCTGTCTTGTGCTCATCCAGCACTCGACTAACACCCCCAGGTCTTTCTCCTCCAGGCAGCTTTCCAGCCAGTCTTCCCCAAGCCTGTAGTGTTGCATGGGGTTGTTGTGACCCAAGTGCAGGACCTGACAGCCTTGTTGAACCTCATACAATTAGCATTGGCCCATCGATTCAGCCTGTCCAGGTCCCTCTGTAGAGCCTTCCTACTTTCAAGCAGAGCAATACTCCTGCCCAACTTGGTGTCAACTGCAAACGTATCAAGGGTATACTCAACCCTGTCATCCAGACAATTGATAAAGTAATTAAAAAGAACTGGTACCATATCGTTGAGTTCTAACACAGTAGCAGCAAGCTTAAATAATCCTTAACTAAGTCATAGTTGAACAATTCCAAGTTGTATACTGGACCACAGTGAAACACTTGAGCTCATTATCAATGGGTCCTTTGACAGGACACTGAATCAGAATTCATAGAATAGAATCACAGAATGTCCTGAGTTGGAAGGGACCCGAAAGGATCATCAAATCCAATTCCTGTCCTGTGGGACAACGGGGACAACCCGTTGTCTAAGTGCTCCTTGAATATGCCCAGGCTTGGCGCCGTGGCTCCCTCCCTGGGGAGCCTGTTCCAGTGCTCTACCACCCTCCGGGTAAAGAACCTTTTCCTAATATCCAACCTAACCCTCCCCTGGCACACCTTCCTGCCATTCCCTCAGGTCCTGTCATCGGTGACCAGAAAGATCAGTGCCTGTCCCTCCTCCTCCCCTTGTGAGGAAGCTGCAGACCACAATGACGTCTGCCCTCAATATCCTCTTCTCCAGGCTGAACAAACCAAGTGGCTTTAGCTGCTTCTTATATGGCTTCCCCTCTAAACCTTTCACTAGCTTCGTGGCCCTCCTCTGGACACTCTCTAGTAGTTTTGTATCCTTAATGTACTGTGGCACCCAACACTGCCCACAGCACTCGAGGTGAGGCCGCACCAGCGCAGAGCAGAGCGGGACAATCCCCTCCCTCGCCCAGCGGCAATGCAGGGCTTGATGCACCCCAGGGCACTGTTGCCCTCTTGGCTGCCAGGGCACGCTGTTGACTCATGTTCAACTTGCCGTCAGCCAGAACCACGAGGTTCTTCTCTGCAGAGCTGTTCTCCAGCCTCTTGTTCCCCAGTCTGTATGTACAGCCAGGGTTGCTGTGCCCCAGGTGCAAAATCTGACACTTGCCCTTGTTAAACTTCATATAGTTGGTGATTGCTCAACACTCTAATTTGTCTAGATCTCTCTGTAGGGCCCCTCTGCCCTCGAGAGTGCCAACAGCTCCTCCCAATTTCTGTCATCAGCAAACTTCATTAATATTCTTTCCAGTCCTGCATCCAAGTCATTAACAAAGTGATTAAAGACTACTGCCCCCAAGATGGATCCCTGCAGAACCCCACTAGTGACTGGCTGCCAGCCCGATGTAACCCCATTTACTATGACCCTTTGAGCCTGACCCATCAGCCAGTTGCTCGCCCCCTGCATTACGTGTTTATCCAGCTGTGTGCTGGACATTTTGTCCAGGAGGATTCTGTGAGAGATAGTATTGAAAGATTTACTGAAATCCAAAAAGATTATATTAACACTCTTCCCTTGGTGAACTAGGTAAGTGACCTTGTCATAGAAGGAAAGTAATTTTTTTAAGCAAGACTTTCCCCTCATGAACCCGTGATGGCTGGGACCAATACCTGTGTTGTCTTTCAGATGTTTTTCACTAACTCCCATAATGATCTTCTCCATAATTTTACCAGGCACAGAAGTGAGACTAACGGACCTGTAGTTACTGGGATCATCCCTGTTGCCCTTCCTGAAGACTGGGACAATGTTTGCCAGCTTCCAGTCAAATGGGGCCTCTCCAGATTCCCAACAGCATTAAAAAATCACTGAGAGAGGTCTTGCTATGACATCAGCCACCTCTTTAAGTACCCTTGGATGGATCCCACCAGGCCCTATCAACCTATAGGGATCTAGTTGGAGCAGCCAGTTCTGCACAAGTTCAAAGCTGATTGGGAGTTTATCATTCCCACAGTCATGATTCACTACCCCAGGGCTCTGGGAGTCCCAGAGCTCATCATCTGTATTGAAGACTGAGGCAAAGAAAACATTCAATATCTCTGCTCTGTCTATGTCCCTATTTGTGAGGTGATCATGCTCATCAAGTAACAGGTCAATGTCATTTCAGGCCATTTCAGGTTTTGCCATTAACATATTTTCAAAAAGCCCTTTTTATTGTCCCTCACAGTACTGGCTAGCTTCAACTCCAGTTTAGCTTTGGTCACAAGAATTTCCTACCTACAGTGGCAAATAGCATCTTTGTAGTCCTCCTGTGTCACCTGACCTTGCTTCCCCTGGCCAGACACTTTCTTTTTTTTGCCTTATTTCTAGAAGATCCCTGCTGAGTGAATCTGGCCTTTGGCCTCACCGGCTTGAATTACTACATTTTGGAATTGCCTGCTTCTGTGTTTTTAGGAGGTGGTACTTAAAAAGTGACCAGCACTGATGGACCCTAACACCTTCAAAAGCTTTTCCCCAGGGGTCCTTACTAAGCAGTTCCCTGACCAATCTGAAGTCTGCTTTCCTCATAACAAGAGTTGAGGTCTTGCTGACGGTTTCATCTTGTTACCATAGATTTTAAATTTGACTGCTTCATGGTCACTGTGGTCAAGACAGCCACCAATTGCCACTTCACCCACGAGACCCTCTCTGTTAATAAGCAACAAATCGAGGAAGGCACCTTTCCTGGTTGGTTCGCTTAGTACCTGTAACAAGAAGTTATGGTCCAGATGGTTTAGGAACCTTCTGGACCTGTTTGTACCAGTCATGTAGTATTCCAAGTTGACATCTTGCAAGTTGAAATCCTCCATAAGGATAAGAGCAGATGACTTAGAGGCATCCCTTAGTTCCTTAAAGAATAACTCATCAGTGTCATCAACCCTGTCTAGGTGGCCTATAGCAGACTCCCACAACAACATCTGCTTTATTTGTCTGTTCCTTAATCCTTACCCAGAGGCCCTCAACACTGCCATCGCCAACCACAGTCTCCATTCATTCCAGCTCCTCCACTACATACAATGACACCCCACTGCCTTGCCTGCCATGCCTATCCCTCCTGAAAAGCCTGTAACCATTCATCATGGCACACCAACCACAGGACTCATCCCACCAGGTTTCACTTATGGCAATGATGTCATATCTCTGGGACTGGGCTAAGGCTTCCATCTCCTCTTGCTTGTTCCTCATACTGAGTGCATTTCTGTAAAAACACATCAAGTGTGGTTCGTTGTGCCCATCACCATGTGGAGCAGTCTGAAGAACCTCACTAGCATGCACGTCCTCGAACTTTGGTGTGCCATCCTGTTGCTCATCACTGCTTACCCCGGTATGGTCCCTTTCCCCCTTCCAATTTAGTTTAAAGCTCTATCAGTCAGCCCTTCTAGCTCCTGGGCAAAACCCCTTTTACTTCTGAGAAAGGTTCATCCCATCACGTCAGTAGACCTGGTGATGAATAGACCATCTTATGTTCAAAAAACCCAAAGCTCCACCAGTGACAACAGCCTTGGAGTCATGTGTTGATCAGCTGGGTCTGCCTGTTCCATTCAGTGACCTTTCCTGCTAATGAAAGGATCAAAGTAAATACTACCTGAGCACCTGATCCTTCAGCCAACTGCCCCAAGATTCTGAAATCCCCTTTGATGGCCTTTGGACTTCTCTTTGCTACATCTTCTCTGCTGACATGAAGAACCAATAGTGGGTAATAGTTTGAGGAACTTACCAGAGCAGGGAGTTTTCTAGTGACATGTCTTACCTTGGCCCCATTGAGGCAGCAGACTTCCCTGTGGGCTGGGACCAGCCAGCATATAGGACACTCTGTTCCCTTCATAAAGGAGTCACCTATGACAACTACTCTGTTTTGTCTCTTAACATGAGTGGTTGTGATGGAGGGGTTAGGCTGCTGCCTAGACAACCCCTCCACCCCAGAAGGACCTTCATCCACATCATTAGTTGTCTGCCCATCCAGTTCCAGGGCCTCATACCTGTTGTGTACAGGCATCTGAGAAGGTGAGGCAGGCTGAGAGTGGATTCACCTGCTGCCCCAAGAAGTAACCTACTCCATTCTCCCCCATCTCCTGGGTCTCCTCCTCTGCCTGAGGGTGAGGGGGTAGGGGGTCCTTTGTCTCTTGTGCCATCGTTGGCTGGTGCATCCATCTCAGGGATGTTAGCGTTCTATTCCACCAGTCAATCTCAGACTCCCTGATACTCTGCAGTCTGGATACCTCCTCCCAGAGCTCTGTCACCAGGCTGAGCAGCATCTTTACTTGGACCCATGTCCCACAGGTGAGCTCACTGCTGCTATCAGATACTGACCTGAAACTCAGGCATGCCCTGCAACTCTGGACCTGGATGGCTGCATGTTCCCTCAAAGGCTTTCTTTGGGTGGCTGCATCAGTTCTTGCAGCTGTAGGGGCCATGAGGGATGCTGAGGGCACAGATTTTTGCTGGTGGATACTATAGCTCCTGCTGTTCTCCATTTGAAGTGGCAGGGCCCTCCCTGCACCACCTGCCTGTGCAAACTGGTGCACCAACTGCCATGCTACGCCCTGGTCATTTGTGCTCCCTGGGGGCAATTTATATTTCCTGTGGTTGGTCCTAGCAATGCCACCACCACATCAGCCCTGCTGGCAAGATCTGTCAGCTTCCATGGGGGTCTCTCTGCATTCCTACTGGGTCCCCTGTCTCTGGGAATGCCCCTTTCTTCCTCAAAACATGCTCCACTATGGAACAGAGCATTGCCATCACTGTGCTCTTAGCACATTGAATGTTGCTTCCGGCTTCACCGTGTTTTGTTACTTATTTTCCCATAATAAGATTAACTATTGTTGATTTAGAAACACAGGTTCTGAACAGTAATGCTTATATATTTCATAGTGATCTGGTGTTCAAAATGTTTAGTCTAAAATATTTGCTCATCAATTTACATGGTACAGATAGATTTCCTGTCTCGGATTAAAATTCATACTTTAACTGGACTATTTGATAGAGACAATAATATTTGAGCTACCAAATTTGGGTCTTTTTAAAAATTATTTTTAGGGCGTTTTTTAGCCTCTAGAAATACTGCTGAAACAGGACTACTTTGATGACTAAAATCTCAGGAATATGAAGAATGGACCATCTAACTATGCTGAATAATTTAAAATCAGAGTATGAAGAGGAATCTCCATAAATGCCTAATTAAAAAAATTATTTTAGTGTCTTATCCTCTTATTACTTCTTCAGATTGCTTGGGGATAAAATAACATCTATCTTGTTATGGACATATTGCTTGTAGTATATGGACATATGGGTACTCTCATTGCTAAACACAACTATATTATCACTAATTTGAGCATGTTAAGGTGCTTAAAGCTCCATTAACCAGCAGCTAATTTTCCCCCAACTCTTCAAGTGACTAGCAATTACCATATTGTCTAGTAAAAAAGAAGGGGAGAAGGGAGGTAGATGGTGAGAAGAAATGTGTTAGCATTCTACTAAGTAACCATTTAACATTTGCATTCAACTCCAAAGATATTAAATTTCCCGTTGTTTAAGGTTCATTAATCCACATCAGTGTGAAATACCAAGGCGGTTTGTGTGTCTGGACACTTCTTTAATTCTATGTCCCAAAAATAACCTTGAAAGGAAGTCATAGTCTGCAAATAATGACAACTTCTACTTAATGTAGAAAGTAGGTAATTAAACAAATTCCTTGAAAGGTTATAGTCACAACTGTGTAGAAGCACTGTCATTGTTATATGCTGAGAAATAAGAGAGACCTAGAGGTAAATTCATCTACATTATATATAGCTCTCACTATTTTTTTTTGTTGTTTGCTTTCAGTTACACATGTAGCTACTAATAAAAAGAAAGGCTGTAATTATGGGTTCTACCCCAAGATGTAATTCAGCAGTCAGACTTTTGGCATGTTATATTTCACTTGTGTATTTAAAATGAACACAACATAAGGTGTAAACATTTATTGTAGAAATTTTGCTTTCACTAAATTAATTGCTATGAAAAGCTGATTTTCCCACAGCTTTTAAAATACGTAAAAAATAAACACTTCGAAAAAAAATGCACTATCTCTGTCTTCTGCACTCATACAGTATGACTAAAATTCTTAGGCACGTTTGTGTTGCCATTGTCTTCTGTGAAATGGATACTTCAGAATGATGTGCCTTTCATTAAATAGTTGCTATTCCTTAATTAAACTGGAAACCAAGCTTCTGAATGGGTGTTACGATGTGACAAGGGACACTAGCCTACAGAGGAAGGTGGAAACTTTGCAGATAAAAACCACAGTTTCTATAGCATACCTCCACGTTGTTCATTTGCAAAATTTCAGTCCTGATTAGTGTAAGCACTACTTAACAACAACTAAAAAATCACTATGTTATCAACATTAGTTTCATACTAAATCCAAAACACAACATTATGCCAGGTACAGTGAAGAAAATTAACTCTATCCCAGCTGGAACCATGACACGTACTGTTGCTAAACTGCGTATCTCAACTAAAAGCTTGTATTTAACACAGAGGATTAATCAAACCTTTCCAAACAGATATCATTACATCTAGCATAATTTTTTGTAACATGTTGGGTTGACTGCCCTATGTGATTTTTTTTTCCTTTCCTTTGTATTTTAGGATTACACCAAGTAGTTTTTTTCTGTTATCTTTCACTAATGCTGTGTGTTCTTCCGAACTGAACACCCAAGATGTGATTAACCTAGAAAGCAATTCAGATGCAACTCCATGCATTCAGAAGAATGACATGAAAGATATTAATTTGAATGTTTTTTTGAAAGATGGAAGAAATATAGAAATAATAAAGAAAGGAGTGTCTTAGCAGAAACCATGTTGAAACAGTTCTGCATTGATTTCAGGATTTCTCCTATAATTCCCAGACTTCCTCAGAAATAGATTTCAGTTTTAATTTTATATTCAAGCATGGGTGTGATAAGAAGTAAGATTTCTTATTGTGATAAGGTATCATGTGCTTCTCTTAGAGATGTTATCCATCACCTGTTCCATCTCAGTTATTGTCAGATCATGTACCTGAGATGAAGGAGGAGCTGTTGTACCTTCTTTCCAAATGACAGTCATGAATCATGTCTGTCTCCTCTCTACGTCTCCTCTCCCAAGTGACGGCCCAAAATGGAACAAGAAGAATCACCAGGCAGATGTGTCTCCTCCTTGGATTCTTTTATAGGACTGGTAAAGGTCTTGCATAGCTCATTTAACTACTCTTAATACGGGAAGTGCCAGGGATCAAAATCCTTGCCCTGCCACATGGAATTAAATATAACACCTTGGTTTTTTAAATCCTCATCTTAGTTAATTTGTTACATAATGTTAGCTTTAATTTACAATAGTTTTTGCCTATAATTTCCATTCCCTACGGTCAAGAGAATAATCACCCCCACAGAAAGACACAGGTAGGCAAGTAGATGACAGGTGGCTTATTGTAGGAGATACAGCACCTCTGCTGTATTATTGATAGAAATCTTCTCAGAGAGGATACTTGTTTGACAATTCTGTGTCATAAGTTATTGCTTTAACATTTATCTCTCTCCCTCTTTCTCCTTGTGTGTGATTTAGTGACCCATTTAACATGTTCCTAATTCTGTAGCTAATATTAGAAATCTGTTTCATAAGTTCGGTTTTGTTTGCAAGTATTATTTAAACTTTAGAACACAAGATGGCCTTGCTTATCTGAGGATACTCTGTGTGGATTAACTATATGTAAACCAGAGAAGTTACTTTTGAGAGGAATAATAATTAAACTTAAGGCTAAAAAGAGCTGATGAATAAGAACTAAGACTATAGGTCGTGTTTCAGCTGGGATAGGGTTAATTTTCTTTCTAGTAACTGGTATAGTGCTGTGTTTTCTATTTAGGATGAGAATAATGTTGATAACACACTGATGAGTTGCCGCTGAGCAGTGCTTACACAGAGTCAAGGCCTTTTTCTGCTTCTTGCACAGACCTACCAACAAGTAGGCTGGGGGTGCACAAGAAGCTGGGAGGGGACACGGCTGGGACAGCTGACTCCAGCTGACCAAAGGGATACTCCATACCATATGACATCATGCTCAGTGTATAAGTCAGGGAAAAAGCTAGCTGAGGTCCACTGCTTGGGAACTGGCTGGGCATTGGTCACCAGGCAGTAAGCAATTACACTGTACATTGTTTTCACTGTGCATTGTTTTGTACGTTCTTTTATCATTAATAATTTTTTTTCCTTTCTTTTCTGTCCTATTAAACTGTTTTTATCTCAACCCGCAAGTTTTACTTTATTTTTTAATTCTCTCCCCAGTCCCACTGCAGGGGAGTGAGCAAACAGCTGTGTGGTGTTTAGCTGCCTGCTGGGCTAAACCACAACACCATAGGTTATTTAATATAAATTGTTTAGACCTACAGTGGCATTAGTAATGGCTATGGTCCCTGAACAATTATTCTTTTTTTCAGTTTTGCTTGTGTAACACACACAGCCTTATGATTTGTGAATATGTTTACTGCTCAGCAACATTTATAGGAGGAAGACAGTCTAAGTTGTGACTGTCTATGGCAACCACTGAGACTGTTTGAGAGAACCTGTCATTGTAAACATTAGCCGGTAAATTACAGGATAAGATGTTTAACAGTCTTTTGTAGTGTGGAGCATGAACAAGATGATGTCAAAAAACTGAATGGGCCATAAACTCTGAATAGAGATGGAATCAGGCAGAATCAAATAATTTAGCTTGGAAGAGACTTCTGGATGTTCATGGTCCAATTCCTCACTCAAAGCTCTGTCATCTGAGAACTGGCTGCCCAGGGCCTTGTCCAGTAAAGCTTTTTTTCCTAATGTATTTTATCAGAATCTCCCGTGTTGAACCTTTTCTCTGTTGCACCT
The DNA here is from genome assembly GCF_963921805.1 of Phalacrocorax carbo. Taxonomy (NCBI): domain Eukaryota; kingdom Metazoa; phylum Chordata; class Aves; order Suliformes; family Phalacrocoracidae; genus Phalacrocorax; species Phalacrocorax carbo. Next base: position 70,463,076 of record NC_087548.1, on the reverse strand, counting down.
TTTTGTGCCACTGCACAGCTCCAAGGAGGTGTATAAATGTCTGGTGAGATATACTGCAGAATAGATTATTTGAAGATACATTGTGTTGCAATGCAGGAGTCAAGCCAGGATATGCATTTTAATGTAATTTTAACCTAATGATATTCCATCTTTCTAAATATTATATCTACTACAGGTGCAATAATGCTCCTTGGACTTAGTGTGAGAATACATCAGAGGCAGATTCTGTTTTGTGCCAGATGCACACCTGTACTTTATTTATAGTCAGGAAGGCAGCATTCCAGAATAGCACAGATATTTGACAGCTTAACAGATTTTCTGCTCGTGCCAAGCTAAGGAGTGGAGTGGTGATATGTGAAGCTGTGCCTGGAAGGTACTATTTACATTCATTGTTCTGGCTGGAAATTTAGCTCTCAGTTTCTCTACCTGGAACCTCATGTATGGGATTTCTTCTCAAATCAGGCTGAGAAGCAAACTGATATACAATGTACTTTGTGATTTTCTGTTTTGACTCAACCACTTCCATCTTTTGATGTTTTAATGTTAACAGGTTGGCTGCAGATTAATTTATTTTCTTTTTATATTTCTGTGTGGCAAGAGTAGGCAGACTTGGATAAGAGCTGCTGATAACTTTGAAGTGTTAAGCAGTCTGTCATCTTAGAGGATTTAAGCTGTTGAAGTGTGGGCTGGATCAGCAGACAGTGAAGTGGACTGAAAATTAATTGAACAGCCAGGCTCATAGGGTGGTGATGAGAGGAGCAAAGTCTAGTTGGGGGCCAGCAACAGGCTGTGTAGCGTAAGGGTCAGTACTGGATCCCATGCTGTTTAATATCTTCACTAATGGTTTGGATGATGGTGCAACAAGTTTGCACATGACACAAAAGTGGGAGGAGTGGCTGATACACAAGAGGCTTGAGCTGCCAACCAGAGAGACCTAGACAGGCTGGAAATAGGCTGGCAGGAATCTCATGAGGTTCACCAAGGGCAGGTGCGAAGTCCTGCACCTGGGGAGAAACAACCCCAGGCACCAGTATATGCTGGGCATTGTCCAGCTGGAAAGCAGCTTGGTGGAAAAGGATGTGAGGGTCCTGGTGGACACCAAACTGAACATGATCCAGCAATGTGCCCTTGCTGCAAAGAAAATGGGCTGCATTAGGAGGGGTGTTGCCAACAGGTGGAGGGAGGTGATTCTTCCCTTCTATTCAGCACTGGTGAGGCCGCCCCTGGAGAACTGTGCCCAGCTCTGGGCTCCTTAGTACAAGAGAGACATGAGCGTACTGGAGAGAGTCTAACAAAGGGCCAAGAACATGATGAATTGACTAGAGAAATCTCTCCTATGAGGAAAGGCTATGAGAGTCCAGACTGTTCAGCCTGGAGAAGAGTAGGCGTGTGGGAATCTTATCAATGTATAGAGGTATCTGGAGGGAGGGTAAGAAGAAGACAAATCCAGGGTCTTTTCAGTGGTGCCCAGCAACAGGACAAGTGGCTATGGTCACAAACTGAAACACAGGAGGTGGTTACTCCTGAACATCAGGAAACACTTCTTTGCTCTGAAAGTGACAGACCACTGGCACAGGTTGCCCAGAGAGGTTTTGGAGTTTCTGTCCTTGAAGGTATTAAAAAGGAGCCTGCAACCAGCTTTATGTGGACCTCCTTAAGTAGGGAGTTTGGACAAGGTGAACTCCAGTGCTCCTCAACCATTCTGTGATTCTGTGAAAGAAGTATGCAAACCAACAAGGACGAATTAAGACCACCAATGAATTTCAGTTCTCCTGGATTACAATGAGGTGAACAGACAACAAACTAAGTTTATAAGCATTTTATTTTCAGCCCAGGAGAAGCAGACAGCTCTTATCACATGTGCTGTTGATGATATCTCCTTATTTTTTCTATTAAGGCTTGAAGAAGTAATAATCTGAATTACCTGAGCAGTGAGATATTACAGATTATGAATTATGGAATAATTAGTATATAGAATCATAGAATCATTTAAGTTGGAAAAGATGGTCACGATCATTGAATCCATCCATTAACCTGACGCTACCAAGTCATATATTTCATTCATCAGAGAAGCAAAAAGTTAAAGGCCATTGCATTCACATGTCTGAAGCATTCATATATGGCACCATAAAATAAATCCTCGTGGTGCTTTGTCTTTACTGTTTATTATGATTTTGTAGATTTTGCATGATGTTTTGTTTTCACCTTTTTCCTTCTGTGATCACTTTTGATATTTATGTGCCTTTGGTTGTCTGGAAGGTTTTCTTTCTTCTTTTTTTTTTTTTTCCTTCTTTAATTCTTAATGGAAAGGTAAGAGAAAATTTGGGAGATTAAATTAGAGAATAAATTTTCAGCCAGTTCTCCTTTCCCTACTGAGGAAAAAAGAGAGAAGGAGATGGACAGTTAAAGGCTAATTTAAGACTTCATTATTTACCATCTTTTTTGCACAGACCCTCTAGCTTCTTCTGAAGAACAGTGAATATCTTGTTCTACCTGATAAACTTGTAAGTTTCAAACTTTTCCCATCTCATGGACACGTATATATTCCATTGTGTTTTATTGTATGCTTGTAATTATATGTATACTATATATTCTCTTCCTATTCCCTGATCCCCTTTCCCCTTTCCTCCTTCCCCTCTCCCCATTTGCCTTCCCTTGACTCTGATTGCTGGCATCTCTGAGATCTGGGAGCAGGTTTTCTTTTTTCTGTTTTTCCTTTGATATGTTAAGTTAATGATTCTAACAATCAGCAACACATCATTTTAATTATCAGAAACTTATTTTTAAAATAGTTGCATTTGTTCTAAAATTTCTCGTTAAGTATCACAAGTACTTTTTAGCAGAGAAAAATCTCTAGTGAAGAAAAATGTTATCGCTGAAGTAGTTTTCTTGTTATTTTTTTGAAAGGACAATGACTACAGGAACACAGCTCTTCAGAGAATAATCATTTATTCCAGTGTGATTCTTTAAGAAAAAGATATCCCTATATACTTCAGTATCTATTTAGTTAATGGGTGAGAAGAAGAAAGCAAATAGCAGTGCAATCTCAAAGCTTTTTTTCATATTGATGACAAAAATATCAGCGAAAATTGAACAAAAAGAATTGGTCGACATTTTTTGAAGAAATTTGTTATACTTTTGAGAGACAATAAGCTGGGTGGAAGTGTTGATCTGCTGGAGGGCAGGAAGGCCCTACAGAGGGACCTGGACAGGCTGGGTCGTTGGGCCAGAGCCAACGAATGGTATGAGATTCAACAAGGCCAAGTGCCGGGTCCTGCACTTGGGTCACAACAACCCCATGCAACGCTGCAGGCTTGGGGAGGAGTGGCTGGAGAGCTGCCTGGTGGAAAAGGGCCTGGGGGTGTTGGTTGACAGCTGGCTGAACATGAGCCAGCAGTGTGCTCAGGCAGCCAAGAAGGCCAATGGAATCTGGGCTTGTATCAGGAATAGTGTGGCCAGCAGGAGCAGGGCAGTGATTGTGCCTCTGTACTCGGCACTGGGGAGGCTGCACCTCAAGTACTGTGTTCAGTTTTGGGCCCCTCAATGCAAGAAGGACGTTGAGGTGCTGGAGCGTGCCCAGAGAAGGGCAATGAAGCTGGTGAAGGGTCTAGAGAGCCGGTCTTATGAGGAGTAGCTGAGGGAGCTGGGGTTGTTTAGTGTGGAGAAGAGGAGGCTGAGGGGAGACCTTATTGCTCTCTACAACTACCTGAAAAGAGGTTGTAGTGAGGTGGGGGTCAGTCTCTTCTCCCTAGTAACAAGCGATAGGACAAGAGGAAATGGCCTCAAGCTGCAGCAGGGGAAGTTTATCTGGGTATTAGGAAAAACTTCTTCACTGGAAGGGTTGTCAGGCATTGGAAGAGGCTGCCCAGGGAGGTGGTGGAGTCTCCATCCCTGGAGGTATTTAAAAGAAGGGTAGATGTGGTGCTTGAGGATATGGCTTAGTGGTGGACTTGGCAGTGATAGGTTAGTAGTTGGACTCGATGATCTTAAGGGTCTTTTCCAACCTTAATGATTCTATGATTCTATGACTCTACTTAAGTTGTTGTTGACATTGATGACTGTAGAGCAGTTAAATGTTTTACCTAAGTAGAGGTGTTTTAAGTATGCTGCCATAAACTTTCTCTTCACAAGGAAGTTATACATAGGAAATGCTGCAGAAAAGATTCTGAAAACATTCATAAAAGATATATATATAAATACATATACGTATATATTTATATATATACACACACACATAAACAATGCCCAATAGAATGTATATTGCAAATTTGTCTGGTTTTAAGTGCCTCATACACTTCAGGCAGGGATTATGGCTTGTATTGAAACAAAAGTAAAAAGTAGAAAAAGCCCCAAAACACCTCGGGAGAAGTAGCTGCTTGCTGCAGGTGGTCTTGGAGGATCTTATCATAGCTTAGAAATGGTTATGATAGATAACGGCAGCATAGATATTAGAATGGCATTCCAAGCTTTAAATCACACATGTGGAAGTAATGTGTCAGTTGGCTTCAAATCTACTCATGTACATTACAGATCCAGCTGTTGGCAGATCCCGATGCACCCATGATGGGCTAAACCAGGATACAAGAGCTGTTCCCCCACCAGACACCCACCATGGAGGCACTGGTATAGCACCATGCATGCTGAGGAGACAAAGGCAGCGCAGGGCTGCTTATCAGGCTGCTGTACAACAAGTTCTCACTAGGTCAGGTCCATAGCAAGGCAGGGACAAAATTCAGGCTGACATTACTATTTTGTAGTAAAGTATGCATCAGGACAAGTAGACTCCCAATAAAGACAGCAGTAGGCAAAAATCAGGACCATATAAAGTGACTTTGACCCAGAAATGCCAAGAACTTGTCAACCTTCACAACTGCATAGAAAATGCAGGTTTTGGGAGAGTATAGAGGAGAATGATTTCACTTCATGTGCTGGGTGCTATGTATTTCTGTGCTCATTAAAAAAATCACATAGCAAAAAGTGGAACTGGATTTGAATATCAGCTTTTTTTTTTTTTTTTCAAATTGGTTATTAGCCAGCATATGTTGCTCAGGAGAGGCTTTTAGGCATATTTAGCACAAAAATTTTATATGTAAACTATGTCTTTAGAGTATCTGTTGTGTAAAAAAGCAAAACAATCTCAGGTTTAAAACATTATTAGTATTGCTTCCAGCATGAATTTCTAGTGGCTATCCTGCTAATTAAAATAACTTCCTGTCTATATACATGTGATTTCACGCTGCTGAATTTGGATAGCTCTTTTTCCTGAGGTCTGTAAAATTACTTTTTTTTTTGATCTTTAGTGGACCTTACTGGCTTTTACTGCAGTGCTACTTCCCCTGGGAATAATATTTTTACAATATGTTGTTATTAATTCACCTAACTTTAAGGTCAGTTACCAAGCCAGGGGGATGCTCTTCTTTTTTAGACATTTTATGCCTAAGCTGTGCACAACTATGTGTACTATCCTGGTTAGTATTGTGCAGGCCTTTGTCTTAAGTGCTGATGAGTATAGGTAGAGACAGAAGTAACCAAAGTTAAGGGAATAGAATTAAAAGGATAATAAACTTTGTTATACCTAATTAATTGCCTAACAGCTGCAGTTTTCTCTGTCACTTCCTCTGTTAGGAATATTACAGGGAACTCTAGGGAATTTAGAAACTTGCTGTATTCATAAAGCAAAAAGTAAATGTGAATTTGAAATCTATAAAGCAAAAATATAAGTTCAAATTTTTATGAGCTCATTTAAAAGTAAATGACTGGAAATTTAGTACCCCCCCAGTTATGCAGTAATTTGTGAAATAGAGGCTATTGTGGAAGAAGAGCACAGGGTAAGCAGCGAGGGTGCTCTGGAATTACAATGCTGGCTCCACAACTGAGTTTTATATGACTTTCAGTTAATTAATTGCCTGTTTTTTCCTGTGTAAGAGCAGTATAATAACATCACAGGAGGGATAGTAGGGCTAATTAATACTTGTAACGTGCTTTGAATATTAAGTTACGAAATATGATTTAGTATTATCACTAAAATGAATGTATTTCCTTTTGGATATTTAGCCCTGTCACTAACAAGATCTCCCTTGCTGTGATAAGATTTTTTCCTGATGGAGAAAATTTGAAGAATGTAAAAAGTTGACTGATATTTTTTAAATTTTTAAGTTATTGGGGGAAGATGCAGAATTAAAATAAAACTGTACAAATAGAACGGTTACAGAAAACAATTAGATGAGAAGGAACATCAGAAGAGTCTGTCTGGCTGCATAGAGATTTGCTTTCAATATCTTTGTGTCCACCTTTCTGGAAAAAAACCAGTAATATTCGGAGAATTTACAATTATTTTGTGCTGAATATGTTTTGAGTAAACACATGAAAAGAAGTTTGCCTAATTTGAAGAGGGCAAGAATAGTGTTTTTGTATGAGTAGACTAAAATTATTTATTGTCTTATCCTTTTTTTTTTTAATATTGTTTAGGCCAAGTCTTTCAATTTTAAGAAAGCTTATATTTGTCATGACTGAACGTCTCACTGAGGAACTTTATAGATTGTCATCTATTGTAAAGTGCTCTACATGCTGAAAATAAATTTGATTTTCAGGTGTAATAAATTTGAAAATAAAAATTATACCTGTGGGCAAAGATTCTGGACTGCCACAAGACTGGGAGTACATTTTGGCCATAGATATGCGGGTTAGGATAAGATGGTGCAACTGTAATTGAATTGACCTAAAGATGACGCCCTGACATTTATTTAAATCTTATCATAGTTATTCTTACTTGAAAGTACAAGGCTTGATTTTTCTAAAAGTTTTTTTGAAGAGAGCTGCTGTAGTTAAGTAGGAATTTGTTTATGTTCACTAAAATTCATGTTACAACAGGCAACTGACACTAAAGTGTATTCAGTGCTATTGAAAATCCACAGTTGATTCTGTGAAAGGACAATTCCCCATCCGTTTAATTCAAAGATTTCACCCAGAATTATTTTACTTTACAAATGAGGTACAATATGTAAAGAATAAGCACATTAATGTGAGGTGTTATATGTATTTCTATTATTTCAGTAGCAAGGCGCCACGTCTATTAACTGAGTGTGCATCTGTCTCATAATTAAAACTTAAGGTAATGCTGCTGTTTATAGTCATCCAATAGAGATTTACAGGAACATTACTAAAACAGCACCAAGAGGAAGGAAAAACTATTTCTTTCTTAAAACTCTGAATCACCGTTACTTTACTGCTTAGCAAGCCACTTGATTAATAGATTCATACAGCTTTGCTTAAAAAATGTAATAGGTTTTGCAAATGTAATTTCATATTTGATCTGGTTTTACAAGTGATATGTTCTTGTTGATAACACAGAAATAATATTTTACTCTGTCACTGGATGAAATTACATCTTTGCCATTTAATAACCACATAATCAGTATCCAAACAGAGCTCTAGACTTGTGATAGTGCTGTTTAACAGTGTTGCACAACACACTGATTAGAAAACAGCGTGCACCAAGGCTCCTTAATCTGGAAACCATCCTGGTCCTATGTTGTGAAGCTGTATTACAAATCTTAAAGGATTTGTGAGAGGGAAAACCAGCATTTTTCACTGATAGTCGGGTGAATGATTAACACAGGGAAAATATTGTGTGGAGAGGAATATGGGGTGTTTGAAAGATAATTTCTGTTATACACTATGGGCAGAAAGCTGAAATACATGTTATGCTTTTACAGGATCTAAGTGAGGATAAGAGAAGATAATATTGACTGCTTGTTGATGTTGACTGTCCAACCTGCAAATAAGATTGTTTTGTTTGTTTCTCTCCAGTAAGTGAAAATTGCTGGTACAGCTGCATGCAAATACATTGACTTTAGTGGTGAATTCTGTTTTTAATCTTCATGGGATGTGCCTTCCAGATCCTTAACTGATCTTTTAAATTGCTTTATAATTTTGTCTTCACATTAGAGCAAATCTCAGTTTGGTGGATAGCACTTAACCTAATAACTTACTTCCAAATTAGGGTTAAAAAATAAAAGTTAGTTTACTACCTGCATAATAATATTATTGATGATCCACTGTAGCTGCTTTTGTTACAGTGTTTATATAACTGTGCCTACCACTAGGTGATACTTCCAATTCTCCATTAAGAAGAGCTAGGGATGGTGGCACATCTGTAGTCACCCATGCAGTTAGACTTGAGGTCCCAGTCCTACTAGTAAGGAGCAGCACTCACTTGTGTCACCATTCCACTTAGTATTAACAAGTTTCTCTAACCTCCCTTTTATACCAAAATGGGAAAAGGAAATTGCCGAAATTAGTACTGGTAGAAATTTCTACTATTTCTGTTAGCAGAAAATATCCTGTGCCTGCAGGAAATTCTTTGTTGGTTATTTCTAGATTACTTAAACAACAGCTGCACCCTCAACATTCAAATCAGTTATATACAAAACGTGTTGCTAATTTCCAGGAAAAAAGGAACCTGAAATTGAAAGTTTTCAAGCTATCAAAAACTTCTGGAGTTTATTTGAACCATTTTAGATTTATCAGTGAATTTTTGTGACATGGAGACACTAGAGAGGGACCCTAACTGACAGAGATCCCATATATATGAAGGAGGGGTAGGAAGATTACATTTGTCAATACCCCATTTTAAACAGTTAAAGTCTGTGTAGAACATTATTCATGTAGTAACATTACAGTAGGAGTTCTCCTCAGCTGGTTATCTATGGTGACTTCAACTCCTTTTTACAGCTGCTGTTTCTTCCACATAAGCTAGGAGTTTGGTTGGGATTCAGTTGTAATCCCCATCCATGTTCTGGGGGTAGGGTCCTCTGTCAGAATGCCAGCAGTACCAGGCTCATCATGCCAAAGCTCCTGCCTGACTAGCTGAAACAGCCATTGTATTTGTCTTAACAAATTATTTGGCACAGATAAGTGTAAACAGTGACTTTTGATATATAAGAAGTTACATTCCTCTATACCACTGAGAATATTGTTTTCCTAAAGATGGGACAATGGTCACCACACCTGAAAATCAGAATTCCTGATGCTGCAGTTCTTTTCAGTCCCTGGCACTACAACTACTGATAAGCTGACTCAGATTTCTTCATTGTTGGGCTGTTTGAAGAATCTCTTCTTTTTAATATAATGGTGCTTGTCCTACTCCAAACACACCAGATTGTTCTGGAAACATTTTTTCAATAAATGCTGGAAGTCTATTGTGAATTATTGTTGTGTGTTTTTGAAAGCAAATTATTCCATAATGCCAAGCACCTATATAAGAAGACCTCTGGTCTCAGTGAAGACTAGGAACTACATCAAACTTTTTTGGTATCAAAGTATAAAACAGTTCAGTATCTTCACCAGTGTACAAAACTGAAGGTCAAATACAGCTGACAGTGAAAAGACACTATCTTGTAGCAACAGCACTTTAAAACACCCATGAACATGTAATGAAAAGTCAATTAAAGTCATCATTTTAGAAGAGAAAATATGTTGTTGTTGTGTAATTCTTCTGTAATATGTTTTAAAAGACCATATTCAACACTTCATTAGTCCAATTTTGTCCCATTCTAGCTATATTGACATTAATAGAATTAAACTGGTGTCCACCTGGAATAAAGTAAAAGTAAATCAGGTGTTCTATTTTAATTTTTCCTCTGTAGTTTTAAATTTGTTTAAATTCTTTTTAAGTTAATGTCAAAGCCTGCTGGGAGCAGAAGCATATTGGAGTCTTGACTTCTTTCACTGAAACTGCCAGCTTCAGTACAAAGCTCATCTGCAGTGAGAAAGCAATGCTTAAGAATTATTTCCCAGTCTTTTCCTCTTCTCCCGTAAAGTTGTGGGTTTTATTTTTTTTTCTTTGTATAGGACATACTTTTGAATTTTAGTATAAAAACACACAAGAAGTGATACTAAAATGTAAGCTTTTTAAATAATAGACTTGTGTATAATATCTAACATTATGGATAGACTTTCTATTTCTCGAAAACACTTTGTACTCTGCTTCCAATATGTTCTTTATGTATTCCCACAGCTATTTGTTGTCTGTATTTTGTCAGCAATTTACTCTTTGCTAGGTGTTATACTCTAGTTTCTATGGAAAGTTTGGACCTGTTCAGAGGAAATTGCAATATGTGATGGCCAATTCTCAAGCAGATTGCTTTAACATAGGAGGTGGGGAAGCTTGGCTATAAACGTGAAGAAAAGGCAGTTGGAATTTTCTGGCATGAAAGACAATATTAAATAAATAAAAAGAATTATTTTGAAACTTTTTAAAGATAAAGGGCTTTTTTTTGCTATGAATTAAGGAACCTTGCAGAACTGGAACTGAAATAATTTGGTTGTTGATCTTGCACCTCTTTAAGGAGATAAGTACTTCTGTGTAGTACTATTATATAGTACTATATAGTAGAATAAGTATACATTTAGTATAAACACTCACATTGGAATTCATTTAACTCGAAGGTTTAGAACACACTTTAATATTCTAGGTAAATCCTTGATTTATTCACTGCCTTGGTCTGTAAAAAGAAAACTGAAAGAATAGTTAATGTGCTGAGAATTCAATGGATAAAAATCAAGACATGCTTAAAAGATTGTTGAACTCAAAAGTGGCATTAAGATCTAGTTCAGAGAAAAAAAATCTGAAAGCTTGAGTGGAAAGACTTAACCTGGGAAAGGTTAAGAATGTATCTAAAAAGGGACTGTAGCTGTAGGACCAAGATCTGGTCTTTTCCATCAAGAAGGTTTGGCATTTGTAAAGTTAGAAGGCAGATGCAGCAATTGAATGAGACTTCACAACCTGCTGAAGTTCAAGAGTACTGAAGTACCAGTGTGTGGACTTTATTCCCAAGGGCAGTCATTATTACAAGGTAAGACATGGAGGTGGCATCTTTTTTTTTTTTTTTCTGCACATGTTTTCAGGAAGTGGAACCTCTGCTTGAAGAACAGAAGCCAGCTGAGGACTTCATGAAAAACTGTCATGGTTATTATGTGCTCCATTTTTTCAGTGCACCAGTGTTTGGGAACGGATACGTAAGACATAGAACTGAGGTTTATTATTCCTAGTCAACATCTGCAAATCAGAGGGTGATTCAGGCCCATCTCTCCCACCAGTGTCTCCTTCACTGCACATGTTCCATGCCATGCCATAGGATGAATTTTGTATAACTTCACAGAGTCCTGCAGAATTCTCTAGAGCTCACACCTGCTGTTAATTACAGGACTTGATCAGTGTAACTCACCCTGAGAACAGGTGACAGGAAGGGGGCAGGTGGGACTGAGGAGGAATATTAATGACGGAATGAAGGAATGAGTTTTTGGACAGCTCATCTGCATTGTACATACATCCTACTTGACGTCATACTTGCAATTAGGGGAGGAGATAAAAATTTAAAGAAATACTGAAGAAAGCAGCGTGAGGTCCCAGGGGACATGTAAGAGTTGCAGGATGGTGCTATATCCATCTGAGACTTCGTTAGCCCAGGGTACAGATACAGGGGCCCTAAGACCAAGGTCAACAAACAGAGAAGACAAGAACTTTTGATGCAGCTGGTGAAAGCCATCCCTCTGCTGTGAGACTGGGGAAGTGGCTCTTCAATGAGCAGCAAATCAGGCTGTTAGCTGCAAGTGAAAGACAAGGATTTCACCAACAAGCTCTGAAGTGGAGCTGCTCTCACTGAACATGCATCCTGCAGACTTTAAAATGAACCTGACAAAAGTATCCTGGGGATAAAGAAAGGAGATAGTGGATTGCTCCAGGATGAGGAAAAAGCCAAAACTCTCCTAACTGAACAATAATTGTAGCAACACTTATAAACTTCTCATATATACAACCTTCTGCCAGACCCCTTTCTGAAACCGGGATTAGACACAGAATGAAGGATTCTTCTTGTATAAAAAAAGGCCGTAATTCTGACAATGTCTCTGCCTGTGCCTTTGAGATGAACAGTCTGTTTTCAGAATAACTGTGAAAGATTCATGTGAACATTAGAACATTTTCTGATTACATCACAGGCAAGAGAAAAGCTGCGGCAAAGTAGAAAAATCAGAACTGAAAAATGAAGTTCATTAAGTGAGAAATGGAGGACAAATGAAGGGGACTATGGTGATAAAATAAAATAAAAGGCCAAATAATACTAAAAATAATGATAAACTTGCATTCATAATGTAAGACAGGATTAAATGACAAATGCTTATCAATGAGTTTAGAGTAAAAAAAATTATACAGTAATGACTATTCATTTAAGGTTGAGGCCCTGGATATATGTTTACAGATGCATTGCCCTATTTATCTGAAGTCTGATTCAGCTGCTTTTGGTTACACTAATACCTTGATTCAGGTAGAAACCTGCTTAAATTTGTTTTCTTCTACAGCCTTATTGTAGGGGAGGTGAATCTTATTCCTTGTTTCCGCAACTCAGTTTACAGTATTTCCTTTCTGTGTTTGTTGTACCTACCTTTCCTGGGACTCACACGAAATGGTTGCCATTTTTTCACTGGGGAAACCATGACATTTCTAGACTTGTTGCTCACAGAGGAAGTAAAAACAACTTGATGGAGTTACTTCTCTGGGTACGACACCTGCATTATAAGAAGCAGTATAAGAAACTATCACTCAGAAAAATTTTGCACTTCCCTGGGGTAGACGTTTGAAAGGGTTCAGTTGTGATTTTATCCTTAAACAAGGAAGTGGCAACAGGAGTATAATTAAGAAGCCTGAAAAATACTGCCATCATTTGGGCTCTGCACAGAAAAAACAGCAAAGGTTTCATTCCAGTTCTAGTGAAAAACACCAAACCAAACCAAACCAAACCCAAACCAAACCAAGAAACATGTGGCCTGGCAAAAATTCAGAAGATAAGCAGTCAAAATAGAGACTCAAGACCAAAAAAGGCATGGAGAAAGGACAGCAGAAATGTCTCATTGGCAGAATATCTGATTTGCTTAGAGTCACATACACACATATGTGAACTTTGAGAAGGTTGAGAAGCCAAAAGTATTTGTGTTCTGGAAAGTCCATACAGAAGCTTCTAGCCTACTTAAGTTACACAGCAGTGACTTCAGGTCTAAGCATTGCCCTGGTATGCTGAAGGCAGAAGCAGCAGCTTTGCATACCCTTAAGGGGAAAGAATGGGGAGTATTAGAGCTGAACTAAGCTGCTGTGCTCCAAACTGCTGATCATTTGTTCAGACTAAATAGCAACAAATGGAGTTTTATTTGGCATGTTTGTTTTGTTTTGGTTTTATGTGAGGAAAACTTTGATGACACCAAGCTGAGTGGTACAGTTTATTCACTAGAAGGAAAGGACACCATCCAGAGGGACCTTGACAGGCTTGAGGAGTGGGCCTGTGCAAACCTTATGAAGATCAACAAGGCCAAGTGCAAGGTCCTGTACCTGGCGTGGGTCAATACCCAATATCAATACAGACAGGGAGATGGATAGATTGAGAGCAGCCCTGTGGAGAAGGACTTAGGGATATTGGTGGGTGAAAAAGTTGGCAATGTGGGCTTACAGCCCAGAAAGCCAACCATATCCTGGCTGCATCAAAAGACAGGTGGCCAGCATGTTGAGGGAGGTCATTCTATCCCTTTCTAGTCCACTCTCATGAGACTCCACCTAGACTACTGTGTCCAGCTCTGTGGACCCCAGCACAAAAAAGACAGAGACCTGTTAAAGCAAGTCCAGAGGAGGGCCATGAAAACAATGCTCTGAGGTCTAGAGCATGTGTCCTATGAAGAAATGCTGGCAGAATTGGGGTTGTGCAGCCTGGAGAATAGAAGGCTCTGGGGAGAACTTCTTGTGGCCTTTCAATAAGTAAAAGGGTTATATAATAAAGCTGGAGATGCTTTGCCAAGTCCTGTAGAGACAGGAAAAGGGCCAACTATTTTAAACTGGAAAAGGTAGATTTAGATAGGACATAAGGAAGACGTTTTTATAATGAGGGTACTGAGACACTGGAACAGGTTTTGTATCACTGGAAGTGTTCAAGGTCAGTTTGGATTGGGCTTTGAGTAACCTGATCTAGTGAAAGTTGTTCCTGCCCACAGTAGGGGGTTTGGACTAGATGGTCTCTGAAGATCCCTTCCAACTCAATCCATTCTATGATTCTGTGAAGAAGATGACATTCTCATACTGTTTTACCATTTTCTAACCTTGGAGAGAGGAAGATATCTTCCTGTAATAACATCTTTTTGGTATTGTATTTGTTATATTTTCTATTAAAATTTTAATCCTACTCCTTTCTCAAGGTGAGCTTTTTGCATGTTGCTGTAGGATTTTACTGGAGTTACTCCATTCTTAGGGTCTCTGACATTTTGAATTGTAAAATTCAAAGAAGCTTCTAAGAGCTGAATAGATGTTTTGAAGACTGAAAATTGCCTGAAGTCGGCAAAGAGTAACCATGTAACTCTACTAACTCAAATAATTTTTTGCTTTATCCCTCTTCAGCTAAAGTCTCTGGTTATAATCAGGACATTACTGATGCAGCTTACCATTGACTCCTGCATAACTAGAACTTCATCAGGTTTAGTTAATCTGAGAGGTCTCAGGCTATCCACAGATATAAGCTTCTCACACTGGAGATCAAAAAGAAAGTCATAGACCTGAATTTCCTACAGGCACTCAGAACCATTTTTAATAAAGCCCTGTGTACCAGTGCTCTTGAAATTTGGAATCAAATTTTTCTCTATATATATTTTTAATAATTTGTTTTAAGAGTTTACAAATAAGCTAAATATTGTAAAACAATATTTTCTTTTTCCTGTGGCCAATAATATATATTAAGCTTTCTTCAGAACCTTTCTGAAAAAAATAAAATGTTTATTTAGTAACACTATTTAGTTAGTAAATAAAGGAGAGCTGTTGTTCTTTTATTTTGAATTTTTCATTTTTTTTGCTTAAATAGATTCAGATCTCTAAATAAAACACCATTCATTTTTAAGCCTGCATATACACTTTCTAAGCTCTTAATTCAATAAAGAAATCAATACTTAACACTCTGAAATTTTATGGCTTTAATCATCAGAGGTGTCAGAACTGAGGATTTTTTATTTATTTATTTTACTCAAACCTGTTATCCCAATACTGACAGTAAAGATCTCTTTGCTTTTAACGAGGTGATGTGAGCTTCATTGTTGTTGTGGTTTAGCCAGCAGCTCAGCCCCACACAGCCGCTCACTCACTCCCCCACCGGTAGATGGGGAAGAGAATCAGAAGGGTAACGCTCGTGGGTTGGGATAAGAACAGTTTAATAATTAAAATTAAAAGAAACAACAATAGAAATGCAATGTAAAGGAGAACAACGAGAGGCGCAAAGCCCCAGGTGGAGGGGAGGGGAGAGGGGGAACGAACCGCCGAAACAAACCGCCCACGCTGCAGCCGCTCACCACCCGCCGACCCGACCCCACGTCTCCCCCGAACCGCAGCTGCCCCCCCTTAATGTACTGGTCATGGTGTCACGTGGTATGGAATGAACCTGCCATTGGCCAGTCGGGGTCAGCCGCCCCCACCATGGCCCCACCCCTCCCAGCCCCCCCCGCCACGCGGCAGAGCGCAGGAAGCTGGAAAGGTAGCCGACCCCCCCCCACAGTGAGGAGAATTAACCCCTTCTCAGCCAAAACCAGCACATTCTATAAAGCCCCTTTAAACATGGAGAAAATTCTAAGCCACTTTTCTGATCAGTGTCTAGTCCAGATTGTTGTTGGTACTATTCCTTTTCTCTTAATTTCTTTTTCTTCTCTACTTTTCTTTCTATCCTGTCTTCCTTTTCTGTTTCTCTTTTTTAGACATGAACTTTCTTAATGTATTAGTAATTGAAAATTATTCTAATCACATCAGCCTTTCACATGCTTTTCTTTCTAATAAAAAAAATTACAAAGTGATAAATAGCCATGCATATGGGGGAAACCTGATTTTATTAACAACTGATATGAGCTGGTGTCATAAAAGAAGGTAACTTTCAAACAACTCTCTTGAATGAATGATAAGCAATGGTGACAAATCTCACGGAATACAATTAAGCTCAGTATGCCCATTTTTTTTCTCATGTATTACTTTTAAAAAAGGTTAGTTGGACTTTGACTCCTTGAATTCATTTGGTATATCAACAGGCTGTTTCATAAACTGTAGTTTTACTGAGACAGGAACAATGGTTCATTCAGCCTCAATCTTCGGCCTTGCCTGTATCAGCACACCACTGTTCCAGGAAGAACAAAAGAACTCAGATTACTTCAGGTTACACTGAAGTAATTTACAGGTTACACCTACACCTTAGGAGCTCTGGTTAGTCTCAGGTATAAGCGTTCATTCAGTCTGTAGAAAGAACCAAAGCAAGAAACAAAACAAGAAAATTCAGACAATAGGGTTTGAAAGCACTTCCAGAAACATTTAAATTCCTGCCTATACCTTCAGGAGTCCTGAATTAGTCATAACCTATCAGGAAAATTATTTGTCCATCAGAGGGAAAATGTTTCAAAGGAAGACAATAACTCTATTTAGATGGACAAATCCTTAAGTGTCTGAGCTGTGTCTAAATTTAGGCTCAACCAAAACCAAATCAAATCAAATAAAAAACAATAGCCAAAACAGTGTCATTCTAACCTTATCTGTATCTTCTTCCAGACTAAACCTATCCCGATGCCAAGCTACAGTCTAATTTTATTGATTCATTTTCCCACCTAACTCAGCTGATTATGCTCACAAATGTTTTTGAAAAGCAGAAAATATCAGATACACTTTTTTTTAATAATAGCTCAGAAATGCTTAGAAGATTACAAAGATTCAGTATATGCAAGATATAGATTAAGTATGAAAACTGCTAATTGTACATGTTTTGTTTAATGCCTGAGAGCAGTTATGATGAAGTTACTATTTGCTCTCTTTCCTGTTCATATTTCTCAAGTATGAGACATATCCTCTCAAGGTCCAAACTTTGGTTCAGGTAGTCCATCAGCATCTTACAGAGTTCCAGATTTTGTTTTGGAGTATTAGTCCAATATTTCTGAAAAGCCCCAAACCAGATTTAAGGCCAAATTTTCAGAAAGTGATTGAACTCTGAATCAGGTTGTTTGAGGCATTTTGAGCAGTCTGAGAGTGGACAAAACTTCATGTATAGATATAGCAGGAGCTGCAATGAAAAAATGCAAAACAGAAAGCATACAGTATTAAAGTTGTAGAAAAAAGTATATAATTAATGTTTTAATTATCATGATGAATATTAAGATTTTAAATGTTACCATTTCTAATCACTTTCACTTCTGGACTTTTTTTTCTGGGAAATATCTTCCTGTTGCTTGTATTAGACATCCAGCATGTCTATTCTCTTATGTTGCATATCAGTTAGCTATAGAAAAGTCACCTTACTTTAATACATCAAACTTTAATAGGTAAGCCAACACTTCCTTGCTTTGTTCCTGAGCTTTATTGATCCACAGATTTCAATCTCTGAAGCAGAATGCAGCATTTAAACAACTATGATCTTTTAGTTGTTTATTAGTTGCCCTTCAGTCTTTTATTTTCTCTGATAATTATTGTTAAATAATTGATTCCAGAATAATTTCCCTCTCATGGCTTCATAAAAGTAGCTGTAAAATTTTGTAAAATATAATCAATGTTACTTAAAATTAATTTTATTTTCTTTTTTTTTCAGATGCAGGCCAAGGAATCAGAAAGAACCCAAAACACAAAAGGCCCATCCCTTCATTGGCAAAGACAACAAAAAGTGTTATAACATTGGAACCAAGAAACACTATTTGTCTACCACTCAGTAGACATATAACTTGGAAATAATTCCATCTGTGAATGGGGAATTTCCTACAGCAAAGGTCTTTGATTGGTCTTCAGTCTCCAGTAATTAAAACTAAATCAGTGGTGAAGTTTAAAGGTCTCTCTTCTCCAGGAAGAGAGATTCCTAATTTCTTTTATGTAGTAGGCTCTCAACTGGGAGATGCCTGTCCGTCTGACACACTTTGTTGCAGTGGATCAACAGGATCAAAACTTATGAGCTTAGAGTGAAAGAAAGAACCACAGTGTGTTGGGTTCATCTCAATCACAAGTTGTCTATATGTAGTTACCCTTAGTACCTGTTCAGTCAACACAGACAGCCACTTTCCAAGTTTTAGAAACTTCCACAAGAAAATTATTTAGGAACTTTGACATTATTCTGGATTTAACTTAGTATAAGCCAAACATACAAATGAACAGAAAGAAATAAAGCTGTACCTTTTTTTATGTTAGGATGAAAGGAACATCACAGTCTTTCCAGTTTGTTCTACACTGGCAGGCACAGTCCCAGTGTGAAGTGACATAAGAGATATGAACAACACTATAAGCCAGATTTGGCATTACATTTGTTTTAATCAGAAATGTTGAGTCTGAAGCTCGTTGCTAGTTCTCCTGTCCCTGTTCAGACTGCCACCATCATTGAGTGTTCCTCCCTCCACCTCTCCATGTGCACATGTACAGTGGTCACCTAATTTTTAGGCCTCTGTCTCAGTTACTGTAAAGGCCTAGATGCTGTTGAATATAAAAGGCTACAGAGATAATAAAACTGAAATTTGAAGTACCTGTTGGCTTGTTGTGGCACTTCTTTCTCTCTTAAATACAACACAATTTTTAGGGTGTTAGCATAATCTAATTGCAAATTTCTACATTTCTGTTCTTCATAGAATATGAACTATTACAAGTCAGTCGGTCATCAGAAAATCACTGAATAAGCAGAACCAAAGAGGAGAAATATGTTTTTTTAGCCTTATTAGCCTTTAAATGGAAACTAGAATCTAGTGACTAGAATGTAGACACTCAACAGTGATAATTACAAACTGCAGAATAACTACTATATGAGAGAATTTGACTTGATATACCCATTTTTGAGAAACACCGTAAAAAAAAGTGTGAACAGCAAAAATGGAGGAAGAAATTAATTTCATTTGTGGGAAGTTAGAGTAGAAGAAACAAACTGGCTTCATGCTTGAGTAATCTGTGGTAAAGAGCTAAATGTCGACTGTTAGTTTCAGAGATCTTTATGAAGAGCACAGGTCTGGTTGATATCAAAGGTACGTGTTCCATACGTATTCCAATGACATTCACTACTCATGATATGTTATGATAATTCAATCCTACTATTTTTTATGTTCATGAGTAGTTATTATGCTGTTTTTACTTTACAAGTTTCTGAAGTTAGTAAGTTGTTCTGTATATGTTCTGTTTTCTTCAATTTAAATATGAATGTTGTACAACCAAACCTTCACATTTGCAAGATATACCAAAAATATCCTATGGAGATCTGTCAGCCACTCAGGACTATTGATCCTATGCTATTTTTAAATTAATTTACTGTTAGATATATAAATAATCTTACTTAATTTGTATGATTTATGTACCTCTAGTACTACTTTAAGTTGATTGGATCACTTTTTAAAAAACTAATTCATAAAATGTACATTCCAGATTAACAAGTACCTGAGGTCAACATGAAAAGATTTTTCCTTAAATAACAAACACTGTAAAAGAGTTGAGTTGCAGATGAACACATAAAAATAGTTGATTAAGGCTATCAGTGCTTGCACATCATTATAGAGACTTTGATTTTAATAGCATATATTATTAACAGAAGATATGCTAGCAGTATCTGTGAACTGTCATGGGGGAGGAAATAACAGCTGTTAAATAACTCTCTCATCCCACAAAGAAAGACATAGTAAAATATAATGATAGGAAGAAAACCAGCAACTGAAATGAGAAAAATCTATCCTGATTTTATCAATGAGGGTGATTGGAACAAATTGCCCGACCTGGGGGTAGCTGCCCCTTTAGTTCTGTTGCTACATCAAAAGCAGAATTCTTTAAGGAGATACTCTTTCAATGCCCTTGAGTGTAAAATTTGGATTACATTTTTAATGAATTGAGGACACTTTTTCTTGGGAATGTTGATTAATTCAGTGCATGGATGGACTATGGTATCTGAGTCTATACCTTAATACTTTTGTCCTCACTGTTCAATCAGTGGCTGTACTTTCTTCATAACATTCAAGTCTTGAAAAAGAACTATTCATTGTTTACAAGTTTTCTGGGAAGAGATTGATCTCAATGTACCCTTTTATTTAAGTAAATTGTTTTCTAGCATAAATAGGTGTCTGTTTTGTAAAATGAGAACATAATTATCACCTCTATTTTACATATATGTCAATAATGCAGAGATCAAGGCCAAAATTTTCAAAAATGTAAACTAATTTTTTGTGCCCCTTCCAAGAAATCTAAGGCACAATGTTAGCATCTTTATAGCCTTTTAGTTTTTCAGTTCAAATTTACCAATGAATTTGCTGACTATTGCCAAAGAACACTTTTTCAGGTTCAGTTACAAATCTTCCAGTGTACTGGGCAATACCTGAATCCTTTTTGAAATGCTACAGAAAATAAGTCCAAATGGGGAAAAACTGGTCACAGTTTCCACATGTTGTTCCTAGTCCCCTGTTATAAGATCTTGTCTGAGATAATTTTCGCTAATACAGTCAATGTGTTCTTTATAGCTGGTATCTCTGTATAAAGTATAAAATACAGGTTGTTCAAAGCCTGCGTAATAGAAATTGCTGCTCACTTTAAATTCTCCTTAAAAGTCTGTCTAATACATTCTAATACTTAGTTCTTTTCTTTTATTCACAGTCTAAATGAATAACCTTTTGTAGGGGGCACAAAAGGTGACTAGCTGCTGCTGGTTTGATTTTGCCTAGGAAGACATACATCACATTCTTCAACAACAGAGCCCAGCAAAACACTTACAGCTTTGCAGACATTCTTCATGTTTGGTTTTTATTACAGACGTCATGGTTTTTGGCAGTACATCATAGTGCCTTTTACCACTTCACCCATATAATATGTGAGAAATGACATGCTTTGGATTCTTGTTTCCAACCCATATTTTTTAAGTCTGTTTGTTAATCTTTGCTGTCACTAAGCACTAACTTCATCCTTAAGGAATCAAAATGTTCAGTGTAATATAAATGCCAAGCTGCTTTGTCTATTTTCTATATTATTCATTATTAGTCATGCTTTTTGCAGTTGTCTTTTCAGACTTATCTTCTTTACTGATACATTTCCTTTTCCAGTGATATGCACATATATATTCATAGGACAACATTCATTATGTGAACCTAAGAAAGAAATTTCTCATTACCTTCTACTTTGCCACTGAAGCAGTTTTTCCTGTCTCCTGTGAATCAATGCTTCCTGACTATGAAATTGTGGTACTATAAGGTGCATTCTTCTTTATATTCCTGCATTTCTCCTCAGATTCTTTTCAAGGAAACAGAATGCACCTAGGAAGTAAACTGTAATAGTTGCAAAAATGCAGGGTTAATTATTTCTAGTCATTATCATTTTTGAAGATCACTCCTAGTTTCCCCTCTTCGTTGACATCCAGTAACGTTATTAGTCTGTAAGGTACCACATTAGGGTAGAGTACAAGGGAAATGCACTGTCATAACCAATAGAAGTGTTAGCTGCAGGCAAAACTGGATTAAATTATCTTCTGCCTTTCCAAAAGTCTGATCATACTTTTTTTTTCTTCAAACCAGCTTTTCCTGTTTTGAGTTGCTCTGGTACTATCACTAAAATAGGCTTTCTGCATTAAACCAAAATGGGAACACTGATATCTTTATTTTTCCCTCTGCCTTGAGGCAAAGAGGTTATCTGGACCTGAACTACAATACTTAAGGTGCATTTTAAAACACCTTTCTAAACAGATCAACAGCTACTTGTACCTCTGCGTACAAGAAAACTCAGAGGAGGATACTGAGGTACAAGTAGCAACTAAACTACTGGGATAATGACTGCTTATTTTCTGTTCTTAGGGTAAATAATGATCAATAGTGTTGTCTTGGTTTTAAAAGAATGCTAAACATTTGTTGAGCTGTATGATGAACGACAGTGTTGTTGCCCTGGCCACACTTATTCTTACTAAAAAAATGTCCATTATTAGAAGTTTGCTGAGAAAGGAAGACTCCTGTCATTGCAGTTACAGCAGAGGCCATGTTATTGCTATTGTCTCTAGGAGCTTCTGTTTCTCAGAGCTAAGTATTTCTACAAAGTTGAAAAGAAATAAGTGTTGAAGAATTTAAAAGGAAATTCCAGCTACTGGAACTTGTGTACTTCTTTGTAACTGCAGTGCAGATGTACTGCATCTCCACAGCACTATCTTGGTGTAATGGAAGATTTCGATTGAAACAAATAAACAAATATAAGTGTTGGTATGCTGAACTGAATATTTCAAGTTATTCAGAAGAAAGATCTAGAAGTAAGAATGAACACAGCTGCAGTAAGATGGATGTACCTCTCCAAAGAGTATTTAAGCTCCTATTCTCACTGTCTGACAAGAATGTCATCAACATAGTAGCACTCTTCAGCAAAAAATGTACTTCATTTATACAACGTCTCAATACACAGTATTTTAACTTGTATGTGTAATGTTTTAGCTTATTCAATATATCTTGGTAGATTTTCTACAAAGATACTATTCATAAAAGCCAGATGTCACTAGATTGTGTTATGAAATCTAAATTATTTTTAAAATATTTGCATTGCTATTCCTTAGACTTGAAATTGTGAGGTTTTAAAAATGCATTTTCCCTTCTGCTTACTTGTCTGTTTATTCTGAAAGTTCAAATTATGTTGTCTTTACAGAAAATAAAAAAAAAGAAAAAAAAAAAAGAAAAAAAAAGAAAAGTTTTACCAGTGTTTATTTTTCTATGTAAATTTCCATATGCAATTGGATTATTTGTTGTTGTTGAAATAGGCTTTTTATTAGTGGATTTTTCAGAAGGTTTTTTTTTTCTTGAAGGAGGAAAGGTTAAAAGGTTCTTATTAATAAACTAATGTTTTGTTTGTTTTTTAATATTCTATTTTCATCATGTATATGATGGTACAGAATAAGAAACCATGGTTTTCCTTCCTCCAAGATATATAAAAATGTGGTTTGAATGGAAATATTTATTTTGAATTTGAATGGAAGAAATATTTTTGCACTTTCAAACAAGAAAAAGTGTTTTGTGAGTCATGAAAAAAATGTTATATTCTAGAGGAAATATTTCCAAAGTACACATAAAATGCTACACAAAATATTTCAGTTGGCAATGTGCTGTAAGAACCCTGTCAGTACGGCTATTTTACTTCTGACTAACCTACTGAATCATAAATAGTTTTTATGAAAATAGCTTTCTTCAGTTATAGATTCTAGCATGAAAATAAAGCCCTAAAGAAAAGCTTTCAACCTCAAACCTGATTCTGAAGGAAAACTCCCATCACCTCATGCCCTTACAATAAATTTGCTTAGCAAAGGGCAAGTAGTTCTCATTCTTAACCATGAATTCAGTTTTCTGATATTTCTAAATTTTAAAAAAATGCTGGCAGGCCTTCTGAAGGGATAGAACATCACCAGGATTTTCTCTCTTCTGTTCATAAATATCTAGAGATATTCCACTGGTGTAAAGAATTCATTGAGAAAACCAGAAAAAAAATTGTCAATGAAAGGATTCTGTGCAGAAATTATAATCTAGAAGTTGGACATAAGATAGAGAAAGCATGACAGGTCATCCATTCCACTACCTTGCTGACACTAAAGTCATCCTACTACTTTATTTTCGGAGTGTTTCCTAACTTGACTGGTTTTATTATTATTACTATTTCTAAGGGACAAAGAAGAAAGCTTTTAATTATATAAGACCATAAAGTTGCTTGCATCTGCTGGTGCTGAAATTTCATCTCTCAAAATGAAATTGTTAGTATGCTTCTACTGCAATCAAGCATCATGTGATCAGTATCATGTAATAAAATAATGAAATCATAAATCTTATGTACAGAATATACATTACAGAGGGCTTTACCATTGCCCTCATGCTATTTGCAACAGTGACACTGACTGTTATGAGCTTTGTGCAGCAGTCTCAGGTGAAAGAAAGGATGCATTTCCAAACCAATTTCACTAATGCAGTTCTTTCTAGGACAAAAATGATAGACTGAAAAAACAGTTAAAAGAACCCTTTTTTTTAATTTGCTCTGATGAATGAGTACAGAAGAAATCAAAGCAAGATCCTTCCAATGTTGAACTGATAAGGGAGAGAGGAACAGTGTTGGTAGGTTTATAGTGTCGGTTACATCACAAAAAGACAATCTGGGATTTTCCTGTAGTATTATTAAATTGTTAGATATGCTTGTTCTCTGTATCACTCTTTTAATGCAGCCTAACCTATCACAATTCTTTGAATTCATCATCATCTTGCAAGAATGAAAAGAAAAAAAAATACCTTTTACTTGTGTAGGCTATTGAACGAGTAAATATTTCTGTGCTTATTACATAAAATGATAGTAGCATATCAGCAAGATTTGCTATAGGACTCATGGTACATTACCAAATTATTTAGAACTCTGTAGACATCTTTCTGGTATAAGTCTCCTTTTCATGTTGAGTTATGGGTATCTACATTTTTAAAAGAAAGTTCAGCATGCTTCATTCTGGAGTGCAGAGATTAGTAGTAGATTGTTATTTCCCATAGTCATTTACATTAGAAGACTCATTCTTCATGGAAAAATCTTTAAAAGTGCATAGACTAGTTAGTATGGATGCAAGTTTGTCTCCCTAATATAGACGCCTAACACCATTTAAATGCCTCAGGATATCCAACATCAGAAGGATGATCAGGAAGGGCATTGGTCTTCAGTAGCAGATGTGCCTTGTCTATCATATGGTCTTAAATGCCCTAATAATTATAAAAATTGTACCAAACAGTTACATTTAGATGAAGTAAGCTAAATCCAAAAGGACACCACAAAAAACATGTGTGAAGTGGTAAAGAAAAAATATTCACACTTCAAGTGTCTCTAAAATATTATCTCTTTCAGAAAGGTTTTTGACAAAACAAATCCTGCTTTTTTACTGACAAAATTTATTATGTTATAAATGAGGTAGCCGTCTCTCCCTTTTTACATCATGCCAAAATTAAATGCAGGTTTTTTTAAATTGGAGGGGCATATTGGAATGGAATTATTGGCTGACTGATATGATACCTCTACTAGGGTCAATAATGCAATAGGCACAAGAGAGAAGAGAAAGTCATAGGATGAAACTATAACTCTGAAGCTTATAAGTAATGAAAAGGCCATTCCTGACTTCTGTAATAGTTAAGATGTGGTTTTTGTGTTCTTTCATATACAAAAAATGTTTATTTTGCTAGTGAAAAAAGTAATACCCCCCTACAAATTTTCCTAATCTTCATACAATTTCCTGAAACTCGTCTGAAAAATTTCTTTCAGATTCATGTCATATTTAAATGCATAGCTGCACAGGATCCTATTTGTATGTGATACTGGAATCCTAATACACAATGTTGTCGTGGTTTAGCGGCAGCTCAGCCCCACACAGCCGCTCGCTCACTCCCCCACCGGTAGATGGGGGAGAGAATCAGAAGGGAAATGCTCGTGGGTTGGGATAAGAACAGTTTAATAATTAAAATTAAAAGAAACAACAATAGAAATGCAATGTAAAGGAGAACAACGAGAGGTGCAAAGCCCCAGGTGGAGGGGAGGGGAGAGGGGGAACGAACCGCCGAAACAAACCGCACGCACCGCAGCCGCTCACCGCCCGCCGACCTGACGCCGCCTCCGCGCTGCCACTGCCCCCCCTCCATATACTGGTCACGGTGTCACGTGGTATGGAATGAACCTGCCATTGGCCAGTCGGGGTCAGCTGCCCCTGCCGTGGCCCTGCCCCTCCCAGCCCCCCCCACCACGCGGCAGAGTGCGGGAAGCTGGAAAGGTAGCTGACCCCCACAGTGAGGAGAATTAACCCCTTCTCAGCCAAAACCAGCACAAATGTAAAATCCTTCTTAATTTACAGGGCACAAAGCAAAAACATATTCCTGGTAGAACAAAACACAATGAGTTTGTTTAAGCTTCCCCACTCCCCCTCCCCCCCAATAATCACAACAGAGAGCAAACAGAAAGGACAAAGAAGAATGATTATTTCAAGGCTTTACTGAAACTTTGCAGTGTCTAGAACTTGCTTTTCCAAAATCAGTTACTTTGGCTCTGGCCAATGTGTTACATTTTCTAAACCCTAAGCAAACCTCAGCAATCCTAGAAGGAAATTTTATTATTTTTTGCAACTTGTGATGTCTCTTACATCTGAGAAAAGACCATGATCTGTTATTAACTCAAGTCTACAAGCTTGCTTTATTCATCTTTCTCACTGAACTTCTGTGATAAAAAAGAAAAGAAAAAAAGGATTTATCAGAATTTGAAAGATATTATTTAACATTTCGTAGCTTCCAGTCATCCTGTGAAAATTCAGCAATCTATTGTTAGCCTAACCACTACTACTTACTCATATTTGGCATTCAAAATCTTGCCTTTGCCAGTTATTTAGTCTTCATGTAAATCTTGGTAGACAAAACAGAACAGTCAATTATTACATCCGTTTCATCCTTCCTTCACAGATTGTCTGTTCACACATTTCAAACAAAAATCTAAATGAAATGAAAGCTAATGAAATTTCCATCCTCTGGCTTAGGTTTTAGCTCTTTATAGAATTGTAGAATCATTTGGGCTGGAAAAGATCCTTAAGATCATCGAGTCTAGCTGTTAACACTGCCAAGTCCACCACTAAACCATGTACATAAGTGCCACATCTACACATCTTTTAAATACCACCAGGCATAGTGCCTCAACCACTTCCCTGGGCAGCCTGTTCCAGTGTTTGACAACCCTTTTGGTGTTAAGAAATGCAGATTTCTTTGACAGCATAGAGGTGAACAGAAATCAACTCTGACTTTTCTTTTTTTATGTTGCAACCTTGTAATGATTTTTCCGAGGCCAGTGAAATTTTACTATCTGAAAATATTAAGGGCAGAATGACTGTCAAGAAAACACTTTAAGATTTTGAGAAAAATATGCAATTTTCATGACAGTAAACTTTCTTCCAAAAATAATTCTTCAGGCTACGGAGGTTTCCTGCTACGTTACAGTTTAGATGAACCACCAATTTGGATTTCATATACTTGCTGGCTGGAAGAAGTTAGAAAAGGACACAAGAATGATATAGGAATTTTTTTCCTTTTGTTCCTATAGCCTTGTGTTGCATTTTGGGTGAGGCTTAGAAAGAAAACATTTAATTGGTTTTAAAGTCAGAAGTCCTGTATAACCAAAACAACTGACTAGGAATAAAGGATACAGGATTAGGGAAATGGTATATTAACAAAGGCAGTGAAAAGAACTGGAATGATAGCCCATGGTTACCCACTGTCTATGCTGTATTAAATAATCAACAGCTTTTATTAATCCTTTCCTCATGCACAGAAAGTAAAGGTTAGATTCTTCAGGATAAGGACTGCAGAAGTCATACATCTCTTCATGTAAAAGCTTCAATCGTAACTGAAAAACCTGTTAAAATGACAGCCACTAAATAAGATCAAAAGGCTGTCCCTATCTTTTTTAAACTTGAGGAACATTAACTTCCATAAATGGGATAAGCAACTTTTGCTGGATCCATCTCTAAATCATGATAAATAAAACCAGAAACAAGATTTCAAAATCACATTGTTAAGACCCAGCAGAATCTTATTTTAAGTGTCCTCTTAAAGTGAATTTTAATGGCTGGATGATTACAACTCCTCTAAAGGATTTTATAGGAGGTTTATTGACAGGCCCTTAGTACACATAAAATGACATACAGAAGCAATGCTATTTTCAATCTGCTATATTGCTGTGCATTAAGGAAGGGTTGCTAGGAAATTGTTTCTTTTACAAAATGTTTGAAGTAATTCTCACCAAGACAAATGAAAAGGGCTTCATGGTTTTATTTTCACTGCTTACTTATTCATTTTTTATTGTCTACTTATTTCTATTGTTCTACTTTCTCAACTTTCAGCAGAACTTGATGGACAGTAGGAAAGAAACCTTCCCTGAACAGCTCTGTGAAGTTCAGTTTCGACTCTCTGACAGTGAGGTCAACTTGTCTCTCTTCAAACTTATATTTCTAATAGCATTTATGTTTAATATGAGTTCTACAGTTCTCAATATTTCATGCTAGGGAAATGTCAACAATAACCTTTCATTCAAGGGAAAAACACATGCATTAGTGCTGTGGTAAATTTAAATGGGACCTCAAGAGAAGGACAATGGAAGGAAATCTTAAGATGAGGGATCAAAGTACTACAGCCATACTTGGTGAGAATTGAAGCTGTGCTAACTTCCACATACCTCAAGAAACTGCATCAGCTAAAAAGCTATTACCAAAAGTTAGTTTTAAATGGATGAATCTGCAATGCTATAACTAGAAGAACTGTTTAGAAATCAAACAAACAGCACCAACTCCTTTCATTTGTTTTTGTTGTTAGATAATTTTCTAACCCTGGTTCCTAAATGACAGCTGTGTCCTGGAAATCTCTTTGCCCTTGTTTCCCACAGAGTACCCTAGATTTTTTCTAGAACCTGTGCACTACAATTATATTCCACAGGTATCCTTGGCCACATCAAAAAGGTAATTCTTTTTAGAAAATGAACCTGCTAATTTTTCTACATGCTTTACACTCACTGGTGGGGTTGTCTCCCTTCACATTACACCAGAAATAATGGTTGCTATTCTTTTTTTTTCTAGAGACATGGAGGACTTCACCTTCTATTCAGAAGTCCTGTATACTTACTGAGGAGCACAAGTAGGACCAAACTTTTACTCAGTCTTTATTTCTTCCTTCCCTGCCTCAGATCCCTAAACATTTCAGCAATTTCCTTGCTGCTAGAATGCAGGATTATGCTCTTAAATTTTTAAAGCAACTATTTTGCTCTTCAGTCTTTTATGCTAAAGACAATAGATCAAACTTCAAAAATTGTAGGACCTTAGCAGCTGCTTTTTGCAAGGTAAGCTATTCTAGGACAGATCTTACACACTATCATTTTTCCTATAAAAGACCTATTGAAGGTTTCATCCCTTACTAGAAACTTTCTGGGAGCTCTGTAACAGGAAGATATAATGACAACACCACAATTTCAGCAAAAGCTATACAAATTTCAGCTAAATATACTGATGTACAGGATGCTTAGATTAGAATTTTTAAAAATCGCCAAAAACCTGGTTTCTTTTCTACTCCAAGCCCATTCATTCAGTATTTTGCAATTAGACAAAGCCCTCCTACTTGCTTTGCAAAGAAAACAGCTTCCAAGCTTTCAACTCCAAACCTTTCTGGCACAGTAACTGTTCTCTACTCTTCCTCCTGCCCACTGTTGTCCATAAGATTCTTACAACTGCTTCACACATCAGCTCATGATTTTCAAGTGTAGTCAGGCTATTTTAATATATTCCATTTAGTCTAAAACAGTACTTAAAAGTTAAGACTGACCGCTGATTTTCTTTTCTTTTAGGAGGAGCTAAACTTATATAGGTGGAGTGAACATTTATATTGCCATGGGATGACTACATGACCACGTGACCAACACACACACAACTGCCTCAAGAATGTTATTAATTTTCCTCGCTGAGGATTAGAAATGAGTAGGCAAGAAAGAATTCAACTAGTACACATTGCCTCTTATCCTGTCATGGGGCATCACCAAGAAAAGTCTGGCTCCATCATCCTTATACAACCTTTATCAGGTATTTATATGCATGCATAAATTTCCCCCTGAGCTTTCTCTTCTCCAAGATGAACAATCCCAGCTTCCCAGTCTTTTAATCATATTCTTGGCCCTCCTTTGGATTCCCTTATGTCAACAACTTTAGTGTACCATGGAGCCCAGGACTGGACACGCTACTCCAGTTGTGTCTCACCTGTGCTGAGCAGAGTGGAAGGATCACCTTTCTCAAACTGCTGTCAACATCCCTCCTAATGCAGCCCAGGATACCACTAGCTATCTTTGTGTCAAGGACACATTGCTGGCTCATGTTCATCTTGGTATCTACTAAGACCCCCAGGTCCTTTTGTGCCAAGCTGTTTTCCAGCTGGAAAACCCCCAGAATACCCTGGTGCCTGCTGTTGTTCCTCCTCAGGTGTAGGACTTCACATTTCCCATTGTTGAACTTCTTGATGGTCCAGTTATCCCATTTCTTCATCCTGTCATGACTTCTCTGAATGGTGGCACACCCACCTGGTGTATCAGCCACTCATCCTAGTTTTGTATCATCTGCCAATTGCCAAGGGTGCACTCTGACACATCATTTAGGCCAGTAATGAAGAGGCTAAAGAGTATTGGCCCCAGTATCCACCCCAAGGGTATACTGCTGGTGGGTGGTCTTCATCTGGACTTCTTGGCCCTGGTTACAACCCTTTACACCAGTCAGTTCAGCCAGTTTTCAGTTCACCTTGCTATCTACTTAGCTATCTCATATTTCATCAGACTGTCTTGAAGATTTTATGGGAAATTGTCAAAAACCTTTCTGAAGTCAAGATAAAGATCATCCACTGTTCTCCCCTCATCTACCAAGCCAGCCATTTCTTTGTAGAAGACTATGAGGTTGGTTCAGCACAATTTACCCACTGTGGCCACTGCTCACAGTCATCTTATTAATCCAGAGAAAAATATCAGCTGAGCAACCTGATCTAACTGAAGGTGTCCCTGCTCGCTCCAGGGGGGTTGGACTAGATGATCTTTAAAGGTCACTTCCAACCCAAACCATTCTATGATTCCATGATTTCTGCAAAACCTAATTGATTTTGGAAAAGAGAATGTTCACACTTACCAAAAACCAATCTGCAAGAGGAAGGAAGATCAAAAACGAGTACATTTTTAAGGAAGAAGAGGATCAGGAGCTCAGCTTGTCCTTTCAGTATTGTATTTTTAATTGATTTAAAATCCAAATGACTCTTCCTTCTCCCCTCCTACTCCAAATTATATTTTCATCTCAAACTTTCATAGAATTCTAAGAAATGCAGTTTTTGACACACAAGAAGAGTATTTCAACCCCAGAGGTAATTGTTTCAGAAAGGTATAGCTGACTGAAAATAGAAATGGAGAACGGAATATTATTGCTTGTTAAGGTTACTGCTGAGATAATTAAAAAAACCCTAATGAATAAGTATGTTCCAGCAGGAACACATGGAAATTGGAATCTGTTACCATACAATGTAGGGTACTCAACACATTGTGGGATTATATTTGTTTTGAAGGATTTTCTCCAGCAAAGACTCTGCTATTATAGCTGTGAGTCTCCCCAGAAAAAAAAAAAGGAACAATTTAATTTTGTGTGTAATGATTTCATTTCTAGCCCATAAGCAACAGCTCAGACTTCCAAAGTCGAGGTATTGTTTCTGGCACCTATCTTTTTGTTGCAGATTTTAAATGAAAAGAGGTATAATCAGATAGTTACAGCTCTTTCCTTCATTCTATTGTTTCCTGCATCTCTTGCACCTCATCATTGACTAAGCAAATGTAATCTGTATTCAAAAGACAATCTGGAACCAAACTGACTAAAAGTTCAAGGTGTTTACCTTTACTGTTAATGGAGATGGAAACATAAATATTCTGACCTAAAACTTGTCTCCCTTAGGCTCTAAGCAACTGTATTTCCAGTCCTCCAACTCTAGTTTATTTTTTCTCTGCTTGATTTCATTATCCATGTTATCAAGTTACTGTAAATATATTGGAAAAAGTGAAAAAAGTCTTTACATGGAAATGTATTTACCTCATTACAAGCCCTAAGACATGACTTTTACTCAGAGGATATAAAGGATATTCTGAAATGAAAGTAGATATAAAGTTTCTAAGCACTACATAATGTACCTACCCAATAAACAATCAAATAATGCACCGGCAGCTGGCTGCTGTTCTGAACTCTTGGCATTGTTTAGCTAGATGTCATCAACAAATCACATCTACCTGACTTCCTTGCCTTCATGATAAAAATAAAAATGAAAATAATATGCTTTGTACATTTTTTTTACATCAATGGTGCAAAATAAAAATGAAATATTTGGCAGAAAATATTTGTCAAGGTCCAAAGAGAAAACTTTTTACATCCCACAGGTAGAACAAAAAAACCAAAGCAATAATAAGGATGTAAGTATTGAAAATTTCTACTTATTATTAGAGACAAATACCTATACATACACTTCAGTGAATTCTTCACAAGATCAAATGCACAAGTCCAGATATAAGAGCTGGAAAATCTAATTTTGTGACAATGACCTGGACTAGCTAGAATTCAATTTCTGTGTACTGCAAAAATAAGAAACTCTAAGATCAATTCACAGAGGAAAAGAAAAAATCATTCTGGCAATTTTCTTGTAGCTGCAGTCACTACATTCTGTTCCCTAACTGATACCTGAGAAAATTTAAAGAGAGCAGAATAAAATCAAACTGTTTTTCAGAATAAGCCAAAGTGTTGTCTCAAAATCTAGGTGCCAGAGAAAAACTACAGTTCTCTAAAGAAAACAGCAAATACAGATTTCTGGTTTGTTTGTTTATGATGTTGAGTTTCCTACTTGCTGACTGGCTTCCCATGAAGTTTGTAAAACCCATTTCTCACTTTGTAAGATGAAGATGAAACATTTCACAAAAGATTAATTTTTTTTTTTAAATATAGTTTGTCAAGTAGTGCAGCAAGGACACACTTAAGTGAGCAATCCTACTCCTTGGAGTCATCAGCTTCAGCAAGAATCACAGACTTTTAACTGAGAAAGGACACCTATTTCTTGCCATCCAGAACTTTAGTGATCAGCTTTTCAAGAACAACTCATGTTCCACACACTGCACAGCTACAAATGGCCTGAAAATCCTAAATAGGTTATCTCTTGTCTCTGCTGTATCAGTCAGTGTAATTTCAAGCCTGGCTCATATGATCACACATGTCATTGGAAAAACAATTCTTTCTCATCTAGTACTGCAGCGGATAGTCTAGAAAGGATGCTTCCCAGAATAAGTAATTTTTCCCTCTATCTCAAATCATCAGAACAATTTAAGTCAATCCTGTCTTCTCAATACACCCTCAGGCAGACTAACAACAGAAATATCTCACAATGAACCATGTAATGCACTGTATTTCAAAAGCAAGAGGACCACGGTGGAAGACTAAGTTCCAATAGCTCTCCTATGCTGTTATAAGAACATGCCAATGACCCACTGTTATGGTCACCAAAATTTTATGCAATGTAGCCCTCTAAATATAGCATCTTTGGCTATGCTGTCAGCCTAAACTGAAATGCCACACGGATTTTAATAACTCATCATAAGATGAACTAAACATCACCTCTTCAGTTAACAGACTGGAAAAGTATGCAGAAAATCATTATGGCTTCTGCAACATAATAGTAAATATTTAAAAATTGGAGACTGCAATCAAATTAATATTCTTATTTATAAGAGCTTAAAGTGGTGTTTAATATAGTTAAGATAAATTGAGGGGTGAGTGTGTGGAAACGAAAGCCATTTTCCATAAAAGCTATTGAAGAAGCTGTTGCAAGAAAGTATGTGCTCCTTGTAACTCAGTATCATACCATATTATCTTCTTCTCTTATGTACACAACTCTCACCTGCCTGATCATGGAATCATAGAATCATAAAATCATTAAGGTTGGAAAAGACCCTTAAGATCATCGAGTCCAACTACTAACCTATCACTGCCAAGTCCACCACTAAACCATATCCTCAAGCACCACATCTACCCTTCTTTTAAATACCTCCAGGGATGGAGACTCCACCACCTCCCTGGGCAGCCTCTTCCAATGCCTGACAACCCTTCCAGTGAAGAAGTTTTTCCTAATACCCAGATAAACTTCCCCTGCTGCAGCTTGAGGCCATTTCCTCTTGTCCTATCGCTTGTTACTAGGGAGAAGAGACTGACCCCCACCTCACTACAACCTCTTTTCAGGTAGTTGTAGAGAGCAATAAGGTCTCCCCTCAGCCTCCTCTTCTCCACACTAAACAACCCCAGCTCCCTCAGCCGATCCTCATAAGACCGGCTCTCTAGACCCTTCACCAGCTTCATTGCCCTTCTTTGGACACGCTCCAGCACCTCAACGTCTTTCTTGCATTGAGGGGCCCAAAACTGAACACAGTACTCGAGGTGCGGCCTCACCAGTGCCAAGCACAGGGGCACGATCCCCTCCCTGCTCCTGCTGGCCACACTAATCCTGATACAAGCCAGGATGCTGCTGGCCTTCTTGGCCGCCTGAGCACACTGCTGGCTCATGTTCAGCCGGCTGTCAGCCAGCACCCCCAGGTCCTTTTCCTCCAGGCAGCTCTCCAGCCACTCCTCCCCAAGCCTGTAGCATTGCATGGGGTTGCTGTGACCCAAGTGCAGGACCCGGCACTTGGCCTTGTTGAATCTCAAACAGTGATCACACAGTGTCAACTGTTGTGCTGTTTTTATATTCTATCCAGGAAAAGAGGCACACAAATATAAGTGTCCTTCATTCCAGTGTTCATTTTCACTAAGTTAGAAAATGCTATATAATGCTATTTAATATGAACAGGTGATTGTAGTACTTTTCACTATTGCCGTGACATTGTAGTACTTTAGCTATCTTTGTTAACACCAAGAGTAAAAATGCTAATTATCTGTACAATCATAGAATCAGAGAATAATAGAATCATTTAGGTTGCAAAAAGAACTTTAAGATCATCAAGTCCCAGCTGTCAACCTAATACTGTCCAGTCCACCACTAAGCCACGTCCCTAAGCACCACATCTACACATCTTTTAAATACCTTCACGGATGGCGCCACTTCCTGGACAGCCTGGTACAAGGCTTGACAACCCTTTTGCTAAAGAAATTTTTCATAATACCTAATCTAAACTTCCACTGGTGCATCTTAAGGCAATTTCTCTTGTCCTATCACTTGTTATTTGGGAGAAGAGGCCAACACCCACCTCACTACACCCTCCTTTCAGGTAGTTGTAGAGAGCAATGAGGTCTCCCCTCAGCCTCCTCTTCTCCAGGCTAAACAACCCCAGCTCCCTCAGCTGCTCCTTGTAAGACTTGTGCTCTAGAACCTTCTCCAGCTTTGCTGCTTTTCATTGCATTATCTTTGCATTCATCTTGCTTTCTACAAAAAAGACTGCTATACAAAAGTAAAGTAGCTTGCAACTAGCAGTATAGTTTATTCCACTACTGTCCAATGCCAAGATTTTTTGTTGTTGTTCTCTTTCTTTTTGCCTTCTCCCTTGCTTTCTCGCTTTCTTTCATTCTTTCTCACTGCCGTGCTTTAGCCCCAGCCAGCAACCAAGCACCACGCAGCCACTCGCTCACTCCTCCCTGGTGGGACGGGGGAAAGAATTGGAAGAGTAAAAGTGAGGCAACTCATGGTTTGAGATAAAGACAGTTTAATAGGTATAGCAAAAGCTGCGCACAGAAGCAAAGCAAAACAAGGAATTCATTCACTCATTCTCATGGGCAGGCAGGTGCTCAGCCGTCTCCAGGAAAGCAGGGCTCCATCACGCGTAATGGTTACTTGGGAAGACAAACACCATTACTCCAAACATCTGACCCTTCCTTCTTCTTCCCCCAGCTTTATATACTGAGCATGATGCCATATGGTATGGAATATCCCATCGGTCAGTTGGGGTCAGCTGTCCCGGCTGTGCCCCCTCCCCGCTCTTGTGCACCCGGCAGAGCACAGGGACCTGAAAAAGTCCTTGACCAGTGTAAGCACTACTTAGCAACAACTAAAACATCTCCACATTATCACCACTGTTTCCAGCAAAAATCCAAAACACAGCCCCATACTAGCTACTACAAAGAAATTTATCCCAGCTGAAACCAGGACAGTATCCACGCCTTATTCCATACCATTTACATCATTCTCAGGTTCCACACTATCCAATGCAACCTCATTAACCTCCACCCCCTCCTTTCTTTCCTTTGATAAAATACACGGATATCATTTAGTCCACGGCTTTGGTCTCCGTCTGTTCTTGTGGTCATGCAAGACAGGAGAGGTGGTGTGTTGCGTGGAGTTACTGGGCACCAAAGCCAGCTCAGGTCAGGTCACTGCTGCACTATCACTGCTTCTTGAAAGGCTTGTCCTCCATTGGTTTGGGTGGTTCCTGCTGTAGTAATTCCTATAACATGTGATTCAAATCACAGGTTACAACAATTTAAAGGTAGAACCATTACAATCTCCCCCCCTGCCCATTTGGGCCAGGTTATAGGTTTTAAGATTGCAATGAACTCCTCCCTTTGCTCCCAGCCTGGCTAGCAACAAGGGGTTTCTGCTATAGTAATTTCCATAACATGTAACTCAAATCCGGGGTTAGAACAATTTAAAGGTATTTCCATTACAGTCTCCACCCCTGGTTCGTTTGGATCAGATCATCAGGTTTAACATTGTAATGAACTCCTCCCCTTGTCCCTGCTCTGGTTTGGACTTATCCACAGCCTGTAGTCCTGTAGGGTTGTACCTGATCCAAGTTGAGCCTTACCCAGGAGCCACAGTCTCTCCAGGGGCACACCTGCTGCAGCATAGACTTCTCCAGAGCCACAGTCTCTTCGAGGTATGCCTGTGCCTTCTACATGGGCCTCAATGATGTCAGAGCTATACCTGCTGCAACACGGCCTTGCCCATGGCTGCAGTCCCTCCAGAAGTAAACCTGCTCCAACAAGGCCTTGCCCATCGCTGCAGTCCCTCCAAAGCCTGCTCCAACATGGCTTTTTCCATGGCTGCAGTCCCTCCAGAAGTAGGCATGCTCCATTGTGGGCTTATCCATGGCCATGCACTTTGAGGTGCTCTGGCATGAACTCAGGCACAACCACTGATGCTTCAAGATATACCTGCTGCAGCACCGACTTATCTACAGCCACAGACACTTCGAGGTGTACCTTCCCCAAGATGGATATATCCTTGGGCCACAATTGCCTCAGAAGTATACCTGCTGTGGCACAGACATAACCAAGGCGACAGATGCTTCAAGATATACCTGCTCTGGCATGGGCTTATACATAGACCCAGATGCTTTGGGGTGTCCTGCTCCCACATGGACTCATCCACAGGTCACAGTGCCTTTGACTCGAGTTCACGCTGGAGTCCCAGCCTGTCCAGTGCAGCCGCCCAGAAGCAGCAGCGGGGCCCTGGCCACCTGCCAGCCCAGGCGCCTGGCCATTGCTGTTATCAGAGTGTTCCCAGGCCCACCAGGGTAAGGTGATAAGCAGTACAGCATTGCAGCAAGCAGCAAAAGCAAAAAGCACCACTAATGAGCACTAGATTTTAAGGCATACAGTAAGTCAGGCAAGCCCCATAGCAAGCACAGAAGCCTGCAATTACTAGCTAAACAGCAATAACCGCTATAAATTCCATCTAGCACATTCCAGTCAAACCTGTCGTTATCTCAAACCTTTCGTGCCCCACGAAACCAGGGCACCAAAATGGACTGTCGTGGTTTAGCCCCAGCCAGCAACCAAGCACCACGCAGCCACTCGCTCACTCCTCCCTGGTGGGACGGGGCAGAGAATTGGAAGAGTAAAAGTGAGGCAACTCATGGTTTGAGATAAAGACAGTTTAATAGGGAAAGCAGAAACTGCGCGCGGAAGCAAGAGCAAAACAAGGAATTCATTCATTACTTCCCATGGGCAGGCAGGGCACTCGCTTTCTTTTCTTTCTCTCTTTCTCTCTCTCTTTCTCTCTCTCTTTCTTTCTTTCTTTCTTTCTTTCTTTCT